>NC_035449.2:129283105-129978838 GCF_002127325.2 Helianthus annuus | reverse complement strand
GGATTTTCAAGTCGGTGATCGTGTATTACTTAAGGTCTCACCTTGGAAAGGTGTGATCAGATTTGGAAAGAAAGGAAAACTTGCACCTAGATATGTTGGACCATTCAAGATCGTCGAAAGAATCGGTAAGGTAGCCTACAGACTTGAGTTACCTCCTGAACTTGGAAATGTTCATCCAACCTTTCACGTGTCCAATCTCAAGAGGTGTTTAGCTGATGAAAACCTCCACATACCGCTTGACGAAATTCGTGTTGATGAAACACTGAAATTTGTTGAGAAACCGGTAGAAATCATGGAACGTGAAGTCAAGTGGCTCAAACGCAAGCGCATTCCTTTGGTCAAGGTTCGTTGGGAATCTAAGCGTGGACCCGAGTTTACTTGGGAACGTGAAGACCAAATGAAGGCAAAATACCCGCATCTTTTTCAATCAGTTTCCTCTAAATAAATTTCGGGACGAAATTTCCACAAGTAGGGGAGACTGTAACATTTGTGCCTGTAATCATCATGAACAGTTCAATTATCAATAAAATAATGTTATTTGATCCCAATGTTTGTTTCATTGTGTTTTACATTTTTCGTGTTTTGACTTTCGTTCAATTTCAAACTCTACATCACTTTCTGGAGAGTTATACGCTAACTGGTGCGTAAACGTACTCAGTTTAGTGCGACAAATACTCCGGAACATCAACATATACTCAACATACCTTAAATAACCTTTACATAACTTAGAAATAAGTTTTGAAGGTTTTGGTATAGCAAAAACAAGTTAATTCACTTACAGGGACTAAACTTGACAAACTGCGAAAGTATGCCAATTTGAACTGTAACGAACATTCCGGAACATGTCCATAAGTTAAACATACCATAAATATCCTTTACATAGCTTAGAAATAGGCTTTGAGAGGTTTGGTATGCTAAAACAAACTTTTGGATCATTCAGGGACTAAAAGTGTCAAAAAGTGCCTAAGTTTGCACTTTCGCGCATAACTTACGTTCTGAATACATCCGGACATCCAAAAATTTATGTAAGCATCCTTATATTATGCCTTAGTGTTTGGCATGAGAAAAATCCATTCGTCGCGTCATTTGGATCGTCTTTCACGCTTATGCGCATTCCGTCGTAATTAAGCGAACATCGCGATCGTACGGCCAAACGAACCGACATCCGACATATTTTTGGGCATGTTTCATGTCCACAATGTTTAGGCATCATTTTAGGGCCTTAAAGGTGACTTTACAGGTCTTAAAGGGGCTGGAAATAGCTTAAAAACGCAACAGGGGCTGAATACGTAAATTCTGCAAGTGGTGCAGATCAGACGGGGCTAGGCGACCCGCGTAAGACCTGCACCCACTTTCACGCGGGCCGCGTGAACATGTCTGACAGCAGATTCTGCATTTAATGCAGAATCTGGCCTTTCGTTCGATCAAAGGGCGATGCCTTTTCACCCAAATGAAGGGCCAAGGGTCAAGTACACTGAATCTAACCCCTGGACACATGTACGCACGAGATCAAAGCACGTTATTCGATAAAACGATCCTAACGGTTCCACCTTTCCTATAAATACCCCCCCCCCTTTTGTGTAAAAACCCACAAATCAGATCTAAATGCTCTAAGTTGATGCTTATGCTTCATACCTGAGCTATTGGATCTTGATTAGCACTCGGGGACCCTCCGTAAGTCTTCTTTCGCTCTTTTATTCGCTTTTCGAGTCCGAAAGTCAACGTTTTGTTGACTTTCTGCATTGACCAGCTTATGGTCGATACGAAGTTCATGGAACTTCATAACGTGAGCGTGATCACGATGGTCATGGTCCGTAGTGACCATACCTACTGATCACCACGCTATCTAGGCTCGGTGACGAGTCGTAGTTTCGGCCAAAATGTGCATTCTTGCATATTTTGTAACCAAACTACTCGTGGGCATCAAAGCCGTTTGTTTTGATGTCAAACCTGTTTCTAAACTTAGTTAAGCATGTTCTAACATGCTTAGCTCGTCACTTTTAGTTTAGTGCTTATATAGGGTCGTAAGGTAAGCGATCTAAACCATCGCTTATGCTTTCGAACCCGACCCTTTTGGTCGGTCATTAGGATCCGACCAAACATATTAGGTGACCATAGCTATAACCTTCCGAGGTTATACCTTGTGGTCACGATGTTAGGCGTTCCGAGCGCGTTCTACGCGAACGACGCGTTAGGGTAGCATAAGCTACCTAAACGGGTCGTGATGGACCGTAAGCACTTAGATTAGGTTTCATTTTAGTATGTGGGCTTTGTTAAGCCATATTACACGAGTCTCCATACTCGTTTGGTTTACGAACCCGCGTACTGTCCGATCCTTCCGATTTGGTCCGGTATATTAACATAGCTACCAATTAGGTGCCGTTGATATTCCGTGACCTCTCGCATTACCTGGTTATTTCACAAGAACAACAAAGCAACCTCAGGTGAGTACATAGAACCCCATCTTTTACTGTTTTCTAAACTGTTTTGGGGTGAAACACATGTGCCTATCTGTTACTTTCATGCTTTCCATGTTTTCACATCGTATATCTGCTATGCTCATTAGTACATTATAGTACATGATTTCATTACATTTTTTGCTATGTATGCCCATTGTGTGCGTACTTAGTACATTGATTTACATAACATTTTTGCTGCATATGTTTACTCAGCATATGGGCACATCGATTTACATGAACATTTCTGTTGCATATGTTTACTCAGCATATGGACACATTGATTTACATAAACATTTCTGTTGCATATGTTTACTCAGCATATGGACACATTGATTTACATGAACATTTCTGCTTCGTATGTTTACTTAGCATACTTAGTACAATTGTTTACATCACATGCCTTCATTTTGTTATGACATTTGGGTTGTTTAACATGGGACAATACATTCATTAACACTAGCTACGCCGTTCGTTAGTAGGTAGTGGTACCATAGGAATTGACAACTCCCATTCCTGAAGTCCTGGGTTTGATAGGACTGGAAGGAATGACCGAATTCGATATACATAACTTAGATAAACCTTTAATTTGTTTAAGGGTTTATCGCCGCAGTCTCAAGGCTTGGATGTATGCATAGTTTACAATACCGCATAAATGTTAATATCAATAGAGCATGCATTTTCCGCAGAACATAACGTTGATTTAAACCACGTTTTACTTCAACGACTTGTTTTGTGCATATGGTTTAAGTTGATACATTTCGCTTACCATACATGATACATTTTGGGATGCACATTACATGATTTACATTGAACATAAACACGTCGACATTGACATACACATTTGGTGGTTTACATTTGAACATAAACATTTGACATGGTTTACAATAACACTTGACATTTGGTTTACACATGAACAATTTACATGGTGGATTGTTTTGGGTAAATGATTTAAGTAACGTGGCGTATGTAATATGATACAAACATGATGGATACGCCGCTGGTACTTCCTATATATAAATGTTTGTATAATATTACATATCGTGGCGTTATCTAAGTCATTTCAGTTTAGACACATTACACTTTACATAAGTAACATATTCTTCACAAGACATTATTTTCACAAACAACTTATCTTATTCAACTCATTTTACTTGGTTATTCGTTTAACCTTGCACTTATCTATACATATCGTTTGATGTTATCATTTTTCAAATGATTTACAAAGCAAAACAAATTACAAGGTTCATGACTGACTGTTATTAAACATTCTTTAAAACCCAAGTCATGAATCCCATTTTCACAAAACCTATGTATCTCACAGGCATTTTTATGCTGACGTACCTACTTTCACATGTGTTTTCAGGAGCTATTCCATAGGACGATGATCATGATTCTAGGGCGGACCTGTGCCTTAGAGCCTAAAAATGAAGTTGAACTAGCATAATTATGTTTTGATTTCCGTACTCTCTTTCTAAGACAATGTAACACCTTTGTTTATAAATAAAATACAACTTGTATGCCATGGTTATGGAACAATTTAATTCTGTCCACAACACTCCCCGACGTTTTCCGCCGCGGTTGCATGTTATACGCGGTCGGGGTGTGACATGATTCATCTTGTCTATCTGTTTTTACTTTTATTTTATTTTTCACCATTTTAGTTAGTTTTATTTTTCTAGTTTAAAAACCTTTTTCTAACTTCAACAATTACAGTCACGTTCCTTTTTTTGTAAAACTAATAACACCCTATGTCCTTTGGCACTAACTAAGTTAAATTTTTCAGTTAAGTTTATTCAGTTAAGGGTATTTTGGTCAATTCATGTTTTTATTTAATTGTTTAATAAATAAAAACAAAAAATTTTCATATCCAATCCTTCTTCCCCAGTTTCCTAACCCTAAAACCCTAACCACCACATCTTGCCACCACCACCTCATCCTGCCGCCACCACCGCCGCATCCTACAGCCACCACTCTAGCCACACCCACTGCCCCTAACCCCTCCACCAAATTACCTGAATGCCATAAAGAGAAATAAGCCCGATACCAAGCCAGGAATGTGAACTGTATAGATTTGCAATACCACTTTCATTGTGGTTCTTGAACGCCATATAAATCCCAATAATACCAAGTACGAGGGCAATAGCGTGTAGAATAAGATGGATAAGCTTCTTCTCAGCTTTCTTGTAAGGAAGAGCCTTATAACTTATAATTGCTGCAAGATAAGCATCAGAACTTGGATGGACCTGGTACGTAAGAAAAGACACAACAAATTAATCACATATTTAGGGACCTCCAATTTTAGATAGACAAGCAATTAATCAACAAAATCTTTAAAAAAACACAATTATGACAGGGTAGGTGAACAACTGTCTACTGGTGCCAAATTCCAAAATTTATCTTCTACAAATCTTGATTGCACCATAGTACTTGAAGGTTGGGTTTGCCATTAATATCCACCAAACTTCAAGTCACGGGATTAACAAAGCCTAACTGAATTTAGTTAGGTCGCCGGAGCCCTATATCTCACCAATTTACTTGAAGGTAGGGTTTGCCCTACAAATCTTGATTGCACCATAATACTTGAAGGATGGGTTTGCCATTAATATCCACCAAAATTTATCTTCTATAAATCTTGATGAACCTGAAACGAAGCTTACCAGAAAAATTGTTGGAATCAACCGGAACTTTAGTTAGGTCGCCGGAGCCCTATATCTCACCAACTTCGTCATCGCAGGTTTGCTTAACATCACCCACCATCCTCTGACTCGGAACTTTAGTTAGGTCGTCGGATCCCTATACCTCCCTCATCTCTTTCTCTTTCTCAGTTTCCCACTCCCTCTAGGTGGTGGTGGTGGTGCGGGTTGGTTTTGGTGGTAGTAGAGATGGGGATTTGGTGGTGGTGGCGGCGGATATGGTGGTGGTGGTGGCGGATATGGTGGTGGTGGCGGCGAATATGGTGGTGGTGGCGGCGGATATAGTGATGGTGGTTGTCATAGCGGTGGCGGCGGACTTGATGGTGGTGCTGGGGGTTCGTTAGAGAAAGTCAGAAACTGTGAATTTGAGAATGGGAGACAGAGATGTTTATTTATTTAAATATATTATTAAACATGGTAAAATTAAAAATATACCCTTGTGTGCCTTGCACATGCCCTAGTGAACTGAAAACTTTAACCAGGTTATAGTCAAAGGACGTAGCGTGTAATGAGTTTTACAAATAAAGGATTGTGACTGTAATGATTAAAGTTAAAGGCTATCCATTGCAATCTGATACAAACATAAAGGACAAAAAGTGTAATTTATCCTTTGATTTGATTAGACGTTGAGGATAAACCGGTACTAAAAGCTCTTGTGTCCTTCGACGACCTCGGTATCTTACCAACACTATACTACGCTCACGATGGGTACACTTGCCCATATGTGTGTTTAGTGTTAGTAAATATCGTGTTTTATAAATTTAAAACTTGGCTAAAAAAGTGTAAAAAGGGCATAAATGTACACCTAAAATATATTACACTACATGCACATCAACGAACAACCGTCAAGGATAGTTAACTGATCGGACGGGGTGATTCCCATCCGATCTGATGATTTGGCCTTAGTGGAGTTCCATTGTTTAATACGTTGTCATACCGTCTCGATCAAACCACAAACCTTTCAAAAAATAATCAGGTTCAAGACGATTAGGTTCGTTGGGACGGATTGCCGCCCGATCGGATAGCCATCCAATCGAACGACTATCCGATCGGCTTGCACTTGGTTCCACACTTAAACTTTTGTTCAAATTTTTAAAGATCTGAACGTCGAACGGATTGCAGCTCGATCGGATAGCTATCCGATCGTACGACCATCCGATCATTTGACTTTTGGAACTTCGACACTTAATCATTTTCATAATTTTCAAAGATCATCAGTAGCTAACGGATTGCCAATCGATCGGATTGCTATCCGATCGAGTGACAATCATGCTGTGAACTTGTTCTCACTAAATGTCCTATCAACCGGATCGCTATCCGATCGAACGACTGTTGGATCGATCGACCTGAAGGGTAGACATACTTCTCTGTTTTCAAAATGCCACAACGACAACTTCAAAGCCATCACACACAAATACATCCTTACCAAACGAATGTCAATCCAATCGAATGGCCATCCGATCGGATGACCATCCGAACGGGTTGACATCCTATCGAATGGCCAACCGATCGGATAGCCACTCGATCGGATTGCCATTCGACACTTGGTTCACTCGCCACCGTTTAACGCCCTGTTCAACGCTTACACTATCAATTTGTAACTAGGCTAATCTCAGACGCGCTCCCTTCAATCCAACCAAGTTGTGTTTACTTGCTGAACACCGACTTTGAGTATACTCGAACCCTTTTTATCGCATTTTGGGTGTAACATATGTTCCTATCAAATCGAATTTATCAAAACGAATTAATCAATCAATCAAACTGTTTATCACTTGCGAATAATTGTTATGCATATTTACACGTGATGCTAGTTACATATGTGGTAGGACTTATACTCGCAAGGTCCCACCTTAACTAGTATAGTACTATAGTACCCGACGGGATCTAGTTAGGATGAATAGCAATCGCAATCGCAGCTCGAGTGACTTAGCTGGTAGTATCTATCTTATATTGATGTATGTTGAGGTATCTCGTTTATGTATTTGGTAATTCGCAGCACTTTTTATCTATTTCTTGCTACTATCAAAACTTGTATACTAGTCAATACTTTTGTATTGACGTTGTTTTAACGTATGTTGCAGGTTTAGTCACAGTCTACATCAAATCAAGCTAGGAAGTCTAGAAACTCACCAAAAAATCTAGGTTGTCGGATTTGTATTATTCGAGAGGACAAGAAATCTGTGATAACTTATGTGATTGTATTTTTTGTTAGTATGGGATAACAAATGTAATGAATATCGTCGCTTTATAGTTGTTATGAATTCTCTTGAGCAATCTGATTTGCCTAGTGTCGTGCCCCGATGATTCCGCCATCGGTTGGGGTGTGACATACATGGTTAAAATTAGGCAAATATAGCATTAGAAACAACCTATAAGCACATATACAAGAAACAATCACATGTAAATTCCACCTAACATGCAAACAAAAGTAGGTCACTACGACACAGTTAAAACACATTTATACCCTCCCCTAGAAGTTCTTAACCCTAATCCTACGTCTCTACGAACTCCTATCATGGACAATGTCATCAGAGAGGTGGAACCCTAGTAAGTCCTGTCTAATCCGCTCGTCCCATGTTAATTTAGGTATGCCTCTACTCCTCCTCTCTAAAGTGAGGGTTTCTACCACTTTAACTGGCTCAGTCGTTTGCCTCCTTTTCACATGCCCAAACCATCTTAATTTCTCTTTTCTTATCTTATCTGATAATCTAGCTACTCCCAACCTCTCCTTTAAAACATCATTTCATCTGACAATCTTTAACTTCAAACATGATCTAGATATCATGCAATATAACAATTTGTTATTTAAAATGCTATATATTGTATTGAAAAATAAAACCTTATTCTTAAAACAAACATGTAACTCAACACACAAAAAAAAATAAATAAAGATAATGAGAATGTATTATTTTTATACCAAAAACTAAAATGAATAATACTAATAAAGAAGTTGTCTGATCTTTAGTGGTGAGCCTCACTGATCCCACAATAAGGAAAAAGAGGTTCATACATCAAAACAAAACAAAACAACCTAAAATATAATTGCTTTAAAAAGATGGTGTGACTAGAAAATATAAGTAGCATTGGCCATTGGAATCCAACATATATAAGAAAATATATATATATATATATATATATATATATATATAAGTGATAAATCTTTTTTCTTTTTGTAATATAAGAATTATAAAACTATACTGAATATCCTAATCTCTAATTTTATAATAAAAATAAAACAAAAAATGATTTTATATAATTGTATTAAAATCTTCAAAAATTTAAACATGATACTAAAAAGGCAACACAACCAAATCGCATCTTAACAGCTATGGTTTAAACACAATTAGTGATGGATCCAGAGTTTTTTTGGAGAGGGTGCAAAAAATGGGTCGACACAAATCAAGTCGGGTCAAAATAGGTTGGCTAAAAACAAGTCGGGGTTTAAACAGGTTGCCTAAAAAGAAATCAGGTCAAAACGGGTTACGTAAAAACAAGTCAGATTAAATCGGGTTGGAGAAAAACATTTCACAAATTATTTGTCGAGCTTTCACCTTTGTAGCCATGATTATTTGGAACTCCGAACCAAACCCCATTTTTTTTTCAAGATCCACTCTTGATTTTGAGTTTTGTTGTTGTTTTTTATATTTTTTTTCCATTCGATGTTGATAAGATAGATAAGTTCAATCTATCTGAGACACCTACTGAGTTGTGATTTTTGAGTGAGTTCGTTTTGTGTAAAAAAAGTTTAAAACCGTAAAAATGTTTTCGTAAAAAAAATTGAAAAAAAGTATTTGTAGAAAAAAAGGTTAAAACCGTAAAAAGTAAAACTTTTTTATGAAATTTGTAAAACGTAAAACGTAAAACTTTTCTATGAAATTTATAAACCGTAAAACGTAAAACTTTTTTACGTAAAACGTAAAAGGTAATTTTTTTATGAAATTTGTAAAACGCAAACTTTTATGTAAAATATTTTATGAAATTTGTAAAACGTAACTTAAAACTTTACGCAAAAATATTTTAACCCTGGGCTTTGGCCCAGTGGTTATGGAAATGAAGGAAAACTCCTGACCGTATGGTCTCGAGTTCGATTCCCGATTCACCATGGTTTTACCGGCTTTGCATTGTCGTGCCCTCTGGCGGGTGCAGGGTCGGGTTTTCCCCGGAACTGGTAGCATGGTGGGCTAGGGGCTCCGTGCGTGCAGGTTGGGTTGCCGCGGGCTACCTTTCGGCCAATGGGTGTCGCGTATGGAATACCCGACGATTCTTATGTTGGACATTAAAAAAAAACTTTACGCAAAAAAATTTATCTCTTAAAACGTAAAACTTTTACGTAAATTGTAAAATTTAAAACTTTTTTTATGTAAAACGTAAAACGTAAAAAAATTTACGTAAAAAAGTAAAACTTTTTTAAGAAATTTGAAAAGCGTAAAACTTTTTTATGTAAAATGTAAAACGTAAAAAAATTTTATGAAATTTGTAAAATGTAAGACTTTTTTATAATATTTGTAAAACGTTTTTGTTTTTTAATTTACCAAAAAAGGTTTAAAACCGTAAAAAAACGGGGCGAAAAAAATGTAAAAAAAAACGTTTAAAACCATAAAAAAAAAGTTTTAGACACATGTTTTTAAACTTTTTTTACGGTTTTAAACTTTTTTTTTAAAAACGGCACATAAAAAACAGCACATTAAAAACAGGGCGTCAAAACGTTGTGCAAAAAAAGGACGCGTGAAAAAGCTAAGCGTAAAAACAGCGTGAAAAAAGGCGCGTTAAAAACGACGCGTGAAAATGTTTGTCGTAAAAACGGCGTGCAAAAACGGCGCGCAAAATTTTTTTTTCTTAAAAAATATGAATTTAAAACGCTTTTTAATAAAAAAAATATGTTTAAAAAACAACTAATATAATATTACAAAAAAGTAATAAAAAATAATAAAAACAAAAAGACAAAAAAGAATAAACTTACTAAACTACCCTTTTGTATTAAAATATTAAAAACATAATAGTACAAAAAGTATTTAATATTAATTTTAACTACTTTTAATCTCATCCATCCATCTTGAAAATCTAATGGTTGAAAAGTAATTCTCTCGGTTCTCACAACTGAGGGTGGTTTTCATTTTAGTGGCCCTATATATATATATATATATATATATATATATATATATATATATATATATATATATATATATATATATATATATATATATAGGGGCTCATGCGAGAACCACCCTTATTATAAGAAACTTGAGAACCAATGTGAACACAATCTAAAATAGCTAAAAAAAACCTAACCCCCACCCCCAAAAAACCTAAACCCCCTCCCCCCCCCCCCCCCAAAAAAAAAAAAAAAAAAAAAAACCTAACCCCAACCCCCCCCCCAAAAAAAAAAAAAAAAAACCTAAACCCCCCCCCCCCAAGCTAAAAATGCTAAAAACTAAACCCCCAAAAAACCTAAAAAAATCAAAAAAAAATCTAATTTTTTTTTTTTTGAAGTTTTTAATGTTTTTTATGTTAAAATCGCTACTTTTAGAAGCCAAAAAAAAAATTTTTTTTTAAAAAACTTTTTTTTGCTTCGAAAAGTAGCGATTTTTTTATAAAAAATATTTAAAAATTCAAAAAAAAAAATTTGTGTGATTTTTAGCTATTTTTAGGCATTTTTGGTGTGTTCACATTGGTTCTCGCGGTTCTCACAATAAGAGGTGGTTCTCGCATGATCTTCTCCATATATATATACATATACATATACATATACATATACATATACATATACATATACATATACATATACATATACATATACATATACATATACATATACATATACATATACATATACATATATAGGGGTCCGCTAAAATGAGAACCACCTCGAGTTGTAAGAACCGTGAGAACTACATCGTACGGGGCAAGGTGGACCAAATGTTTTTTTCACAAACGTAGATGCGTGTATTATAAACACATTTGTAAAAAAATTAAAAAAAATTAGTTTTTGAGCACCACAAGTGTATGTTTACGGGTACCGTAAATTTTCCGGTAGGATTTACGGTACCCGTAAACACAAACTTGTGGTGCTCAAAACTACACACACGACATTTTTTTGAATTTTTTTTAAAGATGTGTTTATAATACACGCATCTACGTTTATGAAAAAAAAAATTGGTCCACCTCGACCCGTACGGTGTAGTTCTCACGGTTCTTACAACTCGAGGTGGTTCTTAATTTAGCGGTCCCCTACATATATATACATATACATATATATATATATATAGAAACGAGTTCAGGAGAAAACGCTCAAGTGTGAGAACAGTGAGAACGCATCCTGACCCAACACGTGTCACACGGCTTAGAGAAGGGCGGAGGGGATTTTTTGTCCTTTTATCTTCTTCTTTTCTAGTTCCGTTTTTCCCAATATTTTTTTTTTTTATTTTTTGTGGTTTAAGATTTTGGCGTTAACCAAATTCAATAATTAATGGCGTTTAATGGTTTTATCGTATAAAGATTTTGGCGTTTATGGTATTTATGGCGGTTTTCAAATCGTATGCCATCAGAACCCCAGGGTGGTCAGGAATCTATCTGAATGGCGTTTTTTCAAAGCTTTTTAAACAAGATAGCCCATTGTTCTATTATTTTTTATATACATTTTGGCGTTTGTGGTAACTTGGCGTTTTACAATTGTAAGATTATATCACAACCACAGGGAAAAAATAGAAGCGAAGAAAATAAATTAAAAATCATAATCGGATCTCTCTTCACAATCTTCACTGTCATCAGTCTCTCTCTTCTTTAATAGTACAAGAATATTCTCTAATTATATGGCGTTTTATGTAAAACTTAACAAACCCATCGGTTTGATTATTTTGCCTGCTCGTCTGTTGAAGTGGCTTTTTGTGGATGTTTGGGTTCATAGATCTATGTCGTGTAGGTGGGTTTTTCGCTTTTTCTTCATCGTCATCTTCATCTTTATAATCATGGCACTCTTCAGTGTCATTGATCTATTTTCCTCATCCAAGCCTTATTCAAGAACACAAAATGACATTCGATTGTCATCAATATCTTTTTCTTGTAGAATTGTCCATCTCATGCAGCAAAATCTTTTTGAGTTACTCCTCCCAGCTAACAATCCATTCAATGAAGCATCACGAAGAAAAATACTGAATATCTAAGATAGCATATTAGCCATATTTGATTTTTTGGCGTTTTGCAGTCAGTGGTATTTAGTAGTATTTTGGCATTTTTTTAGTAAATGGTAGTTGCTAAGATTTATTATTTTATAGGATTTCTTTTGGCGGCGTAGGTTAGGCAGTGCATTATTATAATAAAGTATTCGTCGTTTCAGGTACTGTTTGTAATTATTGTTTTTGATAAGCTTTTTTCTCTGAAGTCTGTAACACGTCCCGTCTTTCAAGTTTGGCATTTTAGATTCTAATATAATAAATTTTCCGTCTCTTCATTTTTACTGTTTTGTAATTACTGTTTCTAGTTACATTTTCAAGTTTGCTTTTTATTTTTTTTATTTTTTGGGTTTTTTATAATACTTTTTTAAAGTTTTTTTATTATAGTTAGGAGTTTTTTAGGGCGTTTTACAGGATGATAGCGTTTAAACAAACATTTTGGCTGTTTTAGCGTTTTTATTATATATTGTGTTTTTTATTATATAACAATCAACTGAAAAAGAAAATAAAAAATATATATATAAACAATTGATTTTCCAAATCTTTATTGTCACTAGTCTTTTTCTTCTTTTTTGAATCATCTTAACTGGCTGGTTCGACTTTCGTATGATTCATTTTGTTTTTTTGTTTTTCAAGTAGCTTTTTTGTCGCCGTTTGTAAAAATAAAGTCTGACATCTGCATGTTTTTCTTGAAGATTTGTCCATCTCATGCAGCAAAATGTTATTGAGTTTAGACCCTTCAGCCAACAATCTTGAATTATTCAAAATTAGTTATTTTTTCACCTTTCCTTTATTAAATTCGTGTGTTTTTAGTTCCTTTATTCAAGATTTTGCTTTTTTTAGGGAATATGCCACAGAATAGTAATGAAGTTTTAGGAGTGTTCCAATTAGATCACTAATAAAATTTATTGTTCCAATTAGATCATTCTACTTTATTTTGGTGTTATAATACTAGATATTTTACCTGAATAGCAGGTTATAATCCTACATGACATTTATTTATGGTTAGTTGTTTATCTTCTTTTATGACTATAATTTAAATGTTTTTGGTGTAGGAGTATTTAGTACTTTCTTTCATTAAAAATTTACTGACATCTAACTATTTTTCACAATCTTATAAAAATTTTGATAACTTTTTAGAGATTTTGAAAAAAAATCACATTTTTTTTTTTCATTTTTTAACTTTTCTACAATTTTTTAAAAAAATTTTAAATTCATTTCGCATTTTTTTAACCCATTTGGCATTTATGTGCCATGTCAACAAATTTTTTTTTAAATAAAAAACCTAAATAAATGCCATGTAGGATGGATGACCTTCTATTTAGGTAAAATCTCTAGGATTGAAACATCAAATAAAACTTGAATGACCTAATTGGAACAAAAAAAAAAATTATGAGTGACTTAATTAGAACACTCTTGAAACTTTGTTACTATTGTTCAAAGTTAACCCTTTTTTTATAAACATCATTTTTTAATCTTCGTTTTTTAAACCACTCGTGCGTTTAAAATCGATCGTATTTAAATTCCTTCGATTTTTGAAATCATTAATTTTCTAAAGTTCTTTTTCTCAAACGGCTATAAGTAAACTGAATACAAAGTTTAAAAATGAACGATTTCAAAAACTGTTCAAAAAGAAACGGTTTTAAAAGTTAATGACTTGTAATAACAAATTGTTTAAAAAGAGTTAAAAATGATTTAAAAAACCGTATAAAATGAATCGGTTAAAAAAACTTTAAAAGACAAACAACTTTAAAAAGAACGATTTTAATAAACAAGCGGTTTAAAAATAAATAATTTTAAAAACGATAGACGATTTAAAAATGATTTTAAAAACGACGTTTATAAAAAAACAAACGCTTAATGAAAATATATATTTATTTGTATATATAAACATATTTTGTTAAATAATAATCATTAAAATAACGAAATAATAAAAAAAACTTGAGTAATTGCATTAATAATCTCTTAAATATTAAAAGAACTTTCTAATTATCAAAAAAACAGCTCCTAAGGTATATAATTACCTAATTACTCTTACACTTAACTGCATAAAAAGTAACAAAGTTAGTATCAGTGGCCAAAACCGTTATAAAATGCAATCTTGTGGTCTGATATGTTAAAAGAATCCTTTTTTTGGGCTAAAATAGTTAAACTGGCTAAACCTCAGGGGTCAAAACAGTAATTTACTCTTTTTTTTTTAATTTTTAGGATGTTATGTAGCTTTTTTCTAAATTAATATAAGTGTGTGTTTTATTTTATAAATCTCAAGTATATAAAAAAAATATAAAAACTCAACATGGACCACAAATGCCGCTAACCCACGCCGCTTTCACACCCCACTTTTTTTAGGAGGTCTAATGGAGCCCACAATCGCCACGTGTCGAATAATGCTACCAACCCAAGCCCCCCACACCCCATAGTCGTTTTTACAATCTAAGATGCCATAACCTTACATTCGTATGGATTTAAAAATACATCACTTTTGTCATAAGTAAACTCATTATAAATAGATCACTAGGTCATGCATAAATATTAAAACAATATGACACGTAAACGAAACTATTAGAGTTTCCCGATCATTTTCTAGTGTCTGTCGTAGATAAAAGAGTTGCTGATACAAGTGAGGGAGAAGAATTGTTTTATTTTGTTGAGTAACGTCTATTAAACGAAGTATGTAAGAGAGGTGGTTGTGGATTGTTTTAGGAAATCTTTTTGGCTCTAAGAGATGTAAAGTGCGAAAGGGTGTGATGTGGCGGCTTTAAAAGCCTCGATAGTAAATGCTCTTAATTGTTTGACTATTAGACTAGGTTATATACCCGTGAGCTTCACGGGTTATGGGTTGTGTTAAAAAAAATATATCAATTTGCAAGTTATTGCATTTGCAAAGAACAAATAATACATAAGCAGCAATATTGTAACTCACAGTCCACAACTAACAAAAAATAATGAGTTCTACCAAACTGAAGAGAAATAGGCATGCAACAATCCGGGTCTAATGCTTCCCACATCTGGTTGATGAGAGCAAAATGAGACCCACATTTCATTCACTTCAACCAGTTTAACCCGTTTCAGTTTTACCCAAGTTGCTGAACCTATCCGCTTCGACCCGTTGGAGTTAAATCATAACCTATATAAAATCAGTTTTATGTAAATGGGCTGAAACAGAACAATGGCCTGACCTGCAGTCACCTACAACATCATCCAAGAACACACGGTCAAGTGCATGGATCAAATATCTATCATTCACAAAACCATAAATATAATATGCAAATGTTTTAAATCTATTTAATTATGGTTTAGTTTATCTGTACTTGATAGCAAACTTAATATCATCATATGAAGAAGGCTTGTCGAGCCTTGAAGTAAGATCAACCACCTAAACATCAACAGTAGGTATACGAAAGGCCATCCCTGTAAGTGCAGGCAAAACTTTTCCCACAACCTTCAAATAAAACAATCAATTGAGTACAACGACGTTAAATATCAGGTTCTTTATCACACAAGTTATAATCTTTAGACCTTGGCAACCCTTCTTGATGGACCACCAATGGTCTTTTGAGTTGCTGAACGATACACAAGACCTACACTAAATCCATGGTGTTTTCCAAGCTGGTCGGCTAACTCCCGCATTGGAGACATGATAACGCTACCCAGTCTACCCTCTTGACACCATATAGCTTTATACAACTTCTCCAAAACCTACAAAAAAGCAAGTTTTTATAACCATAAAAATCGCTTTATATAACTCCATATGTCATATAAAGATTAAAATTACAACTAATATATATATGCGTATAGAGTACATAATGACATATCTTACAACCCATTGTTCGAAAACCATATTACAAAAGTTGGTTACTTATGCTAATAACATTTGGCAAAAGTAAAGAACGAAACTTGTTTACTATGGTAGAAACCATCATCCAGCCTGTAAAAAGGGCCCTTGTATAAAAACAATAGTTAGGCATAGATCACACAAACATTTTCGATTTTCATCTTTTAACTGTTTTAATGTCTTTTATCTCTAATTACTTTATTCATCTCACACACATATCATGAGTATCTAGAAGGATATGTCTAACATAGTCTTGTAATTTAACAAACAAACATTTCCGGTTACATCTAACTCACAATACTTATCATTATACATTATGCAGCTTATCTTTATTTATTTGGTTTCTACAAAAAAAAAAAAAAAAAAAAAAAAAAAAAAAAAAAAAAACTCACGAAGAGGACTCATACCATGTAAGAGACAAAGTGCATCATGTCTTTAGTAGTTTATCCACCCTTCTTGCCATCCTTTCAATAAAAATTATTCAGTTTTGGACGATCGAATCAGGTTGTTCGATTCCGTCATTCGCGTCTGCGCACAGGCTCATACATTTTCAAATACATCATGATATACCTATCACGACCAAAAGATTTCTCAGTCCTTAACATAATTGATTTCAACTCCTTGAAGGTTCCAGACATGCAAACAACCACCAACAACTTAAATAAAAAAACATAATATTTTATCATAAACAAACAACCACCAAAAATATCTCAAAAGTGTTTATTTATGAATACTCACATAATGTTATCTTTTTGACCTTTAACAACCGCCAACCAAAAAAGGTTATAAAATTTTGATTGTTAACCGTAGCCACAAGGATTATGTTTATTAAAACCCTTTTATTTAAACCTAAGGAAATATTTAAACCTAAGGAAGTATTTAAACCCAAGGTAATCCAATTTTGTGGCTTTTTTTAGACAACCCACATTAACAAAAACCTTAACAAACCTCCTTTGGCTCCTAGGGTTTAGACATCCCAATTTTGTACCAGTTTTTCCTTGCGTGACGAATTATTATCGTCCTTCAATTCTCTAGGGTTTTTCGGAGCACCTTTGGCTCCAGCTGCAGGCATTTTCACTTCCTACCATTGATTTTACCGTTAGATGAATATCAACAACTTATCTTTCCAATATCACACATTCTTTTGTTTCTAATTCTCATTATGCAATGACTAATGCAAACTTCTGTGAGTCTAGTTTCTCATAATTGTGTTGCATTTGTAATCATATCACCTTTTTAAATATCATTAATAGTTCTGCATGCTTATCACTTGTATAAAGAACAATCAAATAGTCATAAAATTAAAATTCCCAAATAAATAACCACTATGAAATGCATCCAGAGGTCTAGAGCAACAAAAGCAAACCTAGAAACTAAAGAAGCACAAAATGAAACCAAAATTTCATAATATTACCACTAAATCAAAATGAATGTTAATTTCAGACCACAATTTCAACACAGTAGATAAAAGGTATACTTTTTTGGTTCCAAAAATTTAACAGCCCTAAAACCCATTTCACAATTTATAACATCCAACAACACAAATCCCCAATAACGTGACAGCATTCCTCAAATTCTCATAAAAAATTGAATTCAAACTTGTTTAGGGTAAAATTAATTATATTAAGAAAATAAAAATTGAGGGGCAGAATGTGACCTGTATGGTGATGACATCAGGGTCAATGTCATCGATGAACTTGGTGAACTCAGGCCAATTGTTTTTAACATGAAGAAGAAAGTTGTTGGCATCCCAAGTTAACAATTTTGTGGGTTCTTTCTTTTGGGATTTATTCTCCTCATCTTCAACAACTACTGGTGTCTTTGTTTCACCATCGACTGCTGGTGTTGGTGAAGAAGAAGAAGAGAGGTTGGGTTTCTTGAAGGAACCATCTTTTTGCACTGGTTGAAAGAATCGCTTCAAAACCTTAAAATCAGATCTGATGAATCCAAATCCAGAATAATAAAGATCATAAAACCTTAAAAAACACATATGTAGGGTTTGGATTTACCTTTATCAGATCGTTCAGAAAACCGATTAGGGTTTTCGACAAACCCACGAGTATCATACGATAACCAATTGAAAGAAGTTGAAAGTTAGCTAAAATCGAGTTCGATTGCAAGTTACCTTGAAGCCGTCTTCATGGAACGACAGGTGAAGAGATGATCAGTTGCTTGGAACAGAGATGAAGATGGAGGCTCTCTAGGGTTTTGGAAAAGAAACGTTGAAGGGGAAGCGTGAATGGGAAGATAGTCTAGGTTTTGGATTTTTTTTTGGTTTGGGAATGAATTTGAATTTTGAATGAGAGTAGTTGTTTGAGGAAAGCTGGAAAGGCATAGCCCCGTCTGACATTTGAACCAGATAAAGCTTGTATTAGATGAAATATTATTTTTAATAAAACAAAATAAAAATTCTAAGAAAATGACACATAGGATAAAGATTAAAGGAGGGCTTAGAATTGTGACAACTCAGATTTTCAAACCTTCCTTTATTGTGGTGTTGACACATCAGATTTTAGAGCTTTGCTTTATTATATTTAGAGATTAAAAAATAAAGATTAAAAATAAGGTCTACACATTTTTTAAAAAACTTCTTAAAACAAATAACTTTCCCACATTTTTATACTACTTTATTTACATAACTTTATATAATATAACATTTTTAAAAAATATTATTACTTTATTTGATTACCTCCAATAGGTTTTACGAGGTGGACTGAAATGGTTACGAGGTGGACTGAAATGGTTACAAAAGTGAAACCACAAAGACTGAAATCGCAATTTTTAAACTAATGGACTAAAATAGTGATTTTTGACAAACAACAGTGACGAAAAGAGTAATTAACTCTAATTCAAAAGTAATCATGAATGAACATGAAAGTTTTGTTGTGAAAAAACATATCAGAAAAGAGATCAGAGATTTCTGCTCCCGAGTCTCCTTTAACAGGGGGAGGGGAGGGGAAAGAGATGAAAATATGAAAAACCATGTTCCCGAGTTTCATTTAACAGGGGGAGGGGAGGGAAAAGGGAAGAAAATATGACCAAATATGACCATATATTCATCCTCCCAGATTGGAGAGATTAGGAGAGAAAATTTTCCTTCCCCTCCTCTCCCCTCACCTCCCCCTATTAAATGACTCGGGAACATAGTGTAGAGGGGCACTCCCCTAAGAGGGGAGTCCCCTCTTTTACGAATAACCAATTTTCGTGTGCCACGTCAACTCTCCTCTTAAACTCCCCTCACACCCTCAATTTGATGGCGCCACTCCCCTCTTAACTCCCCTTGTTTTTTTATTCAAAAAAAAAAGGAAAAGGTTTTATTGGTTGAAAGTGAGCTGGCCCACCATCTTCCCCCTCTCCTCCATCGGTGACTTCTCCCCGCTGCCACTCACCGAATCGGGTCACCGCAGGGATGGCGGCGGTGTTCCCGATCGGTGGATAGGGTCACCGAAATGCCTCCCCGCTGGTGCCCCGGATACCCTTATATAGGTGAGTAACAAACAAAATGAAACGTTACAACTTTTTATAAAAGAGTATAAATATTTGACGGTTGTTTATCAACAATTTGAAGTTATATCAATGGAAATATCTTCAATGAAAATCAAGTATGTCTTTGCTCTTAGTTGTCATTGTTGCACAATTACAACCTATACACATTTGCCATTTATAATCCGTGCACACTGATGATCAGTTTTCACCGATCTCTATTACGATTGATGATCTGATAATCCCCTCAGAGCTTCATCCCCTTACATAAACAAATATATGTTTTTATCTTTAATTATAAAATCACTTAATTAATATCGACATATTAAACTCACTCAAGTTGTTGAAAACTATATGAAAAAAAAATTGTATAATATATACACAAAAACTTGACTAAAATACACGAAATTTAAAACAAATTTAAGAGTAATTACTTTTTGAGTACTTGTGCTTTAGTGGTTTTAAAAATTTGAGTTCAAAATCAAAATGTTTAACACCCTGAGTCTCTAGACGTTTTTTTTATAACTTTTTGAGTCCAACTTTTAACCTTTTGAGTCTAATTTTTTTAACAAAATTGGACTCAAAATGTTATAAAATGAACAAAATTGAACTCAAAACGTTATAAATTTAACGATTAAGGACTAAGGACGTTAAACTTTTTGATTTTAGACTTAAGTGGTTAAAACCATTAAAAGTTAAAACACAGAGACTCAAAAAATAATTTACCACATTTAACGGAGTTAACCACATACACCTTCATTTAATTCAAAAGAACCTAACACCAGAAAATAGAAACATATTAAATAACCAATGGGTGATGGGTGGTGATTCATTGGCAAAGGCTAAGCTTTTAAAACACCTAGATTAGGAATGAAACGTC
Organism: Helianthus annuus; assembly: GCF_002127325.2. Taxonomy (NCBI): domain Eukaryota; kingdom Viridiplantae; phylum Streptophyta; class Magnoliopsida; order Asterales; family Asteraceae; genus Helianthus; species Helianthus annuus. The sequence goes on along the minus strand of NC_035449.2, from coordinate 129,958,319 downwards.
TTGCGTTCAAGTCTCACAGACGACAGGGGATTAAAAAAATTAGTTCAAAAAAAGAAACATATTAAATAAATGATTATCTTTTATACCCAGGCTGCAAATAAACCAAACGTTTGACGAATAGTTCGTGAACCGTTCAGCAGGAAGTTCGTTTGTGCTCGTTAGTTTATTAAACAAACGAACACGAACAAGAAATTTTGTTCGTTTCGTTAAATGAACAAACATGAACAGAGGTCGCGTACGTTCGTTTATGTTCGTGAACGTTCGGTAACGTGGTCAATAGTTCATTAGTGTTTTCAGTATTTATATTTATTTAAATACTTCAAAATTCCGACAAATTAAATATTTAATAAGTATCAGTGAATTATATATTCTGTTAATGAACGATTGTTTGTGTTCGTTTGTTCCCGTGACATTAGTTTGTGCTCATTTGTATTCGTCAACGTTCGTTTTTGTTCGTTGCCTAAAATTAAAAACCTAAAAATTAGCAACATAACTATGCATAAGGTTGTTGTACTTTTAGCTTTGGGAGTTTTTCAAAAAAAAAATGAAATTTTCCTTTTTTAACCCTAAAGTTTCAATCTTTGACAATTTAAGTTTAAAGTTTTAATCTTTGGTAATTTAACCCATTTGATTAGTTTGATTTTTCATTTCTAATTCAAAAGTTTCCATCTTATACAATTTAACCCCTTTGATTAATTTGATTTTTCACTTCTAACTCAAAAGTTTCCATCATTTGCGATTTAACCACTTTGATATTTTTTTACTTTTAACACAAAACTTTTCATCTTTTGCAACTTTGGTCTCTTATACTTTTCATATATCGCGAAGTGTTGTAATCTTGGCTTTGGGGGTTTTTCAAAGAAAAAATGGTTATGCATATGGTTGTTGTAACCTTGGCTTTGGCGGTTTAAAAAAAATGATTTTTTTACTTTTCACTCAAAAGTATTTCATAAATTACTTTTAACCAAAAATTATTTGTTTTACTTTTAACCCAAAACCTTTTATCTTTTGCAATATATTCTCACAACTTTTTTACTTTCAACTTTGTTCGTTTATTGTTTTCATTTTCCGCAAATTTTACGCTTTATGCTTCGTTCTAAATTTTGTGACTTAACACATCGCAACGTGCGTCTCTGGTTTAACGTTTTTACGTTTCGTCGAGTTAACACGATGCAACGTGCGTGTGTGGGTGAACGTTTTTACATCGTCTATTTTTTTTTCCTGTTTGACAGGTTCAACATAACGTGCGGGTCCTAAATCGCCTTAGTTATAACTAAAGGGTCGTGTGACATTACTACTACTTGACATCGTTTTACGCCCCGCCGTAACGCGGGGTGTGCTTTGCGGATTTTCCAAAGAAAAAATGGTTAGGTATATGGTTGTCGTAACCTTGGCTGTAGGGGTTTTAAAAAAAATTGATTTTTTTTTACTTTTCATCCAAAAATATTTCATAAATTACTTTTAACCCAAAACTATTTGTTTTTTTTACTTTTAACCCAAAACTTTTTATTTTTTACAATCTATCAACACAACTTTTTTACTTCCAACTTTGATCCTTTATAGTTTTTATTTTCCGCAAATTTTCCGCTTTATGCTTGGTTCTAATTTTTGTGACTTAACATATCGCAACGTGCGTCTTTGGTTTAACATTTTTACGTTTCGTTCTAAATTTTGCGAGTTACCACGACGCAACGTGCGTGTATGGGTGAACGCTTTTACATCGTCTATTTTTTTCCCGTTTGACAGGTTTAACATAACGTGCGGGTTCTGGGTCGACTTAGTTATAACTAAAGAATCCCCGCCGCATTGCGGCGGATCTCAATTCTAGTTAACAAAAAAACAAATACAAACATGGACATAAAATCTCGTTCAATAAGTGTTCATGAACACATATATTTTTTTTAACAAACGGGCACGGTTCATTCGGTTCGTTTGCACCACTATAATTATACCAATAATACACAAAAGTTTTTAGATGAATAATAATAATAATAATAATTTCTCATAGAATCGTAACACTCTTTTTCCGGCAAGACCGTAGACTGAGTTGGCGTCTTTGTAATCTCATTGAAACTGACTTTTGATTTGGTCAAAAACAATATTTTAAAATTCTACCTTTCATCGTCAACAGATTCCGTTTTATTTGAATCTCTGAATTTATTTCAACCTAATTGTCCATAAAGTAAGAGGGTATCTTTCCATTTTTATAAACTTTTCACCTTTTTTTTCTCAAATCTCACACACTTCACGTTCACACACACTAACCCCACTTGAGTTAACCTTTGTTCTTGTTCTTGTTTATGATAATTAGTTTGTCTTTTTTGTTACACAAAAAAGGTATATTATGGAAGAAGCCTAAAACAATAATCTTGTTTTTGTTTTTCACACATTATCACAATTTTTTTTTTTTTTTAATTTCAGATCAGAAGAACATTATCAAGATTGATTCTTTGTAGATACCATGTGGGGTTTCAAAAAATATATGATCTTTGATGATGTTTACTCTGTGAAATATTTTTTTTAAAACTTATGTTTTTTTTTCTGTTTGTGCAGCATGTCAGCCATGAATGTTGCTGATCCTGATGAACCCCCACAGAAACTTGAGGTTTGTGGTTAAAATCCTATGATTTTTTTTTAATCTCCATAAACTTTGGAGTCAGAATGTTGCCAATAATTGTCGTTTATGCTAAAAATAAAAACTATGATTTTTAATCATATTTCAGGGAAAAGGAATTGCAATTGTAGTATGTTGGATTCTTGGATTGGGATCTTTGGTGGCATGGAATAGTATGTTAACAATAGGAGACTACTACTATGTATTATTTCCGGTAAGTAAAACATTTATTTATATATATATGATCGCGTGGTTCCGCTGGTGGCGGCAGTGGTCCGTCAGTGATCCAAATTTGCCGTTCAAAAAAAATTATATATATATATATATATATAGAGTAAGGTTAACATACAAAAAGCCTTATCATACATCACGTAGGAGACAATGGTAACCGTTGGATCAGGGGTATAATCACGCATGGGACCACATAATCACGCATGGGACCACATAATCACGGATGGGACCACATAATCACGCATGGGACTATAATCACGCACGTTCTATGATAATAACGCACGTTATATTTTTTGTCATGTATGTTAATGTAGGTTAAGCCTTGAAGTACATTATACTTTCTCTCTCTCTCTCTCTCTCTCTCTCTCTCTCTATATATATATATATATATATATATATATATATATATATATATTTTGACGACATTTGGAATGTGCATATATTTGGTAACTTTTTGTGTTCATTTGTTTCTTATTTTACAGGACTATCATCCAGCCAGGGTACTTACCCTTGTCTACCAACCATTTGCCTTAGGGACAATGGCGTTACTCGCGTATAACGAATCGAAAGTCGATACTAGAAAACGCAACATTGCGGGATTCGTATTGTACTTTTTATCCACTCTAGCCCTCATTGTGGTAGATATAGCCTCATCCGGGAAAGGTGGAGTCGTAAATTACACCTGCATATGCATTTGTGTGGCGGGTTTTGGTATAGCTGATGCTCATGTTCAAGGTGGAATGGTTGGAGATTTAGCCTTTATGAAGCCCGAATTCATCCAAGTTAGATTATGCTCTCTATATAACAGATTCAAAATCGGCTTCTTTGTTAATTACTTATTTGTTGCGCTTTTGCAGTCTTTCTTTGCTGGTTTAGCAGCATCCGGTGCTCTAACCTCGGGCTTAAGGCTTATTACAAAAGCCGTTTTTGACAAGACTTCGAATGGTCTACGAAAAGGGACTAGTAAGTGTCATAATATTATCAACCTTTCCAGTATCATAAACTTGAGTGGTTTTTGACGGCGGTAAACAAGCCAACGAGCCTAGCTTGGCTTGGTTACAAAATGAGCCGGCTCAGCTCAGGTCGTTTTAACTCGAGTTTTTTTAGCTAGGTTTTTTCGAGCGAGCTGTGAGTCGCGAGCTTTTGGATATAATTAATTAGTGATTTATCACTTAGAAATACCAATGTTGATCTTTTTTTTTTTCTACAGTGTTATTCCTTGCAATCGCTACGTTCTTTGAGTTTCTATGCATTTTCCTCTACGCATTCGTGTTTGCTAAATTACCGATTGTGAAGTATTATCGCGCTAAAGCAGCACGAGAAGGGTCAAAAACCGTTGGATCTGATCTTGCTGCAGCAGGCATCCAAACGGATCCAAACCAAAGAGTAACTTTTCAGTATTCCTTGGAGATTTAGAAATCATTCTTAAGCGTTTAAGAGAAAAGCGTTTACATTTTGTAGGCTGGCATTGATGGTAAGGATCCCGAGCGATTGAGCAACAAACAACTGTTGATCAAGAACATCGATTATGCATTGGATTTGTTCTTTATATTTGTCCTTACTCTCTCCATTTTCCCGGGATTCTTGTATGAAAATACAGGAAAGCATAGTTTGGGCTCATGGTAACTTGTCATAAAACCAATCTAGAATGTGTTTCTTTATAATTTCGACACGCTTACTTGTGTTTTGTCTTAAACGGGTCAAATCAATGAATTAGTTAAAAGGGGAAGATAGTAAACAAGTTAATAGTTGCCATATATGTACATCTTAATATATTACTAATGTTGAATTATTATAATAATATCATTGTTGTGATTGTTATTTTGTTAATTATAAGACATTACTTATTTATGTTTTTATAGAAATCCATTTCTATAAATAATGACTTGTTTTAACCCAAAGTTATTTTAACAATGGTTTTATTACTTGCTTATAGACCCGCGGGCCTTTAGTTGTCAATCTAACAATGGTTTTTTTCATAGGTACCCCCTCGTTCTAGTCGCAATGTATAATGTTTGGGATTTCATATCAAGATACATTCCTCTAATCGAATCTATAAAGCTTAAATCGCGAAAGTGGCTAATGATTGTTATATTATCGCGTGTCTTGTTCGTCCCCGCCTTCTATTTCACTGCAAAATATGGTGATCAGGGTTGGATGATAGTGCTTATATCTTTGCTCGGATTAACAAATGGTTATCTCACTGTATGCGTCATGACCCTCGCTCCTAAAGGTTGCACGGTGAGTCGATATTACACAAAGATCAATTTTAAATAATTTAACATAGTTTATTCATAGATTTGTGTTTTGGTTCAGGGTCCAGAGGCAAACGCTTTAGGGAATATTTTGGTAGTGTTCCTTTTAGGAGGAATTTTCTTGGGTGTCTGTCTAGATTGGCTATGGTTGATCGGTAATGGAAGCTTTTGAATAGCAAATTCTTGGTGAAAAAAAGGTTGTCCCATTTTATTTATGTGAAGTTTTCTTAAAACAATCTAATCCTATTTTAATTTAACATCATTGACCATTACGGAACTAGAACATTGACTACTACATAGGCAGGCAGGGGCATTATTTTACATGCCTTGATATCGCTAGGCCAAAGGCGCTTCGATAGTTATATTAGTAAAATTATAAATGCAATATATTTCTTGCAAAAAGTATCTAATCATTTACATGCTTTCGGAAGGACTGAGATTAGAACGGGTCCAGTTCCAACACCGCTGAACCAAACCATCCCTGACCACCAAGGCGAACAAGCTGGGAAAAGTCACCGAGAGGGGAGCCGAGCCAATCCACAAGTCTCTTCAAACAGATGTTCTTTTTATGAATGACCCGTAAAGGCTCCAGAAAAAAATAAATCGGGAGGCTATCAAGGACGACCTTGAGGAGGGTTATTCTTCCACCAATACAGAGTCGAGGATTTCCATAAGGAGATCCTATTTTCCACCAATTGAATAACCGAGCTCCAATTCTTATAGGATTCATGTTCGCGCCAACCACTAAACCAAGATACGTGAAAGGCTGTGATTGCGCTATACATTGAAGATGTGCCGCTAAAACCGAAACCTCCCTTTCACCCACGCCAAGGCCAAAAAGAGATGATCAAGAACTTTAAGCTTTGACCACTTCCCAATGACAAGAACGTCATCCACGTACATAAAGTGAGATATATCCGGACCATTATTCGGAATTTTAAGCACTTCAAAGACATCAACTTGAGTTGCACTATTCATGAAGCAAGGGAAAGCTTCCATGGCCAAAATGAAAACAAAAGGTGAAAGTGGATCACCTTGACGGACTCCCCTAGTGCATTGAAACTCAAAAGTTGGCGACCAGTTAACTAAGATTGACGACCTCGTAGCCTCAAGAATGCCATGAATCCACCTTCTCCACCTGGCTGGGAACTTAATTTGACCCAAAACGGAGTCAATAAATTCCCAACTAGTAGAATCATATTCTAAATAAATATTTTAGTTAATGTTTGATGCCAATATTATAATTCCAACACACTGAAGCTATATAACAGTAACACCCTGTAAATATATGATCAACAGTGCAACGATCCGAGACCATGCAATTATTCTCAGATTCTCTGCTAAACAAGACCGGGAACACTGATTTTAGAGGCGAATCAAATAGTCAGGTATCCAGCCAGAACCGAGTTGTCTGGCCCCTCCCAACTTCACTTTTGATGGCCGATGTCAGGTGTAGATTCGCATGAACCTGATGATTTCCAATCTTCGCAATCGAAGCCCACGTGCCATTTAGGGCCTTGTTGTACGGAACTGCGGGTTGTTGATAAGGTCGGGTGGTGTGGTTTAGCGCCATGCACCACCTCAGCATATAACGCCCCAAAACACCGCCCCCTGTTGCCAAAGGGGGCTTGGATGTGTGGGGACCACCTTTCAATAGCCAATCATATTTATTTTTCTTCTTTTTTTTTATAATTATAACAACATACTTCAATAGGGTAATGATAGTGTAAAAATGGCCTAAAGTGTGAGAAGTGTTAGAAGTGTATTATAACACTATATATAATACTATATAACACCATATAAACACCGTATAACAATATGTAACACCATATAATACCATATAACACTATGTAACACTATATAACATTATATAACAAATGTAACACTATACATCTATCATAGACATGCTATCAGACAAACTATAGTGTTATATTTATATAATGTTATATAGTGTTACATAGTGTTATATGGTGTTACATATTGTTATACGGTGTTCATATGGTGTTATATAGTATTGTATATAGTGTTATCATACACTTCTCACACTTTGAGCACTTTTTACAGGATCCTCTGCCTATATATATTATAATTAAAATCGAAGACTACATTAATGTTAGATTTATAAATTGTTTAAAATTATAACAACATACTTCAATATTATAATTAAAATTAATAAAGGTTATCTTCTTAATCGTTTATTAAGTTCGGTAATACTATAATTATAACAACATACTTCAATATTATAACTAAAATCGAAAACTACATTAATGTTAGATTTATAAATTGTTTAGAATTGAACCACATCAAACATGGTAAAATCATAAGACTGTTTCAAGCAAAATTGAGATCTTAACAACTTAGATTAATAAACACGTCAAATTGTTACAAAATTAGAGGGAAAGTTGTATATAACAATCACATTGAACTAACAATAATATAATATATAAAAAATCCCATTCAATGTAAATAGTGTATCACAAAACATTTGTTTAAAACAAGTTTACATTCAACGGAAGCAGAACTCATTGTTTAAGCAATTAGAGACCCAAAGTGTTAGTAAATAAATTGACACATCTCGTCTTTCCATTTATCACGACCCATGACCACTCCAGCATCCCTGATTGCAAGTTCCCAAGCATGTATCTATCGACCTACAAGCATGCATAAAAGTATATCAGCATAAAGTTGGCGAGTTCACAGTTTTGTAAAACGTTTAGTTGCCATGTGTTTAGTTTAAAATCATGTTGATAATAACTCGAATACCGCAAGATGACATCAGTTTGTTTTGTGACAACCGGTGATTTACGACTCTTAATTACGTAATTAACAGGCGATTAACGCGATAATGAATAGTGTTTAAGACGAAAATTAACTTAATTAGGATTTTGGAGTGCCTAGGAACGTTTATCCGACTTTACAGTACGCGTATGGAGATTCGCGTGGAATCTGCGGAACATCAAACGACAACGAACTGATACCGTATAAAATACTGGCAACGCCGACAAGTATGAATGTTACACAAAAATTTTATGCTTATGAAATTAATTTTGTGAATTTATTGGGCTTCCGTGCGACACAACTGCAGATGTGAACTAAAAACGCGATGGAAGGAAACACATCGGCAACAAAACGGAAGCGACGGAGACGCCTGTCACCTTCGAAACTTACATTTTACGCTGTATTTAGCTCCGTAATAAAATTTTAGTAAATCCAGTCGAAACCGTATCGAAAAACGGATTAAAGACGACAACGATATAATTTTTCGCGATTATTACCGTAATCGACGAACGAACGCGTCACTCGACAAACGCCACTATTATTTAATTTTAAAAATTTATTCTTTCGACACTTATGGAGTTTGGGTTGCGATAACGGGTCTCGTAGGAATTACGTGCCGCTTAAACACGGAGATTGAGCTTGTGGGCCTTAGGCCCAAGCCCAAAACCCACAAACTAAACCTACAACTAAATCTTATCAAGATCTCTACAAGATCTATACAAGAGATCTTGTCTCAAAAAATGGGAACTCACAAATCTCCACAAAATCCCCACAATATCTCTTTTACAATCTTTTCCTGAAAATCTTTGCAAAATCTCCACAAGATCTCTATAAGATATCAACTAGTAGTTTACCCGTCCGCTGTCCGGGTATATATGATTAACATCATCCAAACTCACTGCTGTCCGGGTATATATGATTAACATCATCCAAACTCACTGTATATTTTAATATCACGATGACTACTTATCTAACTATTAAGAACATCAATAACTATGTCTATATTTAAAATAATATTGACTTTTAATTTGATTTCGATTAATAACTACAACTCTTCTTGAATTGTCATACATACTAATTTAAAATCTTACATCTAATTCGCACAATTTAAAATATTTAGTTAATTATTTGTAATTGATTAACGTAGGAATTGCTAACACCATTAAATGAAGATAAATGAGATCTATCAATGTTACATGTTTACAAAAGTATTAAAAAAAACTATCAACACAACCAAACGTAGATTATATTTATGTCATGAGAATATTATTTAAGAACATCAATAACAGTGTTTACATTTAAGATAATAATGACTTGTAATAAATGATAAACATGCAGGATACATCTACAAAAAAAAAGCAGATAATGTTATCAAGATCTCACAAGTATATTACAAAAAAGCCAAAAAAACACAATGTATACTATAATATACAATAAATCATAAACATGCAGAATACATATACAAAAAAAGCAATTGATGTTATCAGGATCTCCCAAGGATATTACACAAAAGCCAAAAAAACACAATATATACTATAATATACAATTTCGTTGGCAAAACACAAACCATTGAAACAAACACAATGTCTTGTTATCCAACTATTAAGAACATCAATAACCATGTCTATATTTAAGATAATAATGACTTTTTATTCGATTGCGATTAGTAACTACAACTGTTCTTGTATTCTTATACATCGAATTGTCATACATACTAACTTAAAATCTTACATCTAATTCACACAATTTAAAATTTTTAAGTAACTATTTTTAAATTGATTAACATAACAATTGCTAACACCATTAAATAAAGATAGACGAGATCTATCAAAGTTAGATCAACATAAACTAAATCAATTACAATTATCTCTATGGTCGCTCGAGGAAAAGGGAGCATATGAAGAACTAAACAGAAAAGTCGGCATCATCAGTGATAACAATTACAAGCGAACCTGGAGCAGCATCGGATAGCTTGATGGAGTCCTCCACTCTCCCCCATCAGATTTCAAGAACAACGCAGAAGAGTTTATCACACAACTGTTGAAACAGGATCAGAAAATCTGCGACATCCTGGCCGATCTGCAAAACAAAAGAAAGAATAAAATCGTGTGGAAGAAGGCGAGAGTCGTTGAAATCTTTGGAAGTGTTAATTGTAGAGTATAATATTTTATACATATTTCACTCTTTAATCTTTCTTTATATTTAATTTAATAAAATTAATATCCATTGCATACAAAGTAAACACAATGACAAGAACACATAACATAATGTATAGAAAACCCACCTAGTTGCAAAACACAATAATCAGACGCAATAACACAATATATAGAATCAGTTGCAATACCATGGCTAATATTAACACTATCCATACCACCACTATTCAACTATTTCTTTATTTAATTAAACAAACAATAAAATATAAAATATAATAAAAAGATACGCAATCAACATCATATCTATCACAATCAAAACAACTTCATCATCACCAGCGTTTCATATCTCCTTGAAGATCATCGCCGCCGAAGATTTGATCGACAAAAAGGTAACTTCCGATTGTAAATCTTAACGGTTTAATTTCTATTAGATTTCTAAACCTCTGTTAGATACTTAATCAGCGACATATGATGGTTACTGCAGCGAATAACTTGTTTGTAGACGTCAAATCTGATTTTAGGTTTCAATCATCTTCAACCTCTCATATGTTATGTATAGTTGATATATATCTTATGTATTGCATGTTATGGACACGGTCGAACTAATGTTTACAGTATAATGTGATAATAATATATGAAAAAGTTGCAATCAAACAATGGGGGTGTTTGGGTTAGCTTATTTTGGAGCAACTTATGACTTATTGACTTATAAAAGTTAATAAGTTGTTTTTTGAGTGTTTGGGTTAGCTTATTTTAAAGAGTTTTGTGTGTTGACAAGCCATTTTTGAGAAGTCAGAATTTCTAACTTCTCACTTATATAAGTTAATAAGACATTTTTAAGAAGGAATCCCAAACACACACGGATGAAAACATATGATTCCGTTATAAATTTTTTTATTTTTGGGGTTTCTTCTCTAAAAGTACTTATTAACTTATATAAGTCATAAGTGAGGAGTTACAAATACTAACTTATCAAAAACAACTTCTCAACACACAAAAATAACTTAAATAAGCTAACCCAAACACTAAAAACACAACTTATTAAATTTTATAAGTCAATAAGATATAAGTTGCTCCAAAGTAACCTAACCCATGTGCGATTACGCAAAAAGAGATATTTTACGAATATATATATATATATATATATATATATATATATTGACTGATATATTGAAACGGTATACAGAAGAGATCTATTGCACATTATGAATTAGGAATAATATTCTAATGACATAAGATTACATTTTAACACATTGTGTATTAATACTAACAGTTAATATTAAATGTTATATATCACAGGTATACAAAAATGATTACGTCCTGCCTGTCTCTATTACAAGACCCTAAATCATTGAAACTGGTATGCTGTAATGCCTTCAATAAGTAAGTGTAAACTTCATTACGTAAACTGAAATTAGTAAATGTAACTACAGGCATTACCAATTGAGTTTGTAAAGCTCGTGGGAGGAGATTACTGGAACCGGATAAAGGTAACGATAAATCATGAAAGCGGAATAAGCTGTACAGCATGGCTGAGAAGTGTAAGAGGTGAAAGTGTTGTCACTGACGGATGGATAAGTATTGTAAAAGGTCTTAAATTGACAAAGAACACCTTATTGGTTTTGAGGATAATCAAAGAAAAATGTCTACAAATACATTGTTTCATACAAACGTTTGTGATGAATCGTTCTTGACAGTCAACCATTACGGAGATTTAAAGATCATAGTAAGTATAGTTATATGTTAGTAGGAATTTGTTTTTTTGTTATACTTGTCAGCAAATGGAATAAATGAATATATGTTTATAAAATATTACACAACTTTTCAGGTCATTCCAGAAGCTTATGTGAACAAATTTTACTGTTACTGGCCAGTAAAAGATTCTTATAACATATACGCAGCAGGTCAGTGTTAGAAAGTTGAGACCGAAAAAATAAATGCATGCTATGTTTTTGCTAAAGGGTGTCCGGAGATGTTTGAATATATTGACATAGAAGACGGTGATATACTGATGTTGATGAAAACAGACAGCGAATCGTTTGACTTGACACTTTATCGTAGCGGAGTTGAGGTTGTTTTTAGAAGGAAGGAGACAACTAAAGACAACTCAGTTGTTGAAATACCTAAACACACATACTATGAACACGAGATCGTTTGGTAAGTTAAGCATAAGTTAAGAAAATAACATATATACTATATATATATATATATAGTGGAGGGTTCAAATGAGAAGAATTTTTTTTGTAAGAAGAAAAAAGAAGAAGTTTCAACCAATAAGAATGGTTCATTTTACTTCATTTAATATTTGCATTTAATTTTAATATAAGGGTATATTGGTAAACTTATAAAAATCATTAATTTGTATTCTTCCACTTTAATAACTAAGTAAATTAAATTTGTAACTCCTTTTCAAAATATATACTTTTTCTAAATTAAAAAAAAAACAAGTTAATTTAAAGTGTATAATAAATTACTAGTTGTGTAGGAGAAATTACGAGTTGGGTAGGATATATTTTCGAGGTGTGTAGGATAAATTTCGACTGTGTAGAATAAAATTCTATAATGTGTAGGGTATATGTAGAAAAATTTTGATATGTGTAGATTTTGTAGATTATATGTTGGATAATTAATGATTAGTTGACTAATTAATTAAATAGTAAATAATTAATGATATGAGTTATAAATGACATAGTATTTTACTAATATGCCATTTCTTCTTTTTCTTCTCACATTAAATTTCTTCTCAAATGAACCTTCCCCTATATATATATATATATATTGAAAGGAAATGCATGTTTGAAATGATAAGGTTAACAAAAACGGGAAAAGAAGTCAGATGGCATTGAAGGTAAGCAATGAAGACGAAAAACGTGTTGACATCAAAATTATGATCAAGAAAGTGGTGCGTATCAATTCAATAGGAAAGCAAATTATCGAATGGTATGTCATTTCTGTTATTTAATGAGAACAATTTACAACACCATTCATGAGGCTATTTATACGTATAGAATTACCAGTTAAACACATAACAATTGAACTTGGTTTGCAACAAAAAACCTTAAAACAGTTGTTTTTTTTCTAAACAATAAAGTATAACTTCACTTATAACCTTCATAGAATAACTATAATAGATAATAGATACTAAATTATGTTTATTCAAAAATTAACAATTGATATTTGTTGCTGCTGACAATTATATCCAACACGGCTAATATACTTGTTAACTCTAACATCAATGCAGCGATTACCTGTAGAAGTTGTAAACAGAGCAAGGCTAACAAATAAGGTGCATCAAATGAATGTCAGAAACATGGATGGGAAAACAATTGTGAAGATAGTTAAGCGACAGAAGGATGGAAATGGATTTAGGTATGCGATTGAAGGGTGGCCAAGTTTCATAAAGGAAAATGATATTAGCGCGGGCGACAATATGCATTTAACTTATGTAAAATCAGGAAACCTCCTCATGTTGACGCATGTGGATGCAGTCAGCCAAGCTTAGCAGTTAACGTTATCTGCTAATGATGCAGATGTCTGCGTATATAAACTAATGCCTTTTGTCGTCATCGTTTGATGGTTTTTGATGGGACATGTTGGAACAGCTTATTGTGTTTTTTTTGGTTGGTTGGTAGCCTAACCTTGATGACAATTATTACTATATTAGGGCATAGATGGCATATTTTGTTTAGAATTATAATTTGTAAACAGTAGTCGAAGTGCATATTTAGTTATAAATTTAGTTGTGATTTCCTGTATACAACATTAGAAGTCTTATTGGTAATATTTCCATCATCCAAATGCACTGCATATTTTAATATCATAATGACTTCTTATACAACTATCTAGAACATCAATAAGTGATTCCATAAAAAAAGTGTCTCCATATTTAAGATAATAATGACTTTTTTATGCGATTGCAATTAGAAACTACAACTATTCTTGTATTGTTATACATCGAATTGTCAAACATAGTAAATTAAAATCTTACATCTAATTGGCACAATTTAAAATGAATTAGTTATTTGTAAATTGATAAACGTAGAAATTAATAACACCATTAGATGAACTTAGATAAGATATATGAAAGTTAGATGTTTTCAAAGTGTTGAAAGAACTACCGATGACAAACAAACGTTGATTATATTTACTGGCATAAAATATTACACACCAAACATATTATAAACATAATAGAACAATTAAAATAACACATTAATTTCGAATATTGATTCTCTATATACAAAAAAATACCAACCACAAAAACAACCACAAACATAATACTATGTATATAACACAATGATAACAACAAACAACTAAATACAAAACCATAACTAAACATGTGGTGAAACTACAGTTTCAATATAGCTTGCACCTACAATGCCTTGTGTAAAGATGATAGGAAAATAACCATGCATCTTCTTTGCCCTTACGTTTATCTGAGCAACATCACCCCATTCGTGTACTATAATTAATTTGTTATTACCATCAATGTAGTGCACAGATGACCCTATCATCAACGGCATAAACACACGGGGTACAAAAGACACCACTTTCGACCAAGTATTATTTTGTAGACGCCACAATTGAACATCTACACTACACATTCCAATACTAACCAACATATGAAGTTCATCTCGTATAGTCACCAACTGACCTATAGATTCCACACTCAATGTATCTGGGTAACCTACATTTTCTATTACCTTCAACTCAACATCCAAATGAAGAACCGCAGTGTTACCCATACACTAGAATTTGGTCAGTGCAAAATACAAACTTTTCCTACAAAACGTCCCAACGGACCAACTATAAACAACAATATCATATGGATTATCAATTAAGAACCTTGGAGTTGACCATGAACCTTCACTAAACGAATAAATATTAACAGTCAACCTGAAATGAGTGCGTTTAATGTGCACAATTTTGTAATCACCAGCAGAGTCAACACAAAACCCAAGACTATCATCATCCATATTGTAAAATCCCTGATAATTAGAATTTCTCAGCATCTTGAACACACGAGTTAGTGGATTCCAAACAACCAAATCACCAGTATTACATAAGCAAACACATACCATGCCATCCAAACTTGCTAAAAAGATCACATTACACGGATGACAATCGAAGGGAATGTGAATATTATTGCCTAAAACACATCTAGGAGATGCAACATCAACATAACGAATCGCACACGATGATTTGTCAAGAGCAATTATTTTCTGGTCACCTAATACTCGCAAGAAACGACAATTATTCTTAGCAAACTCAGGAGTTGAAAGATAGGCTAACCACTCTTTAGACACAGCCTTGCACCGTATAACCTCCTTTGCCGGAAGTCTTGGAATAATCTTCATCAATATTAACAGAGATGGAAGATCCTTCATATTCACTTACGATTATACTTTAATTAAAAATACTGACGTTGATAGAGAGAGGAAGAAAACGCATACGAAAAGCGATTCCTTTGAAAAATGAATACCTACATAGAAACTACCCCAATTAACAGTTGACACAGGTGAGTAAAAACTCCTAAAACTCCGAGTAGTGGTGGTAAACGGTTTTCACACACTATGGGCGATAGGGGGTAAATAAAATTAAATAACAATATATATTAGAAACCGTTTCTAATTTACAGGTAAACATATACACATACATGGAGATACTTTTTAATCAATCACATACACGAATATACTTTTTATTAATTAATCTTATTTTTATAAATTACTTTGTTAGTTGTCATACATTGTGTCATTATAATTGTGAAAATAATTACATCGTAGATTTTTTTTGGCATTGGGTTTTATATATTATTTTGTCCTTTTTATAAAAATATTGTTTTTTATGATAATAGGATTATTGAAAAATAATGAGAACCACAACTAAAAAATAGGACGTTAGTTACACAATACAATATATAAAAATAGACACCTACAAAAAAATCAAATATATGGAAAACAGAAAACCAATAACACATTGATAAACAAAACATAAAATGATAATATTCCAGCAAAAAAAATCCAGTAAGAACTATTCCTTAACTGGACATATTACAAAGTGGGAAGTTTCTAATTGTCCTTAACTGCACAATATGTAACCACTATTAAATAAGAATGAGAAAGACAGCAAAAAATAGGAATTAATTACACAATGTTATATTTAAATATATTCAACTACAAAAGAAATCAAATATATATAAAACAGAAAAACAATGACACAATGATACTCAAAAAACACAATGACTATACTAAAAGAAATCATTCAACTAAAACTAATCATTAACTGCACCTATTACAACGTGGGAAGTTTCTAATTCTATGTAACTGCACCTATTATTTGTTAAGTTTAGTGATAGTTGTTGTTATGGTAAAGTGGTTTGTATTCAATTATTAAGAGTTATTGGTGGTATTTTTATTTTAATGGAATGTTTTGTTTTGTTTCTTGAAGGTTAGTCTGGATGAATTGTGTTTTTTATTATGGTCGTTTTTTTATTGTGGTTATTTAATCATATATTATTTCAAACATTTAATATCTTCAGTTTAATTTCTTCGAGCGACCATCCGGAGAATTGTAATTGATTTGGTTTATTTTGATGTTAAATTGTGCCTGAATATAGAGTTGCACTTGCACACAAGAAAAAAACACTATCTCAAACATCTGCTCTGTGAAAACCTGTCCACTGCCATAACCACTGTTTTGTTCAAACATCTGCTCTGTGAAAAGCTGTCCACTGCTGAAAGTCAACCCCTGTTCTCTCATTTCCTTGGATATCACTGTTGTTCAAAATCAATGTTTTCATCCACTGATATGCAATCCACTGATAGTTAAAATCACCCACTGTTTTCATTATAACCGTTGCAACCACTGATATTGTTGAATCATGTTTGTCCATTTGAATAATTATGCTTTGTTTTTCAGTTTGCTGGGTTGACAGCGTTGTGGAAATAAAGCAGCCAGCAGATATGAAGTCTTCTAATATACTTGGAAATGTATTATCATTTTGTTTTGTCAAGTATTGGGATTTACATAGCATTGTGTTTTTTACAATCGTTTTGTGTTTGTAGGAATCCTTTGTGTTAATATAGTAAAAAAATCATTTACATGCTTTTTTTTGTCAGGTTGTAGCTGATGAGAGTGTGGATGGTCATTCGCATGAATTTTCTTATTGCTCTAATGAGAATGTACATTTAGAAGCAAGTTTATGATGAAGTTTCTATTATTATTTATGATATTGTGTGTTACTTAAAAGCATTGTGTTATTTACAGCTATTGTGTTTTTTGTGATCGTTTTTTTTTGTTTTATTTTGTTTTTGAAATATACTATGACAACAGTGGTTGACAGTTGTTTTTTTTTTCTTTTCCAGGTGGTGGCTGATTTTAACATAGTACACCAAGAATAACTAAACCCTAGGCTTACTTTCAACATCCTGTTCCCCTTACCCATTTTTTTTACTTGTTCTTCAAGAATCCTGTTCCTGTTTCCCAATGTGATTGCATTATCTTCATGCCTGTTAATGGTGTCTATTATCCCTGGAATCCAAGCAACAAATGAGATATATTATTTTTACCAAGGGGTGGCTCAGCCCAACTATTTATTGTTTATTTTGATACTGGTATGGTTTATCAAGGGGTAAAATGAGATATATTATTCAACAAAAATGAATTTCAGTCATTAAAGTTAAAACAATTAATGATTTCTAGGATTCCATTTCTAAAGTTAAACAACTTTAATAAATTTCAGTCATTAAAGATAAACAACTACTATTGAGTGTAATGTCCTTTATACCCTTAACCCTTAATGATAAACACATATAATCCCTAACACCGATCACACTTCTCAATAAGATCTGAAAATCTAATAATTCCCTAACACCGATCACACTTCTCAATAAGATCTGAAAATCTCTTCTCCCAACTCCCAATACCGATCATCATCTTCATCTTCATCTTCATTGAATCTCCACCGATCATCATCTTCATCTTCATCTTCATCTTCATTGAATCTCCACACCGACCATTTGTTGTTATAACAATCCAAGGTAAAATCACATACCTAAAACATGATCGACACTATGGTTTACCCTCTGTTCTTGTTAGATGCTTGTATAACCCTCTGTAACTTGATGTTTAATGATGTTTGATGATATCTCATTTTCACGACTCATGTTTTTACACGTCTTATCTGTATATGTTTTTTCTATGCTAGAATGCAACAGGTTTTGTGTGAAAATATTGTTTGATTCTTGTGGGTTTTTGTCTCGGGAATCAAAACAGAGGTTTGGGTTTTGGTTATTATAAAGGTTTATTTCAGGTTTTGTGTGAAAATATTGTTTGATTCTTGAGGGGTTTTGTCTCGTGTATCAAAACAGAGGTTTTTTTTTATTCTTGTGGGTTTTTGTCTCGGGTATCAACACAGAGGTTTGGGTTTTGGTTATTATGAAGGTTTGTTTGTGATGGTTTTGGTTTTCTCTGTTTATTAAGACTGGGTTTTTGGTTTTTGGCGTTAATCTAAGATTGTTTTTGTTTTATAGTTTGTTTGAAATGTTTAAAATATACAATCAATTAAAATAGGGCTTGGTTTCTTAAGTCTCTGCTGTTCATGTTGAAATCTGGGTTTCTTAAGTCTCTGTTGTTCATGTTGAAATCTGGGTATGGTTGTTGTTTTGTTTCTCATATAAAGTTGGTTAAAGACTCTGTGTTTTGGATTCCTCATATTGGTCATTTGAATGTGTTTTCTTGATATGAGATCAACTGTGTTTTGGGTTCCTCATATTGGGTTCCTCATATTGGGTATACATATATGCATTATGAAAGTATTGTATCAGCCGTCTTACTATGGATGTTTTTATTGTAGAGAATGGTTGCAGATGTAAAGATACGCAAAACACCACCTACGAAAGCGAGAATACTTGACAACCTCCTAGAAGATGGTGTGGTGCACATAAGGAAGTGATTGATCAGAACGATCAATTGCATATGAATGAATATAACCCTAGTAGCAGATATGTAATTAGCGAGCTCTGGAATTTCAAGGAAAATCGAAGAGCTACACTAAAGGGGGTTATCAGCTACATTCCGAAGTGCACCAGTCAGTAAAGATCCACAATTTCTTTCTTGGTATGACGTTTTGTCTCTGTATTGTATGATACGGTCTTTTGTTATCGAGTCTGTAAGTTCCATCAAGTCTACCAACTTGGATATCCTTCTATCTTTCTTGGTATGACGTTTTGTCTCTGTATTGTATGTTTAACATAATCCAAGTGTGCATTTATGTTGTGTTTAATTGTAATCATGCTTAACTGTTTAACTTAGTGATATGTTCTGTCCATGTTTGATGCTTAACTGTTTAACTTAGGGCTTAATACAAAATTTTGGGGTTTTTACAATTTACTATTTTTGGATAATTGAATAAACAATATTTTAAGACAAATTCTAAACATTTAATAAACATTACATTAATAATTCTCCCCCACAGAACAAAAAAGGCACTGAAGGGAAAGAAATCCAAAAAGACGGTCTTACCCCTGGCTCAAACAGTCAAACAGACGGAATTGTGACGGGGGACTCAAAGTGTAATGAATTTATAAGCTCAGGGGCTCAAAAAACCAAAAAATGAATTTAGGCGCTCAGGTTGATGTTTCACACATACAACAGGGATGGAAATCGCATTTTTCTCTTAATATAAAGTATTGAAAACATATATAAGTTAAAAACTGGAAAAGGCCCTACATTTAGAGTTCATTTTAGCCCTCCAATAATAAAAAACACAATAAAACAAAAATACAATAAATAAAAACCAATAAATAAATAAAACACAATAAAATAAAAAAACACAATCATAACCACTCCTTAACATTAGGGGTTATACCTGCTAAAATTTATTCAAATAATTAACTGCCAAGTTTACACATCACATATTATCATACTACTTACGTAATTACAAGAAATCAACACTTTTTAATACACAACATACAACTTACTCTAAGAAGTTAATAACCATATATATAACAAAGAACATAAGCAATTAAAATACCATACAAAAATAAAATATCTTCTAACATTACCAAAGTATATTACAATACAAATGAAAAACATAACAAACATACAAAAATAAAACAAAGTAAATTACCTAACATCGTAGATTTAAACATTTGGAGATATAAGGCTCTCAGAGTACACTGCTCCTTTTAATGCATAAAAGTTGATAACAGGAAAGAAATTATCAACTTTCCTCACCTCCAAATCAAACTCATACACATCCCCATAATCAGTCATCAACAACCACTTCTTACTTGAACCAATGTACCCCACAAAGCATTTTATAGGCAATGGAATACAATCTATATCAGGTACAGACAAAATCCTTATCCATTCTTCACCTTTCAACTTCCACAAATCAACAGAAACATCAAATGCACCATGAAGAACAAAAAAATGAAGTTCATCAGAAACATTAACCAAAGACCCTCTAAAATTTACTTCATACTCATCAAAGGGAAAGGAAACTTTAGTAAATGTCTCTAAATTCACATCAAAGCGAACAATTAACGCCACATTATAATCCCAACACGAACCTATAGTGAAGTATAATCCATCACAACACAAAGTCCCACATGACCATTGAACGGTCTGATCATCTAAAATAAAGTCTTTAACAAACTTTATTTGCCTCCAACAATGGCTTTCCATGGAGTAAATGTAAACCGACTGATTGTTACGCCTAAATACAACATGTAAAAGTTTGTGATCCTTCAAGTAATCCACATAAAAGCCAACAACATCAAAATTTACTTTGAAAAACCCATATTTCTTAGGAATGGACAAGTTCCTATAGGCATTGGTGAGAGGATTCCATATTAACAACTGACAAGTGTTACTTAGACAGACACATAGCATTCCATGCAAATTACCTAAGATCATCATATATTCTGCACGAGTTTTGAAAGGCACTTTCACAATTTCAGTTAAAGAAATATTGGCTGAACCATAACTA
The DNA here is from genome assembly GCF_002127325.2 of Helianthus annuus. Taxonomy (NCBI): domain Eukaryota; kingdom Viridiplantae; phylum Streptophyta; class Magnoliopsida; order Asterales; family Asteraceae; genus Helianthus; species Helianthus annuus. The sequence goes on along the minus strand of NC_035449.2, from coordinate 129,937,298 downwards.
AGTGTACGAAGTGGACGATGTATGCCTCCTGTTAATAAAACAAACTGCATCTTGGTTAACGATGGCATCTTACGAGAATGAAGCCTAGCAAAGAATACCGTTGACAGGAAAGAGCACCACTCTTTACACACCAACTTATAACGGCCTACGTCTCTTGCAGTAAGATTTGGCAATATCTCAAACATAAATAAGTCAATCGGAATCTCCGGCATGGTAACACTTTCCTACAATGTACATTTAAATTTAAATACGATAAATTAACATTTATGAACATAAACATGTGAAATTACTAAACAACATAACAATACATGAAAAAAAAAGGAAAAACCCCAATTTAAAAAAGTAAAACTCGATTGAGAACTCGCTAACAATTGCAAAGGAAAAGCACGAAAAGACAATGCTTACACACCTTAAAACAGCAACTGGAATATGAAATCAACTATTTTTTCTTTGCTATATTGGGGGATCTTTCTGATAAATCGAATTCAACTATATGGGAAAAAATAAACATACAAATGAATATAACTGAGAAAGTATTTCTTAGATATGGTTACCGAAAAATCACGTAAATATAGGTTAGTGGGAAGTTCCAAATAGAATATAACTGTGCCTTGAATATAGCAGTTGGGATTTTAAAAGTTATTTGCTAAGAAGGGACATATTGAACTTCTCAATGTAATCAAGTACACTCTATAACTTCTGCAGACAAAACACATTATGGCTAGTCATCCTTTTACCAAGGAAATGTGATGTCATTATATGTCATTACTTTAACAATCACACATATTCTTAAATAAAAATATTAATAATTATAAACATACATATATATTGAATATTATATGATATTATTAAACTTACATAAGACACAACAACTAAAACCTAATGATAAAAAATATAAAAAAAAAAAACGCAAGAAACAAAAAATATGTAACAAAAAAAATATAATAAAAGATAAATTTCTATACAAAATAATGTGATATAAAAAACCTAACAAAAAAACACAATAAAAGCAAAGAAATATAACACTACACAAAAGAAACTGCTATTTAATACAAGTCTCCAAATATGAATTAAAAAGAATATCAAACCCTCCCAGTTTATGAAAAAAAAAGTAAAAAGCTAATATGTTTTAAACACTATTATGTTTTTACTCGTTGTGTCTTCAAATAGATGACACAATCAAAAAAGATTTGTACCACTCAAATGCCGACTATAACATACCATTACCACACGCAATCAAATAACTTACATTTTACTAACAACGGTGGACTTATAATACAAAAGGGATTGAAAAAACTGTAAGAAACTATTACAAAGAGACAAGTGACAAGTTTTGATAACAATATAATGTATATCTGTAACATCCCAGGCTAACCACACCATGATACTATCCGCTTTAGCCAAGACGTTCCAACATCTCCTCACTGATTTAAAACGCGTCATGATGTTGAAGGTATCAAGACCCTTACAACGAAGCCTTCATTCCCCTTCAGAACCAATGTGAGATGTTACAAATCACACTCCTTACAGGTCCCAACATCCTCGATGGCACACCAGACCAATCCCTAGCACTAATACCATCTGTAACAGCCCAACATAACCACACCATCATAATGTCCACTTTGGCTAGGTCGAAACAAATCAATACCAAATCAAGGTTGCTTTAAATAAACAAAACATTTATATATTATTAATTTAAAACAATGTTATACATCATTGTTTGTACTTTATTCTTATAGGGTGACTTTTTGCAATGGTTGGTTGCACCTATAGTTTAGGGTTGCATATATGTATTGTACCTTATGTTTTATGAGTTTAAAAAATGCTTGGTTGTAGGATCATACGACATTATATTTTATTATTATCTTTATTTTTAATATTATTTATTTCATCTTTTATGAGTTTAAAAAATGTTTGGCTGTAGATTCATAGGACATATATGTATTGTACCCTATGTTTTATGAGTTTAAGAAATGTTTGGTTGTAGGTTCGTATGACATTATATTTTATTATGATGCTTCGTAGCTTGATTTAAAAAACATGTAATATATATGATTTTGGGTAATGCCATTGTTGTGCAAACTTTTACTACACAGATTATGTTGTACTTTATATATTAAATGTGGACAATAAATAGATTGTGCTGGTTTTTTAAGGCACCAAAGCAATCGATTGAAACATGACGAAACAAATAAGAACAAACATTACGAAAGTTGAAATATAACAAAACGACAAAACAATACATCATTTAAACTAATCACCTCCTCAACGTGTTTAGTTATATATATTTATAACATTCAACACAAAACGACACCTTAATGGGTGAAGAACAATATATGTCACAGCCATCAGTGACCTCTACATCACAAATATTATCTACATCTCCAGTTTTGATATCACTACCGACTACACTGACTTGATTATCATCTGCAGACATCAGTTGTTGATCACCCTCGTCACAATCTCCTTCGTAACCCGAAACATTATTACCACCAGAAGCATCAAACGTAGAATGAGATTCAACTTGCATATCCTCTACAGTAAGTCGAAACATCTTTGCATGTTTCTTTCCTTTACAATGAGCATAAAGCTGATTTTCACTTGTACAATATATGTTACATAGAGCACAATGAAAATCCACACAACAATACGATAAATCTTGTAACTGTTGGATTAACACTCGAATGAGTAAACAACAAAATTACCAAGTAAAAACACAAAATGATTAATATTTCAAACACTTATACCTTTGTACTATGCTTCCCTGAAATTACATGATGCCTATATTGTTGTTCATTAAGGCATATGACATTGCAAACAGGGCAGCCAATGATTTCTTCCGGTTTGGCACCATTTGCCACTAACTTATAAACATCTACGTTCATGTTCTTCAAACAACTACAACGAAAATGTAATAGAACACACCTCTATATAGGTAAATATTTAAACGGTTTTAAACTCAATTGGACAGGTAAGTTATATAAAAATTGTAAACCGGGTAAAGTCACAAAATTTTCGGAAATCATGAAATTAGTGGATCGAGGTTATACGTCACTAAATACAACTCTCATAAACCGATGTTTTAATCAAACAAACTGAAATATTCAAAAAACTCAACCTCAAAGAGAGACTTTTCTCTTCTAATGTGTGAATTTGAAGCAACTTTGAATATGTATTTATAATAAAGTTTTAATTTAAACTCAATTGGACGGGTAAGATATATTTACTTGAATAAAAAACGGTAAACTGGCTAAGGTCACAAAATTTTCGGAAATCATGAAATTAGTGGATGGAGGTAATACACGACTAAATACATCCCTCATAAACCGATGTTTTATACACAATGAATATTTAAAATCACATCGTTGTTTATCAAATATTTATTTACTCTAACCAAAGCTGTTTACGTTGAATAACACTATAGCGATGTTTATACATATACCTGAATTACATTAACGCTGTTTAAATTGAATTACACATCAAAAATATTGATTGTATAACGTTATTTAATCCTACTACTGACATTATCTAATTACTACAACATACAATTCATCAGTGACTTTTTAATATATCATAGTCTTTCTAATTAAACATTGAGTTATATTTATTAACCTGATCTTTATTATTATTATTATTATTATTATTATTATTATTATTATTATTATTATTATTATTATTATTATTATTATTTATTCATCAGAATCAGAAACCACAACTACACTCGATTCCCTCATATAAAAAAAACACAATTCATATAAAAAACATACTGCATATAACTAAATTTTAATCAAACAAACTGAAATATCCAAAATACCCATTGGAAAAAACCTAAAAATCATAACAACTGATTTAAATTAATAGAGATGTGAGATAAGATTATTTCTTGCTAACTTTCTCCAAATCCTTGAAATTACTTGGAGTTGAAGACTTATAGACGTCAACCAATTTACGTTTGTTGATTTCATTGGTATCACAACTGGTATCAGCATCATCAATCTTAACACTTGAAATCTGACTTTTTTTTTTGATAAATTCTTTATCGTTTCCCTGAAACAAATGACAAAATTAAGAAAATAATAATAGAATTAAATATAATGTAAATATAAATGTATAAATACGAATCATGTATTGAAATAAAAAATACCTCAGTAATCTTTATCTTTTCTTTGAGCTCATTAATAATTGACTCATCATCAGTCATGTTTGTGACAAGATACATTTCATCAAAATTAGTCAGATTATAAGTTGTTATCTCAATTTTAAAAGCAAACATCTTTCCAATCAACTTTTCTAAATCAACAGGAAACATTACTTCTTCAACATCCTGTGAATCAGAATATTTTATGATAAAATTAATATAAAAAAATATTTAAGTACATTGAAAAAAAATATAGGAGAAGTAAAGATTATTTATACATACAGATGATGAGTTTTCTTTAAGCAATTGAACAGCCGACTTAAGAACCACTTATTCAATGATTTCATCAGCCAGAGGATGAAATAATATTAGTGGAACATCATCAGTATTATCTTCCACTTGAACTTTTATTTTGAATCTAGTTAAGTTAAATATAAAAACACATATATACAAATCGATTATTTTATAAAACATACAAATATTAAAATAAATAGAAAAAGCTTATATTACCTTGGAACTGGATATATAACACTTTCATCACAATAACAGTTGAAGCACACATGAAAATAATGTGACTCCAAACCCACGCAGTCTACAAGATCTGTACACGCCTCCATTAAACATTTAGGAACTCCACATAGTGCCAACCAAAATCCTTATCTATAGCCTTAATAGTACCAAGTATGATAACAAATTGAGGCTGTATAAATTGAAAAATACGAAAATAATTGAGTTCAAAAAAATTTTTTACTTTTTGAATTATAAAAATTTAAACAAACCTTCATGATTTGCCAAAGGTCATACACGTTTTTCAACGGAGACTTTATGATAAATTCATCACTTGACATCTACAAAATGCAATACAAAAGTTTTTTATATACGAATAACACAAAATAAAAATTGGAAGTAATAAAATAACAAAGCACATGAAGATTAGAGAAAAAAAAATATAAACTCATACCTTCTCAGATTCAACCTCAAAGACAGACTTTTCTCTTCTAATGTGTAAATTTGAAACAACTTTGAACATGTATTTATAATACAGATTTAATTTAAACTCAATTGGACAGGTAAGTTATATTTACTTGAATAAAAAACTGAAAACTGCCTATGGTCACAAAATTTTCGGAAATCATGAAATTAGTGGATGGAGGTTATACATGACTAAATACATCTCTCATAAACCGATGTTTTATAAACTAAGAATATGTAAAATCACAACGATGTTTATCAAATATTTAATAATTCTAACTATTGCTGTTTAAATTGAATTACACTATAGCGATGTTTAAACATATACCTGAATTACAATAAACCTGCTTAAATTGAATTACACATCAAAAAAATTGATTCTATGATGTTATTTAATCCTACTACTGACGTTATCTAATGACTACAACATACAATACCTCACTGACTTTATAATATAACATATTTCTATTTAAACATTGAGGTATATATATCAACCTGTTCTTTATTATTATCTATTCATCAGAATTAGAAACCACAACTACACTTGATTCCATTATATAAAAAAACACAATTAATATAAAAAACATACTGGATATAACTAAATTTTAATCAACAAAAATGGATATTAACACAAATTTATACAACAAAAACAGATGTCTGCATACACATCATATTTATACGAAAACTAACTGGCTTGTAGAAACATTATTCCAAACAAAATCACAAATCTAAAAACACAATATATTTGCACAACTTCTTTTTAACACTAAAAATGATAAATAAATCATACCAAAAATATATGAAACACAATTACCTCCTCTTCCTACGAATCTTTTAACTTTGCTTGAACAAAATGATTTCTTTCTATTTCCACTAATATGTTCCTTTGCAGATTCCACGTCAACCTCTTGTCTTTTACTTGCTCTAGTAGTATCACCTACTTCATCTTTAGTGTAATTTCTTGAGTTTTTCTTACCTAATTAACCAATAGACTTATAGAAATCAAAACACAATGAAAATAGCAGTCAACACCACCATGAGAACAACTTACTTGTAAAACGCAAGTCAATGTTTGGAGTGGACGCCATTGCAAAAGTATTTCCAAATGATTAAGATTGGTACATAAAGCAACAAACACAATCGCAAATTCTATAACTTCAGCCCTAACTTTCAGCTAAAACTGAATGTCATCCTTTACCCTTTTCTTGATTATTATACAGATAATTTAAAAACACTAATATCAAATTATCTTTTCACCCCCATACTGAATACCACTCAAACGAATGTTTAGTTTTATTACAAAAAAACCACCTAATAAACTGAACCCATATATAAGAAGCATAAAAAAAACATAATCATTTATATATAAAGTTATTTCTTTAAATATAGAAAATACAATTTCCTGAAACTTTATACTTATTCTCATTCATCACTCTATATATAACATACTAAGAACTCCCCAAAAAAAACAACAACTAACAATATCACCAAAACATGAAAAAATAATTAGAACAAAAACCAACACATAAATTGTCATTCATCATACTATATATTACTAACTACATACGAAAAAGGAAAAAAACATACAAAAAACACCAAAACATAGTTCAATACTTGCAACAAAAAACAACACAAAGAAATTTACACCAACATTTTATACATAAAATAAAACGATAAATTCAAAGTTTCACAACACGAGAACGGCGGTGAATTGAAACTTTTGGAACTTTAAGTTTCCGATTGTAACTTTCTAGTGAATCAGCGGTATCATCAACTTCATCTTCAGAATCAGAAAATTGGTCAAAACCAGACTGACCGATAACCTCATCTACATCAGCATCAACAGTCATATCAATAAACTCAATTTCTTCGTTAGAACTGCTGATCGAAACAACATCATCCCAATTCCAATATAGCAAGTCTCTAGATCGTTTGCGCTGCCTCTCAATCCTTCGTATATGGGTAAGAGAAATAACTTGTTTCATTACGAGCTAGAAACTATCACATAACAAATTTTACTAAGATTTAAAAAATTACAACTTCAATATATATCACCTCCTCACTGAACTCACGAGAAAGGTGGGATTTATAAGGACTAAATGGCCCAACAGAAATTATCTCTACACTACCACTGTCGGCCTGTAATCAAACAAAATAAAAACAACAAAACAATAATATTAAAATATTACAAATAAACTTTATTTATTGATGATATTACTAAATTACCTGTTCTTGACGATTTAAAGGATTGATAAACGTCTGCAGCCGGTCATCACCTAAATGAACAGGATTATTACTTCTTGTAGATGCATTTTTCTCCATCACTTGCTCAATATTTGAAGGATAAATCTATAAATTCTGCTACAAATTCACAAACCTAAATAGATTTATACTAACATGTTCCTATTATATAAGCTATTCTACAACGGTTTTTAACACACGTTCAAGTATTGTAGAAACTACTATATACACACGACACATATCAAGATAATGGAACAGTTGATATTTCCAGTTTTATAGGAGAACATAATTTCGAAGGAAATAAAAAACAATTTAATTTAACTTATATAATAAACCGCCAATTGATATCCTAATCAAAATTATAAGGCTACATCCCAAATAGGTACAAATAATATGCGAGAATGGGAAGTGGGTAGTTACTTCCCATAAAGAATTGCTCTTCTCAACAACTGCTGATCTTGTAAACAACTGTTAAGTCAAAGCACTGTTGATCCTGTAAACAATTGTTAAGTCAAAGCACTGATAAAGCATAAAGAATTTATCTAAAAATTATAGATAAATTATCATTTGTTTTAAGTTGTGGACCACAAGTTAGCTTCATAGGAAAAAAAATCACACCTACTCATGTGCCTAGTTCAATTAGCTTTAGTCGGCACTCTACACAATACTTGTGTTACAACCCCAAGGCATGTTACAGGAATCATAGGAGTTAAATAGATCAGAGGTATACCTCTTGTCAACATATAATACTTCTCTTCATTTACAAAAGTTTTCTCGCCAAAGGCTCATTTACCCATAACTACTACACTCCCGTGTCACATATAAAAATACAACAGTTGATACAATAAGTTTGAGCAAACTTCCGATTTGCTCCCTGTGGTTTGGCCACTTTAACGATTTTGCCCGAAACCTTCAAAAATAGCCATTTCCAACCAATAGTTTGCTATGGTTTTTCCATTTTGCTCCCTACAGGAAGTAAAATGGAAAAACAGACAATTTGGATGGAGTTAGAGGCGGGGAGCAAAACGAAAATTTACTCAATAAGTTTTGATTCGTTTGAATATAAAAACACAAGTGTATTAACAAAAAAACACAAAAGAAAAAAAAAACACAAAAGAAAAAAAACACAAAAGAAAAAACACAATGTTATACCATAAAATAAATAGCTTTCGTTAAAACACAATCCATTATATCTAAAACAAAATACTTAAGTTGATTTACAACTAAAGATTAACTTATTAATTGAAATGAAACCATATTATAACATTGTAATTTGTATGAATGAAAATTCAAATCTTATAGATGTTGTGCTTTGAATAAAAAATGTTTTTATTGTTTTTATAAATATATTGTTTTTGTTTATAGACATTACACTTTTCACAACAACATAGAGCTTATAACATTCATACATAAGCATTAAACCTAAACATTCATTTGACCAGACCACACTCAAATAACAACAACTATATATAAACAATCAACCTAATATCCAAATGTTTTAAGCAACAGGAATACATCACACAAGACAATACAGTTTCATTCGCTCCACACGACTTCCTCGTGCTTGCTCTTTCAACCTTTCCCTTTCAATTGCGTCCAACACAATGTAAGCTTCACTATCATTATACACAAACTGCCTTCGAGCATTAAGATAATGCAACAATATTTTCGTTGCATATTTGCATCTTAAATCATCTAATTGTTCTTTCTGCCCACAATCTACTTCTTTCACAAACCCACATCGCCAACATCGTAAAGAACTCCCTTCGAATGTCTCCATATGCCTCATTAAAAATATACCACAATCAACTTTGTTGTCTACGGTTCTCCATGACATTTTTAGTCGACTTATCTGAGCTTTGTGCATCTTACGTCCACCCACAACACCGTGAATTAACATAAAATCTGCTACTAAATGCCTCTGCAATATAACGATAATAAATATAAACAAATTATCTTTTCCATATGATTGTGTTTTTTAAATGTCAAGGAATGTACCAATTTTTCTGGCCAGCCTCGGTATTTTAAGTCAAAACTATCATCATATAGACTGTTGTTATCAATCACAGCTATTTGGCACTTTTTCATATGAAAGCATACCAAGTAGAAGTGATCAGATTGCAAAAAAGGTATGAATAAAAGATCAACTTCTTTCAACGATGCTACTTGTTCTTCTTTTAGAACTTTAATCATATTTCCAAAAAATTCAGCTTGCATCATCTCATAGCTTGAACCATATGTGCCACCATCCTGTGTATCAGTTATAATAACGTTACTAAAATAAATAAACAAATAAATAAACAATTCACTTATGTTATTTACTTACCAGCATCTGATATGTACAAAACAATCGCTTAATTTTGTCACCAGCCTTAAACTTCTCCTCGTGATTTAAGATTCTGGCCCACACATTAACAACAACAAAATGGACATACTCATCATGACTCAATGTTTCTAGCACTATCCTTGTTAGACCTGAATCTGGCTGATCTTCAATTTGAAAAACAACGTCCCTACAATAAATACGAGTTAAAACATCGATTAACTTATAATCATAGCACATTATAAGAAAAGAAGTTAAAACACATACATTTCAAATCCTCTGGCAGAGAAAATCCAATCAGAATAAATTTTCTCTACAAATGTCAACTTTTCACTCAATTCCACCACCCGGTTAATGTAAGGTGATGTTGGCACCAAAGTCTCATCCGTAGAATCAACTACATTTTCTTCATCCTTTTCATCTGATATGATGTGTGAGATATTTTGATCACATGATCGTTGACTTGATGCAGATTGATACATTTGAAACACACGCAGATACCAACGGGACAGCATGCACACTTTCCATGTTTTCAACTGAATTTACATTTACACCCGTATTACAATCAGTTTTCGTCTCTTGACTTTGAGTCTTCTTTTCTCCCTTACTCTGTATTTCATTATCATCTTTTGGAGATGAATCTGGATCTCTGCTCATAAAACCTGCATTTTTTGCAAATGAAATCAACGGATCCAATTGAGCTTTAGCTTCTTTAATCACCTGATTATCTGCATAGACCGTAAACCCCTCATTCAGCATTGTCTCTACAATCTTCAAAGACTCTTTTGCCTTTTCAATTTCTACAGTCTAATTTCTGACAAAAACCTGTTTCAATATGAACAATAAAAGATGATAAAAACTATATATATACAGGAAGGTTAACGTACATTACGGCTTAACGTACATCGCATACGACAGATAATTACGGACGTTCATTTTAAAATCACACACATTATAACTCAAAAATCCAAAATCATGCATGTTGAAACACAATAATCACGCATATTGAAAACATTAATCACGCATGTTATATAACAAATCACGCACGTTGTTGTACGTGAAGTACATTAAGCCGTAATGTACGATATACTTTTTCTATATATATATATATATATCATATATTCAGAGTTAAATACTATATGTTTTTGTGTCTTACCGATTCTGCTTCCTCCATTTGTTCTTCTGCCAGGGGAATGTTTGATTCCCTGCCAACATCTGCATTCTCATCCCGCCTATTCGAATGTATATTTCGAGTATAACGATCATTGTCTCTACACTCATCATCATCCACTTGCCTTTCATCCTCTCCATGTATATCTTCATGAATCAAATCCTCCTCGACACCAGCACCATCATTGTCTTTGCCCTCGTCAGCATCGACTTGTCGTTCCACCTTTTCATGCATGGGTTCACCAGTTGAAGAACGTTGACGCACCTCGCTTTCATTTGATTTTTTGGTCTTTAATCTTGTTTTAGACTTTGAAGTACCTTTCTTTCTTCTTTTCTCAGACTTCAGACCTTTATTCTTTATGTCCTCCAGTTTGCATAATGTACGCTCTTCAATATGTTCTATAACAAACAAACCTTTACGTGTAACATGTACATCATGCAACTTGCTTGTATGATCTGCATAGATAAGCTGTAAACAAAACAAATATTTGTCACACCGTTTTGTTTGGATAAATGCCACAAATAACAAATTAATATTGAACTTATGATCTTACCGCAAGCAAAAACAAAGGCCCATTAAAAACTTGAGCAGGGTGCCAGCCTTTTCTCGCTCTGTCTAACAAAGTTAGCATGTAATCACACCAACTCAGTTCTTTTATGTCAACATCCTTTGTTATTAATGGCAAAATCTTTGGTTGACAGTGCCACTTTTCGTTCCTTCGCCTAGATGTGTAAACATCAACACCAAAAAGTTAAGAACAAACAACATTCCACAATCATTGCGTTCTCTCTTGCATCGCCTATCCAAATAAGTCTGTGTTTCTTATATAAGAAACCTGGTGAAGCCTGTTGGGAATTGACTTCTCCACAGTTTAACAACAGGACTTTTTATGCTTGGCCTATTGTTCTCTGTTATTATTCTTGATCCGTTCGGAATTCCCAATACCTTGTGAACCAATTCTGGACTTAACTTTATTGACTGAGATCCAAGATTTAATATTCTTGTTGAATCATCATAGTTCTTAGCCAACCAAAGTCCCAAGCTGGTAGGAACATGCTGAATCTTCAGATTTAGAATAGGATCAAAACCAATATCTCTTACAACGTTCTTTTGCTTGTCATTAAACTCTAGCATCCAATCATATAGAGTGCTTGGTGAACATCTTGGTAAAATCTTCTCACCAGTATATGGGAAAAACATGTGACATTCATGGTGATTTGATTCCTCAGGTTGGTCCTTTCGACGTCTTTTCTTTGGTAAGGTATCATCAACTATTATATAACTTAACGAATTTTAGAAATAAACTACAACTAAGATTTTCATGTTTAAATGAATACCTGGTTTTTTTTACTTTTGATGCAGCAGGATTAACAAAATCAACATCATCATAATCATCAGCATCACCACAGTCTGCCTGTAAAACTGCAGCAGCAAATCAAATAAAATAATAAACTATGAAGGGAAAAAAATGTATATTATATTTAATCATTTTAAATTGATCTATAACATACCTTCACTCTTTCGTTTCACAGCAGCACCTGACAAAGATCCTTCATGTCTCTCCACATTTTATTAGAAACAAAACACATAAAAAATATTAATTGTAACACGTTATTTAATCCTACTATTGACATTATCTAATGACTACAACATACAATACAACATTGTCTTGTTAATATATCACAGTGTTACAATTTAAACATTGTGTTATATTTATCAACCTGTTTTTTATTATTATCTAGTCATCACAATCAGAAAGCACAACTACACTTGATTTGATGATTTTAAACTTGATAGACCCAAGTTTGATTACATTTCTCCAACTTATTCTGCCAACTTTAACAAAATACTATCAGGAACTGTAACATTACAATGTTGTAAAACAACACATAATATTCAACATACAAAATCAATACAAAAACACAATCCTATAGTTAACCACATATGTAAAAAACACAACATGCACAAAGATACTGCAAGTAATCAAGTAACATATGCAAACACAATGATTTCCAAAACAACAATATTAAAAAAACAAAAGCATATTTAATATAAAAAACATAGTGGATACAAGTTTATACAACAAAAACAAACGTCTACATACACATTATAGTTATACAAAAACTAATCGACTTGTAGAAACAATATTCCAAACAAAATCACAAATCTAAAAACACAATATACTTGAATAACTTCTGTTTAAACATTAAAAATAAAAAATAAGAAATAAACCATACCAAAAATATATGAAGCGCAGTTACCTCTTCTTACGAATCTATTAGCTTTGCTTGTACAGAATGACTTCTTTCTATTTCCACTTATATGTTTCTTTGCAATTTCCACTTCAACCTCTTGGCTTTTACTTCCTCTAACAGTATCACCTACTTCATCTTCACTGTAATTTCTTGACGATTTCTTACCTATTTAACCAATAGACTTAAACAAATCAAAACACAATGAAAATAGCAATCAACAACACCATGACAACTTACTTGTAAATCGCAAGTCAACGTTTGCAGTAGACGCCATTGCAAATGTAGTTCCAAATGATTAAGATTAGTACACAAAGCAACAAACACAATCGCAAATTGTATAACTTCGAGCCCTAAGTTTCCGTTAAAACCGAATGTTCATCGTTTTCCTTTTTCTTGACTATTATACAGTTAATCTCAAAACAATAATAAGAAATTACCTTTTTGCCCCCCACACTGAATACCAGTTAAGTGAATGTTTAATCTTATTCAAATCTTATTACAAAAACAGTACCACTTAAGAAACCGAACCCAAATATAACATGCATAAAAAAGATAATTATTTAAATATATATTCATTTTTTTTAAATATAGAAAAAAAAATTTACTGAAACTTCATTCTTATTCTCATTCATCATCCTATATACAACATACTAAGTACTCACGAAAAATAAGCAATAACTAACAATATCACCCAAACATAATTCAATAATTAGAACAAAAAACCAAAGAATTTATAGACATCATACCTGTTATTCAAAAGAATGAGATATTGACGTCATTTAGAAGAAGCACATTTATTTAAAAATGGTAAAGGAGACAAAAAAAAAACACTTAACATAAAGACCTAATAGAATGGGAGAATAGGAATTGGGAAGTTACTAAAATAAGATTGGAGGGTATGGGGAGGGTCATCCCCATGAGGGTGGGCCACCACGTAGGACGCCACGTCAACAGGAGTGAAGATGGACCTAAAGAGGATGGACCAAGGGGGTGGAGGATGGGCTCCCACACTATTTATAGAAACACTTAAGAAAAAATAAACTGATTTGATTTTAGAGAGAGAGAGAGAGAGAGAGGAGAGAAAAAGAGGCCCGTCGATGTCGTCTTCAGGCGACTGAGAAGCCGGGACAATCCTCAGGAGACGGTGTGGGTGACCGGCGCCGGGGCTCGCCGAGGCAAGACCGGCCCCATACCCACCAGTCTAAGTAACCATATTGATAGAAATCATATATACTGGGGAGGATATAAAGACTACTTTTAATAAGGTATACCTTGTTTTATTTAATCTTCTAAAAAATAAAAGAACACTTCATCTATTAGTTACACAAAGATTCTTACATATAGGGATTTGGACTGTCGTTTGGCATGAGCTGGCAGCCATTTTTTCCTCTTATGTTAAACCAGATGAACCCAATGCTCACTCAATGATTGGTTTGAGATGGACCTATTCTTTTATCTCCTTTAAAACCTATGTTGCACCTAATAAGGATGATGTTTTCAAGGCCCATGTTATCCGATTTTTGAAAGCCCATGGGATTTAGATAGTTCTAGAGTATACCTCTTGTTAACATGTAATATTTCTATTCATTATCAAAAGTTTTACGGGCAAAAGCTCATTTACCCGTAACTACTATACTCCCGTGTCACATATAAAAAAATATACAGTTGTTGATGTAATAAGTTTTGATGCATCTGAATATAAAAAACACAATTATATTAACAAAAACAAAAGACACAAAAGAAAAAACACAATGTTATACCATCAAAATCAAAAGCTTTCGTTAAAACACAATCCATTCTATCTAAAATAAAATACTTACTATAGTAGATCACTAATTGTAGGACCCATGTGAACACACGGGTAGGTTTAATAACCATCGAAATCAAATATTAAAAAATAGATTATAATACATCGTTTAAATTATTTTTGTTTAGTTACATATATTTATAAAACAATGTTAAAAACAATATGTGTTAGTGTTATAAGTATAATGATAAAAGTTTTTGTCTACATCTATATGTAAAATATGATGTTACATTTTATCATCACAACCTCCTACTTTCAAATAATTAAAAGAAGCAAAAAAGTAAAGCAATCAGAGCCTCATTCACTTGATCAAAACACAATATAAGAAGATCATCAACTCATATATGGTCAGAAGATCAAAGGGTAAAAGGGAGGTTATTATAAAAAACCCTCACACTCTCAACGGAGCCTCATTCACTTGATATAGGATAATAATTTCTAATCACATAAGTAGTAAACGACCACCATTCCCTATAATGTAGCATAATAATTTCTAATCAATCGGCAAAACAACGGTCTCGATAAATAATGCTTGTTCCGCACCAATGTAGGAATCAAGATGTTGAAGGTAATTAAAAACTTCATTGCTCAGCTTAGCTTCAACAGGACGAATCCAAACGTTTCTAAGCAACCACTTGTTGTTTTGAAATATATTAGACCAACGGAAACTTTGTTCATAACTAATAATATGAATATTATTGATAGAAAACATCTTGATGAAGGCTTCATCTTCAACTTTGTACAAACCAACAGATAACTTGGGAGACACTTCAACAACAATAAAATGGAGCTTCTTTGCGATGCTCAGAAATTTTCCTGGCCAAGGAGTAACTTCCAAACTTTCAGGAAAACGAATGCGTCTAAAAGTTTCGGAAATAACATTGAAAGCAACTATATACCTCTCGAAAGGGCCAGGATACCAAATTCTTGAACACACGAAATAGATGGATTTGCCAGAATAAATTCCGGAAGACATTGAATAACCCCGACCACCGAAATTACCTCTCCTCAAGAAATCTATTTCTCTCCACGTCTCACGACGTCGTGAATAAACACGAGCAGTAACGACATTCAACAAATAATATTTGATGTGAAGCACTTTAAGATCATTGGTTTCATCAAAATACATTCCACCTGTATCACAGCTTTGAACATACCGCTGAGAAAAGTCTGAGACGGACAACAACTTATGGCACCTGGTTGTTGGATTCCAAAGGATCAGCTCACAGCATCTCGCTTTAAAAGACACTAACAACAGCCCCTTAGGCGACGCTAGAATACGTAAGAATCTAGGGTCAACATTGCCATGAAAAGTGATATGTTTGCTTGTAAACACATCCAAATTCCCACCTATTACGTTGTCAACAACAATTGACATATCTCGCAAGGAGAGATATTTCTTATGTGAATTTCCAATTCGACAAGAATGCATCATCTCAAAAAAATGAGTTGACAGTTCCTTACGGAAATCTTTGCAAACACATTTCAAACAACCAATAGCTTTGGCAGGGAGCCTTGTGAATATTTCATCGACGATCAATGCAAACCCAAGCTTTTCCATTTTATAATCTATGGGGCTACAATATAAAATATAATAAATGAAATACAATTGAGACAATTTGATATGTAAATGTTTATATATAAACACAATGTATACAACCGCTTTTCATACACAACCGGGTGATAAAATAAGACTAACCAACCACGTAACTTATATAAAAAAAACTGTTAATGAAAGCAGTTTAACATTGTATTAGCACAATCTTAAACAACTGCTGATGTTAGCAAATATTGACCTTTCTACAAACATTTTGAAATCAACACAACACTTTATGTAACGCTCCACGTTTCCATAACTTACCTAATTTGGAAATCGAGACTTAAAAATCTATTTTTAGCATTTTGAATCTTTCAAAAATTATAATCCGTTATATCGTCGAGAATCTTTTATCGTTATTTTAATTTCGTTATAAATATGGTTATTTATAAATTGTTTAACTAATCAAATTAATTAATGTTACAATTTAAAAGTTTAATTTTTATAATAAACTAGTTAGTCTCGTTAACTTTTAAGGTTAGTAAGTGCAAACTAACTTAGTTAGTTAATTGTAAAGATTAGTGCCCTATTTAAAAGAAACATAAGTTAATTTAACTAAATGAAACCACAGGGGCTAATTGTGCTAATTCTGAAACCATTAAATTAGTTAAAACTAAATAAATAAGATTGCCCCAAAACCCTAGCAGCCACAAACACAGAGACAGCGATCTCTCTCTCTCCCGTTCAGGCCGGTGACCGGATTCTTTTCCGGCGTCGACCTCCAGCCAGCTACACGCCACCACAACCTTCTCCTTTATCATAGCCGACACCCCACCCCCTTGTCTGTTTTGTCGCCGGTGAGACCACCATCAGTGGCGGAGGTGGCGGAATAGATGGCGTCAGGTCGTGACTCGAGATAGAGGGAGGCAGGAGAGGAAGAAAGATGGTGATGACTGTCACTTCCGGCGACAAACGCCGCTTACGGCGGCGACACACAACAGCGGGGAACGAAGAGTGAGAGAGAGACGTGGCGAAGTGAGAGAGAGATAGATGACGACAGTGGAGTCGACTGCGGCGACGGCGGAGCTGTTTTGGTTTGGGTCACGTTTTCCGGCGAGCTTCACCCTCCGATTCAGAGCCGTCTCGAGCTTTGGTCGATCTCAGGTCAATCCGGTTCCAGTCGAGCCTTGGTTCAGGTAAAGTTTTGATTTTATTCAATTCAGTTTCCCGGTTCAGATTTCGGGTTTTATTTGGTACAAATTCCGCTTTGTTTCGGGTCTGTTTGGAACTCGGGCAGCCGCGGTTAGGTTGGTTCATTCCGGTTCGAGCCCGTCTAAGTTCGGTTTTTGTTTCAGTTAGCTCGGGTTCACGTCTAAACTCATCAGATTCGGATATGGTTCAGCTTCGGCTCGTGTTCAGTTGGGCCAGTTTCTGTTTCGGGTCAACTTGGCTAACCTTCGGTCAAGCAGGGTCAACTAGTCAAACACGAGGTTCGGTAAGATCTTAACGACGCTATATATATATTTTTTTATTATTTATTTATTGATATTTAGGTAAAGTTACCATTTTAATCGTAGAACATTAAAGTATCCGAACTTGTAAACTTATTGTGTTTATAAAACTTGCATAAACTCATACTTTTTCGTTGATTGTTGAATTTTGACAATGTTATCGACAACCAGTATTGTCGGGATCGTCCAAAAACAGAGGAAACTCTGCCCGATTTTCGTTAAAATATATATACACTTTATAGTCAAACTACTAATGAAAACGTATCGGATTCGAACAACTTTATAACAATAATTATAAATGTATACTTATTTTGACCACTTATGATATTTTAATTTTTTTTAAATCTATTTCTTTTCCTTTAGTTCCAAAATAAAACTTTTAATAGATTCTATTCTTTTAAAACTTTTCTAATCCTTAAATTCATTATTAATTAATCGAGTTTTTATCCAAAATTGTTTTCTTGTAAGAATCTTTATAAACTGTAAATTTATAAATAAATATTCTTTTCTATTTTATAATAAACTCCTAGAATAACAAACAATTCATTATAATCCCTTGTATAACATTAAAGGTTAATATTGAGATAAATTATCTATTTAAATTAACTTATGTAACTATTAAATAATAATAAGTTCGTGATATTTGAAATATCTAGGCTAAACACTCTCGTCCGATCTCCTGAAATTTCGCTTACTCATGCGCCATCGTTTGCCCATATAGGTTGACCTCATAGTTCTAACCTCCTAATCCTTTACACTCGTCAACGCTTGGATAATCGGAAGACTTAGCAATTATGTGAGTATACCCGTATTCCCCCTTTTTACTTTTACCACTTTTGAGGTGTAACATGTTTATCTATCAACTTACACATGAACATTTTGCTTAAACACATGAACATTCCTATAACATGCTTGCTATGAGGAATTGTTTAAAACTTATCTTTTGCTATGAATGTATCAAACTTGTATACTCGCCTTTGCTTTTGCATTGAATTATTTTAAACATGTTACAGGTTGATGAGGATGATGCTAAGAAAAGAAGTAGCGTTGATGCCTAGATACACATATAGACGTTAGGGTTTAATATGTTGTATCAAATTTTGTTATGTTATCATGTTGTTTTTGTTAAAGTTGTTGTATTTGAATTTCTTGTAATGTTGACTATTTGAAGTTATGAAATGAAATTTGGATTTTCTAAATAATGTCACAAATAGCGTTATGATGTCTCTAGCAATCTTCACACTCCGTCTCATCCCGATGTTTCCGCCATTGGTTGGGGTGTGACAGATTACCTTACCATCTTTGTAGGGGAACATGAAAGAAAGACTACAACAACTTATTAACATAAAATCTTTTATAAACACAGCATTTAATGATATACAATAACATAAAATAAGACACACAACTACAAAAGAATAGTTAAACCTGAATACAAAAGTTCTAACACATACATTGTCATATAATAAGAGAAAATATCACTCTTCATAAAACAACACAGTTTCTTAAAAAATTACACAATAATAACCATTCCAGTTAACTACCTCTACATCAAAATTGAGTTAGAATCGGTTAAGAGAGGTTTATTAAGAAATGAACACAGCAGTTTACCTTTCCATCTTTGTAGGAGAACGTGCAAGAAAGACTACAACAACTTATTAACCTAAAATCCTGGATTATAAACCCCTAGAACATACCATATATTAAAATTACACATATTAAAGATTTCATTTAATATAATAACACAATCTTATACAAAAGAAGGATAGTATCAAATGATAAACATACCATATATTTCTACAACTGCCTTTTAGCACCCATGAATGAGTTATACTAAATGATAAACATACATGATACATATACAAAAAAAAAGTAATTGATGTTATCAGAATCTACACAAAAGCCAAAAAATACACGATGTATACTACCAAAATACAATTTCGTTGGTAAAACACAAACCATTGGGAAAAACAAAATTCATGATATCAGGTTTGTAGGACTTCTTTACCTACATATATAGTAAAACAAATTAAAATGAAAATGTTAAATATTTTGAAATAATATATGATTAAATAACACCAATCAGAATTAAATATCCATGCAGACAATTGTTAATACACTTATACATACGTAACTACTTGCAACAATAAACAAAATTCGAAAAATCCGACCACCATTCCCTACGATATAGCATAATAATTTCTAATCGATCAGTGAAACAGTGGTCTCGATAAGTAATGCTCGTTTCGCACCAATGTAGGAATCAACATGTTGGACGTAATTAAAAACTTCATTGCTTAGGTCAGCTTCAACAGCACCACTCCAAATGTTTTTTATCAACCACTTGTTGTTTTGAAATATATTGGACCAATGGAAACTTTCTACATAACCAATAATTTGATGATTATTGATAGAAAACATCTTGATGAAGGCTTCATCTACAACTTTGAACAAACCAACAGATAACTCGGGAGACCTTTCAACAACAATAAAATGGAGCTTCATTGCAATGCTCAGAAATTGTCCTCGCCAAGGGCTAACTTCCAAACTTTCAGGAAAACGAAGGCTTCTAAAAGTTTCAGAAATAACATCGAAAGCAACTATATACCTCTCCAAAGCGGGATACCAATTTTTTGAACACACAAAATATATGGTTTTGCCAGAATAAATTCCGGAAGACCATGAATAACCCCGACCACCGAAATTAGCTCCCCTCAAGAAATCTATTTCTCTCCATGTCTCACGACATCGTGAATAAACACGAGCAGTAACGACATTCAAAAAAAATATTTTATGTGAAGCACTTTAAGATCATTGGTTTCATCAAAATACAATCCACCTGCATCACAGTTTCGAACATACCACTGACAAAAGTCTGACACAGACAACAACTTATGGCACCTGGTTGTTGGATTCCAAAGGATCAACTCACAGTAACTCGGTTCTGAGGACACTAACAACAACCCATTAAGCGACGCTAGAATACGTAAGAATCTAGGGTCAACATTACCAGGAAAAGTGATATGTTTGTTTGTAACCACATCCAAATTCCCACATATTACATCGTCAACAACAATTGACATATTTGACAAGGAGAGATATTTCTTATATAGAGAATTTCCAATTCGACAAGAATGCATCATCTCAAAAAAATGAGTTGACAGTTCCTAACGGAAATCTTTGCAAACACATTTCAAACAACCAATAGCTTTGGCAGGGAGCCTTGTGAATATTTCATCGACGATCATTGCAAACCCAGGCTTTTCCATTTTATGATCTATGGGGCTACAATATAAAATATAATAAGTGAAATATGTAGGATCGTTATGCTGACCCAAATGAGTCATTCAGAGGAGTTTTGATCAATTACAGGTGCGGAAAACAAGTAATTGACTTAGAAACAGCTAAATCTTCACTTTAACTACTGATTGTATTGATTTGAACGCAATGACACTCAGTCTTCACACCGACAGCAGTTCGGTATGGAATACAAGGTCTAATTACTGATTTCGTACATGAATGACATATATATAGCAGTCTGATTTCGCCCGAGATGACACATGACATAAGGAACGAAATCACCACTTGTGATTTCGGGCGAAATCACAACATGAGACTCTAGGAGCGAAATCAGCATTAATACTCACTAAAACTTCCTATTTTCTCGTATAACGTGCCCTGATCTATACAATGTAATCTAAGACTCGATACAAGACGAAGTCGACATATGCATGCACTAACAGACTCCCCCTCAGATGTTGACGAGTCGCACGTGTCGAGTCTTGACAAACTTCAGTCTTGATCAGCCTCTGGGCTTTAATCTTTCTAACAACATCAACAGACTCCCCTTTGCAATATGCTGGCATTCCTTAAGTTCATCAGCATCATCAGCTTCAGGATCGTTGTCTGGCTTTCTATCCCACAGCTTTTAATTTCCAAGATCGAAACTTGGCTCTAGTTATGCTCACGATCGATAGCCTGACTCATACTTTGTCTTCAGAGTCCACAGAAATCAGAAACCTGGCTTTCTTCAATCAGAGTCCTCAGGTATCGTAACCTGGCTCTAATTCAGCTTAGGTCTCAGATTCGATTAACCTGGCTCAACGTGGCTCCTGCACAATCTCTACCTCACAATAAATTTCACAAATTTAAACACTTCAAATATTGAGGCATGCACCAACACTCACTCTCCCTCAGATCAAAAACATATATGATGAACTACTAGAAAAAATAGGATTTAAACGATTTGTTTTCAAACACAAGCTTCCCCTCACCACATAGTCATCATGTTTAGCACTCGGAATTTTGAATAGTTGTCGAAAATCTTTTTGACTTTTTCAAAATTTATGCTAAAACACACACAAAATCTTTTTAAATTTTCTGAAAGAAAGTAAATGCAATAAAGAAATATTTACAGACAATATTTTTGTGAGTTTGTGTAAGAGGATCATATCAGTTTATGAGACATGTCACCAACACCGTTAAGCTGTATTTCATTTTAAGTTCTAAACAATTCACCTAGATTGTCAGTATGTTTGTCCACTTAAATTTTCACACAAATTTTAACTGTTTCGAGATACTCAATTAGTGTCTTAACTACTTAAACTTATTCGTGTGTCCTACCACTTGAATATACTCCCGTATCCAGATCCCAATATTCAGTCTTACAGGTGAGTATACCACAGATGATATCTGTAAAGGGGTTAAAATGCGAGGGCCGTGAGAGCTCAGGTCGATACTTCCGTATACGCAGAGAGATTACGGCTTCGACTTTTGGTGTGTCCCCTTTAGAGGATCTTTTGTTTTCAACAGCAGTAACTATCAATTTTATTGTTTCATCAACATGCTGAGGGCGAAGCTATGTTTCAAGCTTTTACAAAAAGCATTATCTGGGGACTAGGTCAGTATTTCCATACAGCAGAAGTCCCGGGATAATACCCCAGATATCACTGAGCATAAAGACCTAGTATCTCAGAATAAGGGACCTTTCAAACAAGATTTCAGGGGTTACCTATATATTCAAGAAGTTGTTACCCACAGAATAAGCAAGTTTGAATATTTAGGTTTATATCTCGTCACAATCTACTAAATGTGCAAAAACCTACTGACACATCCGCAGTGAGATTGTTTATCACATTTTCACATTCCAATTCTTTAGCATGTTGTGACAGTCCACTGATGTACTATCATTTCCTCTTTTATACAACAAAACTCATATTTGATTTTATCATGTTTTTGTGTTTTTCAAATTTTCTAATGTTTTTGGATTTTCTGAAATTTTCTACTCCCCCTAAAATGCAAACACATTAAAAAAAATTGAAAAAACAAACTAAACTCTTTACCCATTTGCAAAAACAAAATGAAAACAAACTATACAGAAACTTGACAACCGACATCGAATCGCATCAATTCGCCATTCACTAGGCATAAACAATCAGAACTCCCCCTTTCAACAAACCATTTTCTCATTTAAATTTCAAAACACTTAAGTTTGTTTTAATCAAAATGATTTTTCCGGAAAATGAGTTTGTTTTTACCACTTGTAAGTTTACCACTTGTTAAGATCGGGGATATGGTTCATTATCTCGTTCATCATTTTATCATGTGTAGTAAATCAAGTACAACTTAATGTCCCTAATTTACCGTTTGCAATAAAGCAACTTCTGTATCACTTGTAAGTATGTCCCAAACAATTAGTCACATGTAGGAATGAACATCTACATTAACCATTTTACCAACTTTAAGATGCCGATTCCTGCTTCGCATTTACCAATCTGGAAGCTCCGGCGTAGTCCTTCAACCTGTAAAAATTTAACAACTTTTAAAAATTTCATACAAACTCATTAAGCATGAAAGATGCCGATTCCTGATCCACGATTACAAACTTGGGATCTCCGGCATAGTCCTAAGACTATTAAGGAAAACAAACTTCCATCCAAGTCTTTTCAGACTTGATGGTTTTCAATTCTTGCGCAGTAGGGTTGTAAGTTGCCTTTTTAGTTGCATAAAAATCTTTAACCCCCTTTGCTTTCCCATTAAGCATTTCCCAAAAATTTTCTTAACATTCCCATTGAACGTTTTCTCGACATCAAACTTAGTTTTCTCGGTATAAAACTGATTTGAGATTTCAACCTTACCAACTTTCTGTTTGACCTCTTCAAATTTCAGTGATGGGAAATCATCATCATTCACTGAAACTTTCATTTCAACTTGTGGCTCTTCTAGCTTTGTGGAACCAAATTCATCGCCAACATTCTCATCAACCTTTTTAACAACCCAAACTTGGTTGTCTTTGGCTTTCTTTTTGTAAACATTCTTTTTAGAATACTCACCAACCTCATAAATTGAATTTTCAAAAACGTTAAGTTTTTCGGTTGGCGGTTCAACATCAACAACTTTTTCTTTCAGTTTGTTAGAAACTCCCTGTTTAGTCTTGACATTTTTCGGGTAGTTCCATGCAATGTGACCAGCTTCATTGCACTTGAAATAGGTTTGAGTTTCTCTTGGATGAAACACTCCCGTTCCATTCCTCTTCTTCTCAGCAAGAAACTCCTAATTTGATTGTCTCCAGAACGGTTTCTTCTGTTCTTCTTCTGTACTTCCACCTGAAACAAATTCTGTTTTTGTTTTAGAATTTTTCTCATTTTTATAGTTTTCTGGTGGAATAAAACCTAGACCTTTCTTTTTGTAGCTACGATTTTGGTTTGGTTTCTTTTGAAAACCAGAACCAGAATTGTAACCCTTTTTCTTGTTTAAACGTTGTTGAATTCTTGAAGTGTATTTTTTAGGTTTTCCAGTAAGATTTAAATCTTTTATTTCAGCAATATTAATTTATGTTAATTTGAAAACCTTTTTGATCATTTCAGTTTTAAACCTCTTATTGGAAACTCCTTGTCAGAATATAATTGGTCAGAATCATTTAAAGTGTATGCGACTTCAAATGTTTCATCATCCAAATTTGCTTTTGATAACAAAAATTCTTTACTGTATGACCGTTTTTGGACTGTTGACTGACGAATTGGACCCTCCAGATTCAGACTTTGACTCAGACTCCTCATCAGTATCCAACACCTGATCGACCACCTTTTTGATTAATTCAGACTCATGAGCAGTATCAGATGAGGTAAACGTGACGTCAATGTTTTCTGGTAATTCATCAGTTGTGTCGGTTTTTAGCTTTATATTGACTGCTTTTTCAAGTTGTTCCTCGTTCGGTTTTCTAGGAGAATACCCTTCCCAGATTGGAGGTGGACACTTGTTATAGCTAACAATCGGTTTCTTACCAGTATCTTTCTTTTTTGACTTCTCATCTTGAAAAGCTTTCATACCTGCAACAGTCGGATAAATTCGATCAATGAGATAATCAGAACTAGAATAACTTTGTAACAAACGTCTAATTCTCTCATTCTCAATCTTCTCCGTCTCCAAATCTTACTTCCACTTTGCACTTTCTTCGATGTAAAAGTTTATAGCTTTCTGCTTTGTCATCATAACAGCATTCATCATCGTTAGTGCTTGTTCTCTTTCAGAATTTGTCTTTTGAAGACCAGTCACTGTTCTGTTTAAGACATCATAAGATTCTTTCACATAGTTAAGGTTGAACAGTAATTGCTCTTTCTTCTTCTCATACTCAGCTATCATTTCATCTTTGGCTTTGCATTCTTTGCAAGCTTCAAGACACTTTTCACAAGGCTTGACAGCTTCTACAATCTTTTCAACTTCTATGATCTTTTCAACTTCAATCACTTTCTCTGCTTCAATCACCTTTTCTTCTTCTTTCACTTGCTTAGTCTCAACTATCTTCTCAGCTACTCTTTCAACATTCTCATTTTGAACAACATCTTCAGATTTCATTTGTTGTTGTTCTTTTGCAGCTCGTTTCTCCTTCAATTTCTCCAAGCGATCTGCAAAATAGAAATGAAAACTTTCAGAAGATAGATGAGATTTTGCAATGTTAATATGTTTTTCTTCCTCATCGTCACTACTGTCATCAGTTTGTGACTGATCAAACTGTACAGATTTTTCAGAATTGTCATCCGATGAACCAGAAACAGATGGTGTTTGATCAAAAGCTACTTCTTTTTCTGAACTTGCATCACTTTGTACACTCTCATCTGAGTTTTCATCAGCACTTTCTGAGCTTTCATTAGATGTGACAGACATTACAGTTTCACTGATAGATTTCATCCATGCAGTGAACATGTCAGGTTCTTTCACGATCTTAGCAATGAACGCTTTAAAATCACCCTTTTCATCCACAAACATATCCTAGCTAAAGCCTTCGGGTAGCCTTTCATCATCTTGATCTACTAAACAAGCTTTGCCATCAGGAGATATGTAATTGTTCCAGTTAAAATCAACTAAACATGCTCTCTTTGAATCCTCGATTCTTCTACCATGAGCCACTTGCGGTTCTTGCTGTTGACCAACCTGTTGATAAATGGCTTTCTGGTAGTAGTCGTCTTTTCCAAACGGATTCTGAGCTCCACTAGCTTCTCTGTTCTTGCATTCTCTCTTGAAATGGCTTTTCTCCCTGCAACGAAAACAAGTAACTTTAGATTTATCAAAACCTAAAGTAGAAACATGTGCATCAAGAAAGTCATTTCTTCCAGTAATCAGCTTAAACTTTTCAACTCGTCTAAGAACATGGCTAGACACCATTTGATATCCATTAATTCCATCTCTTCGGCGTCTATCTGATCGTAATCCTCCTTTGTGAGCATAGGATTCCCGATCCGACCTGCAACTAGACCTTCATACGAAAGTAACACAGAACCAAGTAAAGCCATGTGGTCTTTAGCAGTTTCTTCAGAAAACCTTTGACCCTCTGGAAGATTCAAAGCAATGTTGCACTGGATCACATAACCATTTCCTGTCTTTGTGCTTTGAGAATGAAAACTTGTAGTTGACTCTTTCGGATTGACGCTCAGAAATGTAGAGAATCCACTACTGCTTAAGTTTGAACCCTGATCAACTTTTTCTGTTGAATCCCCAGCACTAAAAGCAGTTTGTATTTTCGGACTTCTCTCAGCTTCCGGAACTGGAACACTACCTTTGTAATACATCTTTATATCCTGTTGACCACTTGGACTGTTCATCCTCGCGATCTTCTGCTGTTCCAAATCCTGACTTTCGATCTTCTCAATAAACTGAGAAATCGTTAATCCATCATAAACACCCGTAGTCTTTAAAATCATCAAGTAAGTTCCCCACTCTTTATGTGGTAACGTATCGGCTAACTTGTCTACCCACTCTTCACGATCTTTTGTAATACTTAGCATTGACATGGATCGCACTAAGTGGCAGTAACGTTCAATCAGCTTCTTCGTGTCCTCTCCCGATAAACTACTGAACAGATCGAACTCTTTCTTGAGCAACGCCTTCTTGCTCTTAATCATGTTCTCACTACCCTCAAACTTAACATGTAGAGCATCCCACATAGACTTTGAAGTCTTGTCATGCTGAAGCAGAATGAAAATGTCTTCTTTGATGGCTTGCTGTAACAGACTGATCATCATCTTTTCAGCCTTATACATATTCCTTTCTTGATCACTGAATTCTGATAACTCTTTGATAACTTGCAAATATGTTCGTAGTAACACATATTTCTTTAGAATACATTCCCAAGATCTAAGATGATTCGCCTGAACCCAGTTTTCGAATCTATTCTTCCACCCGTAGTATTCTTCGATACTCATCAGTTTCGGGGGCTTTTGTGTAGTTCCTGTCTCATTTTCCAAATTCATGGCTTGAGCAATGGAAGCCGGAGGAGTCGGAGATGAAGCGAACGCGTTATAAAACTCTTCACTCATGATGATGTATCATGTTTTACAAAAACAGGTACTTTGGAGCGGAATTAACCAAGTAGCAACTTTGAAGCGAAATAGCAAGCTCGTCTCGAGCGAAATCACCCAATGCAGTTTTTGGGGCGAAATCAGAATGCACACAGGAGCAAAACCAGCAAATTATATCTCTGGAGCGAAATCACTTCTGATTTTGGAGAGAAATCTTAAACTATGTGTCACAGGAGCGGAATCAAACCAACTTTTGGAGCGGAACCTCAAACAATGTATCCCCAAGAGCGAAATCGCATCCAGTTATGAGCGAAATCAAAAGTTATC
Organism: Helianthus annuus; assembly: GCF_002127325.2. Lineage (NCBI taxonomy): Eukaryota > Viridiplantae > Streptophyta > Magnoliopsida > Asterales > Asteraceae > Helianthus > Helianthus annuus. The sequence goes on along the minus strand of NC_035449.2, from coordinate 129,909,225 downwards.
CTCCCGAGCGGAATCAGCTCGGATGTCAATTTTGTCCATTTTTAGTCCGTATTTTAGTGTCAAACTTTCAAGGGTTTGTGTATGTCCAATTTCCTATAGTCTGTGAAAAATTAAGTAGGTTTTGACCAGTAAATCTCTCTGAATTGATAAAAGAAGGTGTAGATGTAAGAAATCTCAATGAATTCCAGCTATTCTCTGCAGAACTCCTCCTCCTTAGCTCTGATACCAATTGTAGGATCGTTATGCTGACCCAAATGAGTCGTTCAGAGGAGTTTTGATCAATTACAGGTGCGGAAAACAAGTAATTGACTTAGAAACAGCTAAATCTTCACTTTAACTACTGATTGTATTGATTTGAACGCAATTACACTCAGTCTTCACACCGACAGCAGTTCGATATGGAATACAAGGTCTAATTACTGATTTCGCTCATGAATGACATATATATAGCAGTCTGATTTTGCCCGAGATGACACATGACATAAGGAGCGAAATCACCACTTGTGATTTCGGGCGAAATCACAACATGAGACTCTAGGAGCGAAATCAGCATTAATACTCACTAAAACTTCCTATTTTCTCGTATAACGTGCCCTGATCTATACAATGTAATCTAAGAATCGATACAAGACGAAGTCGACAGATGCATGCACTAACAAAATACAATTGAGACAATTTGATATGTAAATGTTTATAAATAAACACAATGAATACAACCGCTTTTCATACACACTGTGTGATAAAATAAAACTAACCAACCACGTAACTTATATAAAAAAACTATTAATGAAAGCAGTTTAACATTGAATTACCACAATCTTAAACAACTGCTGATATTAGCAAATATTGACCTTTCTACAAACATTTTGAAATGAACACAGCAGTTTACCTTACCATCTTTGTAGGAGAACATGCAAGAAAGACTACAACAACATATTAAAGTAAAATCCTGTATTATAAACCGCTAGTACAAACCATATATTAAAATTACACATATTAAATATTTCATTTAAAATAATAACACGATATTATACAAAAGAAGGATAGTACCAAGTCCAATATACCTTCTGAATAAACGTATACAACTGAATTTAACACACGTACAACCAATATAATAACTACTAACTACCCACGTTACATATTTATAAAACAACAGTTGATGTTAGTAGTTTTCACTTTTCTACAACTGCCTTTTAGCATGAGTTGTACTAAATGATAAACATACAGATACATATACAAAAAAAAAGCAATTGATGTTATCAGAATCTACACAAAAGCCAAAAAATACACGATGTATACTATAAAATACAATTTTGTTGGTAAAACACAAATCATTGGAAAAAACACAATTCATGTTATCAGGTTTGTAGGACTTCACCTACATATATAGTAAAACAAATTAAACTGAAAACATTAAAAGTTCGAAATAATAAATGATTAAATAACACCAAGCGGAATTAAATATCCATGCAGACAATTGTTAATACACATATACATACGGACTACTTAAAACAATAAACAAAATTAGAAAAAAACGACCACCATTCCCTATAATATAGCATAATAATTTCTAATCGATCGGCGAAACAGTGGTCTCGATAAATAATGCTCGTTTCGAACCGTTGTAGCAATCAACATGATGGAGGTATTTAATAACTTCATTGCTCAGGTCAACTTCAACAACACCACCCCAAACGTTTCTAAGCAACCACTTGTTGTTTTGAAATATATTAGACCATTGGAGACTTTCTTCATAATCAATTATATGAAGATTATTGATAGAAAACACCTTGATGAAGGCCTCATCTTCAACTTTGTACAAATCAGCAGATAACTCGGGATACCTTTCAACAACAACAAAATGGAGCTTCTTTTCAATGCTCAGAAATTGTCCTCGCCAAGGAGGAACTTCCAAACTTTCAGGAAAACGAAAGCTTCTAAAAGTTTCGGAAATAACATCGAAAGCAACTATATACCTCTCCAAAGGTGGATACCAATTATTTGAACACACGAAATATATGGTTTGCCAGAACTAATTCCGCAAGACCATGAATAACCCCGACCACCGAAATTAGCTCCCCTCAAGAAATCTATTTTTCTCCACGTCCCACGACGTCGTGAATAAACACGAGCAATAACATCAACAAAAAAAAAGTTTTGATGTGAAGCACTTTAAGATCATTGGTTTCATCAAAATACATTCCACCTGTATCACAATTTCGACCATAGTACCACTGACGAAAGTAGTCGTCGGACAACCACTTATGGCACCTGGTTGTTGGATTCTAAAGGATCAGCTCACAGTTACTCGGTTCATAGCACACTAACAACAACCCATTAAGCGATGCTAGAATACGTAAGAATCTAGGTTGAACATTGTCAGGAAAAGTGATGTGTTTGATTGTAACCACATCTAAACTCTCACTTATTACGTCATCAACAACAATTGACATATCTTGCAAGGAGATATATTTCTTATGTAGTGAATTTCCAACTCGACAAGAATGCATCATCTCAAACAAATGAGTTGACAGTTCCTGACGAAAATCTTTGCAAACACATTTCAAACAACCAATAGCTTTGGTAGGGAGCCTTGTGAATATTTCATCAACGATCATTGCAAACCCAAGCTTTTCCATTTTGTGATCTATGGGGCTACAATATAAAATATAATAAAGGAAATACAATTGAGACAATTTGATATGCAAATGATTATATATAAACACAATGTATACATCCGCTTTTCATACACGACCATGTGATAAAATAAAAATAACCAACCACTAACTTATATAAAAAAACTGATAATGAAGGCAGTTTAACATTGTATTAACACAATCTTAAACAACTGGTGATGTTAGCAAGTATACTATAATATACAATTTCGTTGGTAAAACAAAAACAATTGTAAAATACACAATTCATGTTATCAGGTTTGTAGGCCAACTTCACCTACATCTATAGTAAAATAAATTAAACCGAAGATATTAAATAATATACGAATAAATAACCACAAAGTAGTGTATTCAAAAATCTACACAAAAAACTATTTGAACTTCAACTATTAAGAACATCAATAACAATGTCTACATTTAAGATAATAATGACTTTTTATTCGATTGCAAGTAGTAACTACAACTGTTCTTATATTCTCATACATCGAATTGTCATACATACTAACTTAAAATCTTACATCTAATTCACACAATTTAAAATTTTTAAGTAACTATTTTTAAATTGATTAACATAGCAATTACTAACACCATTAAATAAAGATAGATGAGATCTATCAAAGTTAGATGTTTATAGTATAGATAGTATTTTTTTTTTCATGTTTGCAACTCTATATTCAAGCACAATTCAACATCTACATAAACTAAATCAATTACAATTCTCTATATGGTCGCTCGAAGGAAAGGCAGCATATGAAGAACTAAAAAGAAAAGTCGGCATAATTAGTGATAACAATTACAAGCAAACCTGGTGTCACACCCTGGGTTTGCGGAAGCGTGGTTAATTTGGTGTGACTTCTTAATACCATAGCTTAATCATAACAAAGCTATATGAATTTAAAAATATGCAAGATCATCCAATAAAAATACCATAACATTGTCTTAACGGGATAACACCCTATCAACCATAAACTTGTTCAAACATTACAAACCCAAACATAACATAGACATGATTCAAGGACTGTGACTTGTCCAGGAAAGAGTCACATTCCCCAAACCCTGGATGACCTCGGTGACTAATGCAGCGGAAACATGCCATACCGTGCCAGATCTTTTAATTCCCTGAAATACATGTAAGTTGAAAAATCAACAATAATGTTGAGCGAGTTCATGTGTAAGTGAGTAAATAAACCATTGTATTTATCAAAAACCCTGGTATGTAGCAAATAAGGAAAAAGAGATCACCAATGGTTTGCAAGGCCATTGATATGTGTGAAGTGCAAGTAGGAAGACTCAAACCTAGCGGATTTATGCGTCGGGCACTAAGTCACCCCGAGGTCCGTTATGCTGGACCTGGGGCTGGGCTCGCTACACCCAGATAGATCTACCGCTCCTGTCCCTCGGTCCTACTATGAGGATTAATGGCCTCAAGTTTCCGCCTACCCACTCACATGATCTAAGTAACAAACCTCCTTACGCTAACCATACCATGTATAAAGTATTCATAATCAATGTAACATGTATTTCACCCCCGCAGTTTAGAAAACTGAAACAGTTAAGAGAAAAGGGGGACATGAACTCACAGTCAATGCGTCGCTATACCAAGTACTCCGAATGTCAGGCAGCTGTGCAACGACCTACATGTGCTAATACTATTAGACGGATGGCCGTGCCTTAGCTTTATAGTTTAGGTTTTTGGGAAATAGTTAGACAACTATTTCGTGTTTATATTTTGCATGTACTTGGTAGTTAATCTCCTTCCCAAGGATGGGGGATTTAATACATGTGCGTTCAATTTATAGTATTAAGTCTCACTTAATATATCTTCATTCCAAATATAATTATTTTTCTCAAAAATATTATATTTCCATTTCACATAATTTTTCCCCAAAATAATGCGTTGACAAAATACGCGTTCATGAATATTTCCGTAAAATGCGTAAGTTACGTTTTAACGATTAAGTGGTAATAATAATTACCGGTGTAACTTATATGTTTGTCGTGTAAGCGTTTGTATTATTTTGGGTCTGTTATCGTTCGAAATATTATTTTTTTACTCTAAAAATAATATTTATGTATTTTCACAAAATAATCATAAACAGTGTTGTGAAAAGTTATATTTGCCAAATATATATTTATCACGTTTAGTTTTGTGAAAATCCCACCTCCGAATATTTGTAAATAAAGTCGTGGCGAAATATATTTTGAAAACATATAAAAATAGCTCTAACACTAGTAAATAATTCTAAGTGTTGTATTTTTAGAAAAATTTCGCCAGAGTTTCCCCTGGAGGTGGCCACGCTTTCAAGCGTATCATTTTCTTTTACAAAATCATTTCAACACTTCTTTAATCAATCAATCAATTCCCAACACATCAAACTAGTCGACAAGTATGTAAAATCGCATAATCACATGAACTTGTAGTTTTTCCGAAAACTATAGTGTAGATCCCGTTATATTTTGTGGATCTATGTGTAAAATACTAAATCTTGTAAAAAAACCTCATTTTTAGAATAAATCTATCTTTACAACTTCCCGTCATCTTTCTCAAAGATGGTTATTTTGTCGAAACTTTTCATTTCACAAGTGTTTATACACTTGTGGTTTGCAAAAATCATATTTGTTAGTGTGTCATCCGACTTTTATAAAACATGATTTTCTCGACACTTGGTCCTTTGAAAATACCACTTGCAGATACGTAGATCCGCTAGTTTTAAATACTATTTTACAAGTAAAACACTTTTATACAAGTTTATGTTTCTCGTGTGGTAGAGTTTCACCTTTTAACCCTTGTACCGATAGAAATAAGCTTATGTCAAGATTTATGATCTTAACAAAGTCGGGTTAAACGATGATCCGAGCCACCACAACGTAGATCGGGCCTAAATAATCACCATATTTAAACACTACAACTTTTACACAACTTATGATCTTTTAACCAACAAGATTCATGTTTTAGTAAACTTTAAAGATTCAAAAGATAAGTTTCCGCATTTTAACCGTTACAAATCTTATTAACCATCTTAGATATGTTCGAGAATGAGTTTTAAGCATTATACCTCTAGCTCGGGGCTAGGGAAGAATCTAGGCGAAAATGTGATGGATAAAAGCAAAGTAGAATGGTCCTTCCGCTTCCGTTTGCTCCACGACTCCCAATACGTGACCCTTGAAGCTTGTGTATGCTTGGAATGGATGAACAAGACTCGACAATGGTTGTGTAGACAAGGGGGTGTTCGGCCGAGAGTTGGGAGAGGGCAAGGGAGAGAGAGTTTTGAGTGTTATGTTGTGGTGATGACTCTTGAGTTTAGTGTTTGTATTTATAGACAAAATCAAGTGCTTAATCCAAAGGTTAATGTGTCTTCTTGATTCTAGACATAATCCAATAAAATAATCAAACTTGTACTTCACTTGGTCACAATGTGACCGATCGGCCAAAGGGGGGGGGGGTCCTTTGGTTCGATTTCAATCATGTAGTTAGGGTCTAGTTACTTTAAACCAAGTTAGATAGGGGTTAACTCGGTTAGTTAAGTGTTGCGCTTTAACGCGGGTGTTAGGGTAATCAGGGACCCTAACTGGCTCAGAAAAAGATCAATAATATTTTTGGCAATATTTTATGTTCTGGGTATAGTCCGGTTGTTCGGTTGGATAGTAATCCGTTAAAGTGCTTAAGTAATCTTTTAAGCGTCGTAAATAATATTTTTAGTGACACATCTTATTTCCAAAAGTGTCAGGAATACTTCCCCATGTTTTGGCACTTTATCAGTTAGCCAGAAGCTAGTATGTTAATAAAAGTGCTGTGTTTTGTGCTTAGAGTACGTTTTAGGCACATCCAATCATTATATCTTATTCCTAGAGACGCAATTTTACAACCCTTGTATCCCTACACTCACTATGGGTGTAGTAAAATATTTCTGGCTCATACAGGCCCTTAGAGGCAGTGTCTGCCTGATGCTGGCTTTATCAGCATGTTCAATAGGCTATCCGTTCTAAGGCTACTGTGCTTTAGTGCATCATGTTTGTCACTAAGGTTCAACTTGTAAATAATGTAGTGACGGAAATCAAAGTATGATGCAGGAATATACAAGTACTAGAAATCAAGTAACAGTTCGTCAGCAATTTCAGTTAAGCACAGTAATTAAGCAGCAATTAATTGTTAATTAAATCGTACGGATACCTGGTTTAGTGAGGGTTGTCACATTCTCCCCCCGTTAGAAAAATTTAGTCCCGAAATTTTAAGCTCTGCTTGTAGAAGCAGGGTTCTTAGGAAATAAGTGGGGGTATTTCTCTTTCATTCGGTCCTCACGCTCCCAGGTGAATTCAGGACCATGTCTAGCATTCCAACGAACTTTGACGAGCTTGACACTGCTCCGGCGGGTCTTGTTAACTTTCCAGTTCGTGACCTCAACGGGTTCTTCAACGAAATGGAGCGTGTCGTCAACATGAATTTCGTCGGTAGGAATGGCAACGGTATCTTGTGTTGGACTTCTCTTCAGATTGGATACATGAAATGTATCGTGAACACCATTCAGTTCAGCAGGTAGGTCCAACTTGTATGCTACTAACCCGATTCTCTCCAAGATCTTGAATGGTCCAATATACCTCGGGTTCAACTTTCCACGTTTCCCAAAGCGTGCCACACCCTTCCAGGGTGATACCTTCAATAAAACCATCTCACCAACCTCAAACTCTAGAGGTTTCCTGCTTCGATCTGCGTAGGCTTTCTGCCGGTCACGAGCCGCGCTGATGCGATCTCGTATCTGTGCGATCTTATCTGTGGTTTCCTGTACCACTTCAGGACCAACCAACTGTCTATCACCTGCGTCAGCCCAACAAAGCGGCGATCTGCACTTGCGCCCATATAAAGCTTCGAATGGCGCGGCACCAATACAGGTGTGGTAGCTGTTGTTGTATGAAAACTCAACCAAAGGCAAATGCTTATCCCAGCTACCGCCCAAATCCATCACACATGCTCTCAGCATATCTTCTAGTGTCTGTATCGTCCGCTCACTTTGACCGTCGGTCTGTGGGTGAAACGCAGTGCTCAGATTCAACTTTGAGCCAAAAGCTTCCTGGAAGGATTACCATATCCTCGATACGAACCTTCCGTCTCTATCAGAGATAATCGAGAGAGGTACTCCATGGCGTGTAACAATCTCTCTCATGTAAATTTCGGCCAGTTTGCTCGTATTATCCTTCTCTCGGATAGGTAGGAAGTGTGCTGACTTCGTTAAGCGGTCCACTATTACCCAAATAGTGTCATGGCCTCTTGGCGTTCTTGGCAACTTCGTAATAAAATCCATAGAGATTTGTTCCCACTTCCACTTGGGAATCTCTGGTTGCTGCAGAAGTCCCGAAGGCTTCTGGTATTCCGCCTTAACTTTGGCGCAAGTTAAACATTTGCTCACATAAACAGCAACATCGCCTTTCATCCTAGGCCACCAATAATAATCTTTAAGATCCTGGTACATCTTATCCGCTCCAGGATGGATAGAGTACCGCGACTTGTGAGCTTCATCGAAGATAACCTTCCTTAAACCACCAAACAGAGGAACCCAAATCCTTTTCTCAAAACACAATGTTCCTTCCCTGTTTGGTACCAATAACTTCTCCATCCCACGGAGATACTCTTCTTCAAGGTTTCTTTCCTTGAGAGCTTCTTTCTGCACGGCACGAATGCGCAAAGAAAGATCGGTCTGAATAATCATTTCCAAAGCCCTAACCCTTATGGGCTTGATCCTCTCTTTTCGACTTAGGGCATCGGCGACCACATTCGCCTTCCCTGGATGATACTTAATCTCGCAGTCGTAATCATTCAACAGTTCTACCCATCGTCTTTGCCTCATGTTCAACTCCTTCTGGTTGAATATATGTTGGAGGCTCTTGTGATCTGTGAAGATTGTGCACTTCGTACCATAAAGGTAGTGTCTCCAGATCTTCAAAGCGAAAACTACTGCGCCTAACTCCAAATCATGTGTGGTATAGTTCTTTTCATGTACCTTCAGCTGGCGTGATGCGTTGGCAATAACCTTTTGGCGTTGCATCAACACACAACCCAAACCTTGACGCGATGCGTCGCAGTATACCATAAAATCATTTGTACCTTCCGGTAGAGCTAAGATTGGCGCGCTGCAAAGCTTATCCTTCAATATCTGAAATGCTTCCTCCTGTTTGATTCCCCAATCAAACTTCTTGTCTTTCTGAGTGAGGAGCGTCAATGGTTGAGCGATCTTTGAAAAATTCTCAATGAACCTTCGATAATAGCCAGCCAAACCCAAGAATTGCCGGATCTCGGTTGGCGTCTTTGGCGTTTCCCAATCTTTGATCGCCTCGATCTTGGTTGGGTCCACATGAATTCCATCTCCATTCACCACGTGCCCAAGGAATTGCACTTCTCTTAGCCAAAACTCGCACTTAGAGAACTTGGCGTACAACTGTTCCTTCTTTAGCAGCTCCAGAATAGCTCTTAAGTGCTGCTCGTGTTCAGCCTTCGTCTTTGAATAAATCAAAATATCATCGATGAATACAATTACGAACTTATCCAAGTACGGCTTACAAACTCGATTCATCAAATCCATGAACACTGCAGGTGCATTTGTCAAACCAAACGGCATAACGAGAAACTCGTAGTGTCCATATCGAGTTCTGAAGGCTGTCTTCGGGATACTCTCCTCCTGTATCCGTAGCTGATGGTATCCAGATCGAAGATCGATCTTTGAATAAAAGCTTGAACCTTGTAGTTGGTCAAACAGATCATCGATTCTTGGCAGGGGATACCTATTCTTGATCGAAGCTTGTTCAACTCTCTGTAGTCAATACACATACGGAAACTACCGTCCTTCTTCTTGACAAACAAAACTGGAGCTCCCCAAGGCGAGAAGCTCGGTCGGATAAATCCCTTGTCTAACAACTCTTGAAGTTGTGTCGACAGTTCCTGCATCTCAGACGGAGCAAGTCTGTAGGGTGCCTTAGCCACAGGCGCGGCGCCTGGAATTAAGTCAATGCGAAACTCCACTTGTCTTGGAGGCGGCAATCCAGGCAAGTCTTCCGGAAAGACTTCTGGATATTCCCTCACGACAGGGATGTCTTCGATTTTTGGCTCAGCAGCCTTCTTATTTACAATGTGTGCCAAAAAGGCAGCACATCCCTTCTGCAAACACTTCCTTGCCTTCAGGCAGCTAATAATCCTCAACGACGTCTCACGCTTCTCTTCGTGAACGACAATGGTCTCACCATCCTTGGTCGGGATACGAACGACCTTCTCATGACAAACTATCTCGGCCTTGTTACTCGATAACCAATCCATCCCTACTACCACGTCAAAGCTTCCCAACTGGACTGGTAGTAGATCTAGAGCGAACTCACGCTCTCCCAATTCGATTACGCAACCTCGAATCACTTCATTAGCTTCCACTAACTTCCCATTCGCTAATTCGATCGAGTACGGAGTATCTAACTTACTAGCGGCTAAACCAAGCATATTCTTAAATTCTAACGACACGAAGCTATAATCGGCGCCAGTATCAAATAAAACGGATGCATAGCGTTGGTTTACAAGGAACGTACCAGTGACAACATTGGGATCCTGGCGCGCTTCCCTTGCTTCTATGTTGAAAACCCTTCCACGGGCTTGGTTCAATTCCGGGCAATTCCTCTTGTAATGCCCAACATCACCGCAGTTGAAACATCCGGGCCTTTGCCCATTTCCACCAACGTTTCCAGCTTGATTGTTTCCCTGATTACGATTCATGGCGCCCGCTTGGTTTGCGTGATCGACCCGATTCCCATCACCTCCACGGTTTCCTTGGGGGCGATTCCCATTACCACCCCGGTTATTCCTATTCCCAGATCCTCCCTGGCCTCCCCGGCCAGCACTAGCCCAACAAAAATCCTTCGTATGACCAGTCTTCCCACATGATTCACAAACTCTTAGGCTGCAACGACCAGAGTGATGTCGTTGGCATGAGTTGCACTTGGGTTGTGCACCCATATACCCCTTTCCTTTCTTCCTACCAACTGTATCCTGAGCTGGCGCGTTCTGCTCTCCTTTCTTAACCACCACCCCGGTGCCCTGCTTGAAGTTTGAAAACTTCCTCTTGTTCCCTCCAGATGACTCCACATGAGTCTCCTTCTTCTTAGGCTCCACTTCATCAAACTTGTTCAAACGAATTGCCTCCTCGGTGAGAGCCACACTCAAATCAATGGCTTCAGTGATAGTTGCAGGTTTGGAGGAGGTCACCATGCTGATGATTTGAGGAGCTAATCCCCAAATGAAGCGTTCAATTCTCTTGAACTCGGGTGTAACCATGTAGGGTACCACATGCGACAAATCGTGGAACCTTTGAACATACTCAGCTATCTTGGGACCTTCCATTTTTAGATGCCAAAACTCGGTCTCCAATCTCTGAATTTCAGCGCGAGAACAGTACTTCTTGCGCATGAGTTCTTTCAGCTCGGTCCACGTCAGTGCGTAAGCAGTAGCTTCGCCAAGTGTTTGGACTTGTAGATTCCACCATGATAGGGCTCCATCCAAAAATAGCCCTGAGATATAAGTGACTTGTTGATCCAGCGCGCATTTGCTCATGCGAAGTACGGATTCTGTTTTCTCAGCCTAGCGGACAAAAGCGACTGCACCTCCTGTGCCATCAAAGTTTACGGGCTTGCAGTCCAAGAACTGTTTGTAGGTGCACCCTGCACATACATTATAACGCATGATTGGCATTAGCACTCTTGCTAAGGATATCCATTTAGGTCATGGTATGTCTTAATGACTTAGGGTTACCATGAGGTGGATTGTTGTTGTTGCCCGTGTTGCCAGAGTTGCTTCCACTCATCCCTCCTTGAGAGGCAGCATATTGAGCAATGGCAGCAGCAATGACCTGCTGTAGTTCGGCCTGAGTAGTGGGCATTTGCTGTGGTTGACGTCTTGGCGGCATCTTCTAAAGATGTGTACGTCGGTCAGGCCATAGTAAAGCGTACGTATATAGTAATAGTAATAGCACATAACATCTCATGTTATCGATACTTCTCAAATGCTAATCACACAACATCCCATGTCACAAATATTATACACACAACATCCCATGTCATAAAAATATAAATAAGCAATCAAGCGAATCAAATATGATGAGAATACTGCGATTGCCATATATATCGAGACCACAACGTAAGTGTATCAGTACATCATTGTGTCATACAATCATCAATCAACTAGGGGCTACATCACCCCTGTCCAAAAGCTATATCAAATCAGTGTCAAATACATCAAATACATCAAGTATGTGTCAAAAGTCAGTATCATCATGTAGTCTCCAAAATGCTATGCAATCAAAAGCAATCGCGGTCCTCTCACCAACGTCTACACAAGCAGTACTGATGAGCTCTATACAGATGGCGGTGGAGGAGGGGGAAGGTAAGTGTAAAGCAAGCGACGTAACTGGAGCCAGTCCTCCTCCATAGCTTGCTGAGTACGGATGACAGAAGCAACCTGCTGCTCTAGTGTAACAAGACGAGCAGCAAAATCTGGGGGTAATGATCGACATGGCTGAAGAGGAGAGTGTATCTGACCATGGCATGAACATGGTGGCAGCTGAGCTCTCTCGAGCTCCTGGAGACGCTGCGTGTGTGACTCGTGCTGATGAATGAAGGACATCAAAACATCCTCTATAGTGTGTCCCACATGAAATGGATGGTAAGGATCAGTAGGTGGCATGACTGCTGGTGTCGACCAAAGCAAAGGCTCACTGGTGGGGTCAAACGGTGCCACACGAATCGGTGAAGTAGAGGGTGGAACAGATGACATCTGGGGCATGAAGGGAATAGACATCGGTACGTGCCCAAAAGGATGGGCTGAAGAGCCCTCTCCAGGCCTCGCTGGAGGTACGAACTGAGGAACCTGAAAAGTGAAATCAACAGGTCGTGTAACAGGGATCTGAGGGGGCAAAAGTGGAACGTCCTCATCAGCAGGTATCCAACCGTGCTGTGCATGCTCATCCGGTGGATCCATGTGGTCTGCAAACAGTGCGTGCTCAGGCTCAAGTGGAACGGGATCAAATGGGGGAGCAACAATAGGATCAACTGGTGCAATGTGCTCAACAGGTATATCAGCAACAAAAGGTGGAGGAACAACAGGATCGACAGTAACAACATGATCATCCTCCAGATGATCATCAATGGGCGGGTCAGCCAGAACGGGCTCAACTGGGATGCCAGCATGTACGGGTTCATGCTCGGGCATAGGATCTAGAGCAGCTGCCTGCTCAGGAGCCAAGGCAGGCTCATGGTCATCAAAAGCCATATCAAAGTCGAAATCGGGATCAATAGGGTCAACTGGATCAGCGGGATCCTCCATGAGCTGGTCCATCGGGATAAACTCGATATCATGATCCGGGTCGAATCCCGGAGGAAAAATGGGATCAGAATCCTCTATGTCGTCATGCTCAAATGCAAATCTAGGAATAGGTGCAGCTGAGGATGCCTGGTCAGGATCCGAGTCGTGTGCAAAGTGCTGTGCGCTCACCTCGTGAGAAGGTGCGGAAGCCATAGACTCAAAGGAGTCTGGGACCGGTGAATGTGCGGGTGAGTCCTCAGCAGGGGCGTCAGCGATCATCAGAAGATCGCCCGCGGGAAGAAGGGCTGCATCCGGAATCTCATCCTCAATAGGCTCGTCCTCAAATAGATCAATGTCGCCGTCAGCCTCGGCGTCGAGTAGTAAGTCATATGTGGGATAGACGGCTAAAGGAATAGGAGCCGGAATCACAACTAGGGGTAAGTACTCAGCAGGGGGGGCCATCCGCAGGCTCATCAACACCCTCGGGTAGTGCGAAGGGCTGGAAATCGTCGTCGTCCGTGCTGGTGGAATCAGATGTATGCACCTCATGCTCCGAAGATGGGAGGTCATCAGATATGATAGGTAGGGGCCCGGTGGTGTCCGAGTCACCAGTGCCTGGTGAGTCCATGTGTCTGTAACACAAACACAAATATGCACAAATAATCAGTCATACAATCAGGTAATCACACAGGTCAAAAATATCACATAATTCTCCTAGTCCCACTAGCTTCCCAGCCTCCCAGACTGCTTTTCCTAGTCCCACTAGCCAATTTTCCCAGCCTCCCAGACTGCTCTTCCTAGTCCCACTAGCCTCCCAGCCTCCCAGACTGACTCCCTAGTCCCACTAGTCAATTCTCCCAGCCTCCCAGACTGACTCCCTAGTCCCACTAGTCAATTCTCCCAGCCTCCCAGACTGACTCCCTAGTCCCACTAGTCAACTACCTCGATCCATTAGATCGAGCCTCGGCCTCCCAGACCGAGCCTCAGTCTCCCAGACCGAGCCTTAGCCTCCCAGACTGAGCCTAAAAATAATAAATAAAATGCGCTCAACATTTGTTTATAAAAAGGTTTTGGATCTGGACTTAAGTGGTATGCAGTAATAATGTTTTCGTGAGAGCCCTAGTGATCATAGTCTAGACTCGAGAAGGAATCCTAGTTCGCTATGATTAGAGCTCTGATACCAAGCTGTCACACCCTGGGTTTGCGGAAGCGTGGTTAATTTGGTGTGACTTCTTAATACCATAGCTTAATCATAACAAAGCTATATGAATTTAAAAATATGCAAGATCATCCAATAAAAATACCATAACATTGTCTTAATGGGATAACACCCTATCAACCATAAACTTGTTCAAACATTACAAACCCAAACATAACATAGACATGATTCAAGGACTGTGACTTGTCCAGGAAAGAGTCACATTCCCCAAACCCTGGATGACCTCGGTGACTAATGCAGCGGAAAACATGCCATACCGTGCCAGATCTTTTAATTCCCTGAAATACATGTAAGTTGAAAAATCAACAATAATGTTGAGCGAGTTCATGTGTAAGTGAGTAAATAAACCATTGTATTTATCAAAAACCCTGGTATGTAGCAAATAAGGAAAAAGAGATCACCAATGGTTTGCAAGGCCATTGATATGTGTGAAGTGCAAGTAGGAAGACTCAAACCTAGCGGATTTATGCGTCGGGCACTAAGTCACCCCGAGGTCCGTTATGCTAGACCTGGGGCTGGGCTCGCTACACCCAGATAGATCTACCGCTCCTGTCCCTCGGTCCTACTATGAGGATTAATGGCCTCAAGTTTCCGCCTACCCACTCACATGATCTAAGTAACAAACCTCCTTACGCTAACCATACCATGTATAAAGTATTCATAATCAATGTAACATGTATTTCACCCCCGCAGTTTAGAAAACTGAAACAGTTAAGAGAAAAGGGGGACATGAACTCACAGTCAGTGCGTCGCTATACCAAGTACTCCGAATGTCAGGCAGCTGTGCAACGACCTACATGTGCTAATACTATTAGACGGATGGCCGTGCCTTAGCTTTATAGTTTAGGTTTTTGGGAAATAGTTAGACAACTATTTCGTGTTTATATTTTGCATGTACTTGGTAGTTAATCTCCTTCCCAAGGATGGGGGATTTAATACATGTGCGTTCAATTTATAATATTAAGTCTCACTTAATATATCTTCATTCCAAATATAATTATTTTTCTCAAAAATATTATATTTCCATTTCACATAATTTTTCCCCAAAATAATGCGTTGACAAAATACGCGTTCATGAATATTTCCGTAAAATGCGTAAGTTACGTTTTAACGATTAAGTGGTAATAATAATTACCGGTGTAACTTATATGTTTGTCGTGTAAGCGTTTGTATTATTTTGGGTCTGTTATCGTTCGAAATATTATTTTTTTACTCTAAAAATAATATTTATGTATTTTCACAAAATAATCATAAACAGTGTTGTGAAAAATTATATTTGCCAAATATATATTTATCACGTTTAGTTTTGTGAAAATCCCACCTCCGAATATTTGTAAATAAAGTCGTGGCGAAATATATTTTGAAAACATATCAAAAATAGCTCTAACACTAGTAAATAATTCTAAGTGTTATATTTTTAGAAAAATTTCGCCAGAGTTTCCCCTGTAACTGGAGGTGGCCACGCTTTCAAGCGTATCATTTTCTTTTACAAAATCATTTCAACACTTCTTTAATCAATCAATCAATTCCCAACACATCAAACTAGTCGACAAGTATGTAAAATCGCATAATCACATGAACTTGTAGTTTTTCCGAAAAGTATAGTGTAGATCCCGTTATATTTTGTGGATCTATGTGTAAAATACTAAATCTTGTAAAAAAACCTCGTTTTTAGAATAAATCTATCTTTACAACTTCCCGTCATCTTTCTCAAAGATGGTTATTTTGTCGAAACTTTTCATTTCACAAGTGTTTATACACTTGTGGTTTGCAAAAATCATATTTGTTAGTGTGTCATCCGACTTTTATAAAACATGATTTTCTCGACACTTGGTCCTTTGAAAATACCACTTGCAGATACGTAGATCCGCTAGTTTTAAATACTATTTTACAAGTAAAACACTTTTATACAAGTTTATGTTTCTCGTGTGGTAGAGTTTCACCTTTTAACCCTTGTACCGATAGAAATAAGCTTATGTCAAGATTTATGATCTTAACAAAGTCGGGTTAAACGATGATCCGAGCCACCACAACGTAGATCGGGCCTAAATAATCACCATATTTAAACACTACAACTTTTACACAACTTATGATCTTTTAACCAACAAGATTCATGTTTTAGTAAACTTTAAAGATTCAAAAGATAAGTTTCCGCATTTTAACCGTTACAAATCTTATTAACCATCTTAGATATGTTCGAGAATGAGTTTTAAGCATTATACCTCTAGCTCGGGGCTAGGGAAGAATCTAGGCGAAAATGTGATGGATAAAAGCAAAGTAGAATGGTCCTTCCGCTTCCGTTTGCTCCACGACTCCCAATACGTGACCCTTGAAGCTTGTGTATGCTTGGAATGGATGAACAAGACTCGACAATGGTTGTGTAGACAAGGGGGTGTTCGGCCGAGAGTTGGGAGAGGGCAAGGGAGAGAGAGTTTTGAGTGTTATGTTGTGGTGATGACTCTTGAGTTTAGTGTTTGTATT
The DNA here is from genome assembly GCF_002127325.2 of Helianthus annuus. Taxonomy (NCBI): domain Eukaryota; kingdom Viridiplantae; phylum Streptophyta; class Magnoliopsida; order Asterales; family Asteraceae; genus Helianthus; species Helianthus annuus. The sequence continues at coordinate 129,892,526 of NC_035449.2, read as the reverse complement.
TATAGACAAAATCAAGTGCTTAATCCAAAGGTTAATGTGTCTTCTTGATTCTAGACACAATCCAATAAAATAATCAAACTTGTACTTCACTTGGTCACAATGTGACCAATCGGCCAAAGGGGGGGGGGTCCTTTGGTTCGATTTCAATCATGTAGTTAGGGTCTAATTACTTTAAACCAAGTTAGATAGGGGTTAACTCGGTTAGTTAAGTGTTGCGCTTTAACGCGGGTGTTAGGGTAATCAGGGACCCTAACTGGCTCAGAAAAAGATCAATAATATTTTTGGCAATATTTTATGTTCCGGGTATAGTCCGGTTGTTCGGTTGGATAGTAATCCGTTAAAGTGCTTAAGTAATCTTTTAAGCGTCATAAATAATATTTTTAGTGAAACATCTTATTTCCAAAAGTGTCAGGAATACTTCCCCATGTTTTGGCACTTTATCAGTTAGCCAGAAGCTAGTATGTTAATAAAAGTGCTGTGTTTTGTGCTTAGAGTACGTTTTAGGCACATCCAATCATTATATCTTATTCCTAGAGACGCAATTTTACAACCCTTGTATCCCTACACTCACTATGGGTGTAGTAAAATATTTCTGGCTCATACAGGCCCTTAGAGGCAGTGTCTGCCTGATGCTGGCTTTATCAGCATGTTCAATAGGCTATCCGTTCTAAGGCTACTGTGCTTTAGTGCATCATGTTTGTCACTAAGGTTCAACTTGTAAATAATGTAGTGACGGAAATCAAAGTATGATGCAGGAATATACAAGTACTAGAAATCAAGTAGCAGTTCGTCAGCAATTTCAGTTAAGCACAGTAATTAAGCAGCAATTAATTGTTAACTAAATCGTACGGATACCTGGTTTAGTGAGGGTTGTCACACCTGGAGCAGCATCGGATAGCTTGATGAAGTCCTCCACTCTCCCCCATCAGATTTCATGAACAACTCAGAAGAGTTTATCACACAACTGTTGAAACAGGATCAGAAAATCTGCGACATCCTAGCCGATCTGCAAAACAAAAGAAAGAATGATATCATGTGGAAGAAGACGAGAGTCGTCGAAATCTTAGGAACTGTTAATAGAACAACATCAAAAATAGTTATTATTATAATATTCTCTAAATATATTATGAAATTTGATTTTTGTAAATTATCAACCAAAACAGAATATGTGACTTTAATCTTTTATATGAAAAGATAAATGTATAATAAAAAATATATATAAAAAAACAAAACGGCGGCAGCAACAATATATCAGATTTTATGAAATCTTCTCTTCAAAACCATATTCTCTCTCATAATTAAAGGTGTATCAAAAAGTCAAAATATCCATCATACCTGAACTTCTTTATGACTACCCTTCCAACAAAGATCCTTTCGGTTAGTGGATTTGTGGTAAGGGTTTCAAAATTTCTCTCATTTGCATTGCTCATTTCTCCAACATACAGTTTCTAAGTCAACAAAAATCAGGTAAAGTAATTCCTTTTTTCAATGTTGATGTTCATTTGCCATTTGTTGGTTGAAATAAGTTAATGAAAATGGCAATCTGTATACAGAAACGTAGATGTAACTTGTTTGGTTGACATATTTACCTTGATTCAGTTACATAACATACATATGTTCTTAGTGTATTGACTACATACATGTCTTCGGGTATGAAAAAAAACAGATTTAGGAAATCAACTGAACACAGGGAAATGCTAAAAGACATTAAATATAATATGCACACCAGGTGTTCGAACAAATGACTGTATGAAAAATTTTGTACTTAATAAAAGCATCATTTTGTTAAAGTCAAACTTTCAACAATAGTGAGGTGTTTTATATGATTAGGTTGAATAAAAAGGGATAGAAATATAAGATATGGTTATGTAATAAAAGAAAGTCACTCAAGTAGAATAAAGATGTAAAATAGCGAGGAATGGTATTATGCAGCTTATGTATGTTTGTCATTCCTTTAAAGTACAACAAAAAGAAAAAAAAATTTCGCGTTACTAAAATGGGTCAACGTTTTAAATGTTTCTTAGAATGGCTGGAGCTGAAAACGATGTTATCGTCATATCAGATTCTGAAGACTCTTCAGCTGAATCAGAGGAGTCTGATGATGATGAGACTGATCCACTGATATTTTTTGTGCCATACACCAAACGGTTTGTAAGTTCCAACAAAATTATATGTTAATAGGCGTCTAATATGTTTACATAATTTGGTTAAGTTTTGTATTTTTTTAATACTTCAACATCATTAATGGAAATTATTATTATGCTTTGTAACTTATAGCGCATACCGGTTGCAGTAGCACAGATGACAAGAATTGACGAAACCTTGAAAGTTAAGATCATCAACAGGCAACATGTGGAGACAAAACATGATGTTAGGGCGGAGCCAAATAAAAACACTATCAAATACATTGTCAAATGCTGGGCGAAATGGCTTAAAGATAACAACATAAAAAAGGTGATCATTGCACGTTCCAGTACTTTCCAAATATTCGTGCTTTGTTCCTTACCGATGTTTTTCGCTAGTGGTGATGTTTGAAACTTTGAAACAGGGTTGAACCATAACATATGGTAGTTTTGGCAAACGAAGAAACTTAGCGTAGCTTCTGTAGTGTTAAAATAGTTTTTTGTAAGTAGGTTAACATGTTTGTTAGTTCCAAACTTTACATAGTTTGGACGGCTACTATGTAACCGTGTTTATAAATATATACATTTTCAAGTTCTAGTTTATATGTTATATATTGAACATGTTTTTTTATCAATTGTATCACCATCGGAACTCATCACAAGCGAAATTGGAGTACTATTCTTCTTATCATCAGGCATACAGCCCTAAACCAAAATTGAAAAAGTTTATTAACAAAAGACAACAAAATGGAAAAGACAACTATAATACTTCAGTTAAAAGTTCATAGTACCTGACTAATCCCAGACATTTGTTTAACCAGATCAACAACTGATTCATCGTCAGTTATTCTTTGAATCTCGTATTCTTCATCACAATATGTCAAGTTAGTCTCACTGACTTCAATCTTGAATGCAAACAATTTATCCACCAAAGTTTTTAATTCGTTTGGAAATCGCACAGGACCATCATCCTGTAAACATAAAAGATAGGATATATATACAATTTCGTAAGTAAAACACAAATCACTGTAAAAAACACAATTCATATTATCAGGTCTATAGGACAACTTCACCTACATCTATAGTAAAAGTAATAAAAATCAACTACTGATGTTAACATTTTTCACTCTTCTACAACTGCTTTTTAACACACATTCATGAGTTGTAATAAATGATAAACATGCAGGTTACATATACAAAAAAAAAACAATTGATGTTATCAAGATCTTCCAAGGATATTACACAAAAGCCAAAAAAAACACAATATAAACTATAATATACAATTTTGTTGATAAAACACAAACCATTGTAAAAAAACACAATTCATGTTATCAGGTTTGTAGGACAACTTCACTTACATCTATTACCATTGATTACAAATTACTAATTATAAGAAAAATACAAAACATAAGAAAACTACTGCTTCAACTTTCCATTGTTGTAGTCTAAGCACTGATGATAAGCATCAGTGCTTTCTTCAAAGCTGATCAGTGGTTGAAGGTTGTTCAGACTCAAGACTTTCTACAATCATTCTTTTAACTCCTACTTTCACAAGATACTCTTCTGCTTCTTGATCTGCTGCTGTTACTTTATCCATCTACTTTTGTCTCCTTCTTTGGTAAAGGAAGGCAGCTGGTGAAGCAGTGGATCTTTTGAATTGTTGCTTTTGTGGCTTTTCTGGAACCACTTCTTTAGAATAATCAGGCTTTTGTGGAATATCAGGATTCTTCTTCCTTAGTTCTTCCAGCCTTTGGTAAGTTGCCCTGACCTTGTCTTCCTTCCATCTTGTTACTTGATTTTTTGACCCAAAATTAGCGGTAATAAGTTCCTCTTTCATTCTTTTCAGCTCTAGCACCTTGTCTGGAAGATTTTTCATGTATTTTGACCAGACAGGTGGAGTATGTTTAACCTTGTCCTTATTCATCTTTTCAATCCTTTCTAACCCCTCTTTGAGTTCACCCACTGTCCAATCTTTATATTGACCTTTGTCACCTTTGTACCTTTTGAAGGCCATGATATGCTCAATATAATGTTTCTTCAAGGTTTCATCATCTGTTTCTGAAAGCTTTTGACACAATTTTTTTGCAAACTCCTCCAATGTTGTGACTTGTGTGAACAGGAATTGATAGTGTCTTTGAAATTCTTTATCAGTTTTTCCTTGTGACTCTCTTTTAGAGATATCCTATGCTTTTTGAACTTTGAATTTCAGGTATTCTTCAATATTATTAGGCCTTGAATATCCTTGGACAGATGGTAGGTTTCTTTTAGCAGGGTCATCTTCAGAATAAAAAGATATAATTTCTTCTCTGACTGCTATCAGTTCCAGAGGATATTGGACAGCTGCTGAAACAATGGCAGTGTTTGTGTTAAAAGCCTGTGCAGAAGAAAATGGAGCATGGTTTGGAATTATAGCAAGTGATGATGGCTGTGAAGATGTTGGTGGTGGTGGAGAATCATCATCTTTTAAAATCATCCTTCTCCTTTTTGGTTTAAGAGAGGCTGGTGGTGTTTTGGTTGGTTCAGTGGTGGTGGTGATTTGAGTGGTGGTTATTGTAGTGGAAGGTGGTTGACAAACAGTTGTTGAAACAACTGGTGTTTCAACCACTGTTATCACTACAACTGATGATGTGTCATCAGCTGTCTTCTTCTTTTTAGCAGGAGATGATGGTGGTGATGAAGTTGTTTTTGGTGGTGAGGTGGTTTTTGGTGGTGATGGTATTTTTGGTGGGGCAGTGGTTGAAGTGGGAGCAGTGATTGTACTTGAAGTGGTAGTTGTTGGGTTAACAACTGTTGAAACCACTAAAGTACCAACAGTTGTTGATACAGCAGGTGATACAACAGCTGTTGCTTTGGGAGAGGTTGGTGGTGTTTTGGTTGGTTCAGTGGTGGTGGTGATTTGAGTGGTGGTTATTGTAGTGGAAGGTGGTTGACAAACAGCTGTTGAAACAACTGGTGTTTCAACCACTGTTGTCACTACAACTGATAATGTGTCATCAGCTGTCTTCTGCTTTTTAGCAGGAGGTGATGGTGGTGATGAAGTTGTTTTTTTGTGGTGAGGTGGTTTTTGGTGGTGATGGTATTTTTGGTGGGGCAGTGGTTGAAGTGGGAGCAGTGATTGTAGTTGAAGTGGTGATTGTTGGGTTAACAACTGTTGAAACCACTGAAGTACCAACAGTTGTTGATACAGCAGGTGATACAACTGTTGTTGGTTTGGGAGAGGCCGGTGGTGTTTTGGTTGGTTCAGTGGTGGTGGTGATTTGAATGGTGGTTATTGTAGTGGAAGATGGTTCACAAACAGCTGTTGAAACAACTGATGATGTGTCATCAGCTGTCTTCTGATTTTTAGCAAGAGGTGATGGTGGTGATGAAGGTGTTTTTGGTGGTGAGGTGGTTTTTGGTGGTGATGGTATTTTTGGTGGGGCAGCGGTTGAAGTGGGAGCAGTGATTCTAGTTGAAGTGGTGGTTGTTGGGTTAACAACTGTTGAAACCACTGAAGTACCAACAGTTGTTGATACAGCAGGTGATACAACAACTGTTGATTTGGGAGATTGACTAACAGATGTTGAAATAACAGGTGTTTCATCTACTGTTGTCATTACAGCTACTGATGTGTCAGCAGATGTCTTCTGCTCTTGAGCAGATGGTTTTTGAGGTGGTATTGATTTTGGTGTGATAGTTGGTTGAATGGTGATGATGGAAGTGATAGATGACTGACTAACAGCTGTTGAAACAACTGGTGTTTCAACCATTGTTGCCAATACAATAGATGTTGTAACATCTGTTGTCTTCTGCTTTTTGGCAGGAGATGAAGGTGGTGTTGATGATGATTTAGGTAGTGGTGGTAAGGCAGTGGTTGTGGGGTGTGATGAAGTGGTGGCAGGTGATTGGCTAACAGCTGTTGAAACCACTGAAGTATCAGCAGTTGTTGATACAGCATGTGTGACAACAGCTGTTTGGATGGAAGATTGATGTTTGCAGCTTTTGGAAGGTGGTTTGGAAGCATGCTTTGTGGATCTGGATGGTGTGTGTTTGGGTTCCCTCACTTTTCTAGTGGGATTCTTTCTATTTGGCTCAGGATTTTTATCATCCTTTGGCTCAAAAATACCCTGCTCATTCAGCTCCATAAAAGCTCTTTTCTCCTCATTCCACCTGGATTTATCCTTAGCCTCTCTATCCCTTTTTACACTTGCTATTGCTTCAGCAAGTGCATTTGTGGTAACATCAATCTTTTTACTACCATCTGGCAAGGGAATGTCTTTAGTCATGCTATCTTTTTGTGGTTCAACATAAATACCATCTTCAATTCCCTTCTTTTTCCGCTGCTTGATTTTCTCCCCCTTTTTGGCATTATCTGGAGGGGGGTTATCAATAAAGAGAACAGTGGAAGGAGCAGTGCCTGTGGTGTTTAGAATGTGGGCCTTTATAGCCTTGATATCAGCTTGAGTATCTTTAAACCTTGACTCCATGTGATTTCTGATTTGTTGGATGTGGAGTTCATGTTGTAAATCAGCATACTCTCTTTGTTTGTGGAGCAGTGGTTGAAACAGCTCCCAAAGAGCATCAGAGGATGGAGTAGTGGAAGCAGATGGAACATGTGATGCAGCAGTGGGTATGGACTTTTGTGAATTTAACAACTGTTGCAGCATTGTTTTGATGTCTGTAACAGTTGAGTCAATTCTGTCTACCCTCTTCGTCAATTCTTGATATTTCAAACCATCACCCAAGTTAATGGGATCATCTTATTTCCCACCTGCAGTGGTTATATCAATGTTTGATTTAGGGAATGAATTCCAAAAGTCATCCATTGATGCCCCTTGTTCTTGGTACTGGGGTCTTCTTCCTTCAACACTTGATAACGTTTTGATGGTACCAGTGGTCATAACAAACTCACTGGTGGATATCAGAGGTGCTATGTGTCACACCCCGACCACGTTAAAACAACAAACCGTGGCGGAAACGTCGGGGAGTGTTGCAACAGAATTATTGTTTCACAACCATGGTAACCAAATGTTTCGTTTTATTAATTCATTAAGTAATGTACATCGTCTTTAAAACAAAACAAATAAACTACATATCGTTTATAACTGTTTTTAAGTCACTAAGGCCTCGTCCAGGTCCTACGTGACACAAGCTTCCTAGCAAGCAACATCAAGCAATACCACCTGAAACATATGTAAAAATAAAGTCAGCAAAGAAATGTTGGCGAGTACATAGGTTTTATGGGAGTATCGGATTCATGGCTCGTTTATATGTTGCAGTACATCGTTAGACTACAAGAGTCAAAATACAAACCTCGTTTTGAAAAGTGTATTACAACATAAATAACCAACTCTAATCCAAATGGTTATAGTTTATAAAATCTCATAGCCATGATTCTTAACCCAAAAACATTTATTTTAGTAAAACAACTCATAAATATCTCGTAAAAACTCGTTAATAAAAACTCGTATGGTTTATATCGTTTCGAAAACCTCGTTGTGTGACATCGTTTCAAATCGTTTCCCAAGTGAACTAAATAATGACACGCAATGTAATATGATAGAAGCACTTATATATAAGATGTACCAGCGGCGTATCTACCATGATTCTATCATACTACACCCGTCCCATTATCTAATCACTACCCAAAACCAATTGTTTATCCAAATCGTTTATCTCGTTTTTAGTCATCTCAAATCGTTTAACTTATCCCAAAATCGTATTCGTTTTAATAGTGAAACTACTTTTGGTTATCTCGCTAATAACATTCAAACCTTCGTGACTCGACTACCTCGTTTCTCGTATTAACAAACCACCAAAGGGTAAGTTAATAATCACAGATTCGGTCGTTACCTACATAACCCCCACACATAACCATGGGTGTAGTCTGATAACGGGATTTGTCAGATCCTATGGTACCATAACCTAATACTGGTCGGCTCGGCCAAAGCTAATTAATGTCATTCGTTTTGTAATTATAACCAACAAGTCTTGTTCACCTTATTGAAATCGTTATTAGTTTAGTATAAACCATTGCTTTTGAAATTATCGTTTAAACCTTGAAATTCGTTTTGTACATATGAATCACCCCAAAACAATTGAAAACAGTAAAATAGGGGAACTATGTACTCACATTGAAGTGCAAAGTATCCTCAATCTAAAGAACTCAACAAGCTCAATCAAACCAAGGAAACTCAAGCAGCACCTAGTAATCGGATCACTAGTCAAACAATAGACGCCTAAATCGGAAGATTGGAAAGAATGAGGTCTTGAAAACCAAATGAGTGTAGGAACTCATGTGATATGGTTTAACAAAGCCTACATTCTAAATTGGAACCTAACCTAAGTGCTTTCGACCCATCACGACCCATTAAGGTAGCTTACGCTACTTTAACGCGTCGTGTGCGCAAATGCGCGTTCGAGACGTCTAACTAATCCTATGACAAGTATTATATGCCTAAACATGTTTAAATAGGTTGCATAATCAGTTTAGGTGACAAAAGTTAGGTTACATATGCTTAAAGTCCAATTATGCATGAAAAGGGCATTTTGGTAATTTACCTAAGGCATATAATCTACCTATCATACAACTACTTAAACTCGGTGACCATAAGGTATAACCTCGGAAGGTTATTCCCTATACAACTATGGTCACTAAACATGCTTGGTCGGATCCTAAAGATCGACCAAACGGGTCGAGTTCGAAAGTCTAAGCAGTGGTTTAGACCGCTTGACTTACGACTCTAAACAAGCACTAACTAAAAGTGATGAGCTAAGCATGTTAAAACATGCTTAACTAAGTTTGAAAACAGGTTTTGATATCAAAACAAAGTGTTTTGATACCAAGAGTAGTTTGGTTGCAAAATACGCTTAAATGCGCATTTTGACCGAAACTACAACTCGTCACTACGCCTAGTCAACGTGGTAATCAGTAGCTATAGTCACTAAGGACTATAACCATCGTGATTATGCTCACGTTGCGAAGTTCGAACGAACTTCTCGTTGACCATCTCGTGGTCAAAGCTGAAAGTCAAACAAAGTTTGACTTTCGAACTAGGAAAGCAATAAAAGAACGAAAGAGGACTTACAAAGGGTCCAAATAGATTTGGTTCCAAGTATTCTCAGGTAGGTAGTGAAATATCACAACCACTTAGAGAAATCTCAGACCAAATGCAAGGAAAAAGGAATGAAAGCATGGTCTATATATAGTTTTCGCAAAACCGTTAGGATCATTTCTTGGAGAAGAGGGCATGATCCAAGCCGTACAAGTGTCAAGGACTGATTGGGGGACTTGTTCCCCACACAAACCAGCCCCTAGCAATGAAAACCACCTAACAAAACCATCAAAATCGTATAAATGACCAAATTCAATGTTTCTGTCTGGCATGCCCTCGCGCCCCGCATAAGACTTGGCTAAGGCTTACGCGCCCCGCCTGGCCAACTTTGGCAGATTGACAAAATTGGTCCCTACAGCTTAGAAACTTGCATTTCGGCCCATTTTTGACACGTTTAAGCCCCGTTAACTTGATTTCAAGGCTCTAAAATGAAGTTAAAGTATTGGGAACTCAAAACATGCTCAAAAATATCTCGGATGTCGGTTCGTTTGATCGTATGATCACGTTGTTCGGTTAATTACGACGGAAGTCGTAACGAACGCCAAAACGATCCAAATTAAGCGACGTATGGAATTTTATCATGCCAATCACTAAAATAAAATATTTTAATGATTACATAAATTTTTGGATGTCCGGATATATTCAGAACGTAAGATGTGCGCGAAAATGCAAACTTGTGCACTTTTTGATGCTTTTAGTCCCTGAATGACCAATAAGTTTATTTTAGCATACCGAACCCCTTAAAGCCTATTTCTAAGCTATGTAAAGGATATTTATGGTATGTTTAACTTATGATCAAGTTCCAGAATGTTCGTTACTATAAAAATCGGTATAGTTTCACAGTTTGAACAAATAGTCCCTGCGATCGAACAAACTTGTTTTCGACACACCAAACCATCCAAAACTTATTTCTAAGTTATGTGAAGGTTATTTAAGGTATGTTAAGCCTATTTCACTATCCCGGAGTGTTTGTCGCGTTTAACTGACTGCGTTTACGCACCAGTTTGCGTATAACCTTCCAGAAAGCGATTTAAAGCTTGAAATCTGTAGGATCGAATTCTGACCCGAACGAGTCATTCAGAGGAGTTTTACTTCGTTTCAGGTGCGGAAAACAAGAAACGAAGGTAGAAACAGCTTATTCTTCACCAATAACACTGATTGTATTGATTGGAACTCGAATACAAGCAGTCTTCACACCGGCAGCACCTCGGTATGGAATCGTACAACTACTACACTGATTTCGCTCAAGACTACTATATATAGTGCTTGAGATTTCGCTCCAAGGACCACATGTCCACATGAGCAAAATCACCAATGGCCATATAAGCGAAATCACATGTATGTCCTTATAAGCGAAATCATCATCTAAGACACATATGCTATCCTATTTTCTCATATAACGTGCCCTAATCTATACAATTCAATGTAAGATTCGATACAAGACGAAGTCGACAGATGCATACACCAACAGACTCCCCCTCAGATGTTGACGACTCGACTATCGAGTCATGACAATGCTGTGTGTCACACCCCGACCACGTAGAACATACAAAACGTGGCGGAAACGTCGGGGAGTGTTGTAACAGAATCAATTGTTTCAAATCCATGGCAAATGAAGTTTCGTTTTATAAATCAAACATGAAAGTTTACATTGTCTAAACAAGAATCAAAGCGTACATAACATAAATTAACTAGTTCTTGTCTCGTTTTAAGTCACTAAGGCACAGGTCCGCCTAAGTATGTCTTGATAAGTCCTATGCATCATCTCCTGAAAACACATGTGAAAATAGGTACGTCAGCATAAAAATGCCTGTGAGATACATTGGTTTTGTGAAAACGGAATTCATGACTTGAGTTTGAGAAAATGTTTAGTCATGAACCTCGTATTTTGCTTTGTCTTGTAAATCATTTGAAAAACGGTAAGATCAAATGATATGTATAAATAAGAGAACAATGCATGGTTAACTGAATAACCATGTAAAAAGAGTTTGTATAAGATTTGTTGTTTGTAAATCAATGTCTTGTGAAAAGCGTGTTATTTGTATAAAATGTTCTATGTTTCAAATTGAAATGATTCAAATAACGCTACGATATGTAATACCATACAAACACTTATATATAGGAAGTACCAGCGGCGTATCCACCATGCTTGTATCATATTACACATGCCTCGTTTCTTAAATCACTTACTCAAACCAAACCATCAAGATGAAATGTTTAACAACGGTAGAAATGTTCATGTATAGTCAAATGTCTATTGTCAAATGTAATCCATGTCAACGGATACAACTGGTTTACACGGTTCAATGGTTACAGACGATTCATGAAATTGAAGGGTTAAGACGGTTCACATAGTCAAGTGGTTACAACGGTTCAAAATGTAGTACAATGTGTTCATATGCTGGATGAGCATATGCAACAGTAATGCAATGTGAAACAATGTACTACGTATGCACACAATGGGCGTACGTAGCATGAAATGTATTGTAGAGTACAACGGTTCAAAATGTAGTGTGATGTGTTCATATGCTGGATGAGCATATGCAACAGTAATGCAATGTGCAACAATGTACTAAGTATGCACACAATGGGCATACATAGCATGTAATGTAAAACAATGTACTAAGTACGCACACAATGGGCATACATAGCATGTGATGTAAAACGATGTACTAAGTACGCACACAATGGGCATACATAGCATGAAAATGTAATGTAAAGTGTTGTGCTAAGTATGCACACGATGGACATACATAGCATAAACACAATGAAATCGTGTACTATATATGTACTATTGAACATAGCAAGTATATGATGTGAAAACAGGAAAGCATGAAAGTAACAGATAGGCACATGTGTTTCACCCCAAAACAGTTTAGAAAACAGTAAAAGAGGGGTTCAATGTACTCACCTGAGATTGCTTTGGAGTTCTTGTATAATAACCAGACAATGCTAGATCACGGAATATCAAACGGCACCTAATAGGTAGCTATGTTAATATACCGGACCTAAAATCGGAGGAACGGATAGTATGCGGGTTCGTAAAACCAAACGAGTATGGAGACTCGTGTAATATGGTTTAACAAAGCCTACATACTAAAATAAAACTTAACCTAAGTGCTTACGGTCCATCACGACCCGTTTAGGTAGCTTACGCTACCCTAACGCGTCGCTCGCGTAGAACGCGTCTGGAACGCCTAATATCGTGACCACAAGGTATAACCTCGGAAGGTTATAGCTATGGTCACCTAATGTGTTTGGTCAGGTCCTAATGACCGACCAAATGGGTCGGGTTCGAAAGCATAAGCGATGGTTTAGATCGCTTACCTTACGACCCTATATGAGCACTAAACTAAAAGTGACGAGCTAAGCATGTTAGAACATGCTTAACTAAGTTTAGAAACAGGTTTGACATCAAAACAAACGGCTTTGATGCCCACGAGTAGTTTGGTTACAAAATATGCAAGAATGCACATTTTGGCCGAAACTACGACTCGTCACCGAGCCTAGATAACGTGGTGATCAGTAGGTATGGTCACTACGGACCATGACCATCGTGATCACGCTCACGTTATGAAGTTCCATGAACTTCGCATCGACCATAAGCTGGTCAATGCAGAAAGTCAACAAAACGTTGACTTTCGGACTCGAAAAGCGAATAAAAGAGCGAAAGAAGACTTACGGAGGGTCCCCGAGTGCTAATCAAGACCAAATAGCTCAGGTATGAAACAATGGTTTCAACTTAGAGCTTTAGATCTGATTTTGTGGGTTTTTACTCAAATGGGGGGGGGGTATTTATAGGAAAGGTGGAACCGTTAGGATCGTTTTATCGAATATCGTGCCTTGATCTCATGCGTACATGTGTCCAGGGGTTAGATTCAGTGAACTTGACCCTTGGCCCTTCATTTGGGTGAAAAGGCATCGCCCTTTGATCGAACGAAAGGCCAGATTCTGCATTAAATGCAAAATCTTCTGTCAGACATGTTCACGCGGCCCGCCTCATGTTTTGGGCAATCCTTACGCGGGCCGCCTGGCCCCTCTGATCTGCACCACTTGCAGAATTTACATATTTGGCCCCTGTTGCGTGTTTAACCTATTTCCAGCCCTTCTAAAACCTGTAAAGCCATCTTTAAGGCCCTAAAATGATGCCTAAACATTGTGGACATGAAACATGCCCAAAAATATGTCGGATGTCGGTTCGTTTGGCCGTACGATCGCGATGTTCGCTTAATTACGACGGAATGCGCATAAGCGTGAAAGACGATCCAAATGACGCGACGAATGGATTTTTCTCATGCCAAACACTAAGGCATAATATAAGGATGCTTACATAAATTTTTGGATGTCCGGATGTATTCAGAACGTAAGTTATGCGCGAAAGTGCAAACTTAGGCACTTTTTGACACTTTTAGTCCCTGAATGATCCAAAAGTTTGTTTTAGCATACCAAACCTCTCAAAGCCTATTTCTAAGCTATGTAAGGGATATTTATGGTATGTTTAACTTATGGACATGTCCCGGAATGTTCGTTACAGTTCAAATTGGCATACTTTCGCAGTTTGTCAAGTTTAGTCCCTGTAAGCGAATTAACTTGTTTTTGCTATACCAAAGCCTTCAAAACTTATTTCTAAGTTATGTAAAGGTTATTTAAGGTATGTTGAGTATATGTTGATGTTCCGGAGTATTTGTCGCATTAAACTGAGTACGTTTACGCACTAGTTTGCGTATAATGTTCCAGAAAGTGATGTAGAGTTTGAAATTGAACAATAATTGATATGTGCAAAACATACACATATTTATACAAGATCCCAAGTATGAAATACAATATTTCATCGGCTTGGTATTTGTTTGATGGTCGCGGTGACACAGGTGTCACAGTCTCCCCTACTTTAGGAAATTTCGTCCCGAAATTTATTCGTAGGAGTCTATTTGTGAATTTGCCAAATAACAACCAATGATATGTAAGGCAATATCTTGTCATTTCCTTAACGGTCATTCTTCCGAAACGAAAATGAACAGACGGGTCATTTTCAATGGTTGCTTCATCAGAATTGGAAATGAGGGATTACACAACGGATATTCATTTCCTCAACGGATAATCTTCAGAAACGAAAATGAACAAACGGGGTCATCTTCAACGGTTGCTTCCTCAGAGTTGGAAATGAAGTATTACACAACGGATATTCATTTCCTCAACGGATAATCTTCAGAAACGAAAATGAACTAACGGAGTCATCTTCAATGGTTGCTTCCTCGGAGTTGGAAATGAAGGATTACACAACGGATATTCATTTCCTCAACGGATAATCTTCAGAAACAAAAATGAACAAACGGGGTCATCTTCAACGGTTGCTTCCTCAGAGTTGGAAATGAAGGATTACACAACGGATATTCATTTCCTCAACGGATAATCTTCAGAAACGAAAATGAACAAACGGGGTCATCTTCAACGGTTGCTTCCTCAGAGTTGGAAATGAAGGATTACACAACGGATATTCATTTCCTCAACGGATAATCTTCAGAAACGAAAATGAACTAACGGAGTCATCTTCAACGGTTGCTTCCTCAGAGTTGGAAATGAAGGATTACACAACGGATATTCATTTCCTCAACGGATAAATCTTCAGAACGAAAATGAACAAACGGAGTCATTTTCCTCGACGGGTATTCTTCAGATTTGGAAATGAAGGATAAACGGATATTCATTTCCTCAACGGATATTCTTCAGAAGTGAAAAATGAATAGCTAGTTCATTTTTCCTCAACGGATGCTTCATCAGAATTGGAAATGAATAGGGTTAACTCTAGACACATGACAGAACTTGCTGTGATTTCTGTGCACTAAATTCCATAATTATGTATGCATCCATAATTACGTAATCCCTTGCACAGTCCGCACAGTTTGTTTTGTAATGTTTTGGGGAAGGATATCAAACTTGTGACGAGGGTGACTAGACTTCCATCGGTTCCTTTTAATTAGATCGACAGGGGATCCTCTTGGTTAGGCCACCAAGGAGTCCTTTCAGCTATATCATCACATGATATCCCTAACCAGATTTTTGGATGAATCTGTTTAGCTAGACCACTCAAGGGGTCTAATTATGAAGTAGTACTGTGACAACTCGAACTTTAGACTCGCTTTGTGTAACACTATGTGCATATGTGAACTAGAATATATGGTTGGACTTAATGAATGTTTTGTTATTTTGTGTTATGTGAGCTTTGTGAATCATGTGTTGTGTTATATTGTATGTATGTATGTACCGAACAGCACAAGAAACGCACAACACACACACACCTACATTGGATCGCACAAAGCCGTTGGGCTTTACACATTGTACACGGACCAATATGGCAGCCCATGTGAGGGCCGGCCCACCCCCTCTAACCGTGTAAACACTTAGGGACTTGATCCTTTTCTCATTTGTTACAATTCACAACACAAGAACACACCAAGAAACCCTAGTTCTCCCCTTAGGCCGACGGCAATCATCTTCCTCTCTCTCGAAGCTTGTGATTGAATCACTCTCATCTTATCTCAAACGGTTAGTGTTTGATTTTGTTTTAGTGATTGAATGATGTTATTGTTACATGCTTTGATTAGGACGATTAAGATTGATTGTTATGTGAACAATATGAACCGTATATATATATATACGATCTTGTGGATCGGTTTTGCATGAGAATAACTTAGAAATCGATTTGATGATGTTGGCTAAACTGTTGTGATGTTACATGGTTCGAACTATAATCATGATGTTCATGAAATCGGCTCAAAAATGTGCTTCGGATTATGTGGATTTCTCGGTTACATGTTCATATATTTAGATAGATTATTGTTCGTATGAATGTTGTTCATGTTAAATTGATTAGGGTTCTTGAAATTAGTGGTAACAATCCTCGTTTGATCGGTTAATTGGTAAAATAGAAACTGTTAGTTGATTATGGTAAACTTGGAAATATGTAACTGAAAGCTTGAATGGTGGAATTGTTTAAACCGACCGCACAAGACTTCTTGGTGTACAAGAAGTCCAATCGCACAACCTGGTTCAATCACACGTACAACAGGCCCACTCGCACAAGTGAACCTGCTCGCACAAGACCTGATCCAGTCATACAAGGATCAGTCGTACAATGTGACCTCAGTCGCACAAGAATTGGCAGATCGCACAAGTTGTTGGGTTAGCCTAACTGTTGGGCCGGACAGCCCAAAGTGTCTCGCACAACCCAGCTGAATCGTACAAGATCAGCTGGATCGCACAACGTCTTTTCATGTTGTTATGGGCCGTATGTGTTACTTGATAGTTGGGCCGGATAAACTGTTGGGCTGGGTAAGTAGCTGATCGCACAAGTCCATTGTAAACGCACAAGATTGACTGTTATGTTAATTGGACCGTATAAGTCATGTTTACTACTTGTTTTATTTTGGGCCGCTTGCTATTGGATCACAATCAACATTGCTTGGACTGACCTTTATATTTGATTTGTTAATTAGTCGGGCCGGGTAAGGTTTGGGCCTAGACTTACATCGCACAAGATGGTTGGGCTCGCACAAGCTCTTTGGCCCAACCATCCGAATAGCACAAGTAGTGTACTTAATGTGTTTGCGTGCATACGTGTTTGCCATGTTGTATACGTGCATTATTGACCAAACCTGACTTGTATTACAACCATGCTAGGACGTGATTGACCATTTACTAGCTTATCTATACTCTTTGTGTATCTGCCGAGCAAACCAAGGTGAGTTCACACAGCCAAGGCATGGGATTCCCGGGTTGGGAATTGGGTTGGATATGTTATTGTTAAAGGAGTTACTCGTGCTTACGCATATACCAGACTATAGACCATCGTCCTCAGGTTAGTCAGGACACGTTACGTAAAGCCTACGTAACCCAGTATGTATGCCATTTGTCTCCCGGGTCGGGAGGACACGTTACGTAAAGCCTACGTAACCCAATACCTTCTACTGGCTTCCGGGTCGGAAGGCCACGCTACGTAAAGCCTGCGTAGCCCCCACGCGTACCATGTCCTCGGGGAAGGGCACGTCACGTAAAGCCTACGTGACCCTGTACGTTTTCCTGTTCTCGGTAAAGAAGAACACATGGTCGGAAGTTAGTCTAGTAAGTACCATAATGAGAAGCCCGTTATAAAGGATAAACGTGAGAATTCCTCACCAATAGAATACACTTGCTTGGGAAGCCTTATTAGATGAACTTACGCATGATTATTACAAACTTATTTCCTGTGAACTCGCTCAACTAGTTTGTTGATTATTTGCTGCATGCCTTGCAGGGCCCTAGGTATACTTGGAGCTTGCACCAGAGGAGAGGCGGGTCGTTGTGGACAAGAACTCGTGAATGCTTATTAAACACTTTTACATTCACACATTGATACTTATGATTTGGGTTTTACATTTAATGCTTCCGCTACTTAAACAGTGTTTGGTTTTGAACACCAATTATGTCGTTGATTTTATTAAATGCTATGTTTGATATAATTGGTGGCTTGATCCTGGTCAGTCACGCTCCCAAGCGGTGGTACTCCGCGTGTGGGATTTTGGGGGTGTGACAGATTGGTATCAGAGCCATTGGTTATAGAGAACTTGGTTTTAATATGGGAAAACGTTTTTATTAAAACCGGACTATAACCAGAACAGTGCTCTCAACGATCCACAACGACGCTTCGCTCCACGTGCAAGACTCGACATCTAGGTAATAAGGTTATGTTTATTGCCTGTTTGCTAGAATTGCTTAGAACTTTGCTCGTATTACGTTTAGATACACATGATACCATAGCATGAGAATCCCTACGTGCTTACACTTTTCTGTCATCGCCCTATTCGCGAACCATTCTTACCTATGCTACTTGTTACTATGAAGATCATGTCTGGACGAATCAACATGACACAAGCCCAGCTAGAGGCTCTTGTTCAAGCTCAAGTTGCTGCGGCAGTTGCAGCAGCTCAAGCAGGTAGTATATCCTGCAGTATAGGCACACATTAGGATCCTTGGATCCTACATTAACCCTCGTATTTAACTTCGTCCTATTCGTACACAATAGGTCAACACGCGCAGCAGCCTGTCTGCACATTCAAGAATTTCATGGACTGTCGTCCAAATTCTTTCAGCGGCACAGAAGGAGCAGTTGGACTCCTCCACTGGTTCGAGAAGCTAGAATCAGTATTCGAGATGTGCGAGTGCCCTGAGGCTCGCAAGGTCAAGTTTGCCACCGGCACTTTGGAAGGGATAGCACTGACTTGGTGGAACGCCCAAGTCCAGATCTTAGGGTTGGCAGCTGCTAACGCCACCCCATGGAACGATTTCAAGGAACTCATCAAGCGTGAGTACTGTACACGTGAGGATATTCACAAGCTGGAAGACGAGCTGTACAATCTGAAGATGGTTGGGTCAGAAATCGAAGCATATACCAAACGGTCGAATGAGCTGGCCGTTCTGTGTCCTACTATGGTGGACCCTCCATACAAGCGCATTGAGTTGTATCTCAAGGGATTGGCGCCAGAAATTCAGAGCCACGTGACGTCGGCTAATCTCGAAAACATCCAGGAGATCCAACGCCTCGCTCACCGTATCACCGATCAGGCAGTGGATCAGAATAAACTGCCCAAGCGTGTTAATGCTACTGCTAACGTCACCACTTCAGCTACTCCTGCTACATCTAGTGACAGTAAGAGAAAATGGGATGGAGATTCTAGCAAAAGTTCAGCATCCGTTCAGCCACAAGCTCAGCAACAGAAGATTGACCACTATCAGAGTCCCAGTCAGCAATCCTCCGGTAGTCACAGACAGAGGAGATATCAGGGCAGTCAACCTAGGTGCCACAACTGCAACAGGCATCACCACGGCCCGTGTAACAAGGGTCGCTGTCAAAGGTGTCTTAAGATGGGGCACGAGGCTAAAGACTGTAGGAGCCCTCGTCCTGCAAATCAGAATCAGCAGCCTCAGCAACCAGCTCCACAGAACCAGAATCAGCAGCAGCAGCCACAGCGTGGAAACCGGGGATGTTTCCAGTGTGGGGCTGAAGGTCACTACAAACGCGATTGCCCTCAGTTGAACCAGAATCGCAACAACAACAACCAGGGCAACGGCAACAACAACGGTGGAAACAACAACAACAACGGCAATGAAGCTCGTGGTCGTGCATTCGTACTAGGTCGAGGTGACGCAGTGAACGATCCCAACGTTGTTATGGGTAAGTTTCTCCTCGACAATATTTACGTTACTGTTTTATTTGATTCGGGTGCGGATACAAGCTATATGTCTGTGAAAATGTGTCAACCGCTAAAACGTGCACCAACACTTTTACCCACCAAACATGTAGTAGAGTTAGCTAACGGTAAAAGTCTAGAAGCCACGCACGTAGTTCAGGGTTGTAATCTTATCCTAGCTGGTCAAGCCTTCTCTATCGATCTCATTCCCATAGCTTTGGGTAGCTTCGACGTCGTGATTGGGATGGATTGGTTGTCCCAACACCAGGCAGAAATCTTATGCAGCGAGAAGGTTATTCGCATTCCTCGTTCTGGTCAGGAACCTCTAGAAGTTCAAGGCAACAAGAATGGTGCTGTGGTTGGCATCATCTCTTTCTTGAAGGCTCAGAAATGCTTACGTAAAGGTCACACTGCCATTCTGGCACTCGTTACAGACGCATCAGCAAAAGAAAAGAAATTGGAGGATATTCCAATTGTACGTGATTACCCTCAGGTGTTTCCTGAAGACTTACCTGGCTTACCGCCTCATCGTCAGGTCGAATTTCAGATCGAGCTCGCTCCCGGAGCAGCGCCCATAGCTCGCGCACCATATCGTCTAGCTCCATCAGAATTGGAGGAACTGTCAAAACAGCTGCAAGAACTCTTGGAAAAGGGTTTCATACGACCAAGCTCTTCGCCTTGGGGAGCTCCAGTACTCTTCGTGAAAAAGAAAGACGGTACGTTCAGGATGTGCATCGACTACCGTGAACTCAACAAGGTGACGGTGAAGAACCGTTATCCTCTTCCACGCATAGACGACTTATTCGATCAGTTGCAAGGGTCGTGCTATTATTCGAAGATAGACTTGAGGTCTGGGTATCATCAACTGAGAGTCCGGGATGAGGACGTCTCCAAGACAGCCTTCAGAACTCGTTACGGTCACTACGAGTTTCTCGTTATGCCATTCGGGTTAACGAACGCGCCTGCCGTATTTATGGATCTGATGAACAGGGTGTGCAAACCCTATCTTGACAAGTTCGTCATAGTATTCATCGACGACATTCTGATTTACTCCAAGAGTCAGGAGGAACACGAGCAGCATCTTCGTCTCATTTTGGAACTCCTTCGAAAGGAACAATTGTACGCCAAGCTATCTAAATGCGACTTCTGGCTTCGTGAAGTCCACTTCTTAGGCCATGTGGTAAACAAGGATGGGATCCATGTCGATCCATCCAAGGTAGATTCGATCAGGAACTGGCCTGCACCGCGTACACCAACAGAGATACGCCAATTCTTGGGTCTGGCAGGTTACTACAGACGGTTTATTAGAGACTTTTCGAAGATTGCTCAGCCGCTTACGTTACTGACACAGAAGGGTGTTACCTATCGCTGGGGAGAGCCCCAGGAGACTGCTTTTCAGCACTTAAAGGATAGACTTTGCAGCGCACCTATCCTCTCATTGCCAGAAGGCACAGACGACTTCGTGGTTTATTGTGATGCATCCATTCGGGGACTGGGATGTGTGTTAATGCAGCGCGACAAGGTTATCGCTTACGCCTCTCGTCAACTCAAGGTTCACGAACGGAACTACACGACGCACGATTTAGAGCTGGGAGCTGTTGTTTTCGCGCTTAAGATATGGCGACACTACCTGTACGGTACCAGGTGCACGATTTACACCGATCACAGGAGTCTCGAGCATATCCTTAAGCAGAAGGATTTGAATATGCGTCAACGACGATGGGTCGAGTTACTTAACGATTATGAATGCGCTATCAAGTATCATCCAGGCAAAGCCAATGTTGTGGCCGATGCTCTCAGTCGGAAAGACACTTTACCTCGGCGCGTGCGAGCGCTACAGCTTACGATTCAGTCTAGCCTCCCTGCACAGATACGAGCTGCTCAGACAGAAGCACTGAAACCCGAAAACGTCAAGGCTGAAGCCTTACGCGGCTCACGACAGCAAATGGAACAGAAGGCAGACGGCGCCTATTATGTAACGGGCCGGATTTGGGTCCCTCTTTATGGCGGTTTACGCGAACTTGTAATGGATGAAGCACACAAGTCTCGCTACTCGGTACATCCAGGGTCGGATAAAATGTACCACGACATCAGTACTACTTATTGGTGGCCTAGCATGAAGGCCCACATTGCTACGTACGTTGGAAAGTGCTTGACCTGTGCGAGAGTCAAGGTCGAATATCAGAAACCAGCTGGCCTACTTCAGCAGCCTAAGATACCTCAGTGGAAATGGGAAGAAATTTCCATGGATTTCGTTACAGGCCTACCTAGATCCCAGCGTGGGAATGATACCATATGGGTGATCGTGGATCGACTCACCAAGTCTGCACACTTCCTACCTATAAAGGAAACGGATAAGTTCTCCACACTCGCAGACGTCTATCTTAAAGAAGTTGTTTCGAGGCACGGAGTGCCCACATCTATCATTTCGGATCGCGATGCACGATTCACGTCAGAACTTTGGCAAGCGATGCACAAATCTTTCGGCTCAAGGTTAGACATGAGCACAGCATACCATCCTCAGACGAATGGGCAGTCTGAGCGTACGATCCAAACACTAGAAGACATGCTTCGGGCATGCGTTATCGATTTCGGCAACGGCTGGGAAAAGCATCTCCCTTTGGTGGAGTTCTCGTATAATAATAGCTATCACACCAGCATCCAAGCCGCTCCATTCGAGGCATTGTACGGGCGTAAATGCCGGTCACCTCTCTGTTGGGCAGAGGTGGGAGATAGTCAGATCACGGGTCCAGAGATTGTTGTGGACGCCACAGAAAAGATTGCACAGATACGACAACGCATGGCGGCAGCACGCGACCGTCAGAAAGCCTACGCGGACAAGCGTAGAAAGCCATTGGAATTTGAGGTCGGGGACCGGGTTTTATTGAAAGTCTCACCCTGGAAGGGTGTGGTTCGTTTTGGCAAACGGGGCAAACTAAATCCGCGGTATGTCGGACCATTCGAAATCATAGAAAAGGTTGGCAAAGTTGCATACAAGTTGAACCTACCAGCTGAACTCGGGGCAATTCACAATGTCTTTCATGTGTCGAACTTAAAGAAGTGCCTATCTGATGAAAACCTCATCATTCCTTTCAAGGAACTCACTATCGACGAGCGGTTGCAGTTCGTCGAGGAACCAGTTGAAATCACGGACCGGGATGTGAAGGTCCTCAAACACAAGAGAATCCCTCTTGTCCGAGTTCGTTGGAACTCCAAACGTGGCCCAGAGTACACCTGGGAACGCGAAGACAGGATGACAGAAAAGTACCCCCAGTTATTCGAAACCAATGCTACCACTGCTGAGGCTGAAGCTACTACTTCGGAATTTCGGGACGAAATTCCAGATCAACGGGGGGAGGATGTGACACCCCAGGAAAATCAGTGAACAACACAGTTTACCTAGCTTCCTCAGTGAGTGCATACCAAATTTCGGGACGAAATTTCCAATTAGTTGGGGATAATGTGACAACTCGAACTTTAGACTCGCTTTGTGTAACACTATGTGCATATGTGAACTAGAATATATGGTTGGACTTAATGAATGTTTTGTTATTTTGTGTTATGTGAGCTTTGTGAATCATGTGTTGTGTTATATTGTATGTATGTATGTACCGAACCGCACAAGAAACGCACAACACACACACACCTACATTGGATCGCACAAAGCCGTTGGGCTTTACACATTGTACACGGACCAATATGGCAGCCCATGTGAGGGCCGGCCCACCCCCTCTAACCGTGTAAACACTTAGGGACTTGATCCTTTTCTCATTTGTTACAATTCACAACACAAGAACACACCAAGAAACCCTAGTTCTCCCCTTAGGCCGACGGCAATCATCTTCCTCTCTCTCGAAGCTTGTGATTGAATCACTCTCATCTTATCTCAAACGGTTAGTGTTTGATTTTGTTTTAGTGATTGAATGATGTTATTGTTACATGCTTTGATTAGGACGATTAAGATTGATTGTTATGTGAACAATATGAACCGTATATATATATATATATATACGATCTTGTGGATCGGTTTTGCATGAGAATAACTTAGAAATCGATTTGATGATGTTGGCTAAACTGTTGTGATGTTACATGGTTCGAACTATAATCATGATGTTCATGAAATCGGCTCAAAAATGTGCTTCGGATTATGTGGATTTCTCGGTTACATGTTCATATATTTAGATAGATTATTGTTCGTATGAATGTTGTTCATGTTAAATTGATTAGGGTTCTTGAAATTAGTGGTAACAATCCTCGTTTGATCGGTTAATTGGTAAAATAGAAACTGTTAGTTGATTATGGTAAACTTGGAAATATGTAACTGAAAGCTTGAATGGTGGAATTGTTTAAACCGACCGCACAAGACTTCTTGGTGTACAAGAAGTCCAATCGCACAACCTGGTTCAATCACACGTACAACAGGCCCACTCGCACAAGTGAACCTGCTCGCACAAGACCTGATCCAGTCATACAAGGATCAGTCGTACAATGTGACCTCAGTCGCACAAGAATTGGCAGATCGCACAAGTTGTTGGGTTAGCCTAACTGTTGGGCCGGACAGCCCAAAGTGTCTCGCACAACCCAGCTGAATCGTACAAGATCAGCTGGATCGCACAACGTCTTTTCATGTTGTTATGGGCCGTATGTGTTACTTGATAGTTGGGCCGGATAAACTGTTGGGCTGGGTAAGTAGCTGATCGCACAAGTCCATTGTAAACGCACAAGATTGACTGTTATGTTAATTGGACCGTATAAGTCATGTTTACTACTTGTTTTATTTTGGGCCGCTTGCTATTGGATCACAATCAACATTGCTTGGACTGACCTTTATATTTGATTTGTTAATTAGTCGGGCCGGGTAAGGTTTGGGCCTAGACTTACATCGCACAAGATGGTTGGGCTCGCACAAGCTCTTTGGCCCAACCATCCGAATAGCACAAGTAGTGTACTTAATGTGTTTGCGTGCATACGTGTTTGCCATGTTGTATACGTGCATTATTGACCAAACCTGACTTGTATTACAACCATGCTAGGACGTGATTGACCATTTACTAGCTTATCTATACTCTTTGTGTATCTGCCGAGCAAACCAAGGTGAGTTCACACAGCCAAGGCATGGGATTCCCGGGTTGGGAATTGGGTTGGATATGTTATTGTTAAAGGAGTTACTCGTGCTTACGCATATACCAGACTATAGACCATCGTCCTCAGGTTAGTCAGGACACGTTATGTAAAGCCTACGTAACCCAGTATGTATGCCATTTGTCTCCCGGGTCGGGAGGACACGTTACGTAAAGCCTACGTAACCCAATACCTTCTACTGGCTTCCGGGTCGGAAGGCCACGCTACGTAAAGCCTGCGTAGCCCCCACGCGTACCATGTCCTCGGGGAAGGGCACGTCACGTAAAGCCTACGTGACCCTGTACGTTTTCCTGTTCTCGGTAAAGAAGAACACATGGTCGGAAGTTAGTCTAGTAAGTACCATAATGAGAAGCCCGTTATAAAGGATAAACGTGAGAATTCCTCACCAATAGAATACACTTGCTTGGGAAGCCTTATTAGATGAACTTACGCATGATTATTACAAACTTATTTCCTGTGAACTCGCTCAACTAGTTTGTTGATTATTTGCTGCATGCCTTGCAGGGCCCTAGGTATACTTGGAGCTTGCACCAGAGGAGAGGCGGGTCGTTGTGGACAAGAACTCGTGAATGCTTATTAAACACTTTTACATTCACACATTGATACTTATGATTTGGGTTTTACATTTAATGCTTCCGCTACTTAAACAGTGTTTGGTTTTGAACACCAATTATGTCGTTGATTTTATTAAATGCTATGTTTGATATAATTGGTGGCTTGATCCTGGTCAGTCACGCTCCCAAGCGGTGGTACTCCGCGTGTGGGATTTTGGGGGTGTGACAAGTACTTTATAATCCGAGGGACTTAACTATAACATAGAAGTCCATTGAGGATTTTAAGTAATACCTTTGGGCATCCTACTATGAATCTCTTGTACACGGATATGTAAGATTCTACAAAGATTTGGATAACATAATTTGGATCACACAACAATACATAAGGAAACACATAAGCACATAGTCACATAATTGTTTAATTTGATCATAATTAACTTGTTATCGATTGAATACGGATATGGAAACCTGTCGACGGATCTCAATGTTCACTGGAATCTATCTGAGAAGATAGAAAGATCTCCCAAAATTCGATTTTTGATTACAAGGAATCACCACATTCGAATGAAGGTATACAACAATTAAAGACTTACGGGAAATTCCTAGGTACCTTATTAAGGATTTATAGTGGTACCTTGGGTATTCGTCTTGTGTTGTAACCTGCGCCTTGTACTTCGTTTCCTTAGAATAAACGGGTACTTAGGAATTCCGTGGAAGACGCAAGCGATTATAGAATGGGAGAATTTTGGGGGTAGTTTGTTCTTCAAGGAATACGGTTACTTGATTGTCGGTATTGCAAGGGATATGTCGTTTATACATGCAACCATCGAAATACATTGCAATGTAAATGAAAGATTTATTTATAAACAACGATATCAACTGTTCCTTGGATCTTGACAACGAAAGAAACTTAATACATAAGACATGATTATTTCTAAACGATGTTGTCTTCTAGTCAGTCGGGTGATCATCCTTGTGCTGGATTTGCATTAGCAAGCTTTGGGCAATTTCTTCGGAAATGACCCATCTCGCCACAGTTGAAACAAGAACCTGGTAGGAAACGACCTTGAGCGGGATTGTTGCCAGCTTGGTTTGGTGCAGCTGCAGCTGGGCAGATTCTTGTTGTATGGCCTATGAGTCCACAAGTTTGGCATTTGCGACACTGTACATTGGCGTGATGATGGAGGCTACATTGGTTGCACAAGGGTGCAGTTCCATTGTATGGTTTTCTAGCAGGGGGTTGAGCTGGTTGGTTGGGGACGGCTTGACCATTGTGAGCGACCACGGAGAAGTTCTGAGAAGCCTTTCGCTTCCTTGACTTCTTAGGAGATTCAGTCTGTTCATCCATGGTCTTTGATTCCT
This sequence comes from Helianthus annuus, assembly GCF_002127325.2. Taxonomy (NCBI): domain Eukaryota; kingdom Viridiplantae; phylum Streptophyta; class Magnoliopsida; order Asterales; family Asteraceae; genus Helianthus; species Helianthus annuus. The sequence goes on along the minus strand of NC_035449.2, from coordinate 129,866,028 downwards.
CGATTGGGTTCGATTCCCCGGCCGATTTCTTGTCACCTTTTCGAAAAAGTTTATGCTTTCTGATCTGCGATTCCGTCAAGGTTGCAGATAGCTCAATGGCCTGACGGAGTGTGGTAGGGTTGCTACCAGTGACAATGTCTTGTACCGAGTCAGGCAGGCCGTCGATGTACCTTTCGATAGCCTTGTCGAGTGGGGCGACCATAGTCGGGCAAAGTAGACTCAACTCCTCAAACTTATCAGTATATGCCCTGTGTTCGCCACTATCTTGTTTCAAATCATCAAACTCCTTCTCCAACGCTCGTTGTTCATGACGAGGACAAAACTCTCTCATCATAAGTGCTCTTAGTTCAGCCCATGTTTGTGCTAGAGCAACATCTGCACCACGGTCTCTCATTACCCCGTTCCACCATGTAAGAGCCCTCTTCTGAAACACACTCGAAGAAAACTCGACCTTGCGATTTTCCGGACACTGCACGTGGCGAAAGGTATTCTCGATGCTCTCGAACCATTGGAGAAGCCCAGTTGCTCCCTCAGAACCACTAAACTTGAGTGGTTTAGCCGAGTTAAAGTTCTTGAAATTGCATGTACCATTGTTGTTGTTGTTGGCTTGGTTCCATTGAGCAAAGAGATTTGGGAATTGAGCAGCCATCTGCTGCGCAATAATTTCTGCCAGCTCGGCAGTTGCTATCTGGTGTTCGCGTCGAGGGGGCATTCTAAAAGAGGAAAACATGAAAGGAAACAAATAAAATGGTATTGGGTAAGAATAGGATGTTACAATCACTGACCATAATCACGGTTGATGGTCACTTGTTTGAATCATGAGGCAAACAAACAACACCAGGGCTGAATCAAAGCAAATAGATCCTCACAGTGTATCGCGAAGACATGCTCGCCTATAAGTGGACACTCACCCCAAGAGTTCCCAGGTAAGAGTGACTGGTCCGATTATGCGGATTTGTACGAACACTCTAACCTTAGACAGAAAACCCAGGGTACAGGCATTCACCCTTCCAGTTCGCACGTGTTCACACTATTTAGGATCCAAAACTTTGACGGGAGTTTTGAAAATTCAAAGGGGTTCAAAACCTTATAACAAAGGGTTCAAAACCTAGTAATCAATCATCCTAGAACGGCTGATTAGCTTTCAAGGCGGTTTTGAATTTTATGTTCTTGTTGTGGTCGTCGCCTAAGGGTAGGTGACGGTATTGTTTTGTGACTAAACGCAAGTAAACTCGCGTTAGGTTCCTAGGAAGGTTATAGACTAGGTCAAAGCATTACTAATAACCTAATTCCCTATAACCATTGGCTCTGATACCATCTTTTCTGTCACACCCCGACCACGTAGAACATACAAAACGTGGCGGAAACGTCGGGGAGTGTTGTAACAGAATCAATTGTTTCAAATCCATGGCAAATGAAGTTTCGTTTTATAAATCAAACATGAAAGTTTACATTGTCTAAACAAGAATCAAAGCGTACATAACATAAATTAACTAGTTCTTGTCTCGTTTTAAGTCACTAAGGCACAGGTCCGCCTAAGTATGTCTTGATAAGTCCTATGCATCATCTCCTGAAAACACATGTGAAAATAGGTACGTCAGCATAAAAATGCCTGTGAGATACATTGGTTTTGTGAAAACGGAATTCATGACTTGAGTTTGAGAAAATGTTTAGTCATGAACCTCGTATTTTGCTTTGTCTTGTAAATCATTTGAAAAACGGTAAGATCAAATGATATGTATAAATAAGAGAACAATGCATGGTTAACTGAATAACCATGTAAAAAGAGTTTGTATAAGATTTGTTGTTTGTAAATCAATGTCTTGTGAAAAGCGTGTTATTTGTATAAAATGTTCTATGTTTCAAATTGAAATGATTCAAATAACGCTACGATATGTAATACCATACAAACACTTATATATAGGAAGTACCAGCGGCGTATCCACCATGCTTGTATCATATTACACATGCCTCGTTTCTTAAATCACTTACTCAAACCAAACCATCAAGATGAAATGTTTAACAACGGTAGAAATGTTCATGTATAGTCAAATGTCTATTGTCAAATGTAATCCATGTCAACGGATACAACTGGTTTACACGGTTCAATGGTTACAGACGATTCATGAAATTGAAGGGTTAAGACGGTTCACATAGTCAAGTGGTTACAACGGTTCAAAATGTAGTACAATGTGTTCATATGCTGGATGAGCATATGCAACAGTAATGCAATGTGAAACAATGTACTACGTATGCACACAATGGGCGTACGTAGCATGAAATGTATTGTAGAGTACAACGGTCCAAAATGTAGTGTGATGTGTTCATATGCTGGATGAGCATATGCAACAGTAATGCAATGTGCAACAATGTACTAAGTATGCACACAATGGGCATACATAGCATGTAATGTAAAACAATGTACTAAGTACGCACACAATGGGCATACATAGCATGTGATGTAAAACGATGTACTAAGTACGCACACAATGGGCATACATAGCATGAAAATGTAATGTAAAGTGTTGTGCTAAGTATGCACACGATGGACATACATAGCATAAACACAATGAAATCGTGTACTATATATGTACTATTGAACATAGCAAGTATATGATGTGAAAACAGGAAAGCATGAAAGTAACAGATAGGCACATGTGTTTCACCCCAAAACAGTTTAGAAAACAGTAAAAGAGGGGTTCAATGTACTCACCTGAGATTGCTTTGGAGTTCTTGTATAATAACCAGACAATGCTAGATCACGGAATATCAAACGGCACCTAATAGGTAGCTATGTTAATATACCGGACCTAAAATCGGAGGAACGGATAGTATGCGGGTTCGTAAAACCAAACGAGTATGGAGACTCGTGTAATATGGTTTAACAAAGCCTACATACTAAAATAAAACTTAACCTAAGTGCTTACGGTCCATCACGACCCGTTTAGGTAGCTTACGCTACCCTAACGCGTCGCTCGCGTAGAACGTGTCTGGAACGCCTAATATCGTGACCACAAGGTATAACCTCGGAAGGTTATAGCTATGGTCACCTAATGTGTTTGGTCAGGTCCTAATGACCGACCAAATGGGTCGGGTTCGAAAGCATAAGCGATGGTTTAGATCGCTTACCTTACGACCCTATATGAGCACTAAACTAAAAGTGACGAGCTAAGCATGTTAGAACATGCTTAACTAAGTTTAGAAACAGGTTTGACATCAAAACAAACGGCTTTGATGCCCACGAGTAGTTTGGTTACAAAATATGCAAGAATGCACATTTTGGCCGAAACTACGACTCGTCACCGAGCCTAGATAACGTGGTGATCAGTAGGTATGGTCACTACGGACCATGACCATCGTGATCACGCTCACGTTATGAAGTTCCATGAACTTCGCATCGACCATAAGCTGGTCAATGCAGAAAGTCAACAAAACGTTGACTTTCGGACTCGAAAAGCGAATAAAAGAGCGAAAGAAGACTTACGGAGGGTCCCCGAGTGCTAATCAAGACCAAATAGCTCAGGTATGAAACAATGGTTTCAACTTAGAGCTTTAGATCTGATTTTGTGGGTTTTTACTCAAATGGGGGGGGTATTTATAGGAAAGGTGGAACCGTTAGGATCGTTTTATCGAATATCGTGCCTTGATCTCATGCGTACATGTGTCCAGGGGTTAGATTCAGTGAACTTGACCCTTGGCCCTTCATTTGGGTGAAAAGGCATCGCCCTTTGATCGAACGAAAGGCCAGATTCTGCATTAAATGCAAAACCTTCTGTCAGACATGTTCACGCGGCCCGCCTCATGTTTTGGGCAATCCTTACGCGGGCCGCCTGGCCCCTCTGATCTGCACCACTTGCAGAATTTACATATTTGGCCCCTGTTGCGTGTTTAAGCTATTTCCAGCCCTTCTAAGACCTGTAAAGCCATCTTTAAGGCCCTAAAATGATGCCTAAACATTGTGGACATGAAACATGCCCAAAAATATGTCGGATGTCGGTTCGTTTGGCCGTACGATCGCGATGTTCGCTTAATTACGACGGAATGCGCATAAGCGTGAAAGACGATCCAAATGACGCGATGAATGGATTTTTCTCATGCCAAACACTAAGGCATAATATAAGGATGCTTACATAAATTTTTGGATGTCCGGATGTATTCAGAACGTAAGTTATGCGCGAAAGTGCAAACTTAGGCACTTTTTGACACTTTTAGTCCCTGAATGATCCAAAAGTTTGTTTTAGCATACCAAACCTCTCAAAGCCTATTTCTAAGCTATGTAAGGGATATTTATGGTATGTTTAACTTATGGACATGTCCCGGAATGTTCGTTACAGTTCAAATTGGCATACTTTCGCAGTTTGTCAAGTTTAGTCCCTGTAAGCGAATTAACTTGTTTTTGCTATACCAAAGCCTTCAAAACTTATTTCTAAGTTATGTAAAGGTTATTTAAGGTATGTTGAGTATATGTTGATGTTCCGGAGTATTTGTCGCATTAAACTGAGTACGTTTACGCACTAGTTTGCGTATAATGTTCCAGAAAGTGATGTAGAGTTTGAAATTGAACAATAATTGATATGTGCAAAACATACACATATTTATACAAGATCCCAAGTATAAAATACAATATTTCATCGGCTTGGTATTTGTTTGATGGTCGCGGTGACACGGGTGTCACACTGTGTCTTCACTTCTTTAGTCTTGATCAGTCTCTGGGCTTCTCTCTCTCTATCTTCATCTCTTTCCTTTTTATCACCAACAAACTTCTTCTCTTAGATGTTGACATCTTTAAATTCATCATCAACAACATGCACTCCCCCTCAAATGTTAAATCATCCTGCATAAAACTCTACCACAAACATAAGTTTTATGATAAACATTTAAGCATATAGACACCATTTGAAGATATCACAAACAAGTATATCAATTTGTTTCTGATTTTTCTTATCAAAACAACACACTCTCCCAAACCATCTGTTCATCATGTTTAGCACTTGGAATTTTGAAGATTAGCTTTTCAATATCAGTCATCGAAAATCTCTTTAAATTTTTCAAAAATTTATGCTAAAACACACACAAATTCTTTTTTGGATTTTCTGAAAGAAAGTAACTGACACCACTTGTAGAATCAAGAAAATACAGAAATGAAATATTTACAAACAATATTTTTTGTGAGTTTGTGTAAGAGGATCATATCAGTTAATGAGACATGTCACCAACACCGTTAAGCTGATTACATTTTAAGCTCTAAACAATTTACCTGGATTGTCAGTATATGTGTCCACTTAAATTTTCACACAAAGTTCAATTGTTTCGAGATACGATGTTAATGTCTTAAAGACTTGAACTTATCTGTGTGTCCCACTACTTGAATATACTCCCGTATCCAGATCCCAATATTCAATCTTACAGGTGAGTATACCACAGATGATATCTGTCAGGGTTAAATGCGAGGGCCGTGAGAGCTCAGGTCGATACTTCCGTATACGCAAAGAGATGACGACTTCGACTTTTCGGTGTGTCCCTTTTAGAGGATCTTTTTGTTTCAACAGCAGTGACTATCAATTTTATTGTTTCATCAACTTGCTGAGGGCGATGCTATGTTTCAAGCATTTACGGAAAGCATTGTCCGGGGATTAGGTCAGAACTTCCATTCAGCAGAAGTCCCGGGATAATACCCCAGATATCACTGAGCATAAAGACATAGTATCTCAGAATAAGAGACCTTTCAAACAAGATTTCAGGGGTTACCTATATATTCGAGATGTTGTTAACCCACAGAACAAACAAGTATGAAATTTATGTTTATATCTCGTCACAATCTACTAAGTGTGTAAAAATCTACTGACACATCCACAATGAGATTGTTTATCACATTTTTACATTCCAAATCTTTAGCATGTTGTGACAGTCCACTGATGTACTATCATTTCCTCTTTTTTTCACAACAAAACTCAATTTTGATTTTATCCTGTTTTTATCTTTTTCAAATTCTCTAATGTTTTTGGATTTTTCAAATTTTCTAATGTTTTTGGATTTTCTGAAATTTTCTACTCCCCCTAAAATGCAAACACATTTCAAAGGAAATTTGAAAACTATCTAAACTCTTGACCCACTTGAAAACATAGAATGCAACACAAACTGTACAAAAACTTGACAACTGACATCGAATTGCATCAAATCGCCATTCACTAGGCATAAACAATCAGAACTCCCCCTTTCAACAAACCATTTTCTCATTTGGATCTCAAAACACTTAAGTTTGTTTTAACCGAAATGTTTTTTCTGGAAAATGAGTTTGTTTGTTTTTACCATTTGTAAGTTTACCACTTGTTAAGTATGGGGATATGGTTCATCATCTTGTCTATTTTTATCATGTGTAGTAAATCAAGTACAGCTTAATGTACCTGATTTACCATTTGCAGTTAAGCAACCTCTGTACCACTTGTAAGTAAATCCGAAACAATACCACTTTGTAAAAATACACACAAAACTAACTGTAGGAATGTTACATCTACATAAACCATTTTACCACTTGTAAGATTGATCACAAAGATGCCGATTCCTGCTTCACACTTACCAACCTGGAAGCTCCGACAAGTCAGGTTTTTAGTTGAAGAAAATATCCACCCAAGCCTGACCAGCCTTGGGTGTCACCGAGTCACCATCACTCGGTTTCTTACCTTTCCTCTTCTTCTCATAAAATTCTTTAACACCTTTGACTTTTCGGTCAATCATCTATCCAAAGATATGTTTTACCTTGGGGTTAAAGACCTTCTTAGCATCAAAATCCTGTTTGTCATTATAAAATTGGTTAGAAATTTCAACTTTACCAATTTTCTTCTTATAATTCTCAGCCCGAAGTGATTGAAAATCCTCATCATTCACAGTAACTGATTTTTCATCTTTTAAAATAGCTTCACTTTTTGAAACAACCTGTGGCTCATCTGACTTTGTGGAGTCAGATTCATCGCCAGAAGATAGCTCCTCTGATTTTGATCTATCAGAATCATTGCTAGAGCTTTCAGCAGCTTTCTTAACAACCCATTTCTGGTTGTCAGATTTAGCTCTCTTCTTGTAAAACTTGTTTGAACATTCACCAATTTCAAATGTAGAATTTTTAAACAATTTTGTTCTATCAATTGGTGGTTCAAACTCAACCACTTTCTCTTTGAGTTTACGAAATACTCCCTGTTTTGATTGTATTGCCTTAGAACAATCTCTTGCAATATGTCCAACATTGTTGCATTGGAAACAGGTTCTCGTATCTTTCTTCTGCTCAGCCATCTTCTTCATTTCATCTTGCTTCTTCGCAAGGAACTCATTGTTTGACTGCCTCCAGAAATCTTTCTTTTCTTCTTCGTCTCCTGACATACCTGAAACAAATGTCATTTTGGAATTAAAATCGCAAACATATTTTTCATTTTTCTGTTTTTCTGTTGGAGTAAAACCAAGACCTTTCTTTTTGAAATTACCGTTAAGGTTAGATTTCTTTTGAAAACCTGAACCAGAACTATAACCTTTTTTCTTGTTTAATCTTTGTTGTACTCTTGAGGTGTATTTTTTTGGTTTTTCATTAAGATATAAATCTTTTATTTCAGAAATATTAATTTCTGTTAGTTTAAAAACCTTTTTAATCATTTCAGTTTTGACACCTCTTATTGGAAATTCCTCATCAGAATATAATTTGTCAGAATCATTCAAAGTATAAGTAACTTTAAACGGTTCATCATCCAAATTAGATTTTGATAACAGGAATTCTCTATCATACACTATTTTGTCCTGTTTTTCTATTTGACCCGGAGTGCTTGACTCAGACTTTGACTCTGAACTAGACTGCGACTTTGACTCCTCTGTTTCATCGTTTTCTAACACATGATCCACCACTATCTTTATTAATTGAGATTGTTGATCAGTGTCAGATGATGTAAACGTGACATCAATACTTTCTGGTAGATTGACTGTCGACTCCGACTCCTACTTTAAGTTTGTTGCCTTTTTGACTCTTTCATCATTTGGATTTCTGGCCAAATATCCATTTTCCAGAGGGGGTGGACACTTGTTGTAACTGACACCTTGTTTCTTACCAGAATTCTTCTTGTCAGTCTTTTTCTTCGTGTCACTCTTCTTCTCAATCTTCTTCTCAGGAGTCTTTTCATCAGCAATTTTTCCAGCATCTCTTTCCCCAGTTACTCCATCTTCTTCAAATGCCTTTAAGCTTTCAGTTGTCGAATAAATCCTATCAGTAACATAAGACGAACATGAGTAACTCTTCAACAAACGATTAACTCTTTCTGTTTCAATCCTCTGAAGTTCCAGTTTTTGTTCAAGAGCAGCACACTTCTCGATATAATTGTTCACAACTTTTTGCTTAACCATAAACGCTCCCTGAAGTGTTTTCATTGCTGTAGCCTGCTCTTCACTTGTGTCATTGTACATATTCATTGCCCTATTCAACACATCATATGATTCTTTTAATCTATTCATGTTGTGGATCAATGAACTGTTCTGTTTCTTTACAGCTTCACAATTTTCACAAGTTATTGGACTCTTTTTCGCAATAGCTTCTTCATTAATCTCGAACTTTGGAACTTCTTTCACTTTTCTTCTCACTACCGGTACTGGCTCATCATCGTTGCTAACCAGTGTCTTTACCTTTTTCTTTTTCTTCTTTGCCTTCTCATCTTCAGTATCGCTTTCTGCCATCATCTTCAAATGTTTTGCCATCTGTTTAGCATAGTATTCAGTACCATCATCATCACTATCTTCTTCAACTCTGGCAACAAAAGCTGTGTAAGCTGTAGCGTGATCAGGAATATAGTTATCCCAAGTGAAATTCTCCCAGCTAAAACCCTCGGGTAGCTTTTCATCATCTTGATCGATCAAACAAGATTTTCCATCAGCTGAAACATATTTATCCCAGTTGAATGACTTCTTTTCATCCTGATTAACCACACATGCCCTCTTTCCAGAATCTTCAATTATACTTCTTCCATGTGCAGTTTGTGCTTGATGTTGATGCTGTTGAGACGGTTGTTGAGCAACTTGATGGTAGATGGCTTTTCGGTAGTAATCATTGTTATTGTTGAAAGGATTCTGAGCTCCACTTGCTTCTCGCTTCGTGCACTCCCTCTTAAAGTGACCTTTCTCCCTGCAACGAAACAGGTGACTTTAGATTTGTCAAAACCTAAAGTAGAAACATTAGCCTCACGAAGATCATCTCTCCCCGTGATCTGCTTGAATTTCCCAGCTCTCCTTAACACGCTTGCCAAACACCATTTTATGTCCATCAGTTCCATCTCTTCAGCATCTATCTGGTCGTAATCTTCCTTGGTTAGCATTGGATTCCCGATACGACCTGCAACAAAACAACTATAAGATTCTAAAACCATTCCTAATAGAGATATGTGGTTTTTAGCAACTTCCTCAGAATAATCTTGATCATTTTCATGATTTAAAACAATATTGCACTGAAGTTTTCTCCCATTTTTTGTTGCTGAAATGTTCGGATCAAAAGACGGAAATGATGTGAAACTGGTTTTGCTGTTTGATCCTGATGATGAACTTCCTGAAGAATTCTTGGCGTTGTAAGCAGTTTCTATTTTTGGAGATAGATTTGTAGACTTCTCATTCACCCCTACTTTGTAATACAACCCAATATCATGTTCACCATCAAAATCTTTCATTCGAACAATCTTTCTTTGTTCCATTTCCTGAGCTTCCAACTTCTCAACGAATTTGCTCAAAGTTAACGTGCTAAAACCCTTTTTGTTCCTGAGCATCATCAGATATGTTCCCCAAATTTCATGTGGTAATGCATCTGCAAGTTTTTCAATCAACTCTTCATTGTCTTTGTTGATGCTTAACCTCTTCATGTTTACCAACAAGTTGCAATATCTTTCAATGATTTGCTTTGTACTCTCGTTCTTCAATCCTCTAAACAAATCAAACTCCTTTTTCAAAAGTGACTTCTTATTCTTCACCATCTCCTGACTACCAACAAACTTTGAACGCAATGCTTTCCAGATAGAATAAGAACTTCCGTTATGTTGCAATAAAACCATAATATCCTCTTTCACAGCTTGTTGTAGCAGACTTAGCATCATTTTCTCATTTTTGTATTTCTTCTTGTCATCGGCACTCATATCTTTGATCGCAACTTCCTCTTCATCATCATTTAATGGTCTCACATATTTCGTTTCAACACACTCCCAAGCGTCTAGGTAGTTAGCTTGGACCCAATTTTCGAAACGACCTTCCCAACCTTTATATTCTTCTATGTTCATGAGTTTGGGTGGTTTTTGCATTGTTCCCGTTTCGTTTTCGAGCATTGTGTTCTGTGCAATAGTGATCGGGGTAACCGGAGTAGCGAACGCGTTGTAAAATTCCTCGTCCATTTTTCAGATTTTTAATAAATTTCACAACTGTCCTTTTGAGCGAAATCACCACTTTCCACAGGAGCGAAATCAATACAAAGCCTTTGGAGCGAAATAACAATGTTCACAACAGCGAAATCACTGATAATGTTCACAAGAGCAAAATCAAATGTCTGCAGGAGCGAAATCACTTAGACACTTGACACTGGAGCGAAATCACTTAGAACTTAGTCCACTGGAACGAAATCAGGAGTGCACAAAAAGCGAAACCTCAAACAAACTACCCCAGGAAAGAAATCAACCTGTAACTATAAGTGAAATCAGACATTATCCGTATGAGCGAAATCTGATCGGAGGTTAATTTGGTCCATTTTTAGTCCGAATTTCAGTGTCAAACTCTCAGGGATTAGTCTATGTCCAATTCTTTACAGTCTGTGAAAATTTGAGCAGATTTTGACTGTTAAAACTCGTTCTGGTGAAGAAAGAAGGTGTAGAAGTAAGAAAACTTGATAAATTTCAGCTAATCTCTGCAGAACTCCTGGGATTAGTCTATGTCCAATTCTTTACAGTCTGTGAAAATTTGAGCAGATTTTGACCGTTAAAACTCGTTCTGGTGAAGAAAGAAGGTGTAGAAGTAAGAAAACTTGATAAATTTCAGCTAATCTCTGCAGAACTCCTCCTCCTGAGCTCTGATACCACTTGTAGGATTGAATTCTGACCCGAACGAGTCGTTCAACGGAGTTTTACTTCGTTTCAGGTGCGGAAAACAAGAAACGAAGGTAGAAACAGCTTATTCTTCACTAATAACACTGATTGTATTGATTGGAACTCGAATACAAGCAGTCTTCACACCGGCAGCACCTCGGTATGGAGTCGTACAACTACTACACTGATTTCGCTCAAGACTACTATATATAGTGCTTGAGATTTCGCTCCAAGGACCACATGTCCACATGAGCGAAATCACCAATGGCCATATAAGCGAAATCACATGTATGTCCTTATAAGCGAAATCATCATCTAAGACACATATGCTATCCTATTTTCTCATATAGCGTGCCCTAATCTATACAATTCAATGTAAGACTCGATACAAGACGAAGTCGACAGATGCATGCACCAACAAAATCGAATCGAATCGAATTGCAAAATCACCAAACACATAAAACACATATAATAACACCAAAGCACATTGTTTTATTGATAATTAACATTGTTTTGCATTGTTTATCAATTAAAGAGCACAGTTGTCACAGTCTCCCCTACTTTAGGAAATTTCGTCCCGAAATTTTAACTAGAGGAAACTTGTGAGAACAATTGCGGATATTTCGTCTTCATTTGGTCCTCACGTTCCCAAGTAAACTCTGGGCCACGTTTGGATTCCCAACGAACTTTGACTAATTTAATTCGTTTGTTCTTCAACTGTTTGAATGTACGGTCCACTGTCTCCACAGGTTTCTCGACAAAGTGCATCGTTTCATCGATTTGGATCTCGTCGAGAGGAATGTGAAGATCAGCGTCAGCTAAACACTTTCGCAAACTGGACCCGTGAAAAGTCGGATGAATATTTCCAAGCTCTGGAGGTAGCTCTAGTCGATAGGCAACCTTTCTACTTCTTTCAACAATCTTAAATGGTCCAACGTATCGTGGTGCAAGTTTTCCTTTCCTTCCAAATCTCACCACTCCCTTCCAAGGTGACACCTTGAGTAGGACATGGTCTCCAACTTGAAATTCTAAGGGCTTGCGTCGCAAATCTGCATAACTCTTTTGACGGCTTCTAGCTGTCACAAGATTATCGCGAATTTTCTTGATTTTGTCTGTCGTTTCTAGAATGAGCTCAGGTCAAGTAAGCTGAGCCTCACCGACCTCATTCCAGCAGACAGGTGAATGACATTTTCGACCGTAAAGATCTTCGAATGGTGCCATATTGATGCTAGCATGATAACTATTGTTGTAAGAGAACTCGATCAATGGCAGATGAGAATCCCAATTACCACAAAAGTCTATCACGCATGCTCTAAGCATATCTTCCAAAGTTTGAATCGTCCTCTCAGATTGTCCATCTGTTTGGGGATGATAAGCAGTGCTTAGATTTAGTTGGGTTCCCATAGCAGATTGCATGGTTCTCCAAAAATGAGATGAAAATCGAGCATCGCGATCAGATATGATATCCAAAGGAACACCATGTCGTGATACAATCTCATCAACATAAATCTTTGCAAGTTTATCAGCAGATAGATCCTCGCGAATCGTAATAAAATGAGCTGACTTCGTTAATCGATCGATGACAACCCAGATAGCATCGTGACCTTTAGAAGTACGCGGTAATTTAGTGATGAGATCCATAGCAATGTTCTCCCACTTCCAAACCGGTATCTCTGGTTGTACAAGCAAACCAGAAGGTCGTTGATGTTCAGCCTTGACTTTGAGGCAAGTTAGGCATTTTGATACATACAAGGCAACATCTTTCTTCATACCAGGCCACCAGAACTTAGTACGAAGATCCTTGTACATTTTATCAGCACCAGGATGGATAGAATATCGAGACTTGTGAGATTCGTCCATCACTAAAGTGCGGAGATCGTCTTGTTTCGGAACCCATAAACGATCCTTGAAATAGAGCAAACCATTGTCCTTCGCTTCGAGATTAAGCTCAAGCTGATGTGGTAATTCCATACCCATCAAATTTTGTGAAGCACAAAATTGTTGTGCTTGAAGAACACGAGTTTGAAGATCAGATAGAGTTCAAATAGAATGAAGCTTGACTCGCTCCTTTTGACTAAGCGCATCAGCTACGACATTCGCTTTACCAGGATGGTAGCGAATCTCACAATCATAGTCACTCAAGAGTTCGACCCAACGTCGTTGTCTCATGTTTAACTCCTTCTGATTAAGAATATGCTGGAGACTTTTGTGGTCTGTGAAAACCATACACTTTGTGCCATAAAGATAGTGTCTCCAGATTTTGAGAGCAAAAACTACAGCACCTAACTCAAGATCATGAGTTGTGTAGTTCTTCTCGTGAACTTTCAATTGTCTAGACGCATATGCTATAACTTTACCTCATTGCATAGGAACACAACCAAGGCCTAAGTTGGATGCATCGCAGTATAACGAAATCATCGCTTTCCTTGGACAAAGATAGAACAGGAGCATCACATAGCTTCTGTTTCAGCATTCGGAACGCTTCTTCTTGCTTGGGTCCCCACTCAAAAAGGCTTATTCTTTTGAGTCAAAGCAGTGAGTGGAACCGCAATCTTTGAGAAGTTTGCAATGAAATGACGATAATATTCAACAAGGCCAAGAAAAGAACGAACTTCTGTGGGTGTCGTAGGTGTATTCCAATCCTTAATTGCAGCAATTTTGGATGGATCCACATGAATACCCTGCTCGTTGACAATGTGTCCCAAAAACTGAACTTCTTTAAGCCAAAATTCACACTTGGAGAATTTAGCAAAAAGTTGTTCTTTCTTTAGGAGTTCGAGAGTCAAACGAAGGTGTTGCTCGTGATCGGCTCGAGACTTCGAATAAATAAGAATATCGTCCATGAATACAATGATGAACTTGTCCAAATAAGGTTTACAAACCCTATTCATTAAGTCCATGAAGATGGCTGGAGCATTTGTCAGACCAAAAGGCATGACAGTGAACTCATAGTGTCCATATCTTGTGCGGAAAACAGTTTTGGGAATATCTTCTTCGAATACACGAAGCTGATGATACCCAGAACGCAGATCGATCTTGGAAAAACAGGTAGCACCTTGTAGCTGATCAAAGAGATCATTGATTCGAGGTAGGGGATATCGATTCTTGATGGTAAGCTTATTAAGCTCACGATAATCGATACACATTCGAAAAGATCCATCTTTCTTTTTCACGAAGAGGACAGGAGCTCCCCAAGGTGAATAACTAGGACGGATGAATCCTTTTTCTAAATAACAGAGGTTTTTTTTTTAAAGAAACGAGTGTTTAAGGTTCTAGGGGAGATCACAAGTGATCATGGGAATGACAGAACCACACGAGTAGTTTGTCTTTGTGTTGACATCACAAGGTTGCATCAAACATTCATACAATTACAGTAGTTTAAAATAAAACCACAAATTTTATTTATATAACAACCGCATTGTCTTTAAATGTTAAAAGATGACAACCAGAGGAATTATAAAATACTGATTGTTCCTTGCTGCATCATCGATTGCCTCATTGATGTTAAACACTCGCCCACGAGCGGGATTCACATTCGCGTTTGCGTTGACATTTATATTGACATTCGCATTCGCATTCGCATTCGCGTTTACCAATCTCGGGCAATTGTTGCGGAAATGACCCATTTCTCCGCAATTAAAACACGAACCAGGTGGGAATCTCGCAGCATTCCCTTGAGCTTGTGCTGGAAGCTGAGTAGCCTGATTTTGACCAAAACGACAAATGTTGGCCAAATGCTCAAGTCTACCACACGTAGCACACTATTTACAGGCCTGTTGGGCAACATGGTGACCATTACATCGAGTGCAGTGAGGTGCGGTACCAGCATATGCTTTCTTTGCAGGAGGTTGAGTCGGTGGGTTCTGAGTAGTTTGATTGGTGACAGCAAAATTTTGGGAAGCCTTGCGCTTTCTTGACTTTTTCGAAGACTCACCCTGCTTCTTACCCTTACCCTTTTCCTTATCAGAATCAGTTGACTTCTTTTTATCACCCTTGCAGGTGAGTTTACCCTTTCTGACTTGAGACTCAGTCAGGGTAGCAGACAACTCGATTACTTGACGAAGGGTAGAAGGATTAACACCGGTCATAATGTCCTGTATGGAATCGGGTAAACCATCGATATACCTCTCGATTGCCTTATCCAACGGGGTAACCATCGTGGGACACAACAAACTAAGCTCCTCAAATCGATCCGTATAAGCACGGTGTTCTCCCCCGACTTGTTTCAAATCGTCAAATTCTCGTTCCAACCCTCGAATCTCGTGTCGGGGACAGAACTCCCTCATCATGAGAGCTCGGAGCTCTTCCCAAGTTTGTGCTAGTGCCACTTCAGCACCCCTATCATGCATCACTCCATTCCACCATGTGAGAGCTCGCTTCTCAAACACGCTTGAAGCAAACTCAACTTTACGCTCATTCGGACATTGCACGTGTCTGAACGTGCTCTCGATACTTTCAAACCACTGAAGGAGCGCAGTTGCTCCTTGTGACCCAGAAAACTTAAGCGGCTTCGCAGAATTGAAATTCTTGAAATTACACTGAGCATTATTGTTGTTATTATTGTTGTTATTGTATAACTCGTGGATTTGGGTCACAATGCCTGGAAGCACAGCAGCCATTTGCTGAGAGACAAGGGCTGCGACTTCCTCAGCAGTAAAGGTTTGAGCATCACGTCGAGGAGGCATTGTCTAACAAGGAAACATGAGAAACGAGTGAGATCGATAATTGGAGAAACAAAAGAGGTATTGAAAACATCGACAAAACACAAGGGAGACGATCATTTGTTCATTACCTCAAACAAACAAATGACACGCGATGACTAATCAAAGTAAATGGGTCACTGTAATGTATCGCGAAGACATGCTCGCCTATAAGTGAACACTCACCCCAAGAGTTCCAAGGTAAGAGTGACTGGTCCGATAATGCGGATTTGTACGAACACTCTAGCCTTAGATAGAAAAATCAGGGTACAGGCATTCACTCTTCCAGTTTGCACGTGTTCACATTATCTAGACCCAAACTTTGACGAGAGTTTGAAAACTAAGATGGTTCAAAACCTTATAACAAATGGTTCTAAACCATATAACAGAGGGTTCAAAACCTTATAACAAAGGGTTCAAAACCATATAACAGAGGGTTCAAAACCTAGTAATCAATCATCCAAGGATAGATGATTAATTTTCGAAGCGGATTCGTTATTATGTTCTCCTTGTGGTTATCACCTAAGGATAGGTGACGGTATTGTTTTAAAATTCTAATCACAAGTAAACTTGTGTTAGGATCCTAAAGTTATAGTCTAGGTCAAAGCATTGCTAATAACCTAATTCCCTATAACCATTGGCTCTGATACCAACTCTTCTGTCACACCCCGACCACGTTAAAACAACAAACCGTGGCGGAAACGTCGGGGAGTGTTGCAACAGAATTATTGTTCCACAACCATGGTAACCAAATGTTTCGTTTTATTAATTCATTAAGTAATGTACATCGTCTTTAAAACAAAACAAATAAACTACATATTGTTTATAACTGTTTTTAAGTCACTAAGGCCTCGTCCAGGTCCTACGTGACACAAGCTTCCTAGCAAGCAACATCAAGCAATACCACCTGAAACATATGTAAAAATAAAGTCAGCAAAGAAATGCTGGCGAGTACATAGGTTTTATGGGAGTATCGGATTCATGGCTCGTTTATATGTTGCAGTACATCGTTAGACTACAAGAGTCAAAATACAAACCTCATTTTGAAAATTGTATTACAACATAAATAACCAACTCTAATCCAAATGGTTATAGTTTATAAAATCTCGTAGCCATGATTCTTAACCCAAAAACATTTATTTTAGTAAAACAACTCATAAATATCTCATAAAAACTCGTTAATAAAAACTCGTATGGTTTATATCGTTTCGAAAACCTCGTTGTGTGACATCGTTTCAAATCGTTTCCCAAGTGAACTAAATAATGACACGCAATGTAATATGATAGAAGCACTTATATAAGAGATGTACCAGCGGCGTATCTACCATGATTCTATCATACTACACCCGTCCTATTATCTAATCACTACCCAAAACCAATCGTTTATCCAAATCGTTTATCTCGTTTTTAGTCGTCTCAAATCGTTTAACTTGTCCCAAAATCGTATTCGTTTTAATAGTGAAACTACTTTTGGTCATCTCGCTAATAACATTCAAACCTTCGTGACTCGACTACCTCGTTTCTCGTATTAACAAACCACCAAAGGGTAAGTTAATAATCACAGATTCGGTCGTTACCTACATAACCCCCACACATAACCATGGGTATAGTCTGATAACGGGATTTGTCAGATCCTATGGTACCATAACCTAATACTGGTCGGCTCGGCCAAAGCTAATGAATGTCATTTGTTATGTAATTACAACCAACAAGTCTTGTTCACCTTATTGAAATCGTTATTAGCTTAGTATAAACCATTGCTTTTGAAGTTATCGTTTAAACCTTGAAATTCGTTTTGTACATATGAATCACCCCAAAACAATTGAAAACAGTAAAATAGGGGAACTATGTGTTGGATCTGAGTTTGATTTTGATTGTATTTTGTGTTTGTAATTAAGATGAAAGTGGATGAGTGTGCAGCGGAATTAAGATGAAAACAAACTTTGCATACAATCAAACGAGAGTAATACTTTGATCAAACATCTTTAAACAATGAACCGAAAGATTGAATTTAATTTCAACAACGATTACAATGATTGATGAATGAATGCAAACTCCCCCTCAGCCAGAGCTCAGTTGTTTGTTCGTGCAAAGAAGACGAATGATGCAAAAGAGCTAATAGAACAGTACAAAGTACTGAGCTATTTATAAGCACTTGCAAACAACTGAGCATCTTAACTGACGTCACCATGAAAGTGACATCTAACCTCCTAACAAACTCTAACCTCTGATCTATACAAATACTGCTGTGTCTAACTACTGCTATTACATTACATTACAAAGCAAACTATTGATCAGCTGCTGCAACCTTCTACTGCTGTGAACCCAGCAGCACTTGTCCGGGTCAGCAGTGCTTGACTCAAAGCAGTAGATTGAATCAGCAGGGCTTTAGTCTTTCATCAGATCTTGTCTTGAGCAGTAGTTGTAGGTCAGCAGTTAGTAAGATCAGCAGATAGGAGGTCATCAGTTGTTGTAATCACTTTCAAGGGGAGAGACTTGTATGTAAACATCTGCTTATTCTGGATCCACTGCTCTGATCCAGTTTTGGCTTTAATTATCTGTTCCTCTGATAGGCTTCAATCCCAACAATCTCCCCCTGGAACAGATAATGCCAAAACTCTTCATTATTGTGGACATTTTTATTGCCTCATCAACAGTTCCCTTATCTGACCTTTAAATTGTAGTTCAAAGTCAAGGGCATCTGTGTCTTCATCATCCCTGCTAAGTGGAAGATCAAGGAGATCCTGCAAATCTTCAAGACTCAGGCCAAGAGCTTGTTCCCTTGATATTTTCTCCACTTCTCCACCAGACCTGAGCAAGGTCAATACGCAGGTCTGTTTGTCAGTTTCCCACTTTTGTATTTTTGAGCCTGGTGGGTTTCTTGGGAGATGCTTATTTGCAGAGGTATTTGGTGAAGCTGGCCTATTCATAACTGACTGAGCAGTATTTACAGTTTGAGCCAAACCAAGAGATTCTATGATCATTTTCTTTATGCCTTCTTTTACAAGGTCATCTCCTTTTATCATCTCTTGGATGGTTTCATCTCTCAACTGTTTGTGTATCCTTCTTTTATAGATGGCATTACCAGTTGGAGCAGTGGCTCTCCTGAGTTGCAGCTTTGATGGTCTTTTTGAAACCTCTGCTTCAGGATAGTCAGGTTTTTGAGGAACTTTTGGATCTTTCTTTCTTAATTCCTCCAACCTTTTGTAGGTTGTCCTGACCACATCTTCTTTCCATCTTGCAACTTGTCTTTTGTTACCATATTCA
Organism: Helianthus annuus; assembly: GCF_002127325.2. Lineage (NCBI taxonomy): Eukaryota > Viridiplantae > Streptophyta > Magnoliopsida > Asterales > Asteraceae > Helianthus > Helianthus annuus. The sequence goes on along the minus strand of NC_035449.2, from coordinate 129,846,983 downwards.
GCAGCAACCAGTTCTTCTCTCATTCTTTTCACTTCTACCTGTTTGTCAGGTACATTCTTTTTATACTTTGCCCAGTCAGGAGGAGTGTGAGTGACTTTCCTTTTTATCATGTCTTGAATTCTTGCTGCTTCATCTTCAAGCTCAGGAACAGTCCACTCTTTGTACATGTATCTCTCTCCTTTGTACTTCTTGTGAGCCATGATGCTTTCAATGTAGTCTTTCTTCAAAGTTTCAGCTGCTCTTTCTAAAATTTGTTGACTGACATTTTTTTCAAATCGTTCAAGGGAGCTGACTTGTGTGAGCCGATATTGATAGTTTCTAGAAATTTCTTTGTCAGATTTCCCTTGAGTGTTTTTCTTTGAGATATCCTCTGCTTGTTTGGCCTTGATTTTCAAGTACTCATCAACATTTTTAGGCCAGGGATATCCTTTTATTAATGGCAAACTCCTTTTGGCAGGGTCATCCTCATAATAAAAAGATTTTATTTCTTCTCTAACAGCTTCAAGTTCAAGAGGAAATTGAACACCTGCAGGAGGTAAGGGCTTGTGCATTGGAACTGAAGAAAGAGGAACTGGTTTTGGTATTGTGACAAGAGCTAAAGGTTTTGAAGATGTTTGGGATGGTGAAGTGACATCATCTTTAAGAATTAGCCTTCTCCTCTTTATTTGAGGAGAGACTGATGATGTTTTGGATGGAACAATGGATGTAGTGGCAGTGGTTTGTGATAGACTGACAGTTGTTGAAACAACTGGTGTTCCAACCACTGTTGTCTTTACAGCAGATGTTGTAACAACTGTTGTCTTCTGCCTTTTGGCAGGAGGTGATTTTGTTTTTGGTGGTGATGGTGGTAAGGCAGTGGATGTAGTGTGTGTTGAGGTAGTGTGTGTTGAAGTGGGAGCAGATGTTGAAACCACTGAAGTACCAACTGCAGTGGATACAACAGGAGTGACAACAGTTGTTTTAGGTGGTGGTTTTTTAACAGACTTTCAACGTCTGGTTGGAATGGATTTGGGTAGCCTTACTCTTCTTGTAGGCTTCTTCTTTTCATCAATAAGATTTTCATCATCTCTTGACCCTGAAGTACCCTGATCCGGATAATCCACCCTGGCTTTCCTTTTGGCCTCTCTATCCCTTTTTACACTTGCAACTGCTTCTTCCAGTGCATTTGTGGTCACATCAATTTTCTTGCTTCCATCTGGCAGAGGGATATATTTGGTCATATTTGAATTTTCTGGTGCAATGTAGAGACCATCCTCTATTCCCTTCCTTCTCCATTCCTGAATTTTCTCCCCATTTTTGGCATTCTTCGGGAAGTTGATCAATGAAGAAAACTGGCGGAGGAGCAGTGCCAGTGGTGTGCAGGATCTGAGTTTTGAGAGCCTTTAGATCAGCTTGAGTGTTCTTGAACCTTGACTCCATTGCATTTCTCAGCTGTTGAACATGTTTTTCATGTTGCTGATCTGCTAGTTGTGCTTGATGATGGAGAAAAGGTTGAAATAGATTCCAGAGCTCATTTGTAGCAGATGCCTGTGGTGGAGCAGGTGCTTGAGGTGGAACAGCAGTGGACTGTACCTTTAGTACTTGTAACAACTGTTGTAGCATATCTTTGAGTTCTGCAACAGAGTTATCAAGCTTTTCAACATGAGCCGTCAATTTCTGGTACTTTAAACCATCACCCAATTCAATGGGATCATCTGATTTCCCACTAACAGTGGTTTTATCAGTGGTAGATGTAGGGAGTTTACTCCAAACATCAACCACTGATGCCCCTTTTTCTCGGTACTGGGGTCTTCTCCCTTCAACACTTGACAACCTTTTGATGTTGCCAGTAGGATAAATAAATCCACTGGTGGTTGACAGAGGTGCTATAAAAGGAATTGCCTCCAAGGAAGTTTTATTGATGTAACCACTGTCCAACTGAAAACCAGTGGGTTCAACAGTTGTAGTGGCTGCTTCACTTGGATTACCACCAAGAGTTACTTGTAACTCAAGGGGTTTAACCTCCTCAGGTTGTGTTGGTGGGTTAGCAAAGAATGATACATTAGGCTCAGTCATTTGTTGAGGCATATTCTCATTAACAGGTGATTGAGAAGGACTGGGTAATGGCTGGTTCAAATCAATTGCATCCAACAGAAGTTGTGTTTTTGGTGGAATTGTGGATGTGACGGTGGGTGTAGAAAGAGGATTTGCCCCGGGCATTGAGCTGTGGATGATGGAAACGAGTGTATCCAAAGCATCATAATGTGGTATGTGGTGGCCCTTTGTGTACAACCTGTTCTTTTTGTGAAGAAGCAGGAGGAGTTATGGTTATGGGTTGAGATATTTGTACCAACTGCTGTGAGTAAGTAGCAGCAGTGGTTTCTTGTGACACTTGTGTTGTCACAGGCAGTAGCTCTGGTATCTCATCCTCCAGAGTTGTCGTTTTGATTGGTTTGGGGGGTTTTTGATTTTTCTTTTTGTTTGTCTTTTTGGGATTTGTAGGTGTGGGTTTCAAAACAGTTGGTCTGCTTCTTTGATCACCTAGAGCAGTAGGCTCAGCAGCAGATACCTGAGGAGCAGTGGTGGCTGCTAAATTCTGCTCAGGCACCTCTGCTTGTGTTTTACAAGGTGCTAACATTCTTGAAAAAGTTTCAATTGTTAAGCTGTTTATTTGAGTAGTCTCACCTTGGTTTATTATAGCCAAATCATCCTTACTGAATTTCTTTGCAAAATAGTAACTTAAAAACCTTGGAAACAGTAAGAATGATTTTGTTTCAACATTATTAACCAAATCTTTAAAGATTCCCGAGAATAGTTAAAATTTTCTTCTTGAAGAATTGCATATCCCAGATTTTGAATCTTTAAAGGGATTTCAGTGAAAGAAATGGTTTTGTTTGAAACACATAGTAGGAGGGTATGAAATAAAAATCTGGTTGCTGAAGGAAAATAACCTTTTTGTAAGGTAAGTTTCTTCATCATTGTGGCTTCATACCCTCTTTCAATGAAGTCAGTTTGTAACTCGTTTTTAGTGAAAGAAGTTTTACCTTCCTGGTCACGGAGTTGAAAGACCTCTGAAATGGATTGTGGCGTGATTTGGACTTCTTTCCCCTTTATAGAAGAGTGTATGGAGGTTGCAGTGTCTCCTTGTTTGTCAAGGGTTGCATTCTTCCAGAACTCCCTTTGGGTCTCCAAATAGATTGGTGCATCGGCGGTGAACAAAGTTTTGTACTTTGATTTTGCCATGATGTTGATGATGGAATCGAAAACATCGGTGGTTCCTGGTTTTGTTAGAAGACCCAGGAGATTGTGAGATGATTTGTATGGAATTTCAGTGGAAGTTGCCTTTTGAGAGGTTGTTTTCGATGATGATTTGGATGAGGGTTTTGCAGATGGCTTCGATTTTGTCATTTTTGAAACGAATGATCGAAGAAATTTGTGAGAAATGAGAAGAAAAACTGCTTTGAGAAGAGAATTTTTAAGAATTCAATTCGATAGTAAAACCCTGTTTTGGTGGTGAGTGGGGGATTTTATAGGGAAGAAAGTGAATGCTGACGTGGCAGCCGTTACAAAAGGTCTGAATGCTATGTACTGCCCACGTGACAACCCCTGGTGAAAGTAGAGGACAGTACTTTGATGAAAATGACTGATGAAGGCAGTGGTAAGGAAGCAGTGGATGATTGTTACCATCAGTGGATAGCATATCAGTGGATAAGACACTGCTTTTGAACAACAGAGTTTATCAAAGGAATGAGAGAACCGAGGTTGACTTTCAGCAGTGGACAGACTTTTGAAGTAGAGCAGACTTTTGAACAATCAGTGGTTATGGCAGACTTTTAAGGATTTTAATGAAAATTTCATTTTTAGCTATTTTTAAGGATGAATTTTTGATTTTCTGAAAACATTTTGTTGCTTTTATTCATAGAAAAACAAGATGTTGCTTGTTATTCCATGTTCAGCATCCCAATCCTAGAGACCAAGCTTTCAAAAGTGGCTGTATCAAGTGCTTTTGTGAGCACATCAGCCAGCTGGTCTTTAGTTGGGACATGATGCAGAGAAATCAAACCTTTTTCATAGCAATCCCTCACGAAGTGATGTCTGATGTCGATGTGTTTGGTGGTAGAGTGGGAAACTGGATTTTTGATGATATTTTCTGCTGCCTGGCTGTCCAACATGAGTGGTGTTTTTAAGGCAGTGATACCAAAATCCAGTAACTGATTCTGAAGCCACAAGAGTTGGGCTGTACAGCTTGCAGCAGCAATGTATTCAGCCTCAGCAGTGGATGTTGAAACTGCTGCTTGCTTTTTGCTTTGCCAAGAGACTAAGCAATCACCTAGAAACTGGCACCCTCCTGAAGTGGACTTCCTTGTGGTGTGACATCCAGCAAAGTCACTGTCTGAAAAACCTGAAAGCTTGATGTTCCCATTAGTTGGATACCAGATACCAAGTGTGGGAGCACCTTTTATGTATCTGAGAATCCTTTTTACAACAATGAGATTTGATTTTCTGGGAGCTGATTGACTTCTTGCACAGACACATGTTGCAAACATGATGTCTGGTCTAGATGCAGTTAGGTACAATAAAGACCCAATCATGCTTCTATAAAGTGTTTGGTCAATCAGCTCATCCTTTTCATCAGACATGACCAGCTTATTTGTTGCCATGCGTGTGCTGCATGGTTTACAATCATTCATATCAAATTTGGTTAAAAGTTCTTTAGCATATTTGCTTTGATGAATGAAAGTTCCATTTTGCAATTGCTATACTTGGAGACCAAGAAAGCATTGCAGCTCACCCATTGCACTCATTTCAAACTCAGCTGTCATGAGTTCTCTAAACTCTTCACACATTTTGGTACATGTGCTTCCAAAAATAATGTCATCCACATAAATTTGGACAATCATTAAATCCTTCCCTCTCCATTTAAGAAACAGTGTTTTATCAATGGTGCCTCTTTTGAAACCATTTGAGAGAAGGAAGTTGGAAAGAGTTTCATACCAGGCCCTTGGTGCTTGTTTCAGGCCATACAAGGCTTTGTTTAGCCTGTAGACATGATCAGGATAAAATGGATCCTCAAAACCTGGAGGTTGACATACATACACCTCTTCTTGAAGTGTACCATAGAGGAAAGCACTTTTGATATCCGTTTGAAACACCTTCATGTTGTGGTTGACAGCAAAGGCCAGGAACAGTCTAATAGCTTCCAATCTTGCAACAGGGGTGAATGTTTCATCATAATCAATCCCCTCTTCATGTCTGTAACCTTGAACCACAAGCCTGGCTTTGTTCTTGACAACAATGCCCCTTTCATCTGTTTTGTTCTTGAAGACCCACTTTGTGCCAATGGGACTAACCTCTTCTGGCAGTGGTACAAGCTCCCATACTTGTTGTCTTTTAAACTGTTGGAGCTCCTCTTGCATGGCTTCTACCCAGCTGTTGTCTTTCAGTGCCTCTTGGTACTTGACTGGCTGATGGAGTGATAGAAAACCAGCAAAAAGGCAAATGTTTTCGGTTTGGCTTCTTGTGAGCACCCCTTCATTTATGTTGCCAATGATTTGATCGGGTGGATGAGATCTCAAGAAGATTAAATCTCCTTGGTATGGTATGATGGCATTTGTTGGTGAAGGCTGCAAATGTGTATCATCTGAGCTAACCACTGCTGGTGACTTTGATGACCCAGCAGTGGCTTCAAAAGGTGGTGGAATAGGAAGTAATGAAGTGGACAACTGCTGACTTTTATCCACTGTTTGAGGACTTTTGTCAACAATGTTTGAGGATGTGGAAGCAGTGGTGAATGGGCTACTTTGGTCAACAACTGTTGATGTAGCAGTGGTTGAGCTTTGACAGCTGTTTTGAACAACTGATGCCTTTCCCTTTGTGGCAGACCTTTGAGGGATGATGATTTCATACCCATAGTCTGGTGTTGTATCCTCTGTTGGACCTGCACTGTTAGTCTTGACAGCAGTATTTTCAAAAGTAAACTTTTCAAGGTCAAACAGATCAGCAGGATTTGCTGGGATTTTCATTGAAGAAAGTTCATTGAACTTTACATTCAAAGTCTCTTCCACTACCTTGGTCCGTGTATTGAACACTTTGTAGGCCTTGGCAGTGGCTGAGTATCCCAGATGATAACCACAATCAACTTTGGCTGCAAATTTTGAAATGGAATCTTTTAAGTTCAATAAAGCATGGGCAGCCAAACACCTTGAAGTATGAGATCAGTGGTTTGATTTTATACAGAATTTCATAAGCAGTCTTTTTGTGCCTGGGGTTTATTAAAACTCTGTTCTGGACATAGCAAGCAGTGTTTACTGCCTCTACCCAGAAAGTTAGTGGCAAACCTGAATCTGCAAGCATAGTTCTGGCAACCTCAATCAGAGTTCTGTTTTTTCTTTCAACAACCCCATTTTGCTCTGGTGTTCTAGGGATGTTGTACTGCCTTACAATCCCTTTCTTCACACAGAAGGCATCCAACTCCTTATTTTTAAATTCTGTGCCATTGTCACTCCTGAAGCTTTTCACTGGAAGGTCAAATTGCTTTTCAACCTGTGTCACAAAGTCTTGCAAAATGCCTGCAGTCTCTGTCACACCCCGGCCGCGTAAAACAACAAACCGCGGCGGAAACGCCGGGGAGGTGAGTGGCGACAGAATTATTGTTTCAACAACCATGGCAAATAAAGTTTTGTATTATTAAAATTTAAGTTACATTGTCTTTGAGTTCACACTAAACTAACATAATAACTGTTTTTTTTAAGTCACTAAGGCCCGAGTCCGCCTAAGTGTAGCACAAGCATCATCATGCATTGGTACCTGAAACACATGTAAAAATAGGTACGTCAGCATAAAAATGCTTGTGAGATACATAGGTTTTGTTTATGCAGATTCATGACTTGTATTTGAAAGAAGAGTTTAATAAAATGTAGTCATGAACCTTGTAAAATGTTTTCCTTTGTAAAACCATGTGAAAATCAATGAAAATCAAATGATGGTGAAATGATAATGCATGGTTAAATGAATAACCAAGTAAAAGTGAATTTGGATAAAATGTGTGCTTTGTAAAACAATGTCTTGTTCTTGTATAAAATGTTTCATGTCTTGCCCAAGTGATATATATAACGCAACAATGTATAATACAATAAAAGAACTTATATATAGGAAGTACCAGCGGCGTATCCACCATGCTTTTATCATATAACACATAGCCCCGTTACATAAGTCACTTAACAATAACCAACCAAAATGTCTTGTTTCATGTCAAAAATGTGTATGTGTAAACCATGTACAATGTTATGTGTGAAATGTTTCATGTATAACCAAATGAAATGCATAGCAAGTAGGAAATCATCTACTTAAACTATGTGATGATGTCAATGTATAAACTGTGTCATGCATGGTGAATAACTAGAAGTTACTCAACCCCATAGTAAAAATGTACAAAACAATGTCTTTGAATAAACCTAAGTTTAAATCAAATGTTAATGTTTTGCAGAAAAACAATGCTTTATGATTACAAACATTTATGCAGTAATGTTAATCGCATACATTCAAGCCTTGCGACTGTGGCGACAAACCCTTAAACGAATTAAAGGTTATCTAAATTATGTTGTCGGATTCTGTCATCCCCAACTTCCAAACAAACCCAAGAAGTCGGAAACGGGAGTTGTCAATTCCTATGGTACCATTACATAAGTCCGAGCGGCGTAGCTAATGTTAATGAATGTATTATTGTCCCGATTAAACACACCAAATGTCATAACCAATGTAGCATGTGAAAACCATGTACTAGGAATGCTAAGTAAACATGTCTAGTAGAAATGTTCATGTAAAACAATGTGCTAGCATGTTAGGTAAACATACATAGTGGAAATGTCATGTAAAACAATGTGTTCCATATGCTAAGTAAACATATGCAACAAATGTGTAACAAATCAATGTGCTAGCATGCTTAACATACATAGCAAAACACAATGGAAAACATGTACTATAAGTGTACTAGGTGAAACTAACATGTTTATGTCATAAAAGCATGAAATGCACAAAAGTAACATGTATGTACATGTGTATCACCCCAAAATATTTGAAAACGATAAAAGAGGGGAACTATGTACTCACTTGGGATTGCTAATTAGTCTTGAGAATAAGACCAATTTAAGCTCCAAGGGTCACGGAATCAACCGGCACCTAGTATAGGTAACTATGTTAATAAACGGCCCTAAATCGGGAGATAGGATAGAATGAGGTTCTATAAATCAAATGAGTAATTGAACTCATATGGTATGATTTAATAGTCCCAACATTCTGATTGGAAAGCCTACCTAAGTGCTTTTGACCCGTTTCGACACATTATGGTAACATAAGCTACTATAAGGCGTCGTTAGCGAAAAACTATGTTCGGATGATTAACTATGTGCTATGCCAAGTCTTACATGCCCAATTATCCCTAAACATGTTACTAAATCAGATTATAAGTCAAAAATATGTTCACATAGTCAAAATACGGATTTTAGCTTCAAAAGGGCATTTTGGTCATTTCCTATGGGCATACAAGCTAACAAGCATATGACTAACCAAATTCTATGTGATCATAAGGTATAACCTCTGAGGTTATTCCCTATGCAACTATGATCACTAACTAAGCTTGGTCGGATCCTAAAGATCGACCAAACGGGTCGGGTTCGAAAGTATAAGCAGTTGTTTAGACCGCTTACCTTACGACCCTAAACAAGCACAAACTAATAGTGTCGAGTTAGACATGTCAAAACATGTCTAACCTACTGATTTGGTATCAAAACAAAGTGTTTTGATACCCTAAAGTAGTTCCGAGGCAAAATGCGTGCTAAAACGCATTTTGACCGAAACTTTGACTCGACACTACAACTAGCTAACGTGGTAATCAGATGCTATAATCACGAAGGATTATAACTATCGTGATTACAATCACGTTTCAAAGTTCAATTGAACTTTGACTTGACCAATTGATGGTCAAAACCGAAAGTCAAACTGTTGGCCAAACGTTTGACTTTCTGCACTACATAAGGAAAAAGCCAATAAAAAGCATGAAAGAAGCTCACTTAGGGTCCTTGCTATCTTTTCAACAAGAAGACAAAGTCCCAATTCAGATTATAAGAGCTCCCAAGCAGATGAGAGAAGAGAAGAGAGGAAATGAGCAAGGAATGAAGTGAACTTGGCATGCTATTTATAGTTGTTGGTGAAGAACAAGATCATTACAAGTGGTTTGATTAGCCATTAAGCAAGAAATCATGGCCCTCCAATTGTCACAAGCAGGTACAAAGCCTTGGTGACCACTTAACTTGCTTAACACACCAAGAATTTACACAAACAGCCCCTGAATTTGCAAACAGCAGCCAAAAACACACTTTCTGGTCGCTGGGCACCTGAGGCGGCCCGCATAAGAAATGGGGCTGGGCTTACGCGCCCCGCCTGAGCCCCCAGATCAACAAACTTTTTGAAAATTGGCAGATTTAGTCCCTGCATGCATTCGAGTCCATTTCAGGCCTTTTTGACCCCCGTTAAGCCATTTTCAAGGCTCTACAAGGTCAATAAAGTTTAGAGGACTCAAAGCTTGGAACATTCTCGGATGTCGACTCGTTTGGTCGTACGATCGCGTTGTTCGGTTAATTACAACGAAACTCAAACGGACGCGAAAACGAACCAAATTGAGCGACGAATGAAATTTTTGCATGCCGATCACTAAAATAAAAATATTTTAGTGTGTACAAAAATTTTGGATGTCCAGAAGTGGTCAGAACGTAAGATATGCGCGAAAATGCAAACTTACGCCGTTTTTGACACTTTTAGTCCCTGTAAGATCATGTAGGCATGTTTTCGCACATCGAACCTATCAAAGCTTATTTCTAAGCCATGTTTAGGTTATATATGGTATGTTTAACTTATGATCAAGTTCCGGACTGTACGTTGCCTTACGAAACGGCAGACTTTTGCAAGTTGACGCAAATAGTCCCTGAGAGCGAATAAACTTGTTTTTGCCATACTAAAGCCTTCAAAACTTATTTCTAAGTTATGTAAAGGTTATTTAAGGTATGTTAAGTCTATGATGATGTTCCGGAGTGTTTGTCGCGTTAAACTGATCGTGTTAACGCATCAGTTCGCGTATAACTTTCCAGAAGGCGATATAGAGTTTGAAATCGATCAAAAATCAACATAGGCACAAAACCAAACATAAATGACAAACATTGGGATCAAAACACACTGTTTTATTAATATTGTATTGTTCAGAGTTTGTAAAATGATATCACAAGCACAGATGTCACAGTCTCATCTTTAGAGTGTAAAAAGAAAGTCCATGTAAACCTAGAAAAGTCATCAACAATAACCAAACAATATCTTTTCTTCTTAAGGCTCATGACTTGAACTGGGCCAAACAAATCCATGTGCAGCAATTGCAAACACTGGGTTGTTTTGGACTCTTCAATGGACTTATAAGAACTTTTATGCTGTTTTCCTTTTAAACAGGAAATGCAATGTTCAGAACATGAAAACAATTTTTGTGGTAGGCCTCTCACCAAACCATTTTTTGAAATTTCTGTGATTGTCTTAAGATTTGTGTGCCCCAGCCTTCTGTGCCAAAGTTCTGTCTCTTTGTTAGAGGCAGCTGAGAACAGACAGGCAGGCATCAGCTCTGGGACACTCTTTTGACATGTCAACAACATAAACATTGCCACTTCTTTGAGCAACAAGTTTAGTTTGACCAGTTTTGATTATTGCTTCAATCTTTTTGACCATTTCTGGTCCAACAATCCTACAACAATCTTTTGTGAAGAATGACCCAAACCCTTTGTCACTCATTTGAGATACACTCAGAAGGTTGAATTTCAGATTGTCTATTAGATTGACATTTTCAAATTTTACATTTCCAAATTGCACTGTACCAGACCCCAGAACTTTCCCTTTACTATTATTCCCAAAGGATATATCACCCCCTCCATGGATTTTAAAGTCTTTGAGGAGGGCTTTACATCCTGTCATGTGCCTGGAGCCTCCACTATCTACATACCAAAGACTATCAAAGCATGCAGAAGCTCCTTGCACATGAAGTAAAAGGATTAGTTCATTAAGGTCTCCAAAGCCAGCAGGGCTTTGGATGGGGTGTCAACAGTGACTGGTGTGGATGCAGAGTGATGGACAGTAGTTAGATCAGGGGTTTGAACAGTTTTAGTACTGTTTCTTGCTAACCACTGTTGGGGGTCTTGACCAATCACCTGCTGATAACCAAAAGGATGCCTATTCACTCTGGGTTTAGAGGGCTTTTTGTAGACCTCATAAACGTGTGGAATCCTTTGGTAAGACTGTTTTTCCTTGCCTTTTCTGAACTGATTGGCAGGAGGTGCATCAGTAACCTGAACATCTCTTTTGACAGATGTTTGGTTCAGCTGTTTTGTGACAGCTGTTTGAACTGGCACAAACAGTGGTTGTTTCTTGGTGAATTTGACAGATGGTGATGATGCTGATGAACTCAAGGATGTTTTAGCAATGTACTCATTCTTTTTCACATCAAAGTTTTTGAGGTACACACATGCTTGAGTTTTATGGTTTGTTTTACCACAAACACTGCAACTTTCAGCTGAATCAATGACACTTGTTTTGTTTAAATCATAAGCTTTTAAGTGGAAGCAATCTTTTGTTAGATGGTTCCTTTTCTCACAGAATTCACAAAACAAGTTATCAATTTTTTCTTTCTTCTTTCTCTTTTCAGACTCCTTTGCAGCAGAGGTTTTAACCACTGCTGGGATGTCTTTGAGAGGTATAACTTTAGCTTTTGGAGCTTTAACACCATCAGTTGATGTAAAGTCCATTGGCTTGAAATTTTCAAGAATATCACACTCATCAGACCATTTTGGTTTAAACTGATGATTCTCAATCTCCTCAAAAACAGAGGGGCCCATTGGTCTGTCAAGTGTGATTTTGTTACCAAGTTTGTCAGTGATCTTCACTTCTTGGCCATTCTTGTTTGTGGGGATGAACTCAGCAGTTTCATCAGTGGTTGAAACAGATTTTCCAAAAGCAGTGTTTTCATCATCATGTTTTCTATAACCAACCCCAAATTTCACATTGCTTTTTATCTGTTTTTCAAGCATAACCTCATACCCTTTGCAGGATTCCACCCATCTCTCACATGTGATCTGGGTGGACTCTAACTCCTTTTTGCAAACTTGGTATTTTTCTACCAAGGTTTGGAGTTGGGTTTTGGTTATGCTTTGCTCTTCTTTCATGCTGCTAATCTCTTTCTCTTTTTCAGCCAAATTGTTTTTAAGTTCTTTTAGAGATCTTTCAAATTTGACTTCATCAGATAAGATTTTATCACAAAGGTTTTATTCACCTCTTTGATGTTAGCAAAAGCAATAATGCAATTGTCAGAACACAGTTTTTCAAGAACTTGAGGTGATACCTTGACAGCAGCCATCATTGCACAATCACATTGAGGATTTTCTTCATCTTCGGCTCTTTCTTCTTTCTCACCTGCCTTTTCTTCTTTGTTCACTTCGGACCATGGATCTGTCAGTGGTTCAATCAGGGTGCCTGAACTTTCTCCCAACAGTACTTCATTAGCCACAGTAGTAACCACTGCTTCAATCACCTCATCCACTGTTTCAGAACCCAGCTGTTCCTCTTCAGATTCAACACCCTCCTGTATTGACTCTAATGCCATCAAACAAAATTCATCATGAGAAGAAACATTGGAAGCATAGAGAGCAAAATTTTCATCACTAATGTCTTCAGGCATACTGCTCCAGTCAACAAACCCTTGAGTGAAAAAACTTTGTTGATCTGGTTGCACTGCTGCTGGAGCAGTGGTTTGAGGTGCAGGTTGCACCTGTGCCTGGGGGACAGGGGTTTGAACAAATTGAATCTGTGGAACAGTGGTTTGGACATAGTGCACTGGCACAGGGGTAGCAGCATAGTGAGCAGTGTTCACTTGAGCTGCTGGGGCATATTGGGCATAGTGCACAGTGCTTTGATTTTGAGGTCTAGGATTTGAGCTAGGATGTGTGATTATGGGACCAGTAGTTTGACTCCTACACTCCCTAGCAAAGTGTCCCAACCTATTACACTTGTAGCATTTTATTTTCGATTTATCCAACCCAACCCTTAGATTCCCATGCAACCCTGGGAATTTTCGCCCTGTTCTTTTATAAAACTTGCTAGTTCTAACACTTAGCAAGGCCAGTTGATGCAGGATGTCCATTTCCTCTAAGTCAGTGGGGTCAAAATGCTGTAGATCATTGAGTTCAAAGCTTAGATTGTCTGACATCTGGTTTTCATTTGCAGTGAATGCATAACTTGTAGAGTGAGGATCAGGGTTGTTAAAATTTGCACCAGCAGTTATGTCAATGAAGTGATCATAACCCTGATCCTTACCACTACTCCCAGATTCTTCTTGACCCAAAAGAGCAATGTTACCGAATGTATAATCATCAACGGTTTTTCCTGACTCTTGTAACTTCCTTTTCTGGTTCAACTCCCTTTCGTAGGTCAGGAGTCGACCATGGAGTTGGGTCAAGGTCAGATCCTTGAACTCAGGTGAATTTCGGGTGACAAAAGCTATGGTGTCCCATTTTTCTGGCAGTGACCTGAAGAACCTGCTATTTTGAGTTGAATTTGTAAAAGTGGTTTTAACAAGCCTCAATTCACTGATGAGACAACTGAAATGCTCAAATTGTTGCGTCAGTGATTCACCTTTAACATGAAAAAATGTTTTATGCTGTTGGTTCAGGATTTCCCTATTGTTTTCTATGACTTCTTCGGTACCCCCAAACTGTTCCTTAAGCGCGTCCCACAATTCTTTGGCACTGTTACAGTGTAACAGTCCAGCATATATTTCATTGGGCAACGCTGATGCTATGATGCTAAACGCTTTAGCATCTAGTTCAATCCTTTGAAAATCGGTTTCGGTATAATTTTCAATAGGTTTTGGAACGGCTTGTTTAGTATCTTCAGCGCTTGGCACTGTAGGAACATGGGGACCAAAGACGACAGACCTCCAACAACATGTGCTTTGTTGAGGGAGGATGTGACCCATCCTCCTCTGCCAGATGTTGTACTCATTTCTTTTTAGCATTGGTGGTTTAAAAAGCGAGCCGGTGTTGTTTTTATCATCCATAGATTGTGACGCCATTCTTGTCGTTTTACAGATACTGAGAAATCAACTTTAATGGTGATTAATCAACACTCTGTTTTTCAACAAACGAACAAACGAACAGTATCAACTATTATGAGCTGAACTTTTTACGTCAAAATGAAATCAAATTTGACTATCCAAGCTCTGATACCAATTGTTGGATCTGAGTTTGATTTTGATTATATTTTGTGTTTGTAATTAAGATGAAAGTGGATGAGTGTGCAGCGGAATTAAGATGAAAACAAACTTTGCATACAATCAAACGAGAGTAATACTTTGATCAAACATCTTTACACAATGAACCGAAAGATTGAATTTATTTCAACAACGATTACAATGATTGATGAATGAATGCAAACTCCCCCTCAGCCAGAGCTCAGTTGTTTGTTCGTGCAAAGAAGACGAATGATGCAAAAGAGCTAATAGAACAGTACAAAGTACTGAGCTATTTATAAGCACTTGCAAATAACTGAGCATCTTAACTGACGTCACCATGAAAGTGACATCTAACCTCCTAACAAACTCTAACCTCTGATCTATACAAATACTGTTGTGTCTAACTACTGCTATTACATTACATTACAAAGCAAACTATTGATCAGCTGCTGCAACCTTCGACTGCTGTGAACCCAGCAGCACTTGTCCGGATCAGCAGTGCTTGACTCAAAGCAGTAGATTGAATCAGCAGGGCTTTAGTCTTTCATCAGATCTTGTCTTGAGCAGTAGTTGTAGGTCAGCAGTTAGTAAGATCAGCAGATAGGAGGTTATTAGTTGTTGTAATCACTTTCAAGGGGAGAGACTTGTATGTAAACATCTGCTTATTCTGGATCCACTGCTCTGATCCAGTTTTGGCTTTAATTATCTGTTCCTCTGATAGGGTTCAATCCCAACACTATGTACTCACATTGAAGTGCAAAGTATCTTCAATCTAAAGAACTCAACAAGCTCAATCAAACCAAGGAAACTCAAGCAGCACCAAGTAATCGGATCACTAGTCAAACAATAGACGCCTAAATCGGAAGATCGGAAAGAATGAGGTCTTGAAAACCAAATGAGTGTAGGAACTCATGTGATATGGTTTAACAAAGCCTACATTCTAAATCGGAACCTAACCTAAGTGCTTTCGACCCATCGCGACCCATTAAGGTAGCTTACGCTACTTTAACGCGTCGTGCGCGCAAATGCGCGTTCGAGACGTCTAACTAGTCCTATGACAAGTATTATATGCCTAAACATGTTTAAATAGGTTGCATAATCAGTTTAGGTGACAAAAGTTAGGTTACATATGCTTAAAGTCCAATTATGCATGAAAAGGGCATTTTGGTAATTTACCTAAGGCATATAATCTACCTATCATACAACTACTTAAACTCGGTGACCATAAGGTATAACCTCGGAAGGTTATTCACTATACAACTATGGTCACTAAACATGCTTCGTCGGATCCTAAAGATCGACCAAACGGGTCGAGTTCGAAAGTCTAAGCGGTGGTTTAGACCGCTTGACTTACGACTCTAAACAAGCACTAAGTAAAAGTGACGAGCTAAGCATGTTAAAACATGCTTAACTAAGTTTGAAAACAGGTTTTGATATCAAAACAAAGTGTTTTGATATCAAAACAAAGTGTTTTGATATCAAAACAAAGTGTTTTGATACCAAGAGTAGTTTGGTTGCAAAATACGCTTAAATGCGCATTTTGACCGAAACTACGACTCGTCACTACGCCTAGTCAACGTGGTAATCAGTAGGTATAGTCACTAAGGACTATAACCATCGTGATTACGCTCACGTTGCGAAGTTCAAACAAACTTCTCGTTGACCATCTCGTGGTTAAAGCTGAAAGTCAAACAAACTTTGACTTTCGAGCTAGGAAAGCAATAAAAGAACGAAAGAGGACTTACAAAGGGTCCAAATAGATTTGGTTCCAAGTATTCTCAGGTAGGTAGTGAAATATCACAACCACTTAGAGAAATCTCAGACCAAATGCAAGGAAAAAGGAATGAAAGCATGGCCTATATATAGTTTTCGCAAAACCGTTAGGATCATTTCTTGGAGAAGAGGGCATGATCCAAGCCATACAAGTGTCAAGGACTGATTGGGGGACTTGTTCCCCACACAAACCAGCCCCTAGCAATGAAAACCACCTAACAAAACCATCAAAATCGTACTAAATGACCAAATTCAATGTTTCTGTCTGGCATGCCCTCGCACCCCGCGTAAGACTTGGCTAAGGCTTACGCGCCCCGCCTGGCCAACTTTGGCAGATTGTCAAAATTGGTCCCTGCAGCTTAGAAACTTGCATTTCGGCCCATTTTTGACACGTTTAAGCCCCGTTAACTTCATTTCAAGGCTCTAAAATGAAGTTAAGTATTAGGAACTCAAAACATGCTCAAAAATATCTCGGATGTCGGTTCGTTTGATTGTATGATCACGTTGTTCGGTTAATTACGACGGAAGTCGTAACGAGCGCCAAAACGATCCAAATTAAGCGACGAATGGAATTTTATCATGCCAATCACTAAAATAAAATATTTTAATGATTACATAAATTTTTGGATGTCCGGATATATTCAGAACGTAAGATATGCGCGAAAATGCAAACTTGTGCACTTTTTGACGCTTTTAGTCCCTGAATGACCAATAAGTTTATTTTAGCATACCGAACCCCTCAAAGCCTATTTCTAAGCGATGTAAAGGATATTTATGGTATGTTTAACTTATGATCAAGTTTCAGAATGTTCGTTACTATACAAATCGGTATAGTTTCACAGTTTGACACAAATAGTCCCTGCGATCGAACAAACTTGTTTTCGACACACCAAACCATCCAAAACTTATTTCTAAGTTATGTGAAGGTTATTTAAGGTATGTTAAGCCTATTTCACTATCTCGGAGTGTTTTTCGCGTTTAACTGACTGCGTTTACGCACCAGTTTGCGTATAACCTTCCAGAAAGCGATTTAAAGCTTGAAATCGAATCGAATTGCAAAATCACCAAACATATAAAACACATATAGTAACACCAAAGCACATTGTTTTATTGATAATTAACATTGTTTTGCATTGTTTATCTATTAAAGAGCACAGTTGTCACACTATGGAAGGAATTGCCTTCAAGGGAGTCTGATTGATGAAACAACTAGCCAAATGTAGATCTGTTGATCCAACATTTGTAGTTGTAGGATCGGATTGTGACCTAAACGAGTCGTTCGGAAGAGCTTAAATCCATTTCAGAGGCGGAAACTAAGAAACAGATGTAAAAACAGCTTGACTCACATTTTAATCCTCTTGTATATTGATTTTACAATGTTTACAGTCAAAGGAAAAACCGGCAGCACCTCGGTATCACTCTGCAAATTTTGTTCTAACTATTACAAATGAAATGCTCTCATGCCTATTTATAGGACTCAAGCTTTCGCTTGAAGTTACATCAGACAACTCAAGCGAAACCCACATATATAATATTCTATTTCAAGCAAAACCTCACATAAGAATATTATAATCTGTTTCAAGCGAAAGCCTCCTGAATTCATAAACTGTTTTGTCTTCTTGTGTAAAGATGCAATGATGATGTCATCTTGATGATATCATCATTGTATAAGATGATGTCACACTTGTTCAGATTTGCAATGCAGCCGAGACTTGATATAAGACGAAGTCGACAGATGAATGCACTAACAGACTCCCCCTCAGATGTTGACGAGTCTTAAGTGTCGAGTCTTCTCAATCTTCAGTCTTTATCAGTCTTTGGACTTCCTTCATGATCTCTATCTGGCTCTATCCTATCTCCAATTCTCTTTCAGGATCTCTGGCTCCTAGCTCTTGCATCTTCAGACTCTCTTTCTCTAACAGACTCCCCCTCAACTTGTGCTGGGATCGTAGTCTGGCTCTCACAGATTCAGGTATCGTAACTTGATTCACCTGCATATTCTCTACCCAAAACATAAGTTTCATAAAAGATAAGATATAACAAATTTAGAAACTTTGCCAATCTCTTGAAGACACAACCCTGAATACATCATATTCAAGTATCAAACAAAATGATTTATCATGTCAATTTCTGATGAACCACTTGAATATATATCATTTTCATTTCACACATCTTCAAACAAACTTTCCCAAACCTGTTCGTCATGTTCAGCACTCGGAATTTTGAAAATCAGCTCTTCAATATCAGTCGTCTAAAATCTTTTTGAATTTTTCAAAATTTATGCTAAAACACACCGAAACTCTTTTTGGATTTTAATATAACAAAAATGAAATGCAGTAAAGAAATATTTACAAAAATATTTTTGTGAGTTCGTGTAAGAGGATCATATCAGTTTTCGAGACAAGTCACCAACACCGTTAAGCTTAGTTTCATTTTCAAATCTAAACAATTCACCTAGATTGTTAGTATATCAGTCCACTGAAATTCTCACACAAAGTTCAAATTGATCCGAGATACGATATTAATGTCTTAGATACTAACTTATCTGTGTGTCCCACTACTTGAATATACTCCCGTATCCAGATTCCAATATTCAGTCTTACAGGTGAATATACTACAAGTGATATCTGTATATAATTTAAGGGGTATGCGAGGGCCAAGGGATCTCAGGTCGATACTTTCGTATGCGCAGAGAGATATCAGCTTCGACTTTTCAGTGTGTCCCCTTTAGAGGATCTTTTAGCATTCAACAGCAGATTATCAATTTTATTGTCTAATCAGCTGAGGGCTTTTTGCTATGTTTCAAGCAAATGCAGCAAGTATTATCCGAGGACTAGGTCAGAACTTCCATTCAGCAGAAGTCCTGGGATAATACCCCAGATATCACAGAGTATAAAGACCTAGTATATCAGAATACAGAACCTTTCAAACGAGATTTCAGGGGTTACCTATATATCCAAGTTTGTGTTAACCCACAGAATAAGCAAGTTTAAAAATTTATGTTTATATCTTGTCACAAATTACTAAATGTGTAACAATTTTGTGAAAAATCTTCTGACACATCTAGAATAAAATTGTTTATCACATTTTAACGTTTCAAATCTTTAGCATGTTGTGACAACCTACTGATGTACTATCATTTCCTCTTTTATACAACAAAACTCATTTTTGATTTTATCATGTTTTTGGCGTTTTCAAATTTTCTAATGTTTTTGGATTTTCTGAAATTTCTACTCCCCCTAAAATGCAAACACATTAAAGAAATTTGAAAACTATCTAAGCTCTTGACCTACTTGAAGAAAATTCAAAACAAACTGTACAGAAACATGACAACCGGTATCAAATCGCCTCAAATCACCATTCACTAGGCATAAACAATCTGAACTCCCCCTTTCACAGACCATTTTCTCATTTAGATTTCAAAACACTTAAGTTTGTTTTAATCGAAATGATTTTTCCGGAAAATGAGTTTGTTTTTACCACTTGTAAGTTTACCACTTGTTTAAGTACGGGGATATGGTTCATCATCTTGTCAGTTTTATCAACAGTAGTAAATCCAGTACAACTTAATGTCCCTGATTTACCATTAAGCAATTAAGCAACATGTACCATTTTGTAAAAATAATCAAACAATACCACTTGTAGGTATATCATCTCTACACAAACCATTTTACCAACCAGAATGCCGATTCCTGCTTCGCACTTACCAACCTGGAAGCTCCGGCGTAGTCATTCAACCTGTAAAGTTTTAACAATTTTAAGAATTTTTCATACAAACTCATAATACATGAATGATGCCGATTCCTGATCCATGATTACAAACTTGGGATCTCCGGCAAGTCAGATTTTTAGTTTGGAAATACTTTCCCCCAAGGCTGACCATCCTCGGGAGATTCTGGAACACATCTGTCCCACCAGCACTTTGATTTGTAGAACTCTTTAGCTCCTTTCACTTTTCCTGCAACCATCTTACCAAAAATATGTTTAACATTTCCATTAAACACCTTTTCAGCATCAAATTCTTTCTTATCAGCAAAGAATTGATCTGAAATCTCAACCCTACCTTTTGATTTCAAATAATCTTTTGTCAATGACAGAAAATTTTCCTCGTTTAACTCAGGAACGGAATTATCAATCTTTTTCTGAACACATGACTCCTCTGATTTTATGGAATCAGATTCATTGTCAGAACTTCTTTCAGATTTTACAACCCATTTTTGCTTTGTTAAATCGACACTTCTTTTGTAAAACCGTTTTGAACTTTCTCCTTCCTCAGAAGTAGAATTTTTAAACTTTTTAACATTTTCTTTCTTATCAACACAAGTCTTTCTCAAAACAGAGTTAGAAGAAACTTCCTGTTTTTGGTAGTTGGTCTTGGGGCAATTCCAAGCTATATGTCCAACTTCTTGGCACTTAAAACAGGTTCTTTTGTCAACTCTTGAAGCAAACTTTCTCACATTCTTCTTTACTTCAGCAAGAAACTCTTGATTCGATTGTTTCCAGAACGGTTTCTTCTGTTCATCCTCTGAACTTCCTCCTAAAACAAATTTTGTTTTTGGTTTATAAGTTTTCTGATTTTTATAATTTTCTGAAGAATTGAAACCAAGACCTTTCTTTTTGAGATTACCATTATGGTTTGGTTTCTTTCGATAACCTGAACCATAACCGTAACCCTTTTTCTTGTTCAATCTCTGTTGAACTCTTGAAGTGTACTTTTTAGGTTTTTCAGTAAGATTTACATCTTTTATTTCAGAAATATTAATTTCTGTTAATTTGAAAACCTGTTTGATCATTTCAGTTTTGACACTTCTTATTGGAAATTCCTCATCAGAATATAATTTGTCTGAATCAAACAAAGTATATGCCACTTTGATAGACCCGTCATTCAAATTAGATTTTGATAACAGGAATTCTCTATTGTAAACCCTGTTAACCGGTGAACTCGGACTCTTTTCTGACGAACTCGAACTTTCAGACTTAGACTCCGGTTTTGACTCTTCATCCGTATCCAACACCTGATCGATAACTCTCTTAACTAACTCAGACTCATGATCAGTGTCAGACGCTGTGAATGTAACATCAATATTGTCTGGTAATTCATCAGTGATTTCAGACTTTAATTTGATGTTTAAGGCCTTGTCTACTTGTTCCTCATTTGGTTTCCTGGGGGAATAACTTTCAAAGATAGGAGGCGGACATCTGTTATACTTGACACTTTTCGTCTTACCAGTATCCTCTTCTTTTTCTTTCTTCTTGAATGCTTCAAGACCTGCAACAGTAGGATAAACCCAATCAATCAAATAATCACATGTAGTATAACTCAAAAGTAATCGGTTAATCCTTTCACTCTCAATTTTCTCAAGTTCCAACTCCTTCTTCAGCTTAGCACAATCTTCGATGTAGTCATTAATGACACTTTGTTTTGTCATCAAAGTTGCACTCATCTTGTCATTTGCTTTTTCAAAATCTGAATTCGTTCTTTTCAAACAGTCAATTGTCCTGTTCAATACATCGTATGACTCTTTCACATATTTCACATCAGACAGCAAATCTTCTTTAATCTTCTCTAAATCAGCAATCTTTTTATCTTTTTCTTCACAAACTTTGCAAGACTCTGAACATTTCTCACAAGGCTTCGTGACTTCAACTACCTTCTCAATTATCTTTTCAACTTCGACAGTCTTTTCAACTTCAACAATCTTTTCAACTTCAACTATTTTATCAACAACTTTCTCTACTTCGACAATTTCTTCTCCTGCTTCTGTCTTTTCAGCAGCTTGCATTTTTGCTGCTTCCAGCTCTTTCCTCAATCTTGCCATCTTCTTCTGGTACAACATCTCCATTTTATCTGCAAAAAACAAATTAAAACTAGTTAGATCAGTGCCGTTTCTAGCTTGGTTGAGATGTTCTTCCTCATCATCGGTATCCACATCGCTTCCAAGATCAGGAAATATCGGGATTCTTTTTTCACTAGCCTCTTCACCTAGTATTCTAGCAACAAAGCCTGAATCAGATGGAATGTATTTATCCCAACTAAATCCCTCTGCAACTTTTTCATCATCTTGATGAATCAGTAAAGCTTTCTTCTTTCCATCATCAGTAGCATGAGCATGTGCAATTTGAGGTTGTTGAGTAGTCTGATGAAAGATTGATTTCTGATAATAATTGTTTCTATCTTGATTCCCGGTAGCTTCTTTACTTTTGCACTCTCGTTTTAAAATGACCTTTTCCTTTACAACGGAAACAGGTAACCTTTGATTTATCAAATCCCAATGGAGAGGTAGCCATTCCTCGAAATTCATCTCTACCAGTAATCTCTTGAAACTTTTCAGCTCTCCTCCAAGCACTTGCTAAGCACCATTTGATATCCATCACTTCAAGTTCTTCAGCATCAATTTGGTCGTAATCTTCTTTGGTAAGCATCGGATTGCCAATCTTCCCATCGATCAAACTTTCGTAAGATTCTAACATAGTAACCAGTGATGCCATGTGCTGCTTGGCAACTTCTGGAGACAAATTCTGACCATTTTGAATGTTTAATGTAACAATGCACTGAAGATGTGTTGAATTTTGTCGTTGAGAAGTTGATGTTGCACTATTTGGATCAAAACTTGAAAATGATGAAGAAAATCCACCATTTTGAGTCACATTACTAATCTTTGTTCCAGATGAGCTGTCAGCACTAAAACCAGTTTGAATCTTTGGACTATGGCTGGGAGTGGCCTCAAACTTGTTACCTCTGTAATACAAACTGACATCTTGTTTTGCATTTGGATTCGTCATTATAGCAGTCTTTTGAATATCCAGCTCTTGTTCCTCAATCTTCTGGATAAACTGTGCCAAGTTCATACTCTCAGTCTTCCTCATGAGTTTCACAATCATCAGATAAGTTCCCCACTTCTGTTGGGGTAATGCCTCTGCTAACTTATCAACCCACTCATCATCATCTTTCTGAATATCCAATCTTTTCATTTCTAGAACCAGATGACAGTATCTATCTATCATTTCCTTTGTGGTTTCATGATCAAATGCAGTAAATATGTCAAACGACTTCTTCAACAAGGCCTTTTTGTTTTTTATCATATCAGCACTCCCTCGGAATTTCTGAAGTAAAGCTTCCCAGATTGATCTAGCAGTTCCATTATGTTGAAGTAAGACAAAGATGTCTTCTTTAACTGCTTGCTGTAAAATGCTGATCATCATTTTCTCACTAGTTTACTTCAACTTATCAGCTTCAGTAAAATCATTGAAACCATTTTCCAAACCACGTTCATTCTTTGGTTTCTCGTAATCTTTCAGTAAAGAACACCAAGCATCGAATCTGTAAGCCTGAACCCAATTCTCAAAACGGTTTTTCCAACCCTAAAAATCTTCGATATACATCAACTTTGGTGGTTTCTGATGAGTACCCGTCTCATTTTCACTGTATACAGTCTCAGCAGTAGTAACAGGTGCAACCGGTGTTGCAAAAGCATTGTAAAACTCTTCCATGTCTTTAAAAAAATTGATATATTTCGGCAAACACCTGAATGATAAACAAACAACCAATCAGTCTAAACAAACTGAGTAAATGTGAATGCGTTTAACTGCTGAATCGATCTAGAACTCATGTCGAAAATTCGCGGACTCGTTTCAATTTAAGATGAATAGATGCAAACTTCTTTACTCAGATAGGCCGATGACTTGAAAAAAAAAACTCAATATATCTTCTGTTGGGCCACACATAAAGACTTGATCATATATTGTGATTGGGCCGAAAACAAATGATCAGTTAAAGCCCATGGATCCTTCAATGGATTGACAAAAATCACTTGTACAACTCTTATATCGATACCTGGGCTGACAACATTCACGTGATGTACCAAACACTTTTAATTCAAAGCTCAATTCTATAGGACCTTCAATACTTTGAACATGGTCGATGTCACATGCATATTTTTAATGTCTGATTATCTTTCAAACACATTGTGGCCGACAATTATATTAGACTGACATATCTGATTTATCACATGCACATCTATATCATTTAAAATCAGATGATGTTAGGTGAATAAAGGCTGACACATGAGAATCACAAACTTCTTTTGATTGGGCCTTCAAATCCACTAAACCGATAAAACGTGAAATGTCCAAGACAGTTTACGAGAATCACATTTAAACTGACACAAACATGTGATTTCTTTTCCTAACCTACTGACAACTTCGATTAAAGTATCACACGTCTCGATACGTGTTTTCAAGCGAAACCTGAACACAGGTCAATTTCAAGCGAAAGCCGGTGTTTTGCTTCAAACACCACCAAATTTCAAGCGAAAGCCAGATGATTTCAGCAAATGTCGAACGAATTTCAAGCGAAACCACCGAAAAAATCAAGTTTTAGATCGATTTTAATGATGAAACTTTCCAGGATTCGTTAAAACATGATTGCGTATAATATGTGTGTATTTGAGCCGATTTTAACCGTGAAAATTTTTAATTTTTGAAAAAGAATGGTGTAAGAACAGAATTTGTGATGAAAACAGGCTGTTTTGGCAAGATGTCTTCCTTCTGAGCTCTGATACCAATTGTAGGATCGGATTGTGACCTAAACGAGTCGTTCGGAAGAGCTCAAATCCGTTTCAGAGGCGGAAACTAAGAAACAGATGTAAAAACAGCTTGATTCACATTTTAATCCTCTTGTATATTGATTTTACAATGTTTACAGTCAAAGGAAAAACCGGCAGCACCTCGGTATCACTCTGCAAATTCTGTTCTAACTATTACAAATGAAATGCTCTCATGCCTATTTATAGGACTCAAGCTTTCGCTTGAAGTTACATCAGACAACTCAAGCGAAACCCACATATATAATATTCTATTTCAAGCGAAACCTCACATAAGAATATTATAATTTGTTTCAAGCGAAAGCCTCCTGAATTCATAAACTGTTTTGTCTTCTTGTGTAAAGATGCAATGATGATGTCATCTTGATGATATCATCATTGTATAAGATGATGTCACACTTGTTCAGATTTGCAATGCAGCCGAGACCTGATATAAGACGAAGTCGACAGATGAATGCACTAAAGTAGTTGCTGCTCCACTTGAACTACTGACTGGAATTTCAGGTAATTCCAGCAGTGTAGCCTCCTCATTTGTTGTTGGAGGGTTAACAGTGATAGAAACACCAGACTCAGTCACTTGTTGATGTATATTCTCGTTGACAGGTGATTGAGAAGAACTGCTTTGTGTCTGGGCAATATCAACTGCTTCCAACAAAGCTTTTATTGATGGTGGAATTTGTGAGGTGAGGATAGGGGTGGAAAGAGAATTTGCCCTGGGAAGTGAGCTTTGGATGATGGAATCAAGTGATCCCAGAGCATCATAATTTGGTGTCCCTGTGTTTACAACCTGATCTTTTTGTGAAGATTCAGGAGGAGTTTGAGGCAAGGATGGAGATCTTTCTTCCATCTGCTGTGAGGAAGTAGCAGCAGTGGTTGTTGATGACATTTGTTTTGTCACTGGCAGTGGCTCTGGGATCTCATCTTCCAGAGTTGCCTTTTTAGTTGGTTTAGGGGGGGGGGGGGTTTGGATGATTTCTTTTTGGGCTTTTTGGTAATGGTAGGTGTGGGTTTCATAGCAGTGGTTGTGCTACTATGATCACCTGGAGCAGTGGGCTCAGCAGCAGATACCTGAGGAGCAGTGGTAGCTTCTAAAGTCTGCTTAGGAACCTCTGCTTGTCTTTTGGAAGATTTCAACATTCTTGTGAATGTTTCTGCAGTTAAACTGTTTATTTGAAAAGGAGCCCCCTGTGTAAGCACATGGGCATTATCTTTTGAAAACTTTTTCTCAAAATAATAACTCAAAAACCTTGGAAATAGTAAGAAAGCCTTTTTATCAACATTTTTGACCAAGTAATTAAAGATTTCCTGGGAGTAATTAAAATTTTCTCCTTGCAGGATAGCATAACCCAGATATTGAATCTTCAAGGGGATTTCATTGAAGGCAGTGGTTTTGTTGGATACACACATAAGGAGGGTATGAAATAAAAACCTTGTAGCAGATGGAAAACTGCCTTTTTGTAAAGTATCTTTTTGCATTTCTTCTTCATACCCTCTTTCAAGGAAATCCCTTTGGTACTCTGTTTTAGGAAAAGAACTTTTACCTTCTAAATCATTGAGTTCAAAAACTTCAGAAATCGATTGAGGTGTGATGGAGAACTTTACAGCCTTGATTGAAGAATTTATGGCTACAACCTTTTTGTTCACTTTTTCTAGGGTTGCATTTTTCCAAAACTCCCTTTGTGTAGTCAAGTAAACGGTTGCATCACAAGTTAACAAAGTTTTGTACTTTGTGGATGAAAGTGTGTCGATGATGGAATCAAGGATTCTGGTTTCACTGGGTTTTTCAAAGATACCCAAGTAATTGTGTGTAAATTTAAATGGAATCTCAATTTTGGGTGAATCCTTTTGTGTGGTTTTACTAGATTTTTTCACCATGATTGAATCGGGGATGAAGAAGATGAAATGAAGGCGAAGAGGATTGTGCGAAAGTTTTGAGGACAACCGTTTTAGAAGGGAATTTTGAATTACAGTAAAAACCCTGTTTGGGGTTTTTGATCAGGGTTTTATAGACAGGAAAGGTGAATGCTGACGTGGCAGCGGTTACAAAGATCTGATGGTCGAAACACTGTCCACGTGACAACCTTTGATGGAAATGAAGGACAAGTATTTTATCAAAACCACTGATAGAAGAAGACCAGTGGTTGTAATGGTGACAAATGAAAGCAGTGGGTGATTTTTACTATCAGTGGATAGCATATCAGTGGATAAAAACACTGATTTTGAATAACAGTGCTTATAAAAGAAAAGAGGAAACACACTAACTTTCAAGAAACAAAACAAAACATTCCATTAAAATAAAAATACCACCAATAACTCTTAATAATTGAATACAAACCACTTTACTATAACAACTATCACTAAACTTAACAAAACTACTTATAAGGAAAGTAAAAACCTACGCTTCAACTCCATTGACTCATTAACTTGTCTAAATATCTCTAACATCTGTGCCATTAACTAAACATCTTTGTTCCCACTCTCACCATTATTCAAAAGTGCCAGGTCACGAACAGCAGTTGGAGGCAATAAACGCAACGTCTCAGTTACATCATCACGAGAGCCAACTCCAGTCTTCAAAGAATGAAAGCATTTCCTCAGATCTTTAGAAAACTCTAACTCAGCTTCCAAATCTTCCATCACTGCTTTATAAAACAGTTCCTTCAAATCTTCTCCTTGATTACTTGATGAAGCCATTGAAAAAAGCTAACTTTTTAATTAGAAATCGGTAAAACTTAAATAACTTGAGATACGATATACATGAAATGTCTGCATATATATATAAAAGGCTTATGGACACTAACGCGGAACCATTAATGGCATCAACGGTTACATGATGTAAAAATTAGTCCGGGAAACGATACAATCATACAAAAAACTGAAGAGACACACGTTTACATACAGTTATTACTATAAACACACAAACCATTAATTAAACACAGGAAACTTAAACTGGTACACGGCTAACTATGCATCAATCAATGAAAATATTAATGACCCTTTAAATTATAACGAAAATATTACAAACAAAGAAAAACATGCATGTTTAAGGGAAAAGAAAATACACACATAAAAAAACTCCAACTCAACAGAGTATCATTACCAAAATATAATAACCATCATCATACATAAAAAAACAACATAACTAATCTTCGCCAAAACTTTCGATTTCAATCACCTCATCCCACTTCCAATTCTTCAACGCCTTTACCCTTTGATTAATTCTTCTGATATTACGAGGCTAGAGAATAACATGTCAGTCACTCATCTAGAATATTAACTAAACACAACTAAACATATAGATATGGAACCAACCTTGTTGATCTCATGCTTTATAGAATTGTCGGGACATCCAACCAAAGCACCAAACTCCAAGTCAAAGCCTTTAGATTTGTTCTGAAATTTACAAAACAAAATATAAGCAAACATAATAATATTCAGCATAAACATCACCATCTATCACTAACAAAATAATTTACATACTTTAACATAAACGATTTACCTTTGTAGCTCCGATTGAAGACATAGTCAAGTCAGGAAGTACTCCAAACAATTCTTCAAACTGAAAAACAATATACTCATTAATAAAATAAACTACCATGTTGAACTAAAACAATGTTATCTTACAGTTATAAAAGAATTATTACATACATCTCCAGTTTCATCAGATATCTTACTCAACTTTTGAAAATGATCATCCACAACAATGTTGTCAACCACAACCTGGAAAAAAACAACTGATAATCACTGTTGTCATAGTATATTACAAAAATAAACCAAAAAACACAGTATCTGTAAAGAAACACAATGATTTTTAAAAATAAACAACATGATAAAATATTTTACAAGAATTATTACGCACGTTTCCAACTTCATCACATGTCCTGCTCAACGTTTGAAAATGATCATCCACAAAAATGTTGTCAGCCACCACCTGGAAAAGAAAAAAAAACAACTGTCAACCACTGTTGTCATAGTATATTGCAAAAAAAAACAAAAAAAACCATCACAAAAAACACAATAGCTGTAAATAACACAATGATTCTAAGTAACACACAATATCATAAATAATAACAGAAACTTCATCATAAACTTGCTTCTAAATGTACATTCTCATTAGAGCAATAAGAAAATTCATGCAAATGACCATCCACACACTCGTCAGCTACAACCTGACAAAAAAAGCATGTCAATGATTTTTTACTATAATAACACAAAGGATTCCTACAAACACAAAACGATTGTAAAAAACACAATGCTATCTAAATCACAATACTTGACAAAACAAAATGATATTTCATTTCCAACTATATTAGAAGACTTCATATCTGCTGGCTGCTTCATTTCCACAACGTTGTCCAACCCAGCAAACTGAAAAACAAAGCATCATTATTCAAATGAATAAACATGGTTAAATAAACACAATACCATATAAATTAACAACTTACATTTTTCCCCGTAATTGAATCCTCATCATACACAGCATTATCCATCGATCATAACTGAAGCAAAACAAACAAACTAAATAAGAAACTATTATCGAAATATAACAAACATCATAAACACATAAAATATGTAACCACCTTACAGTGATATGCTTTATTGAAAAGGATGTAATGCAAAGAATGCACGGACATATATATACATCTTGTATGCTAACTACCACGTAGAAGTTATCCAAGATGAACCGACAAGATTGAGGGAGCGTACCCACGAAGCGAGAAACATGCAGAAAACACAGCAAAACTTAACTGGCATTGAAAAAACAAACTGCCAAATTTTTTGGGTTTGAACGGATGAGACTAAATCTTGAAGGAAACCACCTGAATTATTACGGTCAGGATCTACTTGAACGTGGGTTTGACTGACGGTTGTTTTGCGGCGAACAATTTATTAATAATGAGATCTCTATAAATTTCCTCTCCACAATTAAAAACACTCAAACTAAACACCTTCTTATTTTCCCCTCTCTCTCTCTCTCTCTCTCTCTCTCGGTTATACATCCAGGCAACAAAACCCAGAGACTTCAACTTCTCAAATACACAATACACACACACAAACATGAGAATCACCCACTGACCTAACCCCTTCCCCCTCGTTCAACTGACCGGCCGCCAGAACCAAATAACCGGCCGACCAAACCCACTCACACCTCACCTACACCCTCCGATCTTCGTTAATCCGACAACCAGAGGTCACCAGCTGGCCATGAGCGCCCACAGCCGGTCCAGATCAGCAGCGGAGAGGCCAGAGACTGAGACAAGAGAGATATCGGAGATCGATTGAAGAGGAGAGAGAGAGAGTAACCGATAGAAGAGAAGAGCCGCCGCACATGGCGGAGGCGCGGCGGCGGAACCAGAAACACGGGATAAATGAGAAGGAAGGGGGCGACGTGATGATGATGACGGAGATGGTGGTTCTGGTGGCGAAGGGCGAAGCCAGACAACCGTCTCCACCCGACAAAAACTCCAGTGAGCTCCCTACATTCTGTTTATATATTCTTCTTCCTCTATTCTTCGGGTAAAAAGAAATTGTTACTGATTTTTATTTTGTTCGGGTGGGAGTTGATTTTGGGCTTGTGAAGATGGCCGACGTCAGCCGGAGCCACGCCGTCGGTGAACGGCGGTGGCTGTGGAGGTGGTTATGTGGTTCGGATTCCACGGGTTCTGATTTCGTTTGGTGGGTCTGGGTAAGAGACGTTACAAGTTCACAGCTTTGGTTCGACTCCGGTTCGGGTCAGATTTTGGAGCCTCAGGTTTTAGGTCAACAGAAGTCAAAGGCAGTCAAACATAGTATTTCGGCTTGTGTTTCAGTGTTTGGGTCAGAGTTCGGGTCCGGGTCGACTCGATCAAACCCGAGTCAACTCGGTCAACACAGTCAAACCGAGCCAACTGAGTTGACTCGGTTAGTTCAGTTAAGCGGCTCGACATTTCGACATGATGATTTGGTAAAGATTAACGACACGATTGTTTTGTTATTCTTATAGTTTTATATACGCGAAAACGAGCTTGAACCGAATTAAATCGACGAAATCATTAGTTAAAAACACTCGGATTATTATTTAGCTTGTTTATATAAATTGATTACATACATATACATTGTTGAAGCTTGATTGAATTTTGAGAAGTAACGACAACTTGGGTTGTCGGGGGCGTCCAAAAACAGAGGAAACTCTGCCCGTTTTTCGAGAAAATCCGTAAATACAAAGTGTTTTATCATAAAATAAAACTATCGGATTCAAATAACTTTTCTTGCGGCACTTTACAACTTACAAAAAAAATGATGATTCCTTTATAAAATAAATATAGTTTATATATTTACTTCGAACATCAAATAATTCGATCCTTTTATAAAAATAAATATATTTGATATATTTATTTCAAATAACAAACAACACGAATTCGTTTATACATATAGTTATGTATTCATTTTAAATATCAAACAACACCAACTCTTATAAAATAAATATAGTTTATATATTTATTTTTAACATCAAACGACTCGTATTCTCATTTAAAATTAAATGTAGCTTGTATATTTATTTTTCAACACAAACAACTCGATGATACTTTTGTAAAATAAATATATCTTTTATATTTATTTCAAACGCCTAAACGGCATACTATATATCACATATATCGCTTACGAGTTTATTACATGTTATTTTCGTATAAATGTGTGTTACATACACGACGACTTCTCAAGGCGACTAATGGGATTCTACTGAAATATTTATATATTTTTATATAAATATTTATATATTTTTAAATCTCACAAGAACTAAGTACTTTCTATACTTAGTAAACTATTAACGACATTAAGCGAAACTAAACGAGTGTAACTTAATCACTTTCGTTAACTTAACAACTTACCGTTGAATCGTTCGGTTAACGATTCGGTAGAGCTCGATGACACGTAGTTTAGTTACTGCGTTCATTTAGAAACTTATAAGATATTCCATGTTAGAAATATGATAGAATGCACGCTAGCGAGTCTCGTATTGGAAACGACATCACGAAGTCGTAATTAGCTAGCTTTGCACAAGGCAATTCAAGTGAGTTCATAACCCCACCTTTTTACGATTTTACATTTTTTTTATAAATAAATGTTTTCGGGGTGGAAAGACATGCACGTTTTGCAGAAAACACACAAAGTTCCCGATGAACAAAGATTGCATATTTTAGACAAAGCACGTTTTGCGAGAACATACGAGGCTTTTGAATGAACGAAAACTCATATTTTTTAAGACATGTTACGAACGGTTTTCAAGGAACTCAAATGGTTTACGAATGAATCATATTAAATATACTGGTTTTTTACAAAACAAATGCGTATTATCGAAATGTGAATGATTTTTATGACTAGGGATGGGATCGTCTGGTGATAATATAAAGACTGGGGAGTTGGTCCGAGAGACTAGGGAGTTGGTCTGAGAGACTCGGGAGTTAGTCTGAGAGACTAGCTGGGTAATTCAGTCTGAGAGACTGGGGAGTTGGTCTGAGAGATTGGGGAGTTAGTCTGAGAGACTAGCTGGGTAATTCAGTCTGAGAGACTTGGGTAAAATACATGTTACAAAAGGATTACTTACAATACAATTGGTATGGTTAGCTAAGGAAGGGTACACTTAGATCATGTGAGTGGTGGGTACAACACTTAAGGCCATTAATCCTCGTTGTAGGACCGAGGGACATGAGTGATAAATCTATTTGGGTGTAGCGAGCCCACACCCATGAGGACCAGGGAGGCCCATAGGGTGACTATGTCTTCCAGCCGGAAGCCCGATACAAATTTGCTAGGTTTGAGTTTTCCTGCATCACTTCACACATACCATTGGCCTTGCAAACCATTGGTGATCTCTTTTTCCTTGTTGCTTTCATACCGGGGTTTTACAAATTACATACCATGTTTTATACAAATTCAAAGCATAGGGTTATGCGAGCATAAAGTCAAAGTCAGGGTGGGCATTGACGGTTATACAAACTTTACAAATACAAGAGTTTACAAATATATGGTTCTACGAACATAATGCGTTACAAATACAAAGTTTCCATATAACTTGACAAGAAAATGATATTAAATTCGTTTTCTCAACAATACATCAAAAACCGGTCATTCAAAAAGGTGTATTTCAAATCTTTTACAAACAAACTATGGACTCGCTCAACTTTATGTTGATTTTTCGCATGTTTCTTTCTCAGGTTGCATTTTCAAAGTTAAGGCACGGTTGGAATAGGAGAACCATGTGGAGTCAAGTACTTAGTGGCGTTCATTTTCTAAAAGACCTAGCTTATTTGCTTCCGCTGTGCAATGAAGATACCGGTCTAGTCACGCCAATGCTCTGATAATTTCAGGGTGTGACATGTTTGCCCATCCCCAATGCCTATCAACATTGGTCATGTGGTTAAGGTCATTAGTTCACGCCTGTCTTCCCCGGTACAGTGTGAGGTTGTCAAGCCTAATAGCGTTATCAACTAATACCCTGTTGCCTCCCCGGTAACAAGTTCGGTAGTAAGATGGGACTTAAAGTGGTAGAGTTGAGTGTATTATCCAACATTGAAATTAAACCCAGTAATAAAAGTATTCCTCCCCGGAATAACCAGTTTGTTTGTCCCTCCACGGGACGCATGCTTGTAAAATAGTAGTGAACTCACCTTAGATTTGCTCGGTAAGTTTCTTACTTGTTCAAGGTTGATCAACCACGTCCTAATATGGTTACCATTAACAGTTAGGAATTCATCCAAGTATTTCATGTATTTAACAGATTGCATGCACTAAAATCATCACGTAGCATATAACAGTCCATTCGGGCCACGTACGAGTTCACACACAAATCCATGATCCCCAAATAAAAGCTTAACAGTCCAATACATTTCCAAATACATGTGCGGCCCAGTCAGTTCTAGGCCCAAACATAGTGTGCGATCCAACTACTGTTGATGGCCCAATAACCAGTATATGGCCCAATGTAACAACCCGACTTTTTAAAGTCAAAGTACAAGTCAAAGGAAAAAAAGATTTCTATTCAGATCTGTCATTTCTGACTTAATTATTGCTTGTACCTTCGAACCTCGATAATCGATAATTTAGTTGACGCCATTTTGTTCTACGATTTATAATATGTGAAGTAACAATGCGATAAACGCCATTAAATGCTAATCTACTTAACGCTATCGCATCGCAACTCGAATCGCAATTATTGGTTTTGTTCTGTGTTATTATGTGTTACTTGTGCATGTTTATATTTGTTGAGGTGTTAATTCGTAAACGCAATCGCAACGCAATCTCATCACGGACTCGAAACTAAGTTATACTTTTATGTTATGTGTTAGTTATGTTATTTGTGTAACTATTGTTTAAAACTATCGCATCGCTTACTCGCAACTCGATTAAACGCAACACAACGCTCAACACACAAAACGAAAGTCAGAAAACCAACTCGCGAAGGCCCTCCGATCAAACGACCATTCGGTCGAATGGACATCCGTCCGGATGACCATCTGATCGGATGGCCATCCGATCGAAAGGCCATCCGACCCATTAACTCCACACCGCCTCTTATCCTCTTCACCTATAAATACCCCTCCTGTCACATCATTGTTCACCTATAACTCACTCCTATCACCTTAAGTCCCATCTTCTATCGAACTGGTTATCGGGGAGGCAACGGGGTTATTAGTTGATAGCGCTATTAGGCTTGGAACCCTCACACCATACTGGGGAGGACGGGCGTGAACTAATGACCTTAAATCATGACCAATGCTTTGATATGGGCATTAGGGACGGGAAAACAAACTGACGCCATCTTGTACGGTATCGAGTTATTATCAACATTGCTTTGAACTGAACTAAACTTTTGGCAACTAAACACGTAAAGTGATTTTCGGTAAACAAATTGTGAACTCACCAGCGTTATGATGATACACTTTTCTGCATGCTTGCAGGTCTATAGGTACATTATTTGGAACTTGTTGTCTGTGATGCTGGAGTGGTCATGGGTCGAGATACATGGAATCATGAGACAAGTCCAGTGGCTTTCATACACTTGGTTTATGAAATACTTAACTAATGATTTATGCTTCCGCTGAACATGCTGAGTTATAATTAATGTTTTGTGACACCCTATTCTAATAAATGAAAGTTTTTATTTAAAATCTTGTTATGAGTTCAATGTGATTGGTGGCTAGATCCTGGTACGCACGCCTCGCGGGGATTTCCGCATGTGGTATTTTGGGGGTGTGACACAAAGTTATGTCACAACAGATTTGGAAACAAAAGGTTGATGTTTCAGAACCAAAACAAATCTGGAAACCTAAAAATGATTTATCAAAACAAAACATTCAAAGTGATTCAAGAATTTATCAAAGGAATGTTTTAAAAGGACAAACTTGGGTTGTCAAGAAACAGACATTTGTGAGTGATAATTGGAAAATTGATTCAACCAAGCAGGTTGACAATAAGAATGAAAAATTGTTTGTGAAAAAATGCTAAAGATTTTCCAAAATTGAACAATTCTTATTGTGTCACAATACCCAAGGTCAAACAGACCTGGGTCGCATTATTCAAATGAATGAGTGGTTTGAATGTGCAGGTGCTCCTGAAGACGGATGAAAGTCAAATTGAGGAGAGGAGGAGCGTGGCACGGGAAGTGGCAGGTCCCTGCAAGTCAAAAACAGAGAGTTTGTTTGTTTTGTATATAAACTAAACATAATCAAAAGCCCTAAAAAATAGAAAAATTTAAAAATCAAAAATATGTTTTTATTTTGTCAAAAATTGAAAAATGAGAAAAAATATGTTTGTTTTTTTTACAAAAAGATGTTTTGATTGAATATGCCGAAACCCTCACGGCTGAACAAACATGATTAATTTCACAAGTGATTAAAAATGGTTTTATCATTGTAAAAAAATCAATGTGTTGTAAATCATTGGGGTACTTTCTGCAAAACAGACCATGTGAAGCAGAAGATGGATGGCGAGATAAAGCTATCTCTATCGGGTTGTCAAATTTTCTTTAAAAGTTTTGAATTTTAGGGGCAGTAAGAATTTTGAAAATACAAAAACATTTGAAAATTTGAAAAAGCCAAAAGCATGAGAAAATTCAAAATGAGGTAGCATACCTGGTCTTCTGATTTTGCGTCAGCAATGTCCTTGACCTCATATAATACTTTGCGTGCTTTAAAAGTTTTCCCTCTGCATAAAAATTGAAACATATCGAAAGATATAAATCAAGTGCAGTTGTAAAGAAGATTCCTAAGTGGAACACACCTCAAATTCGAGCCTTCATCTCTTTGACTGAACGGTAGTTCATACCTGAGCTCTCAAAGCCTCGCACTAACCCAGAGTACAGATATCAATATAGTATACTCACCTGGAGGATTGAATCTAGGGAATCTTGATATAAGAGTATATTCTGAGGTGGGACATGCGAATAAGTTAAGTTCTTAAAACACTAAATCTCGTATCTCAAATAAATTGAACTTTGTGTGAAAATTTAAGTGGATCAGTAAACTAAACTGACAATCTAAGTGAATCGTTTAGAACTTAAAGTCTAAAAAGGTCAACGGTGCTAGTGATTTGTTATAAACTGATATGATCCTCTGACGCAAACTCAACAAAAATATTGTCTGTAAATATTTCTTTACTGCTTTACTTTACAGAAAAATTCCAAAAAGATTTTCGGAGTGTTTTAGCATAAACTTTGAAAAATACAAAAAGATTTTATTTCTATTTTATTTTCGACAACCGATGTCCGAAAGCTGAGTTTTAAAGTCTAAGTATGCTGAACATATTTCTAAAAATAAACAAGTTCATTAATTTGAAACTTGATGTTTTTAAATCGGAAAATTCAAAAACAGTTTGTGAAATCTCCAAGGTCATTAAGTTGGACTTTGATGATTAACTGAGAGTTTTGGATGATTAACTGAGAGTTTTGGATGCTTAACTATCAGATATAGAGTTATTTGATAGGTGGGAAAGCTAGTATGAAATTCTGGAAATTTTAAATCTGTCAAATGATTTTCATAGTGCCAGGTTTCAATAATAAGATATATTAATCTTTAATTGTCAAATCTTTGTGAAAGCCAGATTACGATCCCGACAGCTGAGACTAAAGGAGAGTCTGAAGACAAGCTCAAAGCAAGGGGGGTTTGTAATCGAAGAGCCAGGTGACGATCCTGAAAAGCATGGAAGCTAAAAGAAAGGGGGAGCCTGGAGATAAAGTCAACAGAAAGGGGGAGCTGATTCAGAACGTAGATTCAAGAGGAGCTTGAAGAGCTAAAGGGGAGTCTATGGTTCTGAAAATGTCAAAGCTTCAAAAAGACTCAGAGAAAGAGAGAAGATATAAAGCTACGAGATTGACTGCAGTAATATCCAAGGGGGAGTCTGTGAGTGCATAATGTTTATCACTTCCGTCAATCACGTTTCGTAGAAGAAAACTGATCAAAACAAGGTTTTATAAAGTTAAATATAAGAGAATGGCGAGCTTGTAAATAAGGATACCATCCTTATGCCTTTGCCTATAAATAGGGAGTTCATATTTCATTTTATAACTTTTGCACATTTGAGAACCTTAGAGAAGATCTAGAGAGAGAAAGTCTTATACAAGGTGATTCAAGGTATTGTATTTGTCAAAACTTCAATAGAATCATCATTATATTACGTTCTTGTGTTCCATCCACACACGTACACGGATTCCGCACGTGATACGTGTTCTTCGCAATCGTCGGGAGTTCGAATTTGATCAGGAAACGCACGCTCATTTAAACCCATCAAGATTTCTTGAAAACCCATTTGCTAATTTGGGCTTTAATGAATTTGGAAGATTAATTTGTTCTAACTCCATATTCGCCTCTTCTGTCTATATGTTTGAGGAAAGTGGATAGGGTTGATTAGGGTTTGGGGGTGATGGAGATGCAAATCAGTGGTGGTGGGGAGGGAGACGGTATATCTAAAGATTATAATTCTATAATCTGTTAAAAACTACCTGGTACTTGGTATACCTAAATATGTGGCCCGTTAGCCATAGCTACCACCTTTAGTTGATATGAATGAAAGAGTTGAATTTACATGAATAAAAGCATCATGTTGCTGCCCTCTTGTGATAGAGAGGGGAAATGGTTGGGAAGGAAATGGATGTCATGGTGGGAGGATAATGAGATTAGGGTTTGAAAGGGAAATGAATTGTGATGACACTAATTAGGGTTTGGAGTGAAATTGATATTCGGGTAAAAAAAGTTGTCGTGTATGGGTGAGTGGGTTTAGAACCAGAGCATTAAAAAATGCCACGTGGCATTTCAATAAGCTGATGAAAGAGAGATGTTAACATGAGAAGTTTTATGGATTCTTTTATTAGATTTAGATATACCTTTATAAGGTTTTTAAATTTAGGGTAAATTACTTTTTGAGTCCTCGTGTTTTAGTGGTTTTAATTACTTGAGTCTAAAATCAAAATGTTTAATGCCCTGAGTCCCTAAACATTTTTTATAACCTTTTGAACCCAAGTTTTAACACAGTTAGAATTTTTTTTGTTAAGTTTTGTTAAATGGCCAATTTACCCCTATAATTAAAAAATAAAAAGGCTAATTGTTGGTGCAGTTGTCTGTCGACTACATCCTCGTTCGAGTCTTAGTTAAAGAAAGACAAGCCACTACGAGTTTAACTACGAATTGACTGCGGCAATATCCAAGGGGGAGTTTGTTGATGCATTTATTGTCTATCGCCTTCGTCAATTCGAGTCATAGTGAAAAACAGGAAGAAATCAAGCTCATAATGTCACAAGTAGATAAAATTAGCAAGGTGTCATTTTGGTAATTAATGAGAAATCTCATTAATTCCAATGTCATATAAATAGGAGAGTTATGCCATAAGTTGTAAGACTTTTGAAGACTTTTGACTCCATTTTGTGATTTTGGTGATTCAAGTCTAGAGAGAGAAAGTCTAGAGAGAGAAAGTCTCTCTACACGTGGTTTTTGTATTGTACTTGTCATATTTTGCAATAAAATCACGGTTCTAGTATGTTACTGTGTGTTCGGTCACGCACGTTCACGGATTCCGCACGTCGAACGTTCGTTACGCAATCGAACGGTGTCAAAACCGGTCCTACACTAATTTATTATTGATTTCAGTCTCTTGTATCTCTCACTCTCCCTTCTCTCTCCCAAAAAAATTGCATCTCTCTCTTTTCTTTCTTTCTCTGCCTAAATTCTATCATCAGGTGGCTTGATTCCACATTAAATTCATCTAGATTCACCTAATCCACCTATTTTGGTGTCAAGTTTGGCTCCTACGACCTTGGATTCCTTTATACAAAGTGATTCTTTAGCCCCAAATGGGGGTTTATCTGGCGCCGCCCAACCTGTTGGTGGAGTCACACCCCCAAAATCCACCCGCGGAGTATCACCGCTTGGGAGCGTGACTGACCAGGATCAAGCCACCAATCATATAGAACAACGTAAATAGTAAGAGTATTTGTCATTCAACCAAACCAATCCATATGAAAGGTGTTCCAAAACATAAGTGTAATAACAAAGTTTAGCGGAAGCAAATGAGTAAAAGCCCAATCATAAACAAGTATGTAATGTCATAATGTTCAATCAAAGCATTCACGATCCTTGTCCACAACGACCGCGCCTCCCCATGCAAGCTCCATGTATACCGAACGACCTGCAAGGCATGTAACAGAGAGTCAACAACTAGTTGAGCGAGTTCACAGTAAGTAAGTGCGTAATAGTAAGTTCGTCTGTAACATGCGGCTCTACTGGGCCGATAGTATATTCTATTGGTGGGGGCTTCCCATGTTGCATATACACTAGACTATTTGTAACCATAAGTGTTCTTCTTAACCTGAGAACAGTAGTACGTACAAGGTTTACGTAGGATTTACGTAAGTGTCCTTCACAACCGAGGACAGGGGTACGCTGGGGTTTACGTAGGTTTTACGTAAGTGCCTGACACAACCGAGGCAGTAGTGAGTATAAGTTCACGTAGGTTTTACGTGAGTGTCCTTCGCAGCCTGAGGACAGTGATGAGTACAATTATACGTAGGTTTTACGTATGTGTCCTGCACATCCGAGGAAGATGGTAGATAGTCTAGTAACAGTGTAAGTACAAATCTATTCCTTCAATCCCATTCCCAACCCCGGGAATCCCATGCCTTGGTAAAGAGTGTGAACTCACCTTGGTTTGCTCGGTATGTTATTGCTTCTAGTATTAATAAATAGTTAGGCCCGTTACACATGACCTAAGGTACATTGCACATAAACTTAATATAAGTGTTTACATTCAATTAGGGTTTACAAGTCCTTGTTGTCTAAACAGTTGTGATTCGTGTGATAATCGTGTACAGAATAATGTGACACAGATTGTTCATACATACAGTATCACACAGTCATATACAGTTGTGACAACCCGTACTTTAGACTTATCTTGTGTGACGTTATATGCTCACGTGATCTATGTTAATTGAACGAATACATGATATGTTATGTGATTATGTGATTGTGTGACATGTTGCTTAAACCGAATAGTATTTGATTTCACGAAAACCCACTCGGTCCATTTAGTGGACTCGAGACCATGAGAAAACCCATGTGGGATTTCGGCCCACATCCCTTGTACGTATACATATATACATGCACACCTTTAGGGTTCTAGTTTTACAACTTGGCAATTTAGAAAAAAAAAAAACACACACAAAACCCTAGCAAAAACATCTCTCTCTTTCTCACGCATAACCGGACGGCACAAGCAACCGGAAATTGATCCCGATTTGGATTACCCTCGACCGATCGGTTAGTGTTTTAATTGAATTGCTTTACTTGATTTGTGTGTTATTTGGCTGAATGTGTTGTTGAATCGGTCGGACATGTAGAACTGATCGACCGGATATGTTTGATGGATAGGAATCGATGTCTGATAAATTGTTGATTTGCTATATATGATTAGATAATTGCATGTTTGTTTGGGCTTTGTTCGATCAGCCGGACAGGTTATATAATCGGATAATGTTTGATAATGTTAATGATAATATTCTTGTTAAGTTGGTTACATGATTACGAAATCGGATATGATGTTTGATGTTGTTGTTCATAAATTGGGTGATTTGGTTATTCACGTTATTCATACTAGGGTTTATGAGAATGTATGTTGTTATTGCATGTTTGATCGATAAAACTCGGTAGGATTCATGAGAAACTGTTAGTTGGTTTGAATTATGGAAATTGATAATTGATTGGCATAACTGATTGCATGAAACATGGAAACTGTTACAAGTTGTTAGGCACACGGATTGCGAGTCGAGACCGAGATTGCGAGTCTTGTTGCGACTCGGAACCTCACACAACAGCATGAGCCGAAACCGTGGTTGTGAGTCCCGGTTGCGACTCGTAACCAAACCATGATGAGCCGAGACCAGTAGTTACGACTCGTAACCCCGTTGCGACTCGAGACCGGACTCGAAACCACCTAGTCTCGAAGGATATGCGTCTGTCGAGATCTCCCTTGTTGCGACTCGTAATCTCTGTTGCGAGTCGGGACCATGCACGTGCACATGATTGGACTTGCACACTGACACGAGCCCAATTAATTGGGCCGGATAATTGGACTTGTTTACATCGCTGCTTATTGGACTGCTTATCTGGTTGGGCTATTATTGTCATTGGGCCGGGTTATGTTTGGGCCGAATACTTAGATTGTTATCGGATTGCTGATACGTGTACATGTTTACCATGATCCTTGCATGCTTGCAACGTGTTAACCTATGTGATACAGTATGTGTGCTATATACGAACCTGACTTATGTGATAACCCTGTTAGGACGTGGTTGATCATTTACTTGCTACCTGTACTCTTTGTGCATCTGCCGAGCAAACCAAGGTGAGTTCACACAGCCAAGGCATGGGGTTCCCAGGGTGGGAATGGGATTGAATAAACTATACGTACATACTTAGTTAACAGAACATAATGATATGAGTCCTCAGGGTGAGGGTGGTGAATGATAAGATACGGCTAGACTAGTATACCAATTGAACTGATCTTCGCATACACGCCAGGGGTTGGCCGCGATATTATGACTGATCTTCGCACACATGCCTTGGAAAGGCCGCGAACTATAGATACTAAAACTTCGCACACATGCCAGGGTGGCCGCGATACAAATATACATAGTCTAGAATACTTGAGAACTTTCCCTAATCTTCGCATACATGCCGAAAGGGCCCGCGATACGAACCAATGCTATACATGAACAATGAACGAACTAGTACGATGCATGATTAGATAAACGAACGCAATGCTTGCTATACTACTCCATTACTGAACTTACTTACTGTGAACTCGCTCAACTAGTTTGTTGATTACTTGCTGCATGCCTTGCAGGACCTTAGGTACATTATGGAGCTTGCACAGGGAGGAGCAGGTCGTTGTGGGCAAAGGATCATGAATGATGTTTCAACACTTATGTTAAATCATACATACTATTGTTTGGGTTACTTAAATGCTTCCGCTATACTTAACTACTTTATACGTTCTATATGATTGGTGGTTAGGATCCTGGTCATGTCACGCCTCCAAGCGGTAATACTCCGCGTGTGGATTTTGGGGGTGTGACAGATTGGTATCAGAGCCATTGGTTATAGGGAACTAGGTTTTAATATGGGGAAAACGTTTTATTAAAACCAGACTATAACCAGAACAGTGCTCTCAACGATCCACAACGACGCTTCGCTCCACGTGCAAGACTCGACATCCTAGGTAATAAGGTTTGTGTTTATTGCCTGTTTGCTAGAACTGCTTAGAACTTGCTCGCATTACACTTAGATACACATGATGCTATTACATGAGAATACCTACGTGCTTACACTTTTCTGTCATCGCCCTACTCGCGAACCACTCTCATTTACGTTACTTTTACCATGAAGATCATGTCTGGACGAATCAACATGACTCAAGCCCAGCTAGAGGCTCTCGTTCAAGCTCAGGTTGCTGCGGCACTTGCAGCTGCTCAAGCAGGTCAACACGCGCAGCAGCCTGTCTGCACGTTCAAGAACTTCATGGACTGTCGTCCAAACTCTTTCAGCGGCACAGAGGGGGCAGTGGGACTCCTCCACTGGTTTGAGAAGCTAGAATCCGTATTCGAAATGTGCGAGTGCCCTGAGGCTCGCAAGGTCAAGTTTGCCACCGGCACCTTGGAGGGAATAGCACTGACTTGGTGGAACGCCCAAGTTCAAATCTTAGGGTTGGCAGCTGCTAACGCCACACCCTGGAACGACTTTAAGGAACTCATTAAGAGGGAGTATTGCACGCGGGAAGACATACACAAGCTGGAAGACGAGCTGTACAATCTGAAAATGATTGGGTCAGAGATCGAAGCGTATACGAAACGGTCAAACGAGCTGGCAGTTCTGTGTCCAACTATGGTGGACCCTCCACACAAGCGCATTGAGTTGTATCTCAAGGGATTGGCGCCAGAGATTCAGAGCCACGTGACTTCGGCTAATCTCGAAAACATCCAGGAAATCCAACGCCTCGCTCATCGCATTACCGACCAGGCAGTGGATCAGAATAAACTACCAAAGCGTGTCAACGCTACTGCTACAGTCACCCCAGCTGCTACTTCTGCTACACCCAACGACAACAAACGGAAATGGGATGGGGATTCCGATCAGTCTCAAACACAGCAGCGCAGAACGAACGACTACCAGAACCCGAGTCAGCAATCATCTGGCAGTCAGGAGCAGGGTGGATACAGGGGAGTACACCCACTATGTAACAAGTGTAACAAGCACCACAGTGGAAGGTGTCGCAAGGAACGTTGCCAGAGATGTTTCAAGATAGGGCACGAAGCCAAAGATTGCAGGAGCTCACGACCTGCAAACCAGAATCAGCAACTTCCACCACCAGTTCCTCAGAACCCACAGCAGCAGCAGCAGCCACAGCGTAGAAATCGGGGATGTTTCCAGTGTGGGGCAGAAGGTCATTACAAGCGCGATTGCCCACAGTTGAACCAGAATCTGAACAACAATAATAACCAGGGCAATGGGAACAACAACAACAACAATGGCAACGAGGCAAGGGGTCGAGCTTTCATGCTAGGACAAGGAGACGCTGCTTGAAGTTATAACTCGTTTTGGGATTTTCTTTATTATGTCTCTGTTACTCAAACAAAGTTAGGTTTGAACCTGATTCGTACTGGGTTTTATGGACTATTTTAGTTACTATACTTTGTGTTTGATATGATGGATGGTTTGATATTATTTGAACGCACCTGCTGTATTTGAGAACCTCATGAACAGGGTGTGCAAACCCTACCTAGACAAGTT
Organism: Helianthus annuus; assembly: GCF_002127325.2. Taxonomy (NCBI): domain Eukaryota; kingdom Viridiplantae; phylum Streptophyta; class Magnoliopsida; order Asterales; family Asteraceae; genus Helianthus; species Helianthus annuus. The sequence goes on along the minus strand of NC_035449.2, from coordinate 129,803,007 downwards.
CGTCATAGTATTCGTGAAGTCCACTTCTTAGGCCATATAGTGAGCAAGGATGGGATCCGTGTCGATCCATCCAAGGTAGACTCGACCAGAAATCAGGCCTACACCACATACTACAGACGGTTTATGCAGGGATTTCTCAGAGATTGCTCAGCCACTTACGCTACTGACACAGAAGGGTGTCACCTATTGCTGGGAGAGCCCCAGGAGACTGCTTTCAGCGCGACAAGGTTATCGCTTTTGCTTCACGTTAACTTAAGATTCATAGACGCAACTACACAACGTACGACTTAGAGCTGGGAGCTGTCGTTTTCGCGCTTAAGATATGGCGACACTACCTGTACGGTACCAGGTGCACGATTTACACCGATCACAGGAGTCTCGAGCATATCCTTAGGCAGAAGGATTTGAACATGCGTCAACGATGATGGGTTGAACTACATAGCGACTACGAATGCGCCATCAAGTACCATCCAGGCAAGGCCAATGTTGTGGCGGACGCCCTCAGTCGGAAGGACACTCTACCTTAGCGCGTGCGAGCGCTACTGCTACGATCCAATCTAGCCTTCCAGCACAGATACGAACTGCTCAGATAGAAGCACAGAAGCCCGAAAACGTCAAGGCTGGAGCCTTACGCGGCACACAACAACGATTAGGACAGAAGGCAGACGGCGCCTACTTTGTAACGGGGCATATTTGGGTCTCACTTAACGACGGTCTATGCGAACTTGTGATGGATGAAGCTCACAAGTCTTACCACTCAGTACATCCAGGGTCGGATAGAACGTACTACGACATCAGCACTACTTATTGGTGGCCTAGTATGAAGGCCCACATCGCTACGTACGTTGGAAAATGCTTGACCTGTGTGGGAGTCAAGGTTGAATATCGGAAACCAACGGGCCTACTTCAGCAGCTTAAGATACCTCAGTGGAAATGGGAAGAAATTTCCATGGATTTCGTTACAGGCCTACCTCGATCCCAGCATGGGAACGATACCATATGGGTGATCGTGGATCGACTCACCAAGTCTGCACACTTCCTACCGATTAAGGAAACGGACAAGTTCTCCACTCTCGCAGACATCTATCTTAAAGAAGATTGTTCGAGGCACGGGGTGCCCACGTCCATCATTTCGGACCACGATGCACGATTCACGCCAGAACTTTGGCAAGCAATGCACAAACCATCCAACTCACGATTAAACATGAGCACAGCAGCATACAAACCGCTCCATTCGAGGCATTGTACGAGCGTAGATGCCGGTCACCTCTTTGTTGGGCAGAGGTGGGGGATAGTCAGATTACGGGTCCAGAGATTGTAATGGATGCCACGGAAAAAGATTGCACAGATACGACAACGCATGGCGGCAGCACGCGACCGTCAGAAAGCCTACGCGGACAAGCGTAGAAAGCCATTGGAATATCAGGTCGGGGACCATTCGGGATCATAGAACGTACAGGCAGGATAGCCTATAGATTGAACCTACCAGCTGAACTCGGGGCAGTTCACAATGTCTTTCAGGTATCGAACTATCGACGAGCGGTTGCAGTTCGTCGGGAAACCAGTTGAAATCACGGACCAGGATGTGAAGGTCCTCAAACACAAGAGAATCCCTCTTGTTCGAGTTCGTTGGAACTCCAACGTGGCCCAGAGTACACCTGGGAACGCGAAGACAGGATGACAGAAAAGTACCCCAGTTATTCGAAACAAATACAACCACTACTGAGGCTGAAGCTACTACTTCGGAATTTCGGGACGAAATTCCAGATCAACGGGGGGAGGATGTGACACCCCAGGAAAAACCAGGGAACGATTGAACTTACCTAGCTTCCTCAGTGAGTGCATACCAAATTTCGGGACGAAATTTCCAATTAGTTGGGGATAATGTGACAACCCGTACTTTAGACTTATCTTGTGTGACGTTATATGCTCACGTGATCTATGTTAATTGAACGAATACATGATATGTTATGTGATTATGTGATTGTGTGACATGTTGCTTAAACCGAATAGTATTTGATTTCACGAAAACCCACTCGGTCCATTTAGTGGACTCGAGACCATGAGAAAACCCATGTGGGATTTCGGCCCACATCCCTTGTACGTATACATATATACATGCACACCTTTAGGGTTCTAGTTTTACAACTTGGCAATTTAGAAAAAAAAAAAAAAACACACACAAAACCCTAGCAAAAACATCTCTCTCTTTCTCACGCATAACCGGACGGCACAAGCAACCGGAAATTGATCCCGATTTGGATTACCCTCGACCGATCGGTTAGTGTTTTAATTGAATTGCTTTACTTGATTTGTGTGTTATTTGGCTGAATGTGTTGTTGAATCGGTCGGACATGTAGAACTGATCGACCGGATATGTTTGATGGATAGGAATCGATGTCTGATAAATTGTTGATTTGCTATATATGATTAGATAATTGCATGTTTGTTTGGGCTTTGTTCGATCAGCCGGACAGGTTATATAATCGGATAATGTTTGATAATGTTAATGATAATATTCTTGTTAAGTTGGTTACATGATTACGAAATCGGATATGATGTTTGATGTTGTTGTTCATAAATTGGGTGATTTGGTTATTCACGTTATTCATACTAGGGTTTATGAGAATGTATGTTGTTATTGCATGTTTGATCGATAAAACTCGGTAGGATTCATGAGAAACTGTTAGTTGGTTTGAATTATGGAAATTGATAATTGATTGGCATAACTGATTGCATGAAACATGGAAACTGTTACAAGTTGTTAGGCACACGGATTGCGAGTCGAGACCGAGATTGCGAGTCTTGTTGCGACTCGGAACCTCACACAACAGCATGAGCCGAAACCGTGGTTGTGAGTCCCGGTTGCGACTCGTAACCAAACCATGATGAGCCGAGACCAGTAGTTACGACTCGTAACCCCGTTGCGACTCGAGACCGGACTCGAAACCACCTAGTCTCGAAGGATATGCGTCTGTCGAGATCTCCCTTGTTGCGACTCGTAATCTCTGTTGCGAGTCGGGACCATGCACGTGCACATGATTGGACTTGCACACTGACACGAGCCCAATTAATTGGGCCGGATAATTGGACTTGTTTACATCGCTGCTTATTGGACTGCTTATCTGGTTGGGCTATTATTGTCATTGGGCCGGGTTATGTTTGGGCCGAATACTTAGATTGTTATCGGATTGCTGATACGTGTACATGTTTACCATGATCCTTGCATGCTTGCAACGTGTTAACCTATGTGATACAGTATGTGTGCTATATACGAACCTGACTTATGTGATAACCCTGTTAGGACGTGGTTGATCATTTACTTGCTACCTGTACTCTTTGTGCATCTGCCGAGCAAACCAAGGTGAGTTCACACAGCCAAGGCATGGGGTTCCCAGGGTGGGAATGGGATTGAATAAACTATACGTACATACTTAGTTAACAGAACATAATGATATGAGTCCTCAGGGTGAGGGTGGTGAATGATAAGATACGGCTAGACTAGTATACCAATTGAACTGATCTTCGCATACACGCCAGGGGTTGGCCGCGATATTATGACTGATCTTCGCACACATGCCTTGGAAAGGCCGCGAACTATAGATACTAAAACTTCGCACACATGCCAGGGTGGCCGCGATACAAATATACATAGTCTAGAATACTTGAGAACTTTCCCTAATCTTCGCATACATGCCGAAAGGGCCCGCGATACGAACCAATGCTATACATGAACAATGAACGAACTAGTACGATGCATGATTAGATAAACGAACGCAATGCTTGCTATACTACTCCATTACTGAACTTACTTACTGTGAACTCGCTCAACTAGTTTGTTGATTACTTGCTGCATGCCTTGCAGGACCTTAGGTACATTATGGAGCTTGCACAGGGAGGAGCAGGTCGTTGTGGGCAAAGGATCATGAATGATGTTTCAACACTTATGTTAAATCATACATACTATTGTTTGGGTTACTTAAATGCTTCCGCTATACTTAACTACTTTATACGTTCTATATGATTGGTGGTTAGGATCCTGGTCATGTCACGCCTCCAAGCGGTAATACTCCGCGTGTGGATTTTGGGGGTGTGACAACAGTAGCGTACAGTAGCATGTTGTAATGTATAGAACATACAGTAGGCTCTAACACTAGTGTTTACAAGTAAACTTAGAACACTTATTCACTTATTCATACGTATAGCATCAACAAACTCGGACAACACATCACCCTTTATAAAATTTGGACCAATGTGCATCACCTACATAAATTCGGACCCCCTTACATCAAGTAAAAGGTCGGATCATGTATAACACTATAAAAGTCGGACCATTTCCTCAATTACAAAACTCGGACCCCTTTCTCCCATTACCAAAGTTCGGACCCTCAACAAGAAACATAAGTCGGACATCATGCATTAAACAAAAGTCGGATTACACCCACTACTAACAAACTCGGACCTATGCTTTCCCCACAAAACTCGGACCCCTTATATCCTTAAAAGGTCGGACTCCCTTATGCACCATATGAAATTCGGACTTCTTGTCCTTTTAAAACTCGGACACCCATCCCCCACTCTTTTAAAATTCGGACTATTCATGTAATTTAAGAAATTCGGACCATATGTCCTTATAAACTTCGGACAAGTAAACATCACAATAATTCGGACCATTTGTTATATTCCAAAGTTCGGACACCATGTGATTCAACAAAGTTCGGACCTCTTGTGTCCTTTAAAAAATTCGGACATTATATCTTATGTAAACGTCGGACAAGTGAACATTACATAAAACTCAGGTCAACAATCAGTCACACGAATATTCAAGTTCATTGGAACAGTTACGTTCATACGATCAGGAAACCCTAATTCATTCATATGCATTGCAGTAATCCAATTATCAATCAATAATTCTAACATATCTTGTATCTTAACATCAGGCAAATGATTACACACTAATCAAAATCATTTCACAATAATCAGAATTCAATCAATAATACAGAACTATTATGTGAAGAACTAGGGTTTACATGAACCACACAATCAAGGATTAATAACAACAAACAATCATTAAACAATTACCTTGGATTGATTCTAGATAAGGAGAGGAATCAAGAGTGATGATTGAGAGCTTGTGCCAATGATGAAGAAGATGATTGCAAGAGAGGGTTGTAGAGAAGTCTTGAAGATACGTATGATGGTTTGTTAGATGATTAGTGAATGATTAGGGAGGAAGTTAGGGTTAAGAGTGATTGGAATTTCACTAACTACTCTACTCACCCCTAAGTATCATCTTTTACATAAGTACACCCATCTCAATATAATTTACAGTTTCACCACCAAGTTCATGTATTTGTCAAATCTTTCATAAAATAACACATAACCTTGCAATATTCACAATACACTTTATCGAGTCACAACGTATACAGTTACAATGCAAACAAATTGTATAAGTAACCAACTAAACAAACAGTTAATCGTGCAATAAATGCGAAAATGGAATCTCGGAAACTCGAGTTGTCACATTATCCCCAACTTGAAAGATATTTCGTCCCGAAATTTAGCATGCGGTTACTGAGGAAGCTAGGTAAGTTGTGTCGTTTACTGGTTTTCCTGGGGTGTCACATCATCCCCCCGTTGATTTGGAATTTCGTCCCGAAATTCTGTAGTAGCTTCAGCCTCAGTAGTGGTTGCACGGTTTCCGAATAACTGGGGATACTTGAGTTTCATTTGGTCTTCTCGTTCCCAGGTGAACTCTGGGCCACGACGGGAGTTCCAGCGTGTCACACCCCGACCACGTAAAACGACAAATCGTGGCGGAAACGCCGGGGAGTGTTGTAACAGAATTATTGTTTCAAACCATGGATACGAAGAGTTTCATTTCATTAAATATTTAACATTGTTCTAAAGTTAAACAAGCAAATCAAACATAGACTAATATCATTATTAAATTGCTAAGGCCTCGTCCGGTCCTAAGTGAGCATGCTTCCTATTCGCAATCAACACTAAGCAACTTCACCTGAAACATATGTAAAAACAAAGTCAGCAAAGAAATGCTGGCGAGTACATAGGTTTTGTGAGAGTGTCAGATTCATGGCTCGTTTATACGTTGGAATAAATTGTGCAACCTTGCTAATTGTCATTAGAAAACCTTGTTTTATAAAATGTTTGTATCGTAAAATGAATAATCGAATCAAAATAGTTTGGTTATAATTTATAAACCTCAAAGCCATGAATCTTTACCCAAAACATTTGTTTTTCGTAAACCAAATCGTAAATCATTTTTGTAATAAAATTCGTATAGTTTATATCGTTTCGAAAACCTCGTTTGTGTGACATCGCTTCCAATTGTTTACCCAGATCGTTTAATTCGTTAAACATCTCTTTAGTCGTTTAAATCATTCTCGTTTTAGATCGTGAAACTACTTTTGGTCGTCTCGTTAATAACATTCAAACCTGTGTGACTCGTTTATTGTTCAACTCGTTTTGGCATTAACAAACCTCCAAAGGGTAAGTTAACAATCATCAGATTTGATCGTTACCCACCTAACCCACACATAACCATGGGTCCGGTCTGATAACGGGATTTGTCGGATCCTATGGTACCATAACCTAATACTGGTCGGTTTGGCCGAAATTAATGAATGTCATTTGTTATGTAATTACAACCAACAAGCTCGTTCACATTATCGAAATCGTTATTAGTTTGATATAAACCATCTTACTCGTTGTGAAACCATCATTAAAACATCGAAATCGTTTTGATACATATGAATCACCCCAAAACATTTGAAAACAGTAAAATAGGGGAACTATGTACTCACCTTTGGGTGCGTTTTTATATGCTAACACAATCCCTCAAATTATTTATTTGTCCTAAATTAAATAAGAATGATTTAATAAACAAAATTCTTAAAAATGACGAAGTTTCTCCGATACTTAGAATTTTCACATAACTTTGAAATTCCTTGGAAAGTTATTATTTTTTTATTATTTCGGTATATTCGCGTATATGTACTCAAGCGTAAAACAAATAATCTTGTAAAGTATTATCATGTCATCATACACATATTATAAAACACATAGCACATTGTAACATATAAAATTTTCTCATGAACAACCCATTATAGTTATGTCGAAAAACACTTATTTTAGCGTTTCGGTAACTTTTTTGAGCGTCGAAAGTCACGTATGACTAACCAAACACCAAGTAAACTTAATTTAAGTTAAAATACTTATTTTTATACTAAAAATATCAGTTTGGTTACTGATCTAAAACAGTGTAATAAAAATCCTTCGAAAAGGCGATTTTTAACCGTTTTACCGCATTGTTTTGCATCAAACGTTACCCGAACCATCCCTAATCGAAACGACTTGAAATTTTAACATAACCCATGTTATTTACTGAATAAAATAATGGTTTTACTCATGATAGTGCAGGTCTTAAATACAGCATTTAGATCATGCAAATTTCGCATATTTTACCACTTTTTAAGCTATATGTACAACATGTAAAGCTACCAACCTTATGTCAAAGTTTCATACCATTATAATACATCAAGTAAAGTTATTTTTAGTGTTTATAACCTGATCTAAACAGTTTTTGCCAAACAAGCCCTTTTTATCATTTCTTGAGCTTTAAACCCACATGTATCTTTGTGTACAAGTGCCTAAAGCACACTAACATAGCATCACATTTTATATGGGTTTAGATGCATCAAATATGAGATTTATTTATGTTATTTGCTGATGTACTTGGTCATCTAACATATCATACATGAATCACCAAATACTTGCATTTTTTTCCATTATTTAAGAACAAGCAACAATATAAACGAGTATTTAACAACAATCAAACTCAAAACTCATACACACACATATATATACGTATATGTATGGTTATACATGTATATATACACCACCATTTTTTTTAACCAAGACCCATTTCATTTTTAGATTTCAAGTTTAGTGAAAATCCCAAGATTCAAGAGAAACTTTAAATCATCTAAGAACAACTATGAATCAATGGTAAAACATAAGTGTTATACCTTCAAGATTCAAGTAGGTTGTGGGATGATAGGAAGCTTGTATTCACTTGACAACACCTTGGGAACACCCTTAGATCTTCACACTAACTTGAAGTTTACTAGAAAGGGTGTTGAATCTTCAAGAACAAGACTTGAAGATATGAAGAAGATTAAGATAGAGAGAGGGAGAGATGGGGACGGTTTTAGGAGGGAGAGAGGGAAGTGAAGATGGAGTGATGGGATGGTGGTATTTATAGACCTTTCATATAGCATATTCCTAGCATATTCCTGGCATATTCCTGGCATATTCCTGGCATATTCCTGGCATATTCCTGGTATATTCCTCGCATATTCCTGGGTTTGCTGCGTAGTCTGCGTTTTGCAGTGTAAGCACTGTGTCGCGTAGGAACACACGGTACGCGCTTAAACTTGAAAAATAACGTTTTAACCGTTTTAATTTATTTTTCAACACGAACCTGATTAAAATAAAATTTTAATCATAACAGAATATTTGTGGGGTTAAATATTATTCGGGCGGCCACCAACGTTCGTTTCGCAGTTTTGTCGTAATTAGTTCTTTAGTTCAAATAAACATGTTTTCGCCATACCGAATCCTTCGAAACTTATTTCTAAGTTATGTCAGGGATATTTAGGGTATGTTTGGCTTACGTCACAGTTCCGGAGTGTACGTCGCATTAAACTGATTGCGTTTAAGCACCAGTTTGCGTATAACCTTCCAGAAAGTGATTTAAAGCTTGAAATCGGTATCGAATCAAATTGTAAAATTACTAAACACAATTGCACATATAGTAACACCAAAATACACATAATAACACCAAAGCATATTGTTTTATTGATAACGGACATTGTTTTACATAATACGATGATTACAGATCACAGTTGTCACAGTCTCCCCTACTTTAGGAAATTTCGTCCCGAAATTTTACTTAGAGGAATCTTGTGAAAACAAATGCGGATATTTTGTCTCCATCTGGTCCTTACGTTCCCAAGTAAACTCGGGGCCACGTTTTGATTCCCAGCAAACTTTGACTAAATGAATCCGTTTGTTCTTCAACTGTTTGTAGGTACGCTCTACTATCTCCACAGGTTTCTCGACAAAGTGCATCGTTTCATCAATTTAAATCTCGTCGAGAGGGGCGTGAAGATCAGCATCAGCTAAACACTTTCGCAAATTGGACACGTGAAAAGTCGGATAACATTTCCAAGCTCTGGAGGTAGCTCTAGTCGATAGGCAACCTTTCCAATTCTTTCAACAATCTTAAATGGTCCAACATATCGTGGTGAAAGTTTTCCTTTCTTTCCAAATCTCACCACTCCCTTCCAAGGTGACACCTTGAGTAGGACACAGTCTCCGACTTGAAATTCTAAGGGCTTGCGTCGCAAATCTGCATAACTCTTTTGACGGCTTCTAGCCATCACAAGATTATCGCGAATTTTCTTGATTTTGTCTGTTGCTTCCAGAATGATCTCAGGTCCAGTAAGCTGAGCCTCACCGGTCTCATTCCAACAGACAGGTGAACGACATTTTCGACCGTAGAGAGCTTCGAATGGTGCCATATTAATGCTAGCATGATAACTATTATTGTATGAGAACTCGATCAGTGGTAAATGAGAATCCCAATTACCACCAAAGTCTATCACGCATGCTCTAAGCATATCCTCCAAAGTTTGAATCGTCCTCTCAGATTGACCATCTGTTTGGGGATGATAAGCAGTGCTTAGATTCAGTTGGGGTCCCAAAGCAGATTGCATGGTTTTCCAAAAATGAGATGAAAATCGAGCATCACGATCAGAAATGATATCCAAAGGAACACCATGTCGTGATACAATCTCGTCTACATAGATCTTGGCAAGCTTCTCAGCAGAGAAATCCTCACGGATTGGTAGGAGGTGAGCTGATTTTTGTCAAACGATCAACTACAACCCAAATAGCATCGTGACCTTTAGACGTACGCGGTAATTTGGTGATGAAATCCATTGCAATGTTCTCCCATTTCCAAACCGGTATCTCTGGTTGTACAAGCAAACCAGAAGGTCGTTGATGTTCCGCCTTGACTTTGAGACAAGTTAGGCATTTCGATACATACAAGGCAACATCCTTCTTCATACCAGGCCACCAATACTGGGTACGGAGATCCTTGTACATTTTATCAGCACCAGGATGGATAGAATATTGAGACTTGTGAGATTTGTCCATTACTAAGGTGCGAAGATCGTCTAGATTCGGAATCCACAAACGATTCTCAAAATAGAGTAAACCATCGTCTTTCCTTTCGAGTTTAAGCTCAAGTTGAAGCGGTAGCTCATACTTCAATAAGTCTTTGATCACACAAGATCGTTGAGTTTGAAGGACGCGAGATCGAATATCAGATAGAGTTTGAACAGAATGAAGCTTGACTCGTTCCTTTCGACTAAGCGCATCGGCTACGACATTCGCCTTACCAGGGTGGTAGCGGATCTCGCAATCATAACGTTTAAGAGTTCAACCCAACGTCGTTGCCTCATGTTCAGTTCCTTCTGATTGAGAATATGCTGGAGACTCTTGTGGTCTGTGAAAACCACACACTTTGTTCCATAGAGGTAGTGTCTCCAGATTTTAAGCGCAAAAACCACAGCTCCTAACTCAAGATCATGAGTCATATAGTTCCTCTCGTGAATTTTTAATTGTCTAGACGCATAAGCTATGACTTTACCACGTTGCATAAGAATGCAACCAAGTCCTAGATTCGACGCGTCACAATAGACAACAAAATCATCGTTTCCCTCAGGCAGAGATAAAACAGGAGCATCACAGAGCTTTCGTTTCAGCGTTTGGAACGCTTCTTCTTGCTTAGGTCCCCACTCAAAAGGCTTATTTTTCTGAGTCAAAGCAGTGAGTGGAACCGCGATCTTCGAGAAGTTAGAAATAAACCGTCGATAATAACCAGCTAGTCCAAGAAAAGAACGAACTTCTGTAGGTGTCGTTGGTGTATTCCAATCCTTAATCGCAGCAATCTTGGATGGGTCTACATGGATACCCTACTCATTGATAATATGACCCAAGAACTGAACTTCTTTAAGCCAAAATTCACACTTGGAGAATTTAGCAAAAAGTTGTTCCTTCTTTAGGAGTTCCAACATCAAACAAAGGTGTTGTTCGTGCTCTGCTTGAGACTTTGAATAAATGAGAATATCGTCGACGAACACAATGATGAACTTATCTAAATAAGGTTTACAAACCCTATTCATTAAGTCCATGAAGATAGCTGGGGCATTCGTCAAACCAAAAGGCATGACAGTGAACTCGTAATGCCCATATCTTGTACGGAAAGCAGTTTTGGGAATATCATCTTTGAAAATACGAAGTTGATGATACCCAGAACGCAAGTCGATCTTGGAAAAGCATGAAGCACCTTGCAGCTAGTTGAAGAGGTCATCAATTCTAGGTAGGGGATATCGATTCTTGATGGTAAGCTTATTAAGCTCACGATAATCGATACACATTCGAAAAGATCCATCTTTCTTTTTCACAAAGAGGACAGGAGCTCCCCAAGGTGAAAAGCTCGGACGGATGAATCCTTTATCAGACAACTCTTGAAGTTGTTTTGATAACTCTTGCATTTCCGACGGTGCAAGACGATAAGGCGCCTTCGCAACCGGGTTGGCATTGGGTACAAGGTCAATATGAAACTCGACTTGACGAACTGGAGGCAAACCAGGCAGTTCATCGGGAAACACCTCTGGATAATCCCGAACAATCGGAATATCCTAAATACTCTTGCTCTCGCCTTTCTCCTCGGTGATATGTGCCAGGAAAGCGACATATCCTTTTCGAAAATAACTTTGAGCCTTCGTACACGACATAAGCTTCAAACCACCTGATGGCTTCTCTCCACGAACTTCCAGAATATCGCCAGACGGAAGAGGAATATGAACAATCTTATCAAAACAAACCACCTCAGCATGATGTTTGGTTAGCCAATCCATTCCCACGATAATATCGAAACTCCCAAGTTGCATCGGCGTGAGGTCGATGAGAAAAAGATGGTTATCAAGGTTTAACTGACAATCACGAATAACATAATCGAGCACAAGGGGTTTACCAGTAGCAACTTCGACAGATAAGGGTTTCCTCAGTTTAGTTCTAGGTATCGCAAGCAAAGGCTTAAAAGATAATGAAACAAAACTTCTATCGACACCAGAATCAAAAAGAATGGATGCAGGTCGATTGTTAACAAGAAACATACCATTGACGACGAGGTTGTCAGCTCGCGCCTTGTTTGCATTCAGATTGAATACTCGTCCATGAGCGGGATTCACATTTGCATTGACGTTGACATTCACGTTCGGATTTGCATTCGTATTTGCCAACCTCAGACAGTTGTTGCGGAAATGACCATACTCTCGACAATTGAAGCACGAACCCGGTGGGAATCTAACAGCATTCCCCTGTACTGGAGCTTGATTTTGAATAATCTGATACTGACCAAAACGACAGACGTTGGCCAGATGCCCAAGCTTACCACACGTTGTGCATTGCCTACAAGCTTGTTGTGCAACGTGATGACCGTTGCAGCGAGCACAATGGGGTGCGGTACCAGAATATGCTTTCTTTGCAGGAGGTTGAGCTGGTGGGTTCTGTGGGTTCTGAGCAGTTTGTGCAGTTACTGCAAAGTTCTGAGCACACTTTCGCTTTCTCGACTTCTTCGAAGACTCACCCTTCTTACCCTTACCCTTTTCCTTGTCTTTAACAGAATCAGTTGACTTCATCTTATCACCCTTGCAGGTAAGTTTACGCTTCCTGACTTGTGACTCAGTCAGGGTAGCAGCTAACTCGATCGCTTGGCGAACAGTAGTAGGATTAACGCCAGTCACAATATCTTGTATGGAATCGGGTAAACCATCGATATACCTCTCTATCGCTTTCTCCAACGGGGTAACCATAGTAGGGCACAAAAGACTGAGCTCCTCAAATCGATCCGTGTACGCACGGTGTTCTCCCCCATCTTGTTTTAGATCGTCAAACTCTCGTTCCAAAGCTCGAATTTCGTGACAGGGACAAAACTCTCTCATCATGAGAGCTCGAAGCTCTTCCCATGTTTGTGCCAACGCCACTTCGGCACCCCTATCGCGCATCACTCCGTTCCACCAAGTAAGAGCACGCTTCTCGAACACACTTGATGCAAATTCAACCTTACGCCCATTCGGACATTGCACATGTCTGAATGTGTTCTCGATACTTTCGAACCATTGAAGGAGTGCAGTCGCTCCTTGTGTCCCAGAAAACTTTAGCAGCTTAGCAGAGTTGAAACTCTTGAAATTGCATTATGCATTGTTATTGTTGTTGTAAGCTCGTGGATTTGGGTCACCACGCCTGGAAGCACCGCAGCCATTTGCTGAGTGAGAAGGGCTGCGATTTCTTCAGCAGTAAAAGATTGTGCATCACGTCGAGGTCGACAATTCGGAAAAACAAGAGAGGTTTTGAAAATATCGACGAAATATAAGGAAGGCGATCATTTGTTCGTTGCCTCGAACAAAGAAACAACACGCAGTGACTAATCAAAGTAATGAATCGAAATAATGTATCGCGAAGACATGCTCGCCTATAAGTGAACACTCACCCCAAGAGTTCCCAGGTAAGAGTGACTGGTCCGATTATGTGGATTTGTATGAACACTCTAGCCTTAGACTGAAAACTCAGGGTACAGGCATTCACTCTTCCAGTTTGCACGTGTTCACATTATTTAGACCCAAACTTTGACGAGATTTTGAAAACTCAGAAGGCACTAAGCCAAAAATGAATCAAAATGGGAGGGTTCAAAACCTAGTAATTAATCATCCTAGAACAGACGATTACTTTTTGAAGCAGATTTGGATTTCGTTTTTTTTTTAATCCTAAACGCAAATCAACTTGTGTTGGGGTCCTAGAAAGTTATAGTCTAGGTCGAAATTTTTACTAATAACCTAATTCTCTATAACCATTGGCTCTGATACCAACTCTTCTGTCACACCCCGACACGTAAAACGACAAATCGTGGCGGAAACGCCGGGGAGTGTTGTAACAGAATTATTGTTTCAAACCATGGATACGAAGAGTTTCATTTCATTAAATATTTAACATTGTTCTAAAGTTAAACAAGCAAATCAAACATAGACTAATATCATTATTAAATCACTAAGGCCTCATTCGGTCCTAAGTGAGCATGCTTCCTATTCGCAATCAACACTAAGCAACTTCACCTGAAACATATGTAAAAACAAAGTCAGCAAAGAAATGCTGGCGAGTACATAGGTTTTGTGAGAGTGTCAGATTCATGGCTCGTTTATACGTTGGAATAAATTATGCAACCTTGCTAATTGTCATTAGAAAACCTTGTTTTATAAAATGTTTGTATCGTAAAATGAATAACCGAATCAAAATAGTTTGGTTATAATTTATAAACCTCAAAGCCATGAATCTTTACCCAAAACATTTGTTTTTCGTAAACCAAATCGTAAATCATTTTCGTAATAAAATTCGTATAGTTTATATCGTTTCGAAAACCTCGTTTGTGTGACATCGCTTCCAATTGTTTACCCAGATCGTTTAATTCGTTAAACATCTCTTTAGTCGTTTAAATCATTCTCGTTTTAGATCGTGAAACTACTTTTAGTCGTCTCGTTAATAACATTCAAACCTGTGTGACTCGTTTATTGTTCAACTCGTTTTCGCATTAACAAACCTCCAAAGGGTAAGTTAACAATCATCAGATTCGGTCGTTACCCACCTAACCCACACATAACCATGGGTCCGGTCTGATAACGGGATTTGTCGGATCCTATGGTACCATAACCTAATACTGGTCGGTTTGGCCGAAATTAATGAATGTCATTTGTTATGTAATTACAACCAACAAGCTCGTTCACATTATCGAAATCGTTATTAGTTTGATATAACCCATCTTACTCATTGTGAAACCATCATTAAAACATCGAAATCGTTTTGATACATATGAATCACCCCAAAACAATTGAAAACAGTAAAATAGGGGAACTATGTACTCACCTTTGGGTGCGTTTTTATATGCTAACACAATCCCTCAAATTATTTATTTGTCCTAAATTAAATAAGAATGATTTAATAAACAAAATTCATAAAAATGACGAAGTTTCTCCGATTAGAATTTTCACATAACTTTGAGATTCCTTGGAAAGTTATTATTTTTTATTATTTCGGTATATTCGCGTATATGTACTCAAGCGTAAAACAAATAATCTTGTAAAGTATTATCATGTCATCATACACATATTATAAAACACATAGCACATTGTAACATATAAAATTTTCTCATGAACAACCCATTATAGTTATGTCGAAAAACACTTATTTTAGCGTTTCGGTAACTTTTTTGAGCGTCGGAAGTCACGTATGACTAACCAAACACCAAGTAAACTTAATTTAAGTTAAAATACTTAGGGGACAAGGGGTGGTTCACTAGTGATAGAATCTATCACTCCCACTATCCAATCAAGTAATGCCATGTCATCAATCAAATTTCCATCACTAGTGATAGAAATGTAGGAGGGTTGGAATCACTAGTGATGGAATTCTATCACTCCCTCCCAATTTTTTTTAATTTTCATTTTAAAATTATAAATTAACAATAAAACACTAAAATTAAAAATTTCATTAAATTTAAAATATACTACTTCAATTTAACATACTAGAAACATACAATTTTTTTTTTAAAAAAAAAAACCCTACTCCAATTTTACATACTAGAAACATACAATTTAAAAAAAAAAAAAAAAAACTACTCCTCGTCCGAATCCGGAAACTCCAAACCTAGAGAACCTACTAGTTCGATTAAATCGAATCTCAACCGAAAGTGAGTTTCTTCGTTACGCAATTGTAAATGGATATCTTGTGAAACTTGAACTTGTGTAGGAGGATCCGGCACCCAATTCGGGGATATTGCACGTCCGTCGTGTTTGATCAACATATTGTGTAATATGATACATGCATACACTATGCTATGTATTGCTTTCTTGGTCATCGAACGAACCGGTCGGTGTAGTATACCCCATCTACCCTTTAAAACACCAAATGCCCTCTCAACATCTTTTCTTGCCGATTCTTGCAATTTTTTGAACGCCTTTTCTTTAGCCTCGACAGGAAATGAGGGAGCTTTCACAAAAAACAGACCAAGACGGGTAGATACCATCCACAAGATAAAAGCCTCGTCTGTAATGTCGACCGTTAACATAGAAAGGAGAGGAAGGTGCGGTACCATCCGTTACGCTTTGGAACAACGGCAAGGTGTGCAACACATTGATGTCGTTGTTTGAACCTGGAACACCGAAATACGAATGCCAAATCCATAAATCATTCGACGCCACCGCTTCTAGTATGATGGTTGGTCTTTTGATGTCTCCCCTCACATACGCCCCTCGCAACTCTCTTGGACAATTTTTCCACTCGATATGTGTACAATCGATGCTACCGAGCATCCCGGGAAAATGCCATCTAGCCTCGTGTGCGGCGTAAATACGTGAGATGTCGTGGCTCGTCGGTTTACGTAAAAACTCGTTAGCATACAACTTAATGACCGCATTGCAAAAAAATTGCAAACATTCACGTGAAGTTCTTTCAGACATAGCTAGGTATTCATCATATTGATCGGGTGGGTTACCTGTCGCTAGTTGGCGAATGGCGGACGTGCATTTTTGTATCGGCGTGAAACTTGGTTTGCCCCTCGCATCGTAACGTTCTTGAAACCATTCCTCGCTTGCTTCGATGTCTCCAACACTCTTTAAAAATAATTCTTTGGGTGAACGGAACCGATCTCTAAACGTTTCGGCATTGTATAGCGGGTTTTCCACAAAATAATCGTTCATCAAAACTTCGTTGGCACTTATACGATCACGGTCGACCATCTTCTTCTTTGGGCGGGACGAGTCGACATCAAGCTCGTTATAGACCGACACAAAGTAGTTTAGCGTGTCGTTGTCGGAAGACGACTCGGTATCGGTATCGGTATCGCTAGACATCGGAAACGTCGAATCCGTAGGGAATTCCATTTGAGAAAGTTATAAAAATTGTGTGAAATGGGTTTAAAATGGTTTAAAAAATATAGTTTGGTGTGTGAAAAATGGTTAAAATGTAGATATATATAGATAAATGGTTTAATTTTTTTTTATTGAACTTACCGTTTTAAAACGGTCATATGTGCCAACAGCGGTCGAATTTTTTAAAAGTTTAACGCGTGATATGTAGCACGCGTTGAAGTTACAACGCGTTATCAAAACACCGGCGGCGGTGTTCCGTGGGTCTTCAACGCGTGATGGGCCTTCATCACGCTACCGCCCCGAGTGGCCTTATTTTTATACTAAAAATATCAGTTTGGTTACTGATCTAAAACAGTGTAATAAAAATCCTTCGAAAAGGCGATTTTTAACCGTTTTACCGCATTGTTTTGCATCAAACGTTACCCGAACCATCCCTAATCGAAACGACTTGAAATTTTAACATAACCCATGTTATTTACTGAATAAAATAATGGTTTTACTCATGATAGTGCAGGTCTTAAATACAGCATTTAGATCATGCAAATTTCGCATATTTTACCACTTTTTAAGCTATATGTACAACATGTAAAGCTACCAACCTTATGTCAAAGTTTCATGCCATTATAATACATCAAGTAAAGTTATTTTTAGTGTTTATAACCTGATCTAAACAGTTTTTGCCAAACAACCCCTTTTTATCATTTCTTGAGCTTTAAACCCACATGTATCTTTGTGTACAAGTGCCTAAAGCACACTAACATAGCATCACATTTTATATGGGTTTAGATGCATCAAATATGAGATTTATTTATGTTATTTGCTGATGTACTTGGTCATCTAACATATCATACATGAATCACCAAATACTTGCATTTTTTTCCATTATTTAAGAACAAGCAACAATATAAACGAGTATTTAACAACAACCAAACTCAAAACTCATACACACACATATATATACGTATATGTATGGTTATACATGTATATATACACCACCATTTTTTTTAACCAAGACCCATTTCTTTTTAAATTTCAAGTTTAGTGAAAATCCCAAGATTCAAGAGAAACTTTAAATCATCTAAGAACAACTATGAATCAATGGTAAAACATAAGTGTTATACCTTCAAGATTCAAGTAGGTTGTGGGATGATAGGAAGATTGTATTCACTTGACAACACCTTGGGAACACCCTTAGATCTTCACACTAACTTGAAGTTTACTAGAAAGGGTGTTGAATCTTCAAGAACAAGACTTGAAGATATGAAGAAGATTAAGATAGAGAGAGGGAGAGATGGGGACGGTTTTAGGAGGGAGAGAGGGAAGTGAAGATGGAGTGATGGGATGGTGGTATTTATAGACCTTTCATATAGAATATTCCTAGCATATTCCTGGCATATTCCTGGCATATTCCTGGCATATTCTTGGGTTTGCTGCGTTGTCTGCGTTTTGCAGTGTAAGCACTGTGTCGCGTAGGAACACACGGTACGCGCTTAAACTTGAAAAATAACGTTTTAACCGTTTTAATTTATTTTTCAACACGAACCTGATTAAAATAAAATTTTAATCATAACAGAATATTTGTGGGGTTAAATATTATTCGGGCGGCCACCAACATTCGTTTCGCAGTTTTGTCGTAATTAGTTCTTTAGTTCAAATAAACATGTTTTCGCCATACTGAATCCTTCGAAACTTATTTCTAAGTTATGTCAGGGATATTTAGGGTATGTTTGGCTTACGTCACAGTTCCGGAGTGTACGTCGCATTAAACTGATTGCGTTTAAGCACCAGTTTGTGTATAACCTTCCAGAAAGTGATTTAAAGCTTGAAATCGGTATCGATTCAAATTGTAAAATTAATAAACACAATTGCACATATAGTAACACCAAAATACACATAATAACACCAAAGCATATTGTTTTATTGATAACGGACATTGTTTTACATAATACGATGATTACAGATCACAGTTGTCACACAACGAACTCGCACAAGAGGTATTCTAGTGTGCTTGAGGACCTTAACATCCCGGTCCGTGATTTCAACTGGTTCCTCAACGAACTGCAACCGCTCGTCGATAGTGAGTTCCTTCAAAGGAACTATGAGGGTCTCATCTGACAGACACTTCTTCAGATTCGACACGTGGAAAACATTGTGAACTGCACCGAGTTCAGCTGGTAGATTCAGTTTGTAGGCCACTTTGCCTATTTTCTCGATGATTTCGAACGGTCCAACATACCGTGGATTGAGCTTGCCCCGTTTACCAAAACGAACCACACCCTTCCAGGGTGAGACTTTGAGTAGCAGTCGATCCCCAACTTGGAACTCGAGTGGTATCCTACGTTTATCAGCGTAACTTTTCTGACGGTCTCGAGCTGCCGTCATGTGTTGTCGTATCTGTGCAATTTGTTCAGTAGCATCAACTACAAGTTCTGGACCTGTGAGAGGTGACCGGCATTTACGTCCGTACAATGCCTTGAATGGAGCGGCTTGAATGCTGGTGTGGTAACTGTTATTGTACGAAAACTCCACTAAAGGGAGATATTTTTCCCAGCTGCTGCCAAAATCGATAACACATGCCCGAAGCATGTCTTCTAAGGTTTGAATCGTGCGCTCAGATTGCCCATCCGTCTGAGGGTGATAAGCTGTGCTCATATCTAACCGTGAGCCAAAAGATTTGTGCATCGCTTGCCATAGTTCTGAAGTGAATCGTGCATCCCGATCCGAAATAATGGAGGTTGGCACTTCGTGCCTCGAAACAACTTCTTTCAAGTAGATGTCTGCTAAAGTAGAGAACTTATCCGTTTCCTTAATAGCCAGGAAATGAGCAGACTTTGTGAGTCGATCCACGATCACCCAAATGGTATCATTCCCACGCTGGGATCTAGGCATGCCGGTAACAAAGTCCATGGAAATTTCTTCCCATTTCCACTGCGGTATCTTGGGTTGCTGATGTAGGCCTGATGGTTTCTGATATTCAACTTTGACCCTTGCACAGGTCAAACATTTGCTGATGTAGGTTGCGATAAGGGCCTTCATGCTTGGCCACCAATACGTAGTTTTAAGATCGTGGTACATCTTATCCGAACCAGGATGTACCGAGTAGCGAGACTTGTGCGCTTCATCCATCACAAGTTCTCGTAAACCGCCAAACAGTGGGACCCAAATACGCCCCGTTACATAGTAGGCGCCGTCTTCCCTTTGTTCTAATCGTTGCCTTAAGCCGCGTAGGGCTTCAGCCCTGACGTTTTCTGGTTTCAATGCTTCCACCTGAGCATCGCGTATCTGTGCAGGAAGACTGGACTGAATAGTAAGTTGTAGTGCTCGCACGCGTCTAGGTAAAGTATCTTTTCGACTGAGGGCATCCGCCACAACGTTGGCTTTGCCTGGATGGTACTTGATGGCACATTCGTAATCATTAAGTAGCTCGACCCATCGTCGTTGACTCATGTTCAATTCCTTCTGCTTGAAGATATGCTCGAGACTCCTATGATCGGTGTAAATAGTGCACTTGGTACCGTATAGGTAGTGTCGCCATATCTTAAGCGCGAAAACAACAGCTCCCAGCTCTAAATCGTGCGTCGTGTAGTTCCGTTCGTGGACTTTGAGTTTGGCGCGAAGCATAAGCAATAACTTTATCCCGCTGCATCAATACACAACCAAGCCCCTGTATCGATGCGTCACAATAGACCACAAAATCATCCGTGCCCTCTGGCAATGAGAGGATAGGTGCACTGCAGAGCCTATCCTTTAAGTGCTGAAAAGCGGTTTCCTGGGGATTGCCCCAACGATAGGTGACACCCTTCTGTGTCAGTAGAGTAAGCGGCTGTGCAATCTTTGAGAAGTCTTTAATGAATCGTCTGTAATAATCCGCCAAACCCAAGAATTGGCGTATTTCCATTGGTGTACGCGGTGCAGGCCGGTTCCTGATCGAATCTACCTTGGATGGATCAACATGAATCCCATCCTTGTTTACCACATGGCCTAGAAAGTGGACTTCACGAAGCCAGAAGTCGCATTTTGAAAACTTGGCGTACAGTTGTTCCTTTCGAAGAAGTTCCAAGATAAGACGTAACTGCTGCTCGTGCTCCTCCTGACTCTTGGAGTAGATCAGGATGTCGTCAATGAAAACAATCACAAACTTGTCTAGGTAAGGCTTGCATACTCTGTTCATAAGATCCATGAAGACTGCCGGTGCGTTTGTTAGCCCGAATGGCATGACTAGGAACTCGTAATGGCCGTAGCGTGTTCTGAATGCTGTCTTGGAGACGTCCTCATCCCGGACTCTCAGCTGATGATAACCCGATCTCAGATCAATCTTGGAGTAGAAGCTCGACCCTTGCAACTGATCGAATAAGTCGTCAATTCGTGGAAGAGGGTAGCGGTTCTTCACTGTGACCTTGTTCAGTTCGTGGTAATCAATGCACATCCTGAAGGTTCCATCTTTCTTCTTCACAAATAGTACTGGAGCTCCCCAAGGCGAAGAGCTAGGACAAATAAAGCCCTTATCCAAGAGCTCTTGCAGTTGCTCTGACAGTTCTTCCAGTTCAGTTGGAGCTAATCGATACGGTGCGCGGGCTATTGGTGCTGCTCCAGGAGCGAGTTCAATCTGAAACTCGACCTGGCGATGAGGTGGTAGACTAGGTAAGTCTTCAGGAAACACTTGAGGAAATTCGCGTACAACTGGTATATCCTCTACTCTTTTCTCTTTCGTTGATGCATCAGTAACTAGTGCCAAAATGGCAGTGTGCCCCTTTCGCAAACATTTCTGAGCCTTCAGGAAGGAGATGATGCCAACCACGGCACCACTCTTGTCGCCTTGAACTTCGAGAGGTTCTTGACCAGAACGGGGAATACGAATGATCTTCTCTTTACATAGGATCTCTGCTTGCTGCTTGGATAACCAATCCATACCAACGACGATGTCGAAACTCCCCAGAACTATAGGAATGAGGTCGATAGAGAAAACTTGATCAGCGAGGATAAGATTACAACCCTGAACTATGTGTGTGGCCTCTAGATTTTTACCATTAGCTAACTCTACGACATGCTTGGTGTTTAAGGGAGTTGGTGCACGTTTTAACATTTGACTCACTTTCAAAGACACATAGCTAGTATCCGCACCCGAATCAAACAATACAGTAACATAAAAGTCGTCAAGAAGAAACTTACCCATGACTACATTGGGATCGTTCCTGGCATCACCCTGCCCCAGCACAAATGCACGACCCCTTGCGCCGTTGTTCCCATCATTGTTGTTTCCCCCATTATTGTTGTTCCCATTGCCCTGGTTGTTGTTCTGGTTTCGGTTCAACTGAGGGCAGTGTCTTTTGAAGTGACCTTCAGCGCCACAACGAAAACATCCCTTGTTGCCCTGTTGTTGATTCTGCGGTGTTTGCTGCTGCTGCTGATTCTGAGTCGCAGGCCGCGGGCTCCTACAATCCTTGGCCTCATGACCCATCTTGAGGCATCTCTAACAGCGACCCTTGTTGCACTGGCCACTGTGGTGTCTGTTATAGTTGTTGCACCTTGGAAGGTTTCCTCGGTATCCACCCTACCTGTGACTGCCCGAAGATTGCTGACCAGGGCTCTGATAGTTGTCAGTCTTTCGCTGCTGCACCTGAGACTGAACTGAAGCTGAACCTTTGCTGGAATCCCCCTCCCATTTTCTCTTGTTGTCACTGGGAGTAGCAGGAGTAGCAGAAGTGGTAACGGTAGTTGCAGCGCTGATACGTTTAGGCAGCCTGTTCTGTTCCACTGCCTGATCCGTGAGGCGATGAGCTAGACGCTGAACATCCTGGATGTTATTAAGGTTAGCCGATGTCACATGGCTCTGAATTTCAGGTCCTAACCCCTTGAGGTACAACTCAATGCGCTTGACTGGAGGGTTCACCATAGTTGGGCACAAGATGGCCAGCTCGTTTGACCGTTTCGTATAAGCTTCGATTTCCGACCCTGTCATTTTCAGATGGTAGAGCTCCACTTCCAACTTGTGGATGTCATCACGTGTGCAGTATTCTCGTTTGATGAGTTCCTTGAAATCGTTCCAAGGGGTGGCGTTAGCAGCTGCCAACCCTAAAATCTGAACTTGCGCGTTCCACCAAGTCAGCGCAATTCCTTCTAAAGTACCAGTGGCGTATTTCACCCTGCGAGCCTCAGGGCATTCACACATCTCAAATACCGACTCAAGCTTTTCGAACCAATGGAGGAGTCCAACCGCTTCTTCAGTGCCACTAAACGTGCTAGGACGACAGTCCATGAAGTTCTTGAAAGTGCAAACAGGTTGCTGAGCGGGTTGACCTAATGTAAGAATAGGACAAGGTTAAACACAAGAGTTGGTTTAGGAATGTAGGATCTAAAGATCCTAGTATGAGTTACGACTGCAGGGTATACCTCCTGCGTTTGCAGCTGCAAGTGCCGCAGCAACTTGTTCGTTGATAAGAGCCGTCAACTGGGCTTGACTCAAGTTAATACGTCCGGCCATTGATCTTCACATCAAAGGCAACATAAGTGAGAAAGGTTCGCGAATAGTGCGATGACAGAAGAGTGTAAGCACACAAGTGTTCTCAAACAATAACAGTTAGTGAGCAATGTAATCTAAGCATACCACGAGCAAAGTTCTATGTAATTCTAGCATGTAGGCAATAAACATAAACCTTATTACCTAGGATGTTGAGTCTTGCACGTGGAGCGAGGCGTCGTTGTGGATCGTTGAGCACTGTACTGGTTATAGTCTGGTTTTAATAAAAACGTTTTTCCCTTATTAAAACCAAGTTCTCTATAACCAATGGCTCTGATACCAATCTGTCACACCCCCAAAATCCACCCGCGGAGTATCACCGCTTGGGAGCGTGACTGACCAGGATCAAGCCACCAATCATATAGAACAACGTAAATAGTAAGAGTATTTGTCATTCAACCAAACCAATCCATATGAAAGGTGTTCCAAAACATAAGTGTAATAACAAAGTTTAGCGGAAGCAAATGAGTAAAAGCCCAATCATAAATAAGTATGTAATGTCATAATGTTCAATCAAAGCATTCACGATCCTTGTCCACAACGACCGCGCCTCCCCATGCAAGCTCCATGTATACCTAACGACCTGCAAGGCATGTAACAGAGAGTCAACAACTAGTTGAGCGAGTTCACAGTAAGTAAGTGCGTAATAGTAAGTTCGTCTGTAACATGCGGCTCTACTGGGCCGATAGTATATTCTATTGGTGGGGGCTTCCCATGTTGCATATACACTAGACTATTTGTAACCATAAGTGTTCTTCTTAACCTGAGAACAGTAGTACGTACAAGGTTTACGTAGGATTTACGTAAGTGTCCTTCACAACCGAGGACAGGGGTACGCTGGGGTTTACGTAGGTTTTACGTAAGTGCCTGACACAACCGAGGCAGTAGTGAGTATAAGTTCACGTAGGTTTTACGTGAGTGTCCTTCGCAGCCTGAGGACAGTGATGAGTACAAGTATACGTAGGTTTTACGTATGTGTCCTGCACATCTGAGGACGATGATAGATAGTCTAGTAACAGTGTAAGTACAAATCTATTCCTTCAATCCCATTCCCAACCCCGGGAATCCCATGCCTTGGTAAAGAATGTGAACTCACCTTGGTTTGCTCGGTATGTTATTAGTATTAATAAATAGTTAGGCCCGTTACACACGACCTAAGGTACATTGCACATAAACTTAATATAAGTGTTTACATTCAATTAGGGTTTACAAGTCCTTGCTGTCTAAACAGTTGTGATTTGTGTGATAATCGTGTACAGAATAATGTGACACAGATTGTTCATACATACAGTATCACACAGTCATATACAGTAGCGTACAGTAGCATGTTGTAATGTACAGAACATACAGTAGGCTCTAACACTAGTGTTTACAAGTAAACTCAGAACACTTATTCACTTATTCATACATATAGCATCAACAAACTCGGACAACACATCACCCTTTATAAAAAATTTGGACCAATGTGCATCACCTACATAAATTCGGACCCCCTTACATCAAGTAAAAGGTCGGATCATGTATAACACTATAAAAGTCGGACCATTTCCTCAATTACAAAACTCGGACCCCTTTCTCCCATTACCAAAGTTCGGACCCTCAACAAGCAACATAAGTCGGACATCATGCATTAAACAAAAGTCGGATTACACCCACTACTAACAAACTCGGACCTATGCTTTCCCCACAAAACTCGGACCCCTTATATCCTTAAAAGGTCGGACTCCCTTATGCACCATATGAAATTCGGACTTCTTGTCCTTTTAAAACTTGGACACCCATCCCCCATTCTTTTAAAATTCGGACTATTCATGTAATTCAAGAAATTCGGACCATATGTCCTTATAAACATTGGACAAGTAAACATCACAATAATTCGAACCATTTGTTATATTCCAAAGTTCGGACATCATGTGATTCAACAAAGTTCGGACCTCTTGTGTCCTTTAAAAAATTCGGACATTATATCTTATGTAAACGTCGGACAAGTGAACATTACATAAAACTCAGGTCAACAATCAGTCACACGAATATTCAAGTTCATTGGAACAGTTACGTTCATACGATCAGGAAACCCTAATTCATTCATATGCATTGCAGTAATCCAATTATCAATCAATAATTCTAACATATCTTGTATCTTAACATCAGGCAAATGATTACACACTAATCAAAATCATTTCACAATAATCAGAATTCAATCAATAATACAGAACTATTATGTGAAGAACTAGGGTTTACATGAACCACACAATCAAGGATTAATAACAACAAACAATCATTAAACAATTACCTTGGATTGATTCTAGATAAGGAGAGGAATCAAGAGTGATGATTGAGAGCTTGTGCCAATGATGAAGAAGATGATTGCAAGAGAGGGTTGTAGAGAAGTCTTGAAGATACGTATGATGGTTTGTGAGATGATTAGTGAATGATTAGGGAGGAGGTTAGGGTTAAGAGTGATTGGAATTTCACTAACTACTCTACTCACCCCTAAGTATCATCTTTTACATAAGTACACCCATCTCAATATAATTTACAGTTTCACCACTAAGTTCATGTATTTGTCAAATCTTTCATAAAATAACACATAACCTTGCAATATTCACAATACACTTTATCGAGTCACAACGTATACAATTACAATGCAAACAAATTGTATAAGTAACCAACTAAACAAACAGTTAATCGTGCAATAAATGCGAAAATGGAATCTCGGAAACTCGAGTTGTCACATTATCCCCAACTTGAAAGAAATTTCGTCCCGAAATTTAGCATGCGGTTACTGAGGAAGCTAGGTAAGTTGTGTCGTTTACTGTTTTTCCTGGGGTGTCACATCATCCCCCCGTTGATTTGGAATTTCGTCCCGAAATTCTGTAGTAGCTTCAGCCTCAGTAGTGGTTAAAAGTTAAAACCACTAAAACACAAGGAGTCAAAAAGTAATTTACTCTTAATTTTATCTACATTTCAATAAATGTTTTTTTTTCAAATTCAAGCGGGTCAAATATAATTGATTTTTTTTTCTCTTTCAAGTGATGAACCGAACCAATATCACCTGAACAACTTTGGTCAGTGGCAAAGTATTATGGGTGCACGGGGGTGCACCCGCCCACCCCAATGTTTCGGTTAGAAGTGTATAAGTTCCGATTTTTCGTCCGAAAATTTTAAAATTATATAGGATCGCCCCCTCGATTATTTTTCCTAAATTGTATATTCTAAATATTTATAAACTTTGTATATAAATGATGGTTAGTTTATTAAATATGCACTTTGTTTTGTTTGGAACTATTATTATTTGACCCGACTTGAATCGAATAACCAACCCGACCTGACCCAAAACATAACGATAGGACAAAAAATATTTGGTTCCCATCACTTTACGCCTCCTCGAAAATTTTGGTCAAGCTCCGCCATTGACTTTGGTATCAATACCATTATTCGTTTTTATGGTCTCTGGTATAAATGTTGTAGAAAACGCAGTTGTGTTCACTGTAGAGTATTTTTTTTTAGTGTAATAAGCTATAGCGCGTATCAACACCATACAGATACCGTGACAACCCGAACTTATACAATCTGAAATCAATCTTTTCTTTTTATCTCTTATGGTTTCTATTGCTATACAAAGTATCGCTATCATACCAATATTGTAACGAGGTGAATCAACTGTTTAATAATTAATAAAAAAGAGTAGTTATGAGGGTGTTTGGGGTTCCTTATTTTGAGGGTAAAAGGACTTTTGAAGGGCAAAAGTCCTTTTGAAAGTGTTTGGCTTTTCTTCTTATGTGAGAGGGATTTGGCAAAAGTCAGGAATTCCTGACTTATTTTGGCCAAAAGGACTTTTCAAAAGTTGAAAATAAGCTAAGCCAAACATGCACTATATACACCCTAAAGGGGCAAACCCCATACACAAAACCTTTAGGGTTTTGGCATTTGTTCACCGCCGGTGGCTATGGAGGCTGACGGGGACGATGTACAATCACAACAGCATGGCGTACAAGCTCACCATATCAAGAAGAGGGCTCTCAAGAACAAAGCCCTTTCGATTTCCTTCGATGAAAAGGGCCTCAGGTATCATCAATTAATCAACCCCCTTTTTTTAAAAAAAAATCAAAATTTTATTAATTAAGACGATGTATTTGACCCTAATAGTCAAAGGGTGTGTCCATACTTTCTATGTTTGTTGGGCAATCTCTTCTTGTTTTGATGCAAATTTTATTTCTTGATGATTTGTTGAATTTGATATACACACACACACACATTGTGAAGTATGTGTAGATTTTTGGCTTGAATATGTTAGTTGATAAATCAATATTTGACATGGAGCTTAATGTTAAAATGGTGTATGATATGATGTAGGGGTATTTGTTTGCACTAATCTTATTTGGTTCGGTTAAACACTAATCTTATTTGGTTCGGTTTTTGGTTAATAAGACTAAACCGAAAATCGGACTGATGAACACCTCTTGTACTATGATGTAATCAAGAAATTTTTGTGTTAAGTGAAGCAGACTTTTAAAACGTTTCGTTTCATATCCTGATGAGTAGTAATGACCGTGTTTATGTGGTGTTAGAACAAGTAAAGATCTGATTTGGGGTCCTTTTACTTGACGTGAAAAAAAATTAAGAAAGTTGTAAACAAATAGAGTAGCTCGTCTTTGATTGAGATAGTTGCAAATTCGCGATATATATTATCAAGGTTTAAAAAAACGGAAACGAGTTTCGAGGCGTTTTCACTTCGCCTCACGAGGCGTAAGCCTTGAGGCGAACCGAGGCGGAATTAAAAAATAAATATAAATATTATATATCTTATAAAAATAGTAATACTAACTAAATTCATCATCAAATTCATCAAAATAATCAAAAACACACATAAAAAAGACATAAATTGCTTGAAATTGACGCAAAAACATCAAAAACAAATATCTGAGGCGCACTTGAGGCGCAGCCTTTTTAGCGCCTCAGTCCAGCGCACAAACAGTAGAAACCCCCTGAGGCGCGTCAGAATCATTTTTTGGCCGTTTCGCCTTGAGGCGCACACCTCAACCGTTTTTTAAAACCATTATAGATATGTAGCATATGATGATGTGGCAACTGGCAAGATCGCACATTTTAGTTTTACTTATTATGAAATGTGAAGTATGTGTAGATTTTTTGGCTTGAATTTGTTAGCTGCAATATTTGTATGTTAAAATTTAAAAAAGACCTATAAACTTTTTTTGTTTTTGTTTCATGAGCGGATGATCTTATCATATAGTGTTAGAAGAAGTAGAGATCTAATTCAGGGTCAATCTACTTCATAAAAAACAAATAAACAAACAAACGTACCCAATGAAATGCAACTCAAATGGTAGGGTCTCTGGTCCTCTGGGGATAACATACAGTAGTATTACATAGGGAATTAATTAAATAATTAACAAAATAAAAGGTACCGAAAATAATAGCAGTAAACTACTGATAACTCAAAGTGGTGAGAAAACTATAGTAGTAGGTCAGTTTACTTGATGTGAGAGAAATAACGACGGGTCAACGGTCAGCCACACTTTCTTAATCATTCTTTTAAAAAATTTAGATAGATAATATGTTCGTCTTGATTACAAAACAATTTTTTTTTACATTAAGAAATCTAAATCTTTGAAATGCATTAGATTTAGACTTTCGGAGACTTTCCGCACTTTCGACTTATCCGACCTATTTTTACCTAGTTTTTCTTTTTCTTAAAAAAAATAAAATAAAATTGACCCAATTTAGATAAATACAGTTCAAGTAAAGCTATGTTTTTTTTATCTACAATCTAATTGTTAAACGGGTGTGTATTGTATAGTGATTTCGTGACTGGATTTCACAAGAGAAAGAAGAAGAGGAGAAAGGAAGCACAAAATCAGCAACAGGAAGCCTTACGTCGCAAGCGTATTGAGCTGCGCAAAAAGGTACTGCATTGATGTCTTTCTAACTAGAGATATTTATCGAATCGGTTTTCCGGTCATGTGAATCGGGTTTTTTGAATCTGGTTATTTTGAAAGTGAATTCGAATTCCAACCGAATTCGGAACACCGTTCGGATCGGTTTGTTTAGAAAATCACAATGTTCGCATCATAGTTAACAAATTCGCTGGCCACCCCACGTATTTCAAATTGGTACGTTTCGTACCATACGGAATAAGCATACGGCCCAATTCGCTTCTAATTCGCAAATTTAGGGTTTCGATTCAACATTCAATCCGTTTTGGAGTTTGATTTTTGCTTCGTTTTTAATACGTACCGTCACTGTGGGTACGTATAAAATTGGCGGGAAAGCCCCAGAATACGTATAACCAGCGACTATTCATTTCCTTAATTCTTCCAATTTCGATAAACAATTTACGGAGAAATTATAACAGAATCATGTGTAAATAAGGGCCAATATCATCTTCAATTTCACATCTTCTACTTCGGTTTTTCTAGATTAGAATTTCAGAACTTTATTTTATGTTTAAGTTTTCTATTTGGTAATATTAATATTGGATTTTGGTTATTTGGATTTATGAATTTAGTAATTTCTGTTTTACTTTGTGTATATCAAACCGGACTCAATGGTACACTGTACCGGATTGTACCGAAATGAACCTACCCCCCTCCGTACCGAATTCGTCCCATCTAGCAAATCGCGAACCCGAACCACGTTCCTGAACCGGAGCAAACCGCGAGTTAGGTGACTGTGGTTCGCATTCATTTTAAAAACCGAAATCTGAATTGTAATCGGTTGCTAACCGGAGTCTAAAATTTGAAAGCAGATTTGTTCGGTTTGAATTATGATTTTTGTCTGATTCGAATACTGAACACCCCTGCTTCTAATATGTATTTATGACATACAGAAGCTGGTATTGAATATGTATTTTTGACATCTTAGGTGCGTCTAATTTCTCGATGTATATATTATTGGCCTTATATTAGTTAAAAAAGATAGTTGCATATTCATGACATATTCTTTATGATTTATAATCCATGCAGTTAATATCGGTCCCTTAGTAAAATATCGTTGTCAAATATCGGTACCGATATTATCGGCGATATTGACGATATAACCGATATTTGACCGATATAACCGATATATCACTGAATTATTGGTGTTAAATTGCTATATATATAAATTCTGCATTTTATTAAAATTACCGATATCCCACCGATATAACCTATATTCCAAATATCGGTCCTTGACCGATATCCGATATTTTACCGCATTAACTGCATAGTTTATAATTATGAAATTAATCCAGTAATGCACATATGTCATGTTTTAAAACCTGCTTATAAAAACATTGTACACAAAATGAATTCAATATGTAGAAAATAGACCTGTCATTAAACTTACCACCTTTCGATTTTGTACTTTTTTTTTTTTTGACAGAGAAAACTAGACAGAGAGTACGTTCTGTACGGTGGGGCTGCACCTGATCCAGAAGGTGAATCTAATAAAAATGATGAAGTAGAAGACGATGAACAAGACAACAACAATGATGAAGGGGAGGAGAATCCAACATCGGTTTCTGGTATGTGCACGAGTTGTGTTTGACAGTTATTCTGATGCTTTCGAGAATATTTCAAGTTAGTTAAGTCGTTAAGACGTATTTCTGAATTATCTTCCTGTTGACTATAGGAACAAAAGTGTACGACACTGGTAATGTCAAGGTCATGGTGACTACAAGTGAGATCTCTCGTGAAGACGACTTTGCTGAAGTACCCAAATTGACCTTAGGGTCGGAAAAGAAGCCGAACTTACCTGTGATAAAGAAGAAGCCATTGAAGAAAGTTGAGAGAAGAAGATCGCGCCCAAAGGCTCTAACCAAAAGGGATAAAAGAAAGGGTAAGACAAAGGTCGAAAAGAGGCACTAATGGTTGGGATACTTTTATAAATTTTCGAAAATTCTTGTTTGTAGCTTTGAATTGGTTGTCGTATGCAGATTACTATTATTAATGCGTAGTTTACATGATGTGTGCATTCTTTAGTTATTGCTTATGTTAAGTTGATGTAGTAAACCTTCAAGGGGGGTGGCACCGTGGTACGCGTAAGAGTTCCTCCTGAAGAGGTCAACAACTTTCATTGGTTTTTGCTTTCAACCCCCTTGAAAGTCGTATTCCCGGCACTTAGGGGCTGTTTGGCAACATCTGAATGGTTAAGTGCTGAACCAGTAAGAGGTCTGAACCATTAAGTGCTGAATCAGTAAGAGGTCTAAACCATTAAGTGCATGTATAATGTTTAACCGTTCAGAGGCAAATGTCTGACCAATTCAGATTAGAGGTCTTAACCATTCAGACTCTGTATAAATCTTAACCATTCAGAGGCAAATGTCTGAACCATTCAGACATGTGCTCGTGAAACAAACAATCTGAACCATTAAGTGCTGAATCAGTAAGAGGTCTGAACCATTAAGAGTCTCATTAAGAGGTAAACAAACAGCCCCTTAGACTAGTGGGTATGGTGAGGTCCATCCCCACAAGGATGGGCCGCCACCTAGGCGCCACATCACCGGCTCGTAGGGGATGGGCCTCCTTCACTTTTGAGGGGGTGGAGGATAGGGCCTCACCTTAATATTTTATAATTTCCTAATTTTTTTATTAACTTAATAAATACAACATAACACAACATAATAAATTCATTTCATAAAATAAAAAAAAAATACATTTCCTAAAAATAAAAATAAAAACATTTCGGAAAAAAAAAATTACATTTCCTAAAAATAAAAAATTACACTACTCGTCTTCGTCTCCGTCACCGTCCCCGATGTTAACGTTGTTCCAAATATGTTCTACCAAATCCTGTTGAAGGTTTGCATGCGTGAAGTCGTCGGTTAGCGAGAACGAGTTTAAATCCTGTTGTGGCGGATCAACCGGGACAGTGTTCCCGTAAGATGCATTCTCATCATACTCACAAATCGTCCGACCTTCGTCTTCAATAATCATGTTATGGAGCAAAATGCAAGCGTACATACAAAGGCGCAACCTTTTCGGTGTGAACGCACGTGCCGGTTGTTGAAGGACGGCCCATTCTTTTTGTAAGACACCAAAAGCACGTTCGATGTCTTTTCTTGCAACTTCTTGACGCTTGGCGAATTTTTTCCTTTTTTCGTCCTCGGGATATGGAATAGTCTTTACAATTGTAGACCAAGACGGATATATCCCGTCAGCAAGATAATACCCACGTCTATACTCAACCCCAGAAACTGTAAAACGTGTGTCCGGACCGGTTCCATTAACGACATCGGTAAAGATCGCCGATTGGTATAACACGTTGAGGTCGTTGAGTGAACCAGGGAGACCAAAGAAAGAATGCCATATCCACAAATCTTGTGATGCCACGGCTTCAAGTATCACGGTTGGATAGCCGTGATCACCTCGCGTATATTGGCCGCGCCACGCAGTCGGGCAGTTATGCCACGCCCAATGCATACAATCAATGCTACCAAGCATTCCCGGAAACTCGTGCCTTGCTTCATGAGCTTGGTACAACTGTTGAACATCATATGCGTTTGGTTTCCGCAAATATTTTTTGCTATACAGTTTCACCACATTATGGCAAAACTGATACAAACATTCCCGCGTAGTTCTTGCCGACATCTGTAAGTACTCGTCCAAAGCGTCGGCCACTGTCCCTTACGCCAGTTGGCAAATGGCCGCAATACACTTTTGTAACGTGGTGAACCCTTCATAATTTCGAGCATCAGGTCGTTGCGTGAAAAACGGGTCTAGCCCCGCCAAATCATTAGCAATCCGTGTGAATAAGCGGCGACTCATTCGGAACCTGCGCCTGAAAATGTCGGCGTTGTAAAGTGGTTCATCCGAAAAATAATCGTTCACCAATTTCTCGTGCGCTCCTGTCGTAAAAAATATATAAATACGAGTTAAAAAAAATAAGGATAATGAAATTTTGTAATGATAAACCTTGGCGGTCTCTGTTAATCCGTATTCGTCTGGTAATAACATTTTCAGACGAGAAGTCTTTCTCTTCCTCTTCCTCTTCAATAAGAATCTGCCCCGCCCGTAGCACAGCGTTTGCGAAAAACATCTCCTCTTCGTCATCCGAAGACGAGGGCCACCAAGGATTAGAAGCCATTGTGGATGAAAAGCTAATTTTTTTTTTTTTTTATAAAAGTGGGGAGAAAATGGTATAAAAGTGAGAGGGTTTTGGGTTGAAAGTGGGGAAATTATGATGAAAATAGGTTGTTTTATAGAAAAAAATGAATTTTTTTATTAATAATGCCGTTGGAATAACGGCTAGTTTTTGAATGTGGTGGACCGGCTACCCCGGCTGTGGGGTGCCGGTTGTGCCGAGCCGAGCCCCAGGGGGGCGGTGTAGGGGACCGGCGCCGGTCCTAGCCGGGCCTCAGCCGGCCTCCATACCTTCTAGTCTTATGTGATCTTGTTGATTGAAAGGATATTGGTGGGGTGTCATGAGTTTGCTGTAACGGGTTCGTGGAGAGATGGTGACGTGGAGGATGGTTATGGGGATGAAAAGACCAAACTTTCCCTGAGTTGGATGGTCAAACAAACGTTTGACTAATAAAGCAATACACAAATTAAAAAATAAATCCAAACACAACAATGACTATGAAGGTTACTCTCTTCATATGCTTAATCATAACATTCATCTTCTCTTGCTCATCCAAAAACAACACCACTGGCACCATAAACTGGTGGTGCACTCAAACCCCATACTACCAAACATGCACTCATTACGTTGCCGAGAGTAACTGATGTGTGTAAAATGCAACATATAAATCACATCAATTAAGGCATAAAACTGACCCTTTTTTAAGTACTAATGTTGGAAAAAGAGTGTTTTTGTCTTCCTTTTGTATTTTCAGGATGAAATGAGCTCAAAATCACAAAAGAAGCAAAAAGACAACTAATTCTACCATAAAATACAAGAAAAGGAACAAAAGTGGACTGCCCGGACCCTCAACGGCACCTCCCAAGGCAAAGGAGAAGAAACAGAGTCTGAACACGCCCCGTGTCCAGCGAACACGGGGGCGTGCCCAGGAAGCAGTAGAAAAGACAAACTAGTAGAAGCTTCCATTGCCCACCACGGGGCCGTGTCCAGCGAGCACGGGGGCGTGGTGAAAGTACAGCAGGCGCATTAATTGTAATTCGCAATTACAATTAATGAAGTGAGAGAATGTCAGACGAGCACGGGGCCGTGTCCAGCGGACACGGGGCCGTGTCCAGCCTTCTGTTCAGCCTATAAATAGAGGAGCTTGGCTTCATTCTCTCTCATCCCTTGGCACACCACCTCTCTCACACCTCATCCACCACCCACCACCACCATAACACCATCATCCACCACCATCATCCATTGTCCATCGTAGAGTGTGTGAGTCGTCTCGGGATCCAAGATTGATCGTAAAAGTTCTTGACAATCAAGGCCATGTTTGCCTAAGTCTCTTACATCACTTGGTGAAGACAAGTGTTTAGTATAATACTTTTTATTTTTAATCTTTTGCACTTTTTATTTGGTTTTGTATTAATGACTTTAATAACTAGTTACTTATGTTGAAAGTGATCTTTCCTTATCGTTTGTCCGTGGTGTCTTGGCATTATTTTACTGTCTATATAAAATAAAAGATTTTCACCATTCATATCTCCACGGTCTATATGGAGGTATGTTGGCTACCTGGTCGGGGGTTAAGGGAACGGTTTGGTAAGGGTCTTGCCCTTGTTCAGCGTTTAGAGGTCCTGCTTGGGACCTGGGTCAAATTTAGTAGGATCTCCTTCAATGCCCATAGATATTGGATGGCGGGGATCAAACTCTTTGACCCCCTCATAAGTTAACTACTATTAATACTATAACCCGGCTATTTAGGACTGTATCCCTGCTGACTCAGACTACTTAGCCGAGGGTAACGTCACCGCCAAAAGCGGGGCCTACCACAATTTGCATTAATAACTTAATTCATTATCTTTCAATAATCCGACCCTTTAGGATTGTATCCTTGCTGACTCAAACTACTGGGTTGAGGGTAACGTCGCCTTCAAAAGAGGGGCCTACTACAATAACTAAGATAATCTCTTAAACAAGTGCAAAAGTGCGAAAATAATCAAAGGTTATACTAATACACGTGTCGGACCCAAGTGATTCATCTTGTCTATCTGTTTTTATTTTATTTTTATTTTCAGCATTTAGTTAGTTTTTATTTTTCTTAGTTTAAAACATTTTTCTCACTTTTTGATTTGATTAGACGTTGAGGATACACCGGTATTAAAAGCTCTTGTGTCCTTGGACGACCTCGGTATCTTACCAACACTATACTACGTCCACGATGGGTGCACTTGCCCATATGTGTGTTTAGTGTTAGTAAATATCGTGTTTTATAAATTTAAAACTTGGCTAAAAGTGTAAAAAGGGGCTTAAATATACATCTAAAATATATTACACTTCACGCACATCAAGTTTTTGGCGCCGTTGCCGGGGACACAAGGATTTTAAGAAAGTTAGGAATCAACGGCCTAATCATATTTTTATTTTTCTTTGATTTTTTTAGGATTTTTCTTAGATTTTTAGCTTCTGCAGAGCTCAACACGGGGCCGTGCCCGCTGAACACGCCCCGTGCTCAATCATTGGAACTGGCAATCCTGTTTTAAGTCAGACAGTAGGCTGAACACGGGGCCGTGTCTACTCAACACGCCCCCGTGCCCAAGATTCAGTTGCTGAAAACAGAATCGTTAGATCCCGGCGGTTGGTAATTTCTGACACGAACATGAGTGATAGTAATTCTTTTTACTTTCGGCACTCTTATGGTTTGTGGTGTCGAATATGTGGAGGCGAACATGAGGAATTAAAATGTTTTTTCCTCACTTATAGGCCCCACTATATAGACCCACCGATTCCTTGCAACCTTAAGAGGGGCGAAAGTAAAAATAAGCACTATTTCTCCCTCGAATGCGCCCAGCCAGATATTCTAGGAGAAATGCTCCTTGACGAGCTATTTCAACTAGAAGAACTACTTCTCAATTGGTCAAAAGAACTCAGGAAGGATTTTTTAGATCCATCCCAAGATGATGACCATGAGGAAATGTTGGAACCGCATTCCGACAACCTCGTTGCCCCCGAAAATACCTTCTTACCTAGAAAAGACGCGGACGATAGTCGTCCCTGTGCCGATTGTGCCGTGAAGGACTCCCCATCGACTTCGTTCGATGCATACATAGACCTGAGCGATTCGGCATACACCTTCTTTAACGAGAGCCCGGAAAAGGGTTGGACTTGTCCACCTAGAATGAAAATAGGAATTACCCTCACCGACAACCTATTGCGTTCTCGCCTTAGTATAGGACAATTAAGGTATCTTAGGCACTTTGGGGTTGTTCCAACAAGTCAAGAGCCACCCGATATAGGTTAGCTCCTTAGTAAGAAACAAAACTCCATAAAACAGCCTGCCGACACGGGGCCGTGCCCGGTCAACACGCCCCCGTGTTCACTCAGAAGATTCTCTGCTGATTCTGTCAGAATACGGACAAAATGTGTCAGAATTTTCTCTGCACACGGGGCCGTGTCCAGCGGACACGGGGCCGTGTCCAGTGTGCTGTCGTTTTCTTTAAATGCAGCCTGAATCCTGCTCATTTTTGACCACTTCACCAAGCAGAGATTCCTGGGATCTTCACATATACCATCCTAGGTAAGTGCTAAAAGAAGGTTCCTAAGGACCATCTTGTCTTTTCCACTTTTGTTCATTTCTCCTTCTTCCAAAAATTTTTCAAACCTTACCTCCATGGAAGCTTGGAAACCCATGATTCCAACCTTCTATGAAAGGTTTGTAGGAGTTTTTGCTACGGATTCTTGTCTAAAGTTAGTTCTATAACTTTGTTTTAAATTATCTAAGCTTAAAACACAATAAAAGTATATAAAAATAATTTAAAAACCTGGAGTCGCTAGACAAAAATCCTGCAGATAGCTGAACACGGGGCCGTGCTCACTGAGCACGGGGCCGTGTTCGAGGTACTGTTTTGCAAAAGTTTAGTTATCTTCGGATTATTTCGCAGAAAATGGCCAGCAGAAACAGCGGAACATCTTCGATAAATAACCGAAATGGAAGGAGGTCGTCCACGGCAGAGGATTCCCTAGTAAACTACGTTTACGCTTTGAGGGAAGCCATAGACGAGATGACGGGAGTAGAAGAAGCTTTGGTGGATCGTATTAATCATCTGACGGTAGGTTTGGAGGGCTGCCTACGAGAAGTAAATCTCCTGCACCAGAGATTAAACCTTCTCGCTTCCCCGCCTTTGGTTCCGGTGATAACCCAAAGGGCGTGGAATGTAGTACCCGAGGTCATCATTCCAGCAGAATGGCACGCCATGCACCAAGTACCTCAACCAAGGGTGGTGCAAGGAGTCCCGGTGAGCGTTCCTCCTCGAGACACCGAAGAGAATGAAGCTACCTTTTACCTCCCAAGGGAGATAGAAGAATGGCTTTGAATGACAACCGAGGAGCCATCGGCTAGAGAGAGTTACTACATCGGGAAGCTATTCCCGAAATTTTCTTAAATAAGTAGAACCCTTATGATAACCTTATGTATCCCCTAGTTATTTAGCTAACTTAATGTAATGTCTCTCTATGATTTGCAATGCTATGATGGTTTTTATGATTGATGGTTGTCGTGAGTATAAAACACACTCATGGTGGTAATGGATGAAAAAGGGAACGAGAAAAATGGAACCATGCACGAAGAACAGAGCAACCCGACAAAAATCTCCATCACAGAAGGCTCAACACGGGCCGTGCCCAACCAACACGGCCCCGTGCTGAGCCCCCTGCAGAAAATCACCCAGTTCAGGTAACTGGACACGAGCCGTGTTCAGCGGACACGCCCCCGTGTCCAGGCTTCTGTTTCAATTCTGTAATTTTTGTTACTGGCACTTCACCACGGGGCCGTGCCCGGTCAACACGGGGCCGTGTCCAGGATGCCAGTAACATAAATCTTTGCTTTTTAACCCACTTTTATACATTCTAATCAACCAAAAACATTATTTTTGGACACATTGAGGACAATGTGTAATTTAAGTGTGGGGGGGGGATGCTAAAACCCTTGAAATTTTGCAAAATCTAAACACAAGCCTTACACAAAACTCTCTTGGAACCGCTAAACACCCCAAATTTTTTTTTTTTTCAAAAACTTTTTCATTTTTTTTATTTACTTGTCTTAGTTTAAGTTGGGAATAACAAGTTCTAAAAAGGTTATATTTTTACAAGTTTACAACCGATAGCGTCGTGATAAAAAAAGAACCAACATAAGAAAATTATGAAACGGTATAACAAGTCGAGTTAAAAATTCGATTATATATGCTTGGTCACATTAAAAACCCATTCCCACAAAAGTGAGTTTTGAGCCTTTATTGAGCACAAAAATACACATATTTAGATTAAATGCTCATTTTTCGTTTCTTGTGTGAATAGCCGCTCGATTCTTACAATCTAGAACTTGCCACGACGATACATTCCCGTCCTCTTGATATTTACAAAGGTAAAAAGTTAAAAAGGAGGAGGATTGATTGCTTGGCAAGCCTATGGAAGACGTGAGTTCCGTGCCGCTCTCGAGTGATTCACTAAAAATATACACCTTCGGCCGAGTGTTGAGTAATCTCCCGTGAGGTATGTGAACTTGTATATAAATGGAATTTTAATAAGGCATGCTATGCCCAATTAAGTAATTCATCTTATGAAACGTTCAAAATAAATCATAACGAATAGGATTGTAAATAAATAAAAATAAAACCTATAAAAACCTTGGATTCCCGACACTCTAGGACAAGCTAAAAAAACTTCTCTTCTACCTATTCCATTTGGGAGTGTAAGCCACATTTAAAGAGTTTTGCTTGAGGACAAGAAAAAGTTCAAGTGTGGGGGTATTTGATGTGTGTAAAATGCAACATATAAATCACATCAATTAAGGCATAAAACTGACCCTTTTTTAAGTACTAATGTTGGAAAAAGAGTGTTTTTGTCTTCCTTTTGTATTTTCAGGATGAAATGAGCTCAAAATCACAAAAGAAGCAAAAAGACAACTAATTCTACCATAAAATACAAGAAAAGGAACAAAAGTGGACTGCCCGGACCCTCAACGGCACCTCCCAAGGCAAAGGAGAAGAAACAGAGTCTGAACACGCCCCGTGTCCAGCGAACACGGGGGCGTGCCCAGGAAGCAGTAGAAAAGACAAACCAGTAGAAGCTTCCATTGCCCACCACGGGGCCGTGTCCAGCGAGCACGGGGGCGTGGTGAAAGTACAGCAGGCGCATTAATTGTAATTCGCAATTACAATTAATGAAGTGAGAGAATGTCAGACGGGCACGGGGCCGTGTCCAGCGGACACGGGGCCGTGTCCAGCCTTCTGTTCAACCTATAAATAGAGGAGCTTGGCTTCATTCTCTCTCATCCCTTGGCACACCACCTCTCTCACACCTCATCCACCACCCACCACCACCATAACACCATCATCCACCACCATCATCCATTGTCCATCGTAGAGTGTGTGAGTCGTCTCGGGATCCAAGATTGATCGTAAGAGTTCTTGACAATCAAGGCCATGTTTGCCTAAGTCTCTTACATCACTTGGTGAAGACAAGTGTTTAGTATAATACTTTTTATTTTTAATCTTTTGCACTTTTTATTTGGTTTTGTATTAATGACTTTAATAACTAGTTACTTATGTTGAAGGTGATCTTTCCTTATCGTTTGTCTGTGGTGTCTTGGCATTATTTTAGTGTCTATATAAAATAAAAGATTTTCACCATTCATATCTCCACGGTCTATATGGAGGTATGTTGGCTACCTGGTCGGGAGTTAAGGGAACGGTTTGGTAAGGGTCTTGCCCTTGTTCAGCGTTTAGAGGTCCTGCTTGGGACCTGGGTCAAATTTAGTAGGATCTCCTTCAATGCCCATAGGTATTGGATGGCGGGGATCCAAACTCTTTGACCCCCTCATAAGTTAA
Organism: Helianthus annuus; assembly: GCF_002127325.2. Lineage (NCBI taxonomy): Eukaryota > Viridiplantae > Streptophyta > Magnoliopsida > Asterales > Asteraceae > Helianthus > Helianthus annuus. The sequence goes on along the minus strand of NC_035449.2, from coordinate 129,762,463 downwards.
CTACTATTAATACTATAACCCGGCTATTTAGGACTGTATCCCTGCTGACTCAGACTACTTAGCCGAGGGTAACGTCACCGCCAAAAGCGGGGCCTACCACAATTTGCATTAATAACTTAATTCATTATCTTTCAATAATCCGACCCTTTAGGATTGTATCCTTGCTGACTCAAACTACTGGGTTGAGGGTAACGTCGCCTTCAAAAGAGGGGCCTACTACAATAACTAAGATAATCTCTTAAACAAGTGCAAAAGTGCGAAAATAATCAAAGGTTATACTAATACACGTGTCGGACCCAAGTGATTCATCTTATCTATCTGTTTTTATTTTATTTTTATTTTCAGCATTTAGTTAGTTTTTATTTTTCTTAGTTTAAAACATTTTTCTCACTTTTTGATTTGATTAGACGTTGAGGATAAACCTGTATTAAAAGCTCTTGTGTCCTTGGACGACCTCGGTATCTTACCAACACTATACTACGTCCACGATGGGTGCACTTGCCCATATGTGTGTTTAGTGTTAGTAAATATCGTGTTTTATAAATTTAAAACTTGGCTAAAAGTGTAAAAAGGGGCTTAAATATACATCTAAAATATATTACACTTCACGCACATCAGTAACACATATCTATAAACTAGTTCCTAAACATAACCGTAAACGCAACCATAGGTGAAGCACGCCTGGTCTTGAAACGGGCCCAAGGGATCGAGGCCACTTACCCTAATCCCCCGAAAAAGAACCTTATGGCATAGTTGTGTTGACTACTTTGATGGGATCGTGTTCACATTTAACATGGTCCTTTACCATACCAACAAACCAAGCCCAGTTGACATCTACACGTGGATAAGTGCAGTATCAACTACGTCAACATGTGCGAAAAAGGGTTCAAGATAATGAACATAACCACAAGCATGTTACCCATAATAACCACCAATTAACACAACTACTACTCAACTCTTTGGCTATTAGTGTTGCTATTAGGGGTGGTAATACTCCTGGGTTGAACGAATGGAGGTTTAACAACGAATTATACATTCGTTATTTTATGCTAAAAGTTTATAATTTTACATATATTCGAGTGTTGGAAGTGTATGCATGTATGTGTTACGTATCGCGTATGTATGATTGACAATTTGGACGTATAACAAGTCTCAGTTTTGCATATAAACACGTATTGGTCGATTGATTGCATATAACATGAGAATGAATTCAAATATGATTGATACAAATATGATTTTCCATTATGATCGAAGTCTCGGATTACAAGATTGGAAATGAAATACGAATACAAGTTTCTAAAAATAGAAATGCGAATACAACTTTCTAAATATGGGAAGTACAGAAATGCGGAGCGTTACAACTGTGTTTCAGGTAGGTGGACCTTCTCACCCTAGTCATGTTCGTGATGTGGATATTGGTGTTAGTGATGCTAGGAGGGAGGTTCCATCGGTATTTGAGTATGGTGAACCGTTGCATCCCTTTCATGATGATCCTTTTGTTGATGAGAGGATGAGTGTTGTTGGTTTCCCTGTTCCGCTAGGATGTAAAACGGGTGGACCATCTCAGCCCCCACCCACTATGCCATCTACTACCCCTATTCCCGTTCTCATCTTCCCCTACCACCCTTGAGGAGAGGGTTGGTTCTATTGAGCTATACTTTCATTTCATCATGCATAGGGTTGATAGAGAGTTAGACGAGCTCAGGCAGTAGCGGATCCACACCGATAAGGAGATGATTACTCTCCGATCTGCTATGATGCGTCATGAGACGAGGTTGGATTTGACGGATAACGACCTCTAATGTAACACCCCGTGTTTCGAAAGTCAAAGTCAAGATTGAAGTCAAAGGAAGAAAAGATTGCTAATTGCGACCTGTCACTCCTTGCTCAGCTCCTGTTTTGACTTCTTTGACTTGTAGATAATCTATTTATTTTATCGCATAGTTGTATTATGTGGAGTACTTGTTAATAATCGAGGTTTATATCTATTAATCGATTGTTTTATCGCTTTATTGCTTTATCGCTTATCGCATCGCAATCGCATTCGTGCCTTGAATTATAGATTCTGAATATTTTTTTACGTGTGTGTTACTTATGTATTACTTGTGCATGTTTACTTTATGTTTTTGTGGTGATTAATCGAAACGCAATCGAAACTCTATCGCATCGCAACGTAATCGCAAACGCTAAACGCAAGTTACATAGGATGTTTGTATGTTAGATATAGTATTTGTGTGGTTAGTATTGAACTATCGCAAACTCACTCGAAATGCATCGCAAAACCCAACGCACGAAACGAAACGCCGAAACTCAAATCGTCGGAGCCACTCGATCGAGTGACCCCAACCGATCGGATTACCATCCGATCGGATTGCCACCCGATCGGACAGTCATCCGATCGGTGACCCACTCGATCCTTTGCACTTTCCTTTTTGGGAAACCCTATAAATACCCTCACTTGTCACATCACTTGATGTGAAAGCTCCCACTCGACCCAACCACACTTCAGTCTTCTTTCTCTCGATTTCTCGCGATTCTTGTAAGTTTTCAACCTAAATCTTGTACTTCTATGATCTACACGCACTCCTTCATCTTTCTATCTTTTGAATCTTAACTTTTAACCGTGAACTCAGCGGATTTGAGGTGTTCTAGGGTGATGTCATCATGGAGTTCTTATGAACTTCATGTTTTGGCTTCAATCACCAAGAACAACTTAGATCTGGACGATTTCCACATGAATAAACAAAGATCTTGCATAGATATGAACATATTCACGGTGGAAGGTATTGAAATATGGTTTTCTAACTTTCTTTCAACTCTTTTACACTCAATGCACTCAAAACCGATTGAATCGGAGCTCGTTCTTGTGACACCTGTGTCACCGCGACCATCAAACAAATACCAAACCAATGAAATATTGTATTTCATACTTGGGATCTTGTATAAATATGTGTATGTTTTGCACATATCAATTATTGTTCAATTTCAAACTCTACATTGCTTTCTAGAGCATTATACGCAACCTGGTGCGTAAACGTACTCAGTTTAATGCGACAAATACTCCGGAACATCAACATATACTCAACATATCTTAAATAACCTTTACATAACTTAGAAATAAGTTTTGAAGGCTTGGGTATAGCAAAAACAAGTTAATTCGCTTACAGGGACTAAACTTGACAAACTGCGAAAGTATGCCAATTTGAACTGTAACGAACATTCCGGAACATGTTCATAAGTTAAACATACCCTAAATATCCTCTACATAGCTTAGAAATAGGCTTTGAGGTGTCTGGTATGCTAAAACAAACTTTTGGATCATTCAGGGACTAAAAGTGTCAAAAAGTGCACAAGTTTGCACTTTCGCGCATAACTTACGTTCTGAATACATCTGGACATCCAAAAATTTATGTAAGCATCCTTATATTATGCCTTAGTGTTGGGCATGAGAAAAATCCATTCGTCGCGTCATTTGGATCGTCTTTCGCGCTTATGCGCATTCCGTCGTAATTAAGCGAACATCGCAATCGTACGGCCAAACGAACTGACATTCGGAATATTTTTGAGCATATTTCATGTCCCCTATACTTTAACTTCATCTTAGAGCCTTGAAATGAGGTTAACGGGGCTTAAACGTGCCAAAAATGGGCCAAAATACGTGTTTCTGAAGTGCAGGGACCAAAATTGTAAATTCTGATCTGGGAACCTTAGGCGGGGCGCGTAAGGATTTACCAAATCCTTACGCGGGGCGCGTGAGACTGTCAGACAGATTCAATGTATCTATTTAATGCAGTTGGCCTTTCGTTCGATCAAGAGGCAATGCCCTTTCACCCAATCAAGAGCCAAGGGGCAATTTCTGACTTACCACAAGAATTTGACAAGTGTACGCTCGAGATCGCGGCACGATATTCGATAAACGATCCTAACGGTTCCACTTTTCCTATAAATACCCCCCCCCTTTGTTTCAAAAACCCACAAAATCTGATCTTAAGGCTCTAAGTTGGAACCATTGTTCCATACCTGAGCTATTTGATCTAGATTAGCACTCGGGGACCTTCCGTAAGTCTTCTTTCGCTCTTTTATCGCTTTTCGAGTCCGAAAGTCAACGTTTTGTTGACTTTCTGCATTGACCAGCTTATGGTCGATGCGAAGTTCATGGAACTTCATAACGTGAGCGTGATCACGATGGTTATAGTCCGTAGTGACTATACCTACTGATCACCACGTTAACTAGGCTCAGTGACGGGTCGTAGTTTCGGCCAAAATGTGCATTCTTGCATATTTTGTAACCAAACTACTCGTGAGCATCAAAGCCGTTTGTTTTGATGTCAAACCTGTTTTCTAAACTTAGTTAAGCATGTTCTAACATGCTTAGCTCGTCACTTTTAGTTTAGTGCTTATATAGGGTCGTAAGGTAAGCGATCTAAACCATCGCTTATACTTTCAAACCCGACCCATTTGGCCGATCTTTAGGATCCGACCAAACACATTAGGTGACCATAGCTATAACCTTCCGAGGTTATACCTTGTGGTCACGATGTTAGGCGTTCCGAACGCGTTCTACGCGAACGACGCGTTAGGGTAGCATAAGCTACCTAAACGGGTCGTAATGGGTCGCAAGCACTTAGGTTAGGTTTCATTTTAGAATGTAGGCTCTGTTAAACCATATTACACGAGTCTCCATACTCGTTTGGTTTACGAACCCGCATACTATCCGATCCTTCCGATTTGGTCCGGTATATTAACATAGCTACCTACTAGGTGCCGTTTGATATCCCGTGATCTTTTGCATTACCTGGTTATTATACAAGGAATTCAAAGCAACCTCAGGTGAGTACATTGAACCCCTCTTTTACTGTTTTCCAAACTGTTTTGGGGTGAAACACATGTGCCTACTTGCTAGTTTTATGCTTTCCGGTTTTCACATCATATACTACTATGTTCGATAGTACATATATAGTACATGATTTCATTGTGTTTATGCTATGTATGCCCATTGTGTGCGTACTTAGTACATTGCTTTACATTTCATGCTACGTACGCCCATTGTGTGCATACGTAGTACATTGTTTCACATTGCATTACTGTTGCATATGCTCATCCAGCATATGAACACATTACACTACATTTTGAACCGCTGTACTCTACAATACATTTCATGCTACGTACGCCCATTGTGTGCATACGTAGTACATTGTTTCACATTGCATATCTGTTGCATATGCTCATCCAGCATATGAACACAGTATACTACATTTTGAACCGTTGTACTCTACAATACATTTCATGCTACGTACGCCTATTGTGTGCATACGTAGTACATTGTTTCACATTGCATGTCTGTTGCATATGCTCATCCAGCATATGAACACATTACACTACATTTTGAACCGTTGTAACCATTCGACTATGTGAACCGTCTTACCCCTTTGATTTCATGAACCGTCTGTAACCATTGAACCGTGTAAACCAGTTGTATCCGTTGACATGGATTACATTTGACAATAGACATTTGACTATACATGAACATTTCTACCGTTGTTAAACATTTCATCTTGATGGTTTGGTTTGAGTAAGTGATTTAAGTAACGAGGCATGTGTAATATGATACAAGCATGGTGGATACGCCGCTGGTACTTCCTATATATAAGTGTTTGTATGGTATTAACATATCGTAGCGTTATTTGAATCATTTCAATTTGAGACATATGACATTTTATACAAATAACACACTTTTCACGAGACATTGCTTTACAAACGACTTATCTTATACAAATGCATTTTTCATGGTTATCCGTTTAACCATACAGTGTCTTCTTATTTATACATATCATTTGATCTTACCGTTTTTCAAATGATTTACAAGACAAAGCAAAATACGAGGTTCATGACTAAACATTTTCTCAAACATAAGTCATGAATTCCGTTTTCACAAAACCAATGTATCTCACAGGCATTTTTATGCTGACGTACCTATTTTCACATGTGTTTTCAGGAGATGATGCATAGGACTTATCAAGACATACTTAGGCGGACCTGTGCCTTAGTGACTTAAAACGAGACAAGAACTAGTTAATTTATGTTATGTACACTTTGATTCTTGTTTAGACAATGTAAACTTTCATGTTTGATTTATAAAACGAAACTTCATTTGCCATGGATTTGAAACAATTGATTCTGTTACAACACTCCCCGACGTTTCCGCCACGTTTTGTATGTTCTACGTGGTCGGGGTGTGACAGTTCTGACCTTCTATTCTTTCTTAGTGATGTGTCATTTCGAGATCTAAATTCTATCTAGGAGACTACAAATTTCGGGTTAAACATTGATGCGTGTTGTCGTGTATATATTTTTATGTATATTTTTAGCCATTTTTAACACATTGGTCAAGTTTTAAATTTATAAAACACGATATTCTACTAACACTAAACACACATATGGGCAAATGCACCCATCGTGAGCGTAGTATAGCGTTGGTAAGATACCGAGGTCGTCCAAGGACACAAGAGCTTTTAGTACCGGTTTATCCTCAACGTCTAATCAAATCAAAAGTTTAGAAAAAGGTTTAAACATGAAAATAAAAACTAAAATGCTGAAAATAAAAATAAAATAAAAACAGATAGACAAGATGAATCACTTGGATCCGACTCGCCTTTAGCGTAACCTTTGATTATTTCCGCACTTTTGCACTTTTTAAAATATTATCTTAGATATTGTAGCAGGCCCCTCTTTTGAAGGTGACGTTACCCTCAACCTAGTAGTTTGAGTCAGCAAGGATACAATCCTAAAGGGTTGAATTATTGAAAGATTATTAATTAAGTTATTAATGCGTAATGTGGTAGGCCCCTCTTTTGAAGGTGATGTTACCCTCGGCTAAGTAGTTTGAGTCAGCAGGGATACAATCCTAAGTAGCCGGGTTAATATATTAATAGTAGTTTACATATGAGGGGATCAAGAAATTCGGACCCCCGCCATCCAATACCAGTGGGTATTGAAGGAGGTCCTACTAAACTTGACCCAGGTCCTTGCAGGATCTATTCATTGAACAAGGCAAGACGCTTACCAAACCATTCCCTTAACCCCCGACCAGGTAGCCAACATATCTCCATATAGACCGTGGAGATATGAATGGCGTAAATCTTTTATTTTATATAGACAGTAAAATAACGCCAAGACACCACGGACAAATGATAAGGAAGTTTCACCTTCAATATAAGAAACTAATTATTAAAGTCATTAATACATAACCAAACAAAAAGTGTGAAAAGATTAAAAATAAAAAGTATTACACTAAATGATTGTCTTCACCAAGTGATGTAAGAGGCTTAGGCTAACATGGCCTTTGATTGTCAAGAACTCTTACTATCAATCTTGGGTCCCGAGACTACTACACACACTCTATGATAGATGATGGATGATGGTGGTGGATGATGGTGTTGTGGTGGTGGTGGAGTGTGGGTGAAGTGGCAGAGAGGTGGTTTGCCAAGGGTTGATTTGCAAGTGAGCCAAACACCCCTATTTATAGCCTGCACAGAAGCCCGGACACGGCCCCGTGTCCATTGATGTGTGCAAAATGCAACATATAAATTACATCAATTGTGGCATAAAACTAACCCTTTTTTTAGTACTGATGTTGGAAAAAGTGTGCTTTTGTCTTCCTTTTGTATTTTCAGGATTAAATGAGCTCAAATGAACAAAAGAAGAAAAAAGACTGCTAAATCTAACATAAATACAAGAAAAAGAATAAACGTGGCACGCCCGACCCCGCGACAACATCATCCCAAACAAGAACAAGAAAACAGAAGGCTAAACACACCCTGTGCTCAATGAACACGGGGGCGTGCTGTCACACCCTAACCGATGGCGGAATCATCGGGGCGCGGCACTAGGCGAATCAGATTGCTCAAGAGAACCCATAACAACTATATTGCGATAATATTTATTACATTTGTTATCCATACTAACAAACAATACAGTCACATAAGTTATCACAGATTTCTTGTCCTCTCGAACAATTCAAATCCGACAACCTAGCTTTTAGGTGAGTTTCTAGACTTCCTAGCTTGATTTGATGTAGACTTCGACTAAACCTGCAACATACGTTAAAAAATTGTCAATACAAAAGTATTGGCGAGTATATAGGTTTGATATGTAATAGTATAGTAGATTAAAAGTGCTGCGAATTTCCACATGCATAAACGTAATACACGACATATATACTCATAAAACTGATACTACCAGCTAAGTCCTCGATGCTCGATTCTTCGATGGCATAACTAGACCCCGTCGGGCGCAATAGTACTATACTAGTCGTGGTGGGACGTCACGAGTATAAGTCCTAGCATACATGCAACTAGCATCACGTATATCTATGCAAACAATTATTCGCAAGTGAAAAGTTTACTAATTAAATCATTCGTTTGATAGGTTCGATTTATACGGAATGTATGTTACACCCCAAAATTCGATAAAAAGGGGTCAAGTATACTCACCGTGCGTATTTGGTTGGATTGACGGGATAATGCCTGAGAATTGCCTGATTTCAGACTAATTTCATGAGTATTGGATAGCGCGTTAAATGATAACGGAATACACGAAAACGGGTGGTAATTAGATCAAAGGCTGGCCCGTTCGGAGGGGCTGTCCGATCGGCTAGCCTGTCCGATAGGCTGGCCTGTTCTGTCCGATAGGCTGGCCTGTTCGATAGGCTGGCCTGTCCTGTCCGATAGGCTGGCCTGTTCGATAGGCTGGCTTGTCCTGTCCGATAGGCTGGCCTGTTCTGCTATATTCGACAATTTGCAAGTTTTTCGGTGGATTTGGTCGAGACGTTTGCTGGGACGCGTTAAACAACTAAAATTCCACCAAAACCGGCTTGTTCTATTGGCCGAGAATCACCCCGTTCCATCAGAACTCGCCGTTCTTGGCGGTTTTCCCTTGTTTAACCCGAAATTGGTTGTTTCATCGCTAGGAATCAGATCTTTGACCAACACGACACTAAGAATGAGTAGAAGGTCGGTTTAAGCTCCGATTCCACCGTTTTTGAATACTCTGAGAGTAAAAGAGTTGAAAGAAAGTTGGAAAACCATCCTTCAATCCTTTTATTCGCGTTTAGGTGTAGATCTGATGTGAAAATCTTGTTGATTCTTGTGGAAATCCTTTAGATCTGAGTTGTTCTTGGTGGAATGAGGCCAACACTTGACGTTCATAAGAACTCCCTGATGACATCATCCTAGAACACCTCAAATATGTTGATTTCACGGTTAAAAGTGGAATTTGAAAGATAGAAAGGTGGGGGAATGCATATAGATCAAGGAAGTACAAGATTTGAGGTAGAAACTTACAAGAATCACAAGAAATTGAGAGGAAAGAGCCCCAAAGTGTGCTGGTGGAGTGAGAGCTCCACATCAAGGCTATTGATGTGAAAGTGGAGGTATTTATAGGCAAGAGAGGAGAGGAGGTGGTGCAGTGAGTCGGATAGGTCGGCTGTCCGATCGAACAGGACGGTTGTTCGATCGAACAGGGCGGCGCCTCGACAGGACGGCGCTCCAACAGGACGGCTGTCCGATCGAACAGGACGGCTGTCCGATCGAACACGACGGCTGTCCGATCGAAGTGCCATTCGATCAAACGCCTCCGGCGCTTTAAGTTTTGGCGTTTCGTTTCAATCGTTAAGCGTTGCGATAGTTTGGTTACACATTTTCATATATTTATATTATTATTTATTTATTTATTATAATTAATCACAAAAAGGGTCGTATATACGTATCCATATATCCAATATTCGGTGCGATGATCGAGTTACGCGTGCATTCGAGTGTGTTCTTCGATGTGATGTGCCACAAGGATTATCGGGGCACTACTTACTCGTATTGCCGTCATCGTCACGATAACTGGAGTCATGGTACTCACCCGAAAGTCCTTGCTAGCGTTGATGGTTTATATTTTGATACCTCACGGTTATCGAGGAGGGTAGATTAAGTCCTCACTCAACACCATCGTGAGTGTTATTATTTACGAAAAAAATAGCTTGTAATAGTGATAGAATATGCGTAATTATTCGGTTATACTTCGATTTAGCGATGTATCCGATATAGTTACATTATGATCCGAATCTCTGGTGCTAGGCGTAACGAGTATAACGACTAGTAACAACGCACAAAAGTGCGGGTTGTTACAGTCTCCCCTGCTTTAGGAAATTTCGTCCCGAAATTAATCCAGTAGTAGGGTCGTAAGAGTTGATGCGAATGAAGGTAGCGATTAAAAGCGTCTAGATGAGCGAGCGATCGATTAAGATTTGACGAGCGAGAGCGGTGAGAAGATACAATTCGGACAACCAAAGGCGATAACACACACAAAAGCGATTCCATAGCGTTTTAAACTTACCGATAATCGATTAATCTTCGAAGATATTTAGGAAAATCCCCTCATGGCACGGCGCTAACTGCATCAATGTCCACACCAGCGCTATGGGAAGGGTTTTTGTTAGTTTGATAACAGATTTTGAGTCATACATTTTAAAAGAATTCGGCGACAAATTAAGTTTTAAGAAAGCTTTCCTACAACGTGGGTTCGAGCTGAAACTCGATTGTCGAACCATCGTTTTCGGGAAGATTTCTTTTTGTCATTGAAAAAGTTTTAAGGAAATACTGGACTTATGAAACTTCCATTGGGCACAGAGCTGAACTGATTTGATGTTCCCTCCATGTCGTAAGAAAATTTCACTTGTCCAACAGTTTTAATCAAAATTTTATAAAAATTGGTTTTCTTTAACAGTACAAAAAAATAATTTACATCGAGCCCCTACGTGGCACTTTCCCACGAAAGTTTGTTAATATGATTAAAACACTTATATATAGGAAGTACCAGCAGCATATCCACCATGTTTTGCCCATATTACCTCTGTTTCGTGAGGCGGTGTCACGCGCGCCGATAAGACACAGATAGAATTTCGTTCCCTCGGTCCAATCGATAGGATGCTAGATCGAGTCGTGAATAGATGCGGGTCGGATGCAAACAAAGCATAGATAGTGAGTGCGAGTAGTTCGATCATATGAAACATTGATATGGCACACTGGGTTAGACGAAGATTGATAAGCGATGCCGAATGACGCGATTTTTGATTCGATTCCACATAAAACCCACATGGCATGTTTCCACGAGAGTTGCTAATACGCCAAACACCACGTTTCCCATATTAGTTTTGTCTCGTGAAGCGATGTCATGTACCCTAATACTACACAACTGCGACGACTCCCAAGCGATGAGCGATGATTTGTATATCGATAAGCAATTCGACCCCAAATAATTGATAAGTGACGATTGTTGCGTTGCGAGTGATATGCGATTCGATTGAGTTGAATACACCACAACCATTAACTAATATTAGCCCGCATGGCCTTTTTCCATGAAAGTCTGCCAATATGGTTAAAACATCACCATGTTTTAGCCTTATTAGTTTTGGTCTCGTGAAGCGAGGTCGTGCGTTCTAACATAACATAGAAAACACGTACATCGATAAGTGGTAGCGACATGCGATAAGAGTGTCGAGTTGATGAAATAGGCGTGAAATGCGTTTAAGCGAAAAGTGGCAAGTGATTTTCGATACTTGTCTAGCGATCCACAATAAGTGATCCACACCAGGTGGTAGGAGTTCACACAATGGTTGATAACCAGCGGTAGAGATTGCGACATAAACACAAGATGCGATTGCGATTTCGAGCCATATATCGAGTGATTTAGATTGCGAGATAGATCTAACAAAACTGCGATCGAGTTGCGTTATAGACTTACGACCAGTCTTGCGTTGCTCCAATTGCTCTTCGGGGTGAACTTACCCAAGTCCATCGATGTGGCAATTGCGTTGCGTACGCAGACTTGCGTGAAGTCTCGCAGTGATGCGACTTAGTTTTGTTACGCCTTGCGATCGATTTGTATTGTGTCAAAATAATCATAATATTATAATAGGTCTAATAACGTCCAACCCCACATGGCACTTTCTTCATGAAACTTCGGTAGTATGGTAAAGCACACCTTGCGTTACCCCTACTACTTATGTCTCGTGGTTTGGTGTCATGCTTTGTTGACATGGCCAAGACGCTTATACCTTGGAGGTACCACGCTTGACCATGCTTTTAAACGTTATGTCACCATTAGAATTTCACTACGATCTCCGTGCACTGACCAAAATAATCCTGTGTGCACCCGCGATTAGTTGTTCCTTGCACGTCTATCGTACCTCGTTCTAAGAGTGTTGTAAGGGAAAAATACACTGTATAGTACATAGTGCTAGCGTTTAGATGGTGCGCGAGTATAAGAGAAATAGAATCCACATGCGACGATAGATGAAATAAGTCCCACACATAAAAGAAAATGACGGCGATAAGTCGTATTATTACAACAACATTAGAAGCAAAATAACGTTGCTGTGGAGGCCTTCTGGGGGGGACTGCGGTCGTTGCTGAAATTCCTCAAGGCTGCGGTCCTGTGCGGCAGTGCTGTGTATGATGACCATACCAGTTGCAATTTGTGCAATAACGACAATTTGCTTCTGGCGGGTGATGATACGTGCACGTGAAACACAGGGGATGAGGCCCATTGTAAGCACGCTTCTGTTGAACCGGGACTGCTCGGAGAGGTTCTGGTTGCAACAGTACAGTTGTTGCAGAGTCTGGGCTCACGGTCTTTCATTTGCGGTCGGGTTGATCTTCTCGGGATGATGCGGTGTTGTCGGCGGATTCGTCTGGTGATTCGACGGAAACATTGTCAGAGCAATCCTCAGAAGAATATTCAGAAAAGTTGTCAGACGAACCATCGACTGATTCGCCAGAGGAATCGTCGGATGAGTTGATGATGATTGCTTGATGAGCTTGTTTGACAGGCTTCTTAGAGAAAAATCCGTCCAGGACTCGTTTGTTGTTGATCTCTGCGGCTAAACGGTAGGCTTCTTCGATGGTAGCAGGTCTTGCAGCTTCGACAAAATCACCCACACACTCAGGTAAGCCGCGGATGTACTTTGGAATGCCTTTTTCTGAAGTGTCGACTTGACTTGGGCAGATTGCACTAAGCTGCTTGAACCTTGCAGTATAGCCAGCATTGTCACCTTCGGTTTGCTTGATTTCCCAAAATTCGTTTTCTAGCTTCTGGACTTCGTGAGGGGGACAATATTCTTCCTTCATGAGTTCCTTCAGCTCGTCCCAAGAGAGGGCGTAAGCTGCGGAGATCCCATGTTTGTTGCGTTCGGCGGTCCACCAGTCGAGTGCTCGCGATTGAAATACTCCGGTAGCACAAGTAGTACGGAAACTATCGGGACACCCACATTGTCGAAGGGTGACTTCGATAGAATCGAACCACTAGAGCAGTTGGGTCACACCTCCTTCACCTGTGAATTCCATCGGGTCACAAGCTTTGAAGTGTTTGTAGAGAAAAGTCGGTTGCGGCGATTCCGTCTTAGAGTCCTTCGTGGCTCGAGAGTTACTGAGAGAGTGCACTTGAGCGACAATTTGAGGAATGAGCTTGACCACTTCCCTGGTCACAAGTGAGGCAATCCTCTTATCGGCGCTTCGTTTGGCTCTTCTCCTAGCTGTTCGTCTCGAGGCAGAGTTATTGGAAGGCATCTAGACAGATAGATTTGGAATGAGGTTCGATCATAATGATTTTTTTTGAGTTTACGATGCGATGAAGCGCGATCAAAACTTGTAACGTGCAATATAAATAGACTTCACCTAGGAGCCACATAGGAGATACGAAACTTCCTAGATTCTCACACAATGTTTTGATTGTACTTAGATATCGATAGTTGTAGTTTATATTTATACACATTTATTACGGTTTAGAATGCGCGAGGGCGCGTTGAGAGAGAGAGAGTATGCGGGAGGAATTTGGACAATTTAGACATTAGTTTTGTTGCAAACATTCGGTCTTTGTTTTGGATTGCGGTGGCTGTGCGAGTTGTGCGTTTTGTAAAATAGGGAGCGAAAAATCGTAGTTAAACACACAAATGTGGCTAAGTTCATCGAAATGTAAGGCCAGTGAATCGTAGGCTTAGTAAAGTACTCGGAGTGCCTCGGGTGTTTAGGCGTCGACTGCCCAAGGTAACCCAATCATGCCCAACAAGTTTGTGTACACGCGTTGACTTTGAAGATTTATGCTTCCACTGGGATGCAGCTCATGGCATTCGTCCTCCTAGTCATCGCGTGGCCCAAGTCATTGTGATGGTCGAGTCCCTGGTGAGAACTTTTTGAAAAATATTTTAGGGAGTGGAACGGCTCATTAAGGTACGGGTTTCACCCCTGACTTAACGGTTTCGTTCCCAGTTGTGGTTGTGCTCATCGAATTAATCCGAGAGCTCCACTATAATTTCGAAATGGAGGCTTTCGTCGAGGTATGGATGTCAGTCCTAACTCAACGAAAGATTCTCGTGCTAGAAAAATGCGTTGAGTGAGCAATCCTATCGAGAGTTGTTGGTTTTCACACCTGGTCTCGACTGGATCACTCGGTTGTGAGATGCGAGTATTTTCGAAAACATTTGTATTGTGTCAGCCTTAGGAAAGGCTAGGTAGTATTTCAGCCTTAGGAAAGGCTTCTTTGTGTGAAATTGTAGTATGCGGGGTTCACACAAAGTCATAGTCTTTGCAATTCCGATCGAAAGCATTAGGTAGGCGCAATACAAACCCCACTGGGTTCGTACGCGGCAACCTGTGGGTGCTTAGACTATAGACTAGGTCATTCTCAAAGACCTCGACCCGGACTAGGTCGAGTCTTGCCTAATTCCTATAGTTATGGCTCTGATACCAATCTGTCACACCCCAACCGATGGCGGAATCATCGGGGCGCGTCACTAGGCGAATCAGATTGCTCAAGAGAATCCATAACAACTATATTGCGATAATATTTATTACATTTGTTATCCCATACTAACAAACAATACAGTCACATAAGTTATCACAGATTTCTTGTCCTCTCGAACAATTCAAATCCGACAACCTAGCTTTTAGGTGAGTTTCTAGACTTCCTAGCTTGATTTGATGTAGACTTCAACTAAACCTGCAACATACGTTAAAATATTGTCAATACAAAAGTATTGGCGAGTATACAGGTTTGATATGTAATAGTATAGTAGATTAAAAGTGCTGCGAATTTCCACATGCATAAACGTAATACACGACATATATACTCACAAAACTGATACTACCAGCTAGTCCTTGATGCTCGATTCTTCGATGGCATAACTAGACCCCGTCGGGCGCAATAGTACTATACTAGTCGTGGTGGGACGTCACGAGTATAAGTCCTAGCATACATGCAACTAGCATCACGTATATCTATGCAAACAGTTATTCGCAAGTGAAAAGTTTACTAATTAAATCATTCGTTTGATAGGTTTGATTTATACAGAACGTATGTTACACCCCAAAATTCGATAAAAAGGGGTCAAGTATACTCACCGTGCGTATTTGGTTGGATTGACGGGATAATGCCTGAGAATTGCCTGATTTCAGACTAATTTCATGAGTATTGGATAGCGCGTCAAATGATAACGGAATACACGAAAACGAGTGGTAATTAGATCAAAGGCTGGCCCGTTCGGAGGGGTTGTCCAATCGGCTAGCTTGTCCGATCGGCTGGCCTGTCCGATAGGCTGGCCTGTCCTGTCCGATAGGCTGGCCTGTTCTGCTGTATTCGACAATTTGCAAGTTTTTCGGTGGTTTTGGTCGAGAAGTTTGCTGGGACGCGTTAAACAACTGAAATTCCACCAAAACCGGCTTGTTCTATTGGCCGAGAATCACCCCGTTCCATCAGAACTCGCCGTTCTTGGCGGTTTTCCCTTGTTTAACCCGAAATTGGTTGTTTCATCGCTAGGAATCAGATCTTTGACCAACACGACACTAAGAATGAGTAGAAGGTCGGTTTAAGCTCCGATTCCACCGTTTTTGAATACTCTGAGAGTAAAAGAGTTGAAAGAAAGTTGGAAAACCATCCTTCAATTGTTTTATTCGCGTTTAGGTGTAGATCTGATGTGAAAATCTTGTTGATTCTTGTGGAAATCCTTTAGATCTGAGTTGTTCTTGGTGGAATGAGGCCAACACTTGAAGTTCATAAGAACTCCCTGATGACATCATCCTAGAACACCTCAAATCTGTTGATTTCACGGTTAAAAGTTGGAATTTGAAAGATAGAAAGGTGGGGGAATGCATATAGATCAAGGAAGTACAAGATTTGAGGTAGAAACTTACAAGAATCACGAGAAATTGAGAGGAAAGAGCCCCAAAGTGTGCTGGTCAAGTGAGAGCTCCACATCAAGGCTATTGATGTGAAAGTGGAGGTATTTATAGGCAAGAGAGGAGAGGAGGTGGTGCAGTGAGTCGGATAGGTCGGCTGTCCGATCGAACAGGACGACTGTTCGATCGAACAGGGCGGCGCCCCGACAGGACGGCGCTCCGACAGGATGGCGCTCCGACAGGACGGCGGTCCGATCGAACAGGACGGTTGTCCGATCGAACAGGACGGTTGTCCGATCGAAGTGCCATTCGATCAAACGCCTCCGGCGTTTTAAGTTTTGGCGTTTCGTTTCAATCGTTAAGCGTTGCGATAGTTTGGTTACACATTTTCATATATTTATATTATTATTTACTTATTTATTATAATTAATCACAAAAAGGGTCGTATATACGTATCCATATATCCAATATTCGGTGCGATGATCGAGTTACGCGTGCCTTCGAGTGCATTCTTCGATGTGATGTGCCACAAGGATTATCGGGGCACTACTTGCTCGTATTGCCGTCATCGTCACGATGGCTGGAGTCATGGTACTCACCCGAAAGTCCTTGCTAGCGTTGATGGTTTATATTTTGACACCTCACAGTTATCGAGGAGGGTAGATTAAGTCCTCACTCAACACCATCGTGAGTGTTATTATTTACGAAAAAAATAGCTTGTAATAGCGATAGAATATGCGTAATTATTCGGTTATACTTCGATTTAGCGATGTATCCGATATAGTTACATTATGATCCGAATCTCTGGTGCTAGGCGTAACGAGTATAACGAGTAGTAACAACGCACAAAAGTGCGGGTTGTTACACGTGCCCAAGTGTCTGCAGAAAAGACAAAGCTTTAGAAGCTTCTATCACCCACCACGGGGGCGTGCCCAGTGGACACGGGGTCGTGGTCAACTCTAAGATTCGCAGAATCTAAGGAAATCTTGATAGTACAGATACACTTCTGCACACGGGGTCGTGCCCAGGGGACACGGGGGCGTGGTCAACTAATGCAGACAAACTGGAATTAATGAAGAAAGAGAAGATGGGTGGACACGGGGTCGTGCCCAATGGACACGGGGCCGTGTCCGGGCTTGTGTGCAGGTTATAAATAGGGGTGCTTTGCTCACTAGCAAATCATCCCTTGGCAAACCACCTCTCTCACACTTCACCCACACTCCACCACCACCACAACACCATCATCCAATATCCATCATAGCGTGTGTGAGTAGTCTTGGGATCCAAGATTGATCGTAAGAGTTCTTGACAATCAAAGGCCATGTTTGCCTAAGTCTCTTACATCACTTGGTGAAGACAAGCATTTAGTGTAATACTTTTTATTTTTAATCTTTTCGCACTTTTTATTTGGTTATGTATTAATGACTTTAATAACTAGTTTCTGATGTTGAAGGTGAATCTTCCTTATCATTTGTCCGTGGTGTCTTGGCATCATTTTAATGTCTATATAAAATAAAAGATTTACACCATTCATATCTCCACGGTCTATATGGAGATATGTTGGCTACCTGGTCGGGGGTTAAGGGAATGGTTTGGTAAGAGTCTTGCCTTGTTCAGTGTATAGATCCTGCAAGAACCTGGTCAAATTTAGTAGGACCTCCTTCAATACCCACTGGTATTGGATGGCGAGGGTCCAAACTCTTTGATCCCCTCATATGTAAGCTACTATTAAAACTTTAACCCGGCTACTTAGGCCTGTATCCCTACTGACTCAGACTACTTAGCCGAGGGTAACGTCACATTCAAAAGAGGGGCCTACCACATTACGCATTAATAACTTAATTAATTATCTTTCAATAATCCGACCATTTAGGATTGTATCCTTGCTGACTCAATCTACTGGGTTGAGGGTAACGTCACCTTCAAAAGAGGGGCCTACTACAATAACTAAGATAATCTCTTAAAAAGTGCAAAAGTGCGGAAATAATCAAAGGTTACACTAAAGGTGAGTCGGATCCAAGTGATTCATCTTGTATATCTGTTTTTATTTTATTTTTATTTTCAACATTTTAGTTTTTATTTTCTAGTTTAAAAACATTTTTCTAAATTTTTGATTTGATTAGACGTTGAGGATAAACCGGTATTAAAAGCTCTTGTGTCCTTGGACGACCTCGGTATCTTACCAACACTATACTACGCTCACGATGGGTGCATTTGCCCATATGTGTGTCTGGTGTTAGTAAATATCATGTTTTATAAATTTAAAACTTGACTAAAGTGGTTAAAAAGGGCTAAAAATATACATAAAAATCTATAACACCACATGCGCATCACCTTCCATCTTCTCTTTCTTCATTAAATGCAGTTTGTCTGCATTAGTTGACCACGCCCCTGTGTCCGCTGGGCACGGCCCCGTGTGCAGAAGCGTAGCTGTACTATCAAGATTTGCTTGGATTCTGCGAATTTTTGCGTTGACCAAGGCCCCGTGTCCCGTGGACACGCCTCCGTGTTGGGTGATAGAAGCTTCTACAACTTTGTCTTTTCTGCAGACACTTGGGCACGCCCGTGCTCATTGAACACGGGGCGTGTTCAGCCTCCGGTTCTCTTGTTTTTGCTTGGGAAGATGCTGTCGAGGGGTCGGGCATGCCATGTTTATTCCTTTTCTTGTATTATTGTTAGATTTGGCTGCATTTTTGCTTCTTTTGTTCATTTGAGCTAATTTAATCCTGAAAATACAAAAGGAAGACAAAAGCACACTTTTTCCAACATTAGTACTAAAAAGGGTTAGTTTTATGCCTCATTTGATGTAATTTATATGTTGCATTTTACACACATCAAATACCACCACGCTTGAATCTTGGCTTGTCCTCAAGCAAAACTCTTTACAATGTGGCTTACACTCCCAAATGGAATGGGTAGAAGAGAAGGTTTTGGGCTTGTCTTGAGTGTCGGGATTCCAAGATCTTTATTAGGCTTTATTTTTATGTTATTTACAATCCTATTCTTTGTGATTTATTTAGAACAATTACATAAGAGAAATTATTTAGTTGGGCATAACATGCCTCTTTAAAATTCCATTTATATACAAGTTCACATACCTCACGGGAGATCACTCAACACTCGGCCGAAGAAGTATTTTTATGAAACACTCGAGAGCGGCATGGAACTTACTTCTACCATATGTTTGCCAAGCAATCAATCCTCCTCCTTTTTAACTATAAACCTTTGTAGATATCAAGAGGACTTTTGGGGAAGGGTTAGGCTTGGGTTAAAGGTAGGTGATTTTGGGTTAGTGGTTAGTAGAAAAGGGCGAAAAGCGTAAAAAGCGTCGGTTTTCGTAAAACTTTTTGTTTTTGTGACTTTATTTAAATGAAGCATTTTCAAACAAAGTTTCTTTTTGATGAACTTGTTTGTTTATTGCTAGGCTTCATAACACTATATATATTTTTTTATAAGGCATATCACAAGAAAACCGAGCTTGTTACTAAAATAAAGGGTTAAAATAAAAAGGGTTTTGGTGGGTAAATGGTGTTTATTTTGTGGGTTTAGAAATGAAAAGGTTTAGGCTCAAAGGGGGTAACTAGGGGGATTTTGGGTAGGTGGTAAAATAATAATAATAATAATAATAATAATAATAATAATAATAATAATAATAATAATAATAATAATGGTGTTGAAAGAAAAATGGTTAGTCCTAATGCCTCCATCATTTAATTGGGTTTAAGTTGGTAAGGACCGGGAATGTATCATCATGGCAAGTTCTAGAGTTGTAAGAAACCAAGCGGCTATTCACACAAAAAACGAAAAATGAGTATTTAGTTTAAAGATGTGTATTTGTATGCTCAATAAAGGCTCAAAACTCACTTTTTGTGGGAATGGGTTTTTAATGTGATCAAGTATATATTATCAAATTTTAACTAGATTTGTTATGCCGTTTCATAATCTTCTTATGTTGGTTCTTTTTACTCAACGTTGTTAGTTGTAAATTTATAAAGATAAAACCTTTCTAGAACTTGTTATTCCCAATTTAAACCAATAAAAGTAAAAAATAAAAGATTTTTGAAAAAAATTGGGGTGTTTAGCAATTCCAATAAGGTTTTGTGTAAGGCTTGTAATTAGGACTTGCAAAATTCAAGGTTTTAGCATCCCCCCACACTTAAATTACACACTGTCCTCAATGTGTCCCAAAAATAAGTTTTTAGGCTGATTGAATGTGTAAAAAGGTGTGAAAAAGCAAAAATTTATGTTACTGGGCGTCTGGACACGGCCCCGTGGTGACCGGGCACGGCACCGTGTTCAGATTGGCAGTAACAGAAAATAACATAAAGTAACAGAAGGCTGGGCACGGGGGCGTGTTCAGTGACCACGCCCCGTGTCCAGGTACCTAAACTGGGCATTTTTCTGCAGATGGTTGAGCACGGGGCGTGTTGGCTGGGCACGGCCCCGTGCGAAAACTACACTCACGACATTTTTTTTTTTGAATTTTTTTAACAAATGTGTATATAATACACGCATCTACGTTTATGAAAAACAATTTTGTTCCAACTCGCCCCGGATCAAAAAGTTCTCATGGTTCTTACAACTGGAGGTGGTTTTTATTTTAGCGGTCCCCTATATATATATATATATATATATATATATATATATATATATATATATATATATATATATATATATTTAGCCCCATCCTCCACCCCCTTGGTCATCCCCTTTAGGCCCATCTCCACTTTCGGTGACGTGGCAGGTGACATGGCGGCCCATCCTCCGTCACCATACCTTCCAGTCTAATAAAAATAATAATAAAAAATATAGAACTAGGTTATTTTTAATGACGAACTATAGACAAGTGTCTACAATATTAAAAGTATACTACTCCTACACCACTACAAATATGCTAAAATTACTCTAAGCCTAAATATTAAACCTAAGACCTCTCACCAAGAAGCAAAAGCCTCTATTAAGTGAGATATCCTCATATAGGTTGATGTGCGTTAGGTGTAATATAATTTAGATGTATATTTTAAGCTCTTTTTACACTTTTAGTCAAGTTTTAAATTTATAAAACACGATATTTACTAACACTAAACACACATATGGGCAAGTGCACCCATCGCGGACGTAGTATAGTGTTGGTAAGATACCGAGGTCGTCCAAGGACACAAGAGCTTTTAGTACCGGTTTATCCTCAACGTCTAATCAAATCAAAAAGTTAGAAAAGGTTTTTAAACTAAGAAAATAAAAACTAACTAAATGCTGAAAAATAAAATGAAAACAGATAGACAAGATGAATCACTTGGATCCGACTCGTGTATTAGTATAACCTTTGATTATTTTCGCACTTTTGCACTTGTTTAATAGATTATCTTAGTTATTGTAGTAGGCCCCTCTTTTGAAGGCGACGTTACCCTCAACCCAGTAGTTTGAGTCAGCAAGGATACAATCCTAAAGGGTTGGATTATTGGAAGATAATGAATTAAGTTATTAATGCAAATTATGGTAGGCCCCGCTTTTAGCAGTGACGTTACCCTCGGCTAAGTAGTCTGAGTCAGCAGGGATACAGTCCTAAATAGCCGGGTTATAGTATTAATAGTAGTTAACTTATGAGGGGGTCAAAGAGTTTGGATCCCCGCCATCCAATACCTATGGGCATTGAAGGAGATCCTACTAAATTTGACCCAGGTCCCTTGCATGACCTCTAAACGCTGAACAAGGGCAAGACCCTTACCAAACCGTTCCCTTAACCCCCGACCAGGTAGCCAACATACCTCCATATAGACCGTGGAGATATGAATGGTGAAAATCTTTTATTTTATATAGACAGTAAAATAATGCCAAGACACCACGGACAAACGATAAGGAAAGATCACCTTCAACATAAGCAACTAGTTATTAAAGTCATTAATACAAAACCAAATAAAAAGTGCAAAAGATTAAAAATAAAAAGTATTATACTAAACACTTGTCTTCACCAAGTGATGTAAGAGACTTAGGCAAACATGGCCTTGATTGTCAAGAACTCTTACGATCAATCTTGGATCCCGAGACGACTCACACACTCTATGATGGACAATGGGTGATGGTGGTGGATGATGATGTTGTGATGGTGGTGGGTGGTGGATGAAATGTGAGAGAGGTGGTGTGCCAAGGGATGAGTTGAAATGAAACCAAGCACTCCTATTTATAGGCTGAACAGAAGGCTGGGCACGGCCCCGTGTCCGCTGGACACGCCCCCGTGCCCGTCTGACACTCTCTCTCCTCATTAATTGTAATTCGCAATTACAATTAATGCGCCTGCTGTACTTTCGCCACGCCCCCGTGCTCACTGGACACGGCCCCGTGGTGGGCAATAGAAGCTTCTATAGGTTTGTCTTTTCTGCTGCTTCTTGGGCACGGCCCCGTGCTGGCTGAGCACGGGGCGTGTTCAGTCTTCTGACTTCTCTTTTCTGCTTGGGAGGATGCCGTTGAGGGGTCGGGCAATCCACTTTTGTTCCTTTTCTTGTATATATGTTAGAATTAGCTGTCTTTTTGCTTCTTTTGTGAATTTGAGCTCATTTCATCCTGAAAATACAAAAGGAAGACAAAAACACTCTTTTTCCAACATTAGTACTTAAAAAGGGTTAGTTTTATGCCTCAATTGATGTAATTTATATGTTGCATTTTACACACATCAAATACCCCCACACTTGAACTTTTGCTTGTCCTCAAGCAAAACTCTTTAATATGTGGCTTACACTCCCAAATGGAATGGGTAGAAGAGAAGGTTTTTGGCTTGTCATAGAGTGTCGGGAATCCAAGATCTTTTTGGGTTTTATTTACAATTCTATTTGTTATGATTTATTTAGAACGTTTCATAAGAGAAATTACTTATTTGGGCATAGCATGCCTTTTTAAAATTTCATTTATATACAAGTTCACATACCTCACGGGGGATCACTCAACACTCGGCCGAAGGTGTATTTTCAGTGAATCACTCGAGAGCGGCATGGAACTTATTCCTACCATAAGCTTGCCAAGCAATCAATCCTCCTCCTTTTTAACTATATACCTTTGTAAATATCAAGAGGACTTTTTGGGTTAAGGGTTAGGCTTGGGCTAAAGGTGGGTGGTTGGGTTAGTGGTTAGAAAAAGGGCGAAAATGCGTAAAAAGCGTCGGTTTTCGTAAAACACTTTGTTTTAGTGACTTTTTATTTCGAAGTATTTCTCCAAACAAGCTTTTTGTTTTAATAGCTTTGTTTGTTTATTTCTAACTTCATCATCATTTTTTTTTAGTCACACGAAAAACCGAGCTTGTTACTAAAATAAAGGGTGAAAATAAAAAGGGTTTTTGGTGGGTAAAAAGGTTTTAGGGTAAAGAAATGAAAAGTTTATGCTCAAAGGGGTTAACTAGGGGGATTTTGGGTAGGTGATAAAAAAAAATTGAAAAATAATGGTGTAGAAAGAAAAATGGTTAGTCCTAATGCCTCCATCATTTACTTACTTGGGTTTAAGTTGGTAAGGACCGGGAATGAATCGTCGTGGCAAGTTCTAGAGTCGTAAGAACCAAGCGGCTATTCACACAAGAAACGAAAAATGAGCATTTAGTCTTAAAGATGTAAATTTTGTATGCTCAATAAAGGCTCAAAACTCACTTTTGTGGGAATGGGTTTTTATATGATCAAGTATATATAATCAAATTTTAACCAAGCTTGTCATGCCGTTTCATAATTTTCTTATGTTGGTTCTTGTTATCACGACGCTCTCGGTTGTAAAATTGTAAAAATATAACCTTATTAATCTTAGGATTCCAAACTTAAACTTTAGACAAGTAAAAAAAATGAAAATTTTTGAAAAAATTTGGGGTGTTTAGCGGTTCCAATAGAGTTTTGTGTAAGGCTTGTTATTAGGACTTGCAAAATTTCAAGGTTTTAGCTTCCCCCCCACACTTAAATTACACATTGTCCTCAATGTGTCCCATAAATAAATTTTTAGGTTGATTGGATGTGTAATGTGGTGTTAAAAAGAAAAAAATTATGTTACTGGTAGTCTGGACACGGCCCCGTGTCCGCTGGACACGACCCCGTGGTGAACTGCCAGTAACGAAAATTTACAGAAGGCGAACACGGGGGCGTGTTGGTTAGACACGGCCCCGTGTCTGGCAAAAATTTGCAGGACAGTAACCAAACAGCAGGTCTGGGAGGTGAACAGGGGGGGTGTCGGCTGGACACGTCCCCGTGTGGACAGTCTGTAAGCCTGAAAACAGGTTTCTTCCCCTGGTTTCTTCATTTTGGGCCTATAAGTGCTAAGGTTTAGCACTCCTTAGCACTCCAAGCCTTGGTTTGTACCTGTTTCATCACTTAATACCACACCAAGCAACATAAACATCCTACATTACCACAGTTAATTGTCTTCAAGCATAAAGTAAAAGAAAAATAAAACGGAAAATAAAAGTAGTCAAGGAAAGTAAATTGTTCAACACTTGGCACGCAGGCCATAAACTGTTTGATAGAAAAAGGGACTTAAACCTGTGGGCTTGCCATCAACCCGCTTCTGTTCCTCCAAACCTCCTACTCCATGTCTTCATCGCTATCATCACCTCCATCCCCATGCCCCGCCATATACTCTCGGATGCTGCTGATATCGTCTTGTATATCATTGATGTTGCGTTCAACAGCTCCAACCCGGTGGTATGTGTTGTTGGCGAGGTTGTAGGTGTTCCTGGTACACATGAGGTTTTCCTGCAAAAGATCATGTAAGCTTTGGAAGTTAGGAAAACCGCCTCCTTGTGAGGAGGATTGACCCGGATCGCCATGGGGTTGGTACTGGTAGTGAGGAGGTGGTGTATGAAGAACTAGGGCCTCCTGTGGGTTCCATGCATAGCCTTGTGCCCTTTGGAAGCTCACCGTCCCGTCTTCCGCCTCATAAAGTAAGTTCATGGCTCGGCAAATGTGGTAGTCAACTCGTCCCGACCATGGACTTCTTTCAAAGGACCTCGGAATTCTCGTGAAATGCTTGAAAAGACGGTACACCCACCCCCCAAAGAAGATAGGTGTTAGAGCTCGAGCAAGGCGATTGAGATGCATGTTTCGTAACAGGAGATATGGAACATCGAGAGGCTTCTGGTTGTGGATACAGTGAAGGACAACCAAATCTTTCAACCCTACAACGCCACTACTGTTGTGACGTTGGTTAAGAGAGTAGGTGAGGAGCCTGTGAATGTAGCGGTAGAGCGGGTCCCTCAGCTTAGTACTCTTGGTGCTGCTAGGGTTGTAGATTCCTTCACCGATTTGCGCCCATGCGGCTTGACGTTC
The DNA here is from genome assembly GCF_002127325.2 of Helianthus annuus. Classification (NCBI taxonomy): domain Eukaryota; kingdom Viridiplantae; phylum Streptophyta; class Magnoliopsida; order Asterales; family Asteraceae; genus Helianthus; species Helianthus annuus. Next base: position 129,736,959 of record NC_035449.2, on the reverse strand, counting down.
ATTTTCATCCAAGTCTCGTAATCCCCCGGTATTTTCCTCATTTCTCGATTCCTCTTCCCCGTACAGTCCTATTATAGCTCCAAACTGTGCCATGGAGATCGAGTACTTTGTCCCGCCACACCGGAATGCGACCCCTTCATTGTCGAACGGGACACACCTCGAAGTGAAAGTGAAGGTACTGTAGAACTCCATGGTGCATTGATGCACCGACCGAAGCCGAGTGTTCAATGCAACTGCTAGTGGTCTCGTACCGATGTTGTTGAATCGGTCCAGCTGGTTCACCATGGTTAACAGGTCCGTGCATGCTCGCCTGGGGTACTCCTCGGGTCTTGTTTGAAGTACTTCGTATCTTGCCCGAGCATCGAGTTCGCTTGCATTGAACCTTGTGAACCTTGCCATCTGAAAGAATACACCAAAAAATTAGCACGAAACAATGAGATTTTTAAAGAAACTGCAAACAGTAGGCTGGACACGGCCCCGTGTTCAGTGGGCACGGCCCCGTGTCCAGGCGTCTGTAACCCAAAAACTTCATTTTTCGTCCCGGTCCTGAAAATCTGAAAATTTTTAGCCAAGTAGTTGCGGTTTCCCCCGAAAATGAAACCCTAAGTGTCGTTTTTCCCAAAACAACCCGTTTACCCTTCCAATTTTATCTTTTTCGGTTCAAAAACAAGGGTTTGAGGTTTTAGTGAGAAATCGGACAAATCTATCAACAATACAAGTGTATTTACTTCCTATTATACTAATCTAAACTAATACTAACAGATTGCATCAAAAATTTGAAGTTCGATCGGGATGAACTTGAAGAACCCTAGATTTTTCCCCAAATTTTTGATGTTTAACTACATGCAAGTAACTAATCTAACTACTAATGATGATAGAATCATACCTTGATGTTGTTAAACGTGGAGGTAACGTCGAAAATCTGCGGAAAATCGCCTGGAACCAGAGCGTTTTCGGCAAAACGGGGCGTGTGGAATGAGGTAACTGTTATGAAAAGAAGGTTTTATCCCGACAGTTGTCTCGACACGGCCCCGTGTCCAATGGACACGGCCTCGTGACGAGCAAAATTTTTTTTTTTGTTTTTTTTTGTGCTCGTGTGCATGCCCCTTTTTCCGAAAAATGGTTAGAAGACTTACCGGTTTTTTTGATGTACACTCGCTTGTTCGTAACATGTCGGGTATGATGTGGATGCTTTTCATTCGTTAACCGTTTGAAGTGAGATCTCCTCTTCTTCATCCTCAATGGATCCTCGGTAGAGTTTTAGCCGTTGGCCATTGACTTTAAATGGTATCCCATTTCGAGCTTTAATTTCTACTGCACCGTGAGGAAAAACATGGGTGACGGAAAAAGGTCCTGACCACCTAGATTTTAGTTTACCAGGAAATAATCGAAGTCGCGAATTAAACAACAGAACTTGATCTCCTACCCGAAATTCATTAGACTTAATATATTTATCATGTAAATTTTTCATTCTTTCTTTATAAATTTCGGAGTTAGAATATGCGTAGTTCCTTAATTCGTCTAATTCATTCATTTGACAAAATCGATTTTTACCGGTAGTTTCTAAGTCTAAGTTTACATTTTTTATTTCCCAGTAGGCTCTGTGAGCTATTTCTACCGGCAAATGACAGCTTTTTCCATAGACGAGCTTATACGGGGTTGTGCCTATAGTGGTTTTATAAGCAGTTCGAAAGGCCCATAAAGCATCGTCCAATTTGTCAGCCCATTCCTTTTTATTTAAACCTACGGTTTTTTCAAGTATTCGTTTTAAACCTCAGTTAGTCACTTCGGCTTGCCCATTTGTTTGAGGGTGATACGCTGTTGAGACCCGGTGATAAACCCCATACCTTGTTAATATTTTTTCGAGTTGATGATTGCAAAAATGGGTACCTCTATCACTTATCAAAGCTTTTGGTGTTCCAAAACGAGAAAATAATTTTTTCAGAAATTTTACCACTACTCTTCCATCATTCGTTGGAAGAGCTTTGGCCTCTGCCCATTTAGACAAGTAATCGACTGCCACAAGTATATATTTGTTTCCTTTTGACGGTGGGAAAGGTCCCATAAAATCGAGTCCCCATACATCAAAAATTTCACAAACGAGAATGTCGTTTTGAGGCATTTCGTTTTTGGAAGAAATATTACCTGATATTTGGCAAGCATCACATGCCTTTACAAGGTTTTGTGCATCCTTGTAAATGGTTGGCCAATAAAATCCTGAATCAAATACCTTTCGTGCGGTACTAGTGGCACCATGATGTCCTCCGTATGGACCTTCATGACAATGACGGAGAATTCGTCGTGCTTCATTACCATGGACGCACCTTCGGATGAGCTGGCCGGCACACATTTTGAAAAGATAAGGGTCTTCCCAAAAGTAATGCTTTACATCAGCAAAGAATTTCTTTCTTTGGTGATGCGGCCATCCTTTGGTGACTATACCGCTAGCTAGATAATTAGCATAGTTGGCATACCATGGTTCTTGTCTACTCTCCATCATCTCCAAGGACTCTGTGGGAAATTTCTCGTTGATTTGCTCGTCCCTGGTCGCCTCCAAAGCTGGGTCTTCTAGGCGTGAAAGATGATCTGCAGCAGTGTTTTCTGCTCCTCTTTTGTCCTTAATTTCGATGTCGAACTCTTGGAGGAGTAGAATCCATCTGATCAAACGGGGTTTTGCGTCTTGTTTCTTGAAGAGGTATCTGATGGCTGCATGATCTGTATAGACTACAGTTTTAGAAAGAACCAAGGTAAGAACGGAATTTATCAAAAGCAAATACCACAGCTAGTAATTCTTTTTCTGTAGTTGTGTAATTTTCTTGTGCATCGTTAAGCGTTTTACTAGCGTAATAAATTGGGTGGAAATGCTTTTCTTTTCTTTGTCCCAAGACTGTTCCAACGGCAAAGTCATTTGCCTCACACATGATTTCGAAAGGAAATTTCCAATCGGGCGCTATCATGATAAGTGCATTGACTAGCATTTCCTTGAGGGTTAGAAATGCTTGATTGCATTCCTTGTCAAAGATGAAAGGTGCATCTTTTTTAAGTAATTTTGTTAGAGGTCTTGAAATTTTTGAAAAGTCTTTGATAAACCTTCTATAAAATCCGGCATGCCCTAAGAAACTTCTGATTGCTCTAACGGAGGATGGTGGAGGTAATCGAGAAATAGTTTCTATTTTTGCTCGATCAACTTCCATACCTTCGCTTGAGATTTTGTGACCGAGTACTATTCCCTCTGTTACCATGAAATGGCATTTTTCCCAGTTAAGGGCGATGTTAGTTTCCTCACATCGGGATAGCATTCGTTCGAGGTTATCGAGGCATTGGTCATATGAGTCTCCAAAGATAGAAAAGTCGTCCATGAAGACTTCCATTGTCTTTTCTATCATGTCATGGAAAATGGCTACCATACAACGTTGGAATGTTGCAGGTGCATTACATAGACCGAATGGCATGCGTCGATAGGCGAAAGTTCCGTAGGGGCATGTGAAAGCTGTTTTCTCTTGGTCTTCTGGTGCTATTGGTATTTGAAAGTACCCTGAAAAACCATCCAATAAACAATAAAATTTATGACCGGATAGTCGTTCTAACATTTGATCAATGAAGGGCAAAGGAAAGTGGTCTTTCCTTGTTACTTCATTTAATCGCCTATAGTCTATACAAACTCTCCATCCTGTGACGGTCCTTGTTGGTATTAATTCATTTTTCTCGTTAGTTATTACGGTCATACCTCCTTTCTTTGGGACTACTTGGACGGGACTTACCCATGGACTATCGGAGATAGGATAGATTAGTCCGGCGTCAAGTAGCTTGATGACTTCATTTTTAACCACTTCTTGTACATTGGGATTTACTCTTCGTTGTGGTTGAATTACTGTTTTGTAATCATCATTCATTAAAATTTTGTGCGTGCACATGGAAGGACTTATTCCCTTAATATCCACAAGCTTCCAAGCGATCGCGTTTTTGTGTTTTTTTAAGGAGACTAACTAATTTCTCTTTTTCTATGCTACTTAATTTAGAAGAAATAATTACAGGTAAACTACCATCTTTGTCTAGAAAAGCATATTCCAAACCTTTAGGAAGTTCTTTGAGCTCAATGGGTGGGTCTTTAGGAGACACCTTATTTTGTGGCTCATTTAGATCAAGAACCTTAAAGGTTTGTTCTACGGCAATTTCTTCTTCAACAAAGTGGTTATCTTCTTCAATTGTATCAGGTGGTTCATCTTCATCTTCAATTAGGGGGTCATTATTGCCAAAAGGATATTTCATTGAACGCTCAAGATCTATGCTCCTTTTGAATGCCACTAACTGAAGAGGTAGATTGTTGAATTTCCGGTTTTTCAAAGCTTTATAAGTTTGTACAAAAGGTTTTCCCAAGACTAAAGGAGCGTCATCGAGGATGACAAAGTCGGTTGGGATTACCATTTGATTTGCTTGAACCAAGACATCCTCAACTACACCGATTGATTTTATAACTTTCCGATCGGATAGAAAAATGGGTATTTGAAGTGGAGAAAAATCACTAATACTTAATTTTTCAAAAATGTAGTTAGGCATTATGTTAACACAAAGATCTTTATCAATGGTGATATTACTAATAAATGAATTTTGAAAGAAACATGGAACCGGTGTAATGTTAATTTCAAAAGGATCTTCTTTTATTAGTGAGGTTTGATCATTAGTTAACTTAACACTTACCATTTCTTTGATTTTAGCACTAGTGTTTAACTCTTTTAAAAACTTTGCATGAGGGGTTACTAAACAATGATTTTTGAAAGTAGGTGACAAGACATCAATTTTTTCAAAATTAGACTCTTCTTGTAGTTTAACATTATCGGCCTCACCTTTTTCGTTGTTTAACTCATGTGTCGGTTTTTCACTTTCTTGTTCTTCCATTTTTACATTTTCAACTATCTCTACGTTATTATTACAATTTAATTCTTCTCTTGCGCGGGATTCCTCTTCCCTTGCGCGAGATTCTTTTATGCAACGTTCGATAGTTTTAATGTGTTCTAATATCCTATTGGTCACTTCGGTGAGAGAAAAAGAATTGGGATCCTCAAAGCTTGAATCCGGTTGTTCGATCATTGGTTCCTCATAGTACTCATATGAAGTAGATGGTTCATACCATTGTTCTTCATTGTAAGTATATAATGGATAAGGGTCGAAACTTTGTTCTTCATAGTACTCATATGAGGTGGGTTGTTCACGCCATGGTTCCTCTTAATAAGTGTATGAAGGTGGTGGCTCATATCTTGAGTCATCAAAGTATGAGTATGAAGGCTCATACCTTGGTTCATCAAAATATGAGTATGAGGGAGGAGGTTCATACCTTTGGTCTTCATAGGATGTATATGAAGTTGATGGCTCGTACCTGGGCTCCTCATAATGGTTGTATGAATTGGATGGTTGATATGAGTTACTATATTGAACCGAGCGTGTGTTACGACAATTAGTGCAATAATTACCCCTATAATCATCCTCATCATAGGTGTAGTTGTAACCTCCTGAGTATTGATCCATAAGAATCACTCAGCAGACCACAACTGAGTCTCGGGACCAGAAAACAAAAATAAAGACGGAAACAGAGGCTGGACACGGCCCCGTGTCTGGTGAACACGACCCCGTGTTCAGACTCTGTATCTGGGTATCTAACTAAAAATATGCAGCACGGGGGCGTGTTCAGCGAGCACGGCCCCGTGTTCAGGCTACTGTAAATGCAAACTAAACTAAAATGCAGAAAAATGTGCGCGCGTTTTTTTTATAAAGTTTTGAAAAACTGATTAGGCCGTCGATTTTAAGCTTTCTTAAAATCCTTGTGTCCCCGGCAACGGCGCCAAAAACTTGATGTGCGTTAGGTGTAATATAATTTAGATGTATATTTTAAGCCCTTTTTACACTTTTAGCCAAGTTTTAAATTTATAGAACACGATATTTACTAACACTAAACACACATATGGGCAAGTGCACCCATCGCGGACGTAGTATAGTGTTGGTAAGATACCGAGGTCGTCCAAGGACACAAGAGCTTTTAGTACCAGTTTATCCTCAACGTCTAATCAAATCAAAAAGTTAGAAAAGGTTTTTAAACTAAGAAAATAAAAACTAACTAAATGCTGAAAAATAAAATAAAAACTGATAGACAAGATGAATCACTTGGATCCGACTCGTGTATTAGTATAACCTTTGATTATTTTCGCACTTTTGCACTTGTTTAAGAGATTATCTTAGTTATTGTAGTAGGCCCCTCTTTTGAAGGCGACGTTACCCTCAACCCAGTAGTTTGAGTCGGCAAGGATACAATCCTAAAGGGTTGGATTATTGGAAGATAATGAATTAAGTTATTAATGCAAATTATGGTAGGCCCCACTTTTGGCGGTGACGTTACCCTCGGCTAAGTAGTTTGAGTCAGCAGGGATACAGTCCCAAATAGCCGGATTATAGTATTAATAGTAGTTAACTTATGAGGGGGTCAAAGAGTTTGGATCCCCGCCATCCAATACCTATGGGCATTGAAGGAGATCCTACTAAATTTGACCCAGGTCCCTTGCATGACCTCTAAACGCTGAACAAGGGCAAGACCCTTACCAAACCGTTCCCTTAACCCCCGACCAGGAGCCAACATACCTCCATATAGACCGTGGAGATATGAATGGTGAAAATCTTTTATTTTATATAGACAGTAAAATAATGCCAAGACACCACGGACAAACGATAAGGAAAGATCACCTTCAACATAAGCAACTAGTTATTAAAGTCATTAATACAAAACCAAATAAAAAGTGCAAAAGATTAAAAATAAAAAGTATTATACTAAACACTTGTCTTCACCAAGTGATGTAAGAGACTTAGGCAAACATGGCCTTGATTGTCAAGAACTCTTACGATCAATCTTGGATCCCGAGACGACTCACACACTCTATGATGGACAATGGATGATGGTGGTGGATGATGGTGTTGTGATGGTGTTGTGATGGTGGTGGGTGGTGGATGAAGTGTGAGAGAGGTGGTGTGCCAAGGGATGAGTTGAAATGAAACCAAGCACTCCTATTTATAGGCTGAACAGAAGGCTGGGCACGGCCCCGTGTCCGCTGGACACGCCCCCGTGCCCGTCTGACACTCTCTCTCCTCATTAATTGTAATTCATAATTACAATTAATGCGCCTGTTGTACTTTCGCCACGCCCCCGTGCTCACTGGACACGGCCCCGTGGTGGGCAATAGAAGCTTCTATAGGTTTGTCTTTTTTGCTGCTTCTTGGGCACGGCCCCGTGCTGGCTGAGCACGGGGCGTGTTCAGTCTTCTGACTTCTCTTTTCTGCTTGGGAGGATGTCGTTGAGGGGTCGGGCAATCCACTTTTGTTCCTTTTCTTGTATTTATGTTAGAATTAGCTGTCTTTTTTGCTTGTTTTGTGAATTTGAGCTCATTTCATCCTGAAAATACAAAAGGAAGACAAAAACACTCTTTTTCCAACATTAGTACTTAAAAAGGGTTAGTTTTATGCCTCAGTTGATGTAATTTATATGTTGCATTTTACACACATAATAGGTAATGAAATAGATTATTATCATGTGAAAATGAAATGAATCGTTACTTCATGTTGTTTGATAGGTAGGAAAAGACAAGAAATCAAATCGGTGGTGAGTGATGATGGTGGTGGTGGGTGGTAGTGGCGGGTATCGGGAGATGGTGGTAATGAAAGGTGAAAAGGGAATGCAGTGAAAAAATAGCGGGGATGGATGGAATGAATGAATTTGGGTATAATTTCTTGTGCAATAGGTGATTCAATTTAATTGACTAACCAAACACCTTTTTTTTATTTCCTTACAATGGTTTATTTTATTCCGTCACCTAATTATGCATACCAAACATTACCATAGAAATAGATACGAGAAATTGGATGTGAAGATTTTTTAATTTAAAGAAACTTTTTCCTATAATAATGGTTTTTTGTTAAATTATATCAAAAGGATATTAATCCTCTAATAATGCTATTAGTAACTGCGTGATTAACTCCACTTACGCATTTTTTTAACTTTTTACTCCTTCAAGCAAGTTTTTTATATTGCTACTTGAGAGAATAATATAAAACTGCAAATCATGTTCGTTTGTTGAAGTCTAATTGAACGAGCACGATTTAAACATATAAAAATATTTGTTCAGGTTCATTCGTTAAGAAAATAAGTGTGTTTGTTCACTCATTTGTATAACTAAACATAAATGAACTTTTCATTGAAGATATTAAGTTTCAAGTTTCATCATCATACTAAGTATATTCCACCAATATCAAAGCTAAGGTGGGCTAAGGTGGGATCTGAGAAGAGTGAGATGTAGACAGTCTTACCTCTACCCCGTAGGAATAGAGAGACTGTTTCCAATAAGACCCCCGGCTCGATAGTAGTTTTGCATCAAGTCTTGGACATAAGGCACATAACGCTCAGCAATTGAGAAAAACGTCGATTAGTGCATGTACCTAAAAAAATTAGTAAAATAACGTCGATTAGTCCAATAAGACTCCCGGCTCGATAGTAGTTTTGCATGATTAACCATCCCCCTCTTTTAACGTTATTTTCACAAAATTAGTAAAATAACGTTAAAATTAGTACACTTTCACTTTTGTATCCCGAGCTCCCACACATATCAAGACTCTAGATGATATGTTCAAGACTCTAACCACAAAGGGGATATTTGTGAAACTTTACAAATCATTGAGGATGCATATGCAATATATTCAGCCACCACAATGGTGGAATAAATATTAAAGACAAAAAAAATCCCAAATTCGGACTTGATAGTTCTTGATAAAATTCTAAAAAAACCCAAAATTAAAATCTTTTTTATTTTTATTTTATAAAAGTTCCCCCTTTTCTTGTTCTTCTTTAATCTTTTGATTGGAATCCCATTTGAAATCTAAAAAAAATCCTTTTTTATTTTCAATTTTTAGTAAAAATTCAATTAGGGTTAGATCAGATCAGATCTGAAGAGGGGTTTGTGTTTTTGAGTAGAGAAAATGCAGAGAAAGTTGATGGAGAAAAGGGGATTAGATCCCAGTAGTAGTGAAGAAGGTCAACCTGAAAAGAAAAGACCAGCTCTTGCTAGGTAATTTTCTTTAATTTATTAATTTATTTATTTTTTTTTCAAAATGTTTGTAAATTTTAGAAGTGGGGTTTTGTTATTATATATTTTTTTCTGGAAAAAAAGTATTATGTTAATTGTTTAAGTATTGTGCTAATTCTTGGTTTAGTTCTGTAATGTTTGGTAGTGGATATTGTTCCTTGTTGGAGAAATTAATGTTTAGTTATGTGTTTATTTATGTTATTTTGACTTAAATAAGTCAATGGAAATCTTAAATTGCCATCAAACCTGCAAAAAAATGTTTTTCTTAACATTTTTACAATTAATGGAAATATCAAAGCGGTGAAATATAATTGCTATTTTGCAAGATTTATTAGTGTACAGGGTTATAATCCATTTAATAAACATGTTGCGTCAGGGTTGAACTGTTTAACCCGTTTAACTAAACGGGGGTTGACGTGTTTAACCTTTTCAATTAAAAAAGTCAACCTGCCAACCCGTTTATTACGAGCCGCCAATCTGAACTCTGTCTGTCAACCCAATGAGTAAAAGCTCAACAGTATATTTGTAAAGATGGAGTTTTTTTAGGCATTATGATTTTTTGAAATAGTCATATTTATAGTATATTTTATATGAATTATTAAGGGATCTGTTTGTGCAGCGTCATTGTTGAAGCTTTGAAAGTGGATAGTTTGCAGAAATTTTGTTCATCATTGGAGCCGATTCTTCGAAGAGTTGTAAGATCGTTTCTCCTAAGTGAAAAGTGTAAATATCTGGATCAAAAGTTGAATGATCAAACAACGTATAAATTGACCTTAATTCTAAATTTGTTATTGCGTATGCATGAGAGAGTTTAGAAGGAAAAAAGAAGAGGTTAAAAGCAATGCATGCATCCTAACTCCTAACCGTTCTATATGCATTCTTTGTCCTGTAAAAACCATGATATATGCTGTTTGGCAACATCTGAATGGTTAAGTGCTGAACCATTAAGTGTTGAACTTGTAAGAGGTCTGAACCATTAAGAGCATATATAATGCTTAACCGTTTAGAGGAAAATGTCTGACCAATTCAGATTAGAGGTCTTAACCATTCAGACTCTGTATAAATCTTAACCATTCAGAGGCAAATTTCTGAACCATTCAGACATCTGCTCGTGAAACAAACAGCCTGAACCATTAAGTGCTGAACCAGTAAGAGGTCTTCTGAACTATTAAGAGACTCATTAAGAGGTAAACAAACAGCCCCTTACTTATGAATTGAAGCATATCATGCTAAATAAACCTTGTAAATCGTATTAGATTGTATGTTGTGTAATTAGGGTTACATGAGGTGGGTGTTTATATAGAACACCATATTACACATCTAGTCCCTATACTATGATACTTTGTCTAATAACGCTCATTTATATCTGAAGTAGGGATGGCAATGGGACGGGTTTTATATCTGATTGTAAAACTGTGTCTCATACCCATTGCTCATTACCTGTCAGGTTCGCGGGTCCCGTATTGGATATTGGTCGCTTTCCTAAAAGAAAAAAAATAAAAGAGCTATTAAACTTTTTTTTATATTTGCTGCATAGTAAAGTTTCTATGAGATATAACTTGTGGACTTATTGTTTGATTGTAATTAGTTAATTACTATTAACTCTATTTGGCTTTCTGATTAAATAGGTTAGCGAAGAAGTGGAGCGCGCCTTGGCAAAGTTGGGCCCGACGAAGCTTAGTGAAAGGTACAAGATTACCATCTTTGTTTGTCATGATTGAAGGCTAATAAATTTCGTCTTGCTTTTGGTTTATCATGTTTTTCTTTCGGCTTTATAGTTTTTACGAAAGATTCTTGATGATAATAGTGTGAGAGTTCTTTATCTCTTATTGTAAGTTGTTTGTTACTTTTTTTTTTGGGTATTTAAACAGGGTTTCTCCTAAGCGAATAGAAGGGCTAGACGGAAGAGACCTACAGCTACAATTCCGGTCCAAAATTTTACTCTCTCTTTTTACAGGCGGAAAAGTAGAAGGAGAAAGAGGTGTGGCGATCCATGTGGTGTTAATCGATGCCAACACGGGTCATGTTGTGACATCCGGCCCCGAATCGTCGGTCAAACTAGATATTGTTGTGCTCGAAGGTGATTTCAATAACGAGGATGAACAAGGGTGGACTCAAGAAGAATTTGAAACGCATATGGTAAAAGAGAGAGAAGGAAAACGACCAATTTTATCTGGAGATTTACAAGTGGTATTAAAGGAAGGTGTGGGGACGTTAGGGGAGTTGACTTTTACCGACAACTCTAGTTGGATAAGAAGTAGGAAGTTTAGGCTCGGGCTTAAAGTTGCCTCGGGATACCACGAATGTGTTCGTATTCGTGAGGCCAAAACCGATGCGTTCACTGTTAAGGACCACCGAGGAGAACGTGAGTTTTTATATTTATATAGGTGACAAAATGTGTGTTTGGTAACGGGTCGGGTTGGGTTGATTTACACAGTTTTAATCTAATTTTAACAACAATATTAAAACACAAGTCAAAGTTACTGTAGCATCCGTCACATTGGTGCTACAGTAACTTTTTTTTCCTTTTGATACTTTTGCCCCTAACTTTCAGTTTTTACACTTATACCCCCTTAACTTTCTAAAAACTAAATGAAACGACATATTGACCCCCCTCGAGTTTTAAGTGCTTATTTTTATATATGTACGTGTCGGTATAAATTCAAGTTGGTTTACGTTTTGACGTAAATTGTTTCGGAAATGAGTCAAGTCAAATATAATACGTTTTTGTTCTTATTATTATGTATATTTTCAGTTGGTTTACATTTGACGTAAATTTTGATAACGTTTTGGTTGTACTACCACTTTATATTTTTAGTTCTCTTTCGGTTGCTAACGGTACCGTATTTAGGTATCTTCTTCCGGTTACTATGTCGAGTTTCTGTACCGTACAAACCAAATGATAACGACCAAATTCACCCGCTCGGCTTGAAGAGCATAAATATTGCTTTTTCTATATCATTACAAACAATGTTTTATTTCGATTACCATCTAAATTTTCGAATAAAACCGTTTAAAATGTTGTATCGATTGAACATACACTTTAGACTCTCAACTGGTTGATCTCTTAAACCCATAAGTGAATGAGTCTGTCTAAATGACCACCTTATTTATAAATTAACGGTAACATATGATTTAAAGAAATTTACATTTGGATCCATAGTGTACAAGAAACATTATCCACCCGTTTTAACGGATGAGGTTTGGAGATTGGAGAAGATTGGGAAAGATGGATCATTTCACAAGAAGTTAAACAAAGCAGGCATATTTAGCGTAGAAGATTTTCTTCGCCTCGTAGTGAGAGATCAAAAGAAGTTGCGAAATGTAAGATTATATATATATATATTTTTTTTTGAGTAAACTTCCATTTTGCTCCCTGTGGTTTGGTCATTTTAACGGTTTTCCTCCAATAGTTTAAAAATAGCCATTTTCCTCCCTGATCTTTCTAGTTTTTCGCCAATTTGCTCCCTAATCTTTCGAGTTTGTCGCCAGTTTCCTCCCTGATGGAGTTAGAGGCAGGGAGCAAAATGACGATAAGTTAGAAAAATCAGGGAGGAAAATGGCTATTTTTAAACTATTGGGGCAAAACCGTAAAAATGACCAAATCACAGGGAGCAAAATGGAAGTTTACTCTATTTTTTTTCTTACTTTTAATTATCTAACAAGTAATTCCATAATCTTTTGTAGGTATTAGGGAGTGGCATGTCAAACAAAATGTGGGACGTTCTCGTAGAGCATGCAAAGACTTGTATTTTGAGCCACAAACTATACGTTTACTATTCCGATGATGTGCAAAATGTTGGCGTTGTTTTCAATAACATCTACGAATTAAGCGGTTTAGTAGCCGATGGCCATTTCTATGCAACCGACGCCCTTTCCGATAACCAAAAGGTCAGTAACCTATAAATCAACTTAAAGAAACCATGTTGAATGTTGTTGAGTTATGGAGTCTCGTGGTTGCCAAAAGGACGACCGCTGCCAGGTCAGCGCAGACAAGGGTATTTATGGAATGCGAATCTTTTTTATATGTGCAGATTTTTGTAGATACGTTGATGAACAAGGCATACGATAACTGGATGCATGTAGTGGAGTATGACGGAAAATCATTTTTTGGAGCACATCATGCTACACAAGTTGATACGGGTACGGCTCCGCAAAACTATCTTAACTCGTTTGATCATCAACTCAGTCTACCACCAACCGTCACTCAAGAACAACCGATATTAAATCCAGTTGTCTCCGGTGGAGGTAACCGCTTATTTTCCTTTTCTAATGTCTATTAGTGAAACGTCTAAAATACCCTTGAGAGTACTCTCTTGTAATTAGGTTATGAGGGTAGTGCACCTGCTCAATTCCATACAACCAACACGTTGAATTTGAGTTCTTCGTTTAGAGGATTAGAAGATTACTTTCCCGAAGAAGAAATCCGTATGAGGAGTCACGAAATGCTTGAAAACGAAGATATGCAACATCTGCTACGGTTATTCAACACGGGTAGTGGTCAAACCTCGGGTAGTCATGTGAATGAAAGTTATTATCCGGGTTATATGCCAAACACACCTAGTTTCGGGCGCTCGTCTGGGAAAGCTGTGGTGGGGTGGCTGAAACTTAAGGCGGCTTTGAGATGGGGAATCTTTATAAGGAAACAAGCGGCGGAAAAACGGGCCCAAATAGTCGAGTTGGAAGATGACCCGTGATTCTAATGGGTAACCCTGTTGTGTATAGTGGTAGCTGATAACATTACTCGTGGATTAGGAATGATGTTTGTTGTGTCATAATCACGAGCGAAGCGGTTCTTGCTTGGATGCCCAGATAAAGCTGAAAGCTTAACAAAAGGAGCGATATAGTGATTGATTTTCTGTATTAGTTGTGTTGTGGTGGTTCACTTCAGATGTAACATAACAACCCTTTGTTGTATGCTATGTTACAGTTTTTAATTATGGAACAACCTTCGTAAAAATGTATACAAAGATGACAATTTTAATATAATATAATATACAGTAAGGATGAGCATTTGGTACCGGTACTGGCACCAACTTTCCCTGTTTTTCAGTACCAGTACTGGTTCAGTACCGAATAGGTACCATGCTCATCCCTAATATACAACATGATTCCAACGCGTTATGTTTAATAAAACTTGACAAGAGTAAAACCAGGTTAAACGCATTTTACACCATTTCTACCTTAAATTTGGATATAATCAAATTGGCGAAATTCATAATTTACATTTTTTTTCTTTTTGGTTTTAGGGATTCTAGGCTCATATAAAAAGAGTAAATTGTGGTTTAGTGCTTATTGTTATATCTTACAAAATCTAATAGTCTTGCAATTTACATACCAAGGTTTCTATTTTATTGTAATTTAAGTCCACCAGGCTTACTCCGTCCAACTTCATGTTAAATTTTGGTTACATGAGAGGCATGTGGAGTATTTTGGTGAATAACCATATCAAATGAAAATAGGATTGAAACCCGAGCGGCAAACACACTATATATGTATATAGAGAGCCCAACAAAATACAAAAGATCGAAACCCCTAAAGTAAGAAGTGCAAAGTAAATATATGAAGATGGATGGAGTTACTATGGTGAGCTTGAATTGCAATAAAATAGAAACCTTTGTATGTAAATTGCAACAATTTTGGATTTTGTAAGAAATAACAATAAGCACTAAACCACATGGACCAAACCGCAATTTACTCGCAATTATTAAGATGTAAATACGAACATATAAAAACAAAAAAAAATGTAAACCTCACGAGACATGAACTGCTTCAAAACATGTTTGCTAGATTAAAATAGGGGTTTAAAGGTCCTTAATGATATGATTACTCCAAAAAAGTCCACAAGCCTGAAACTAAAGATGTACAACAGGTGATTCTACCCTATCACTTGATATACAAATTAGATGTGAATTAATTAGTTACTCGTCGAACAAAAAAGAAGAAAAAATACATAAAAAATTACAAAAAAAATAAAAATAAAAATTATGGCATAATGAAGCTACTCCGCGTCTGAGATTTCATCTTCATCTTCATCCAGAATATAAACTAGAGCGCGCTTTCTCGTTGCAAAGACACAAGCAACACCTCTAGATGCTGAAACATTTGATATTAACAAAGGTCAAAAACATATCATATAACATTCTTAAAGAATATACCATAGAGTAATTGGTTTTCCTCTAAGCTAGAGAATACATGGATACACGATGTACATGTACATATCACACGCGCATACAAATTACATGGATATACATGATTATACATGTACCAAGTGCACATAACTAGGGATGGGATTGGTATACTACCAAATACTGTACCGAATATATTGATACAGTATTGGTACAACTTTGTTTTTATTTCAGTTTTTGAGCACCTGTACGAGTACTATATAGGTCAACTCAGCACGAGTGCCAATATAGTAAACAGGTAAAATCAATACGAATACCATAATACGAAATAAAACATAATATTAAAAAAACTTTTAAAGGTCTGTATAAAATTCGGTACCAGTACCCTTTTTTATACCGAAATCAATAAAATTGGGTACCTATACATGTACCATCTAATACCTAAAATCAGTACGGGTACAGGTACTGGTACGGTTATTTGGGGAAAAAAAGCTCATCCCTACACATAACTAATGAAAACATGGATTCATGAATATGTATATACCAAATGCATATAACTAAACTACATTGATACATCATCATCATCATACTCGGTAAATCCCACCAATAGCAAAGCTAAGGTAGGGTCTGAGGAGGGTAGATGTACACGGCCTTACCTCTACCCCGTAGGAATAGAGAGGCTGCTTCCAGTGAGACCCCCGGCTCGATTGTAGTTTTGTATCAAGCCTTGGACCTAAGACACATAACACTCAAACAATCGGGACAGAGACTGATTGGTGCATGTACCCCCGTGTCTTTCAGCTATCAACGTCACCACATGATGCATGATTAACCATCCGCCGCTTTTAACGTTATTTTCACGAAATTAGTAAAATAACGTTAAAGTTAGTACCATCTCACTTCCGCCCCCCCCTCCCCCTATATGTGTACACCGCAAGCGAGACATTAAACTACATTGATACATGAGAATGTATATACCAAATGCACATAACTACAGAGCACAAGAAAACACGAGGACGTCTATACCAAGTGCACATAACTAGAGTATACGGATACATGATGATGTATATACTAAGTGTATAACTAGAGACGGGTAAAAGGCATAAAAATTGGGACTTGTTGGAAGAGGTACTTACCACTAACAGCTAGAGGGGCGATCACAGAGTGAGGAATTCCTCGCACTTTCAAACTATCCACTTCTAAGTATACAATAGAGTCCTGAAAATTAACATCATATCAGTATTTAGAACACAAAACGAAAATGTCATCCTAAAAGAATGATAGCCATTCCTCTTGAGATCAAACTTCAAAGTGGAATGAACAATGCAGTTACATTCTTGTAACTTTTAGAGAGATATGTACCTTAAGTTCATGCAATTTCCAAGGGCTTGAATCATCTGAATTAGGTATAGATACAAACGGAAGATCATCGGCTTGCACAATTGTCATACAAGCTTTCTCCAAGTTTTCGGAAGACGGCCCGTTCAATAGTAGAACAAGTTGACATTCCTGTTACCAGAAAAAAAATGCTAATAAACTTGTTGTGTGATGCGTATTGCAACTATTTTGAAACGATGTAAAGACGTAACTTGGACTGCAAGTATAGTATACCTTATATAGAGACAAATCTACGCAACGATAGCCATCAGGAACACATAATAACACAGCTTCTAGATCATTGTTCATCAAACACCTCATAACGACTACACAATTTGCAAGCTCTGATGAAGGCTCATCGGGTAATATGAAAGTTATATAATCCACAAAACTGTGTTGTTTGGAGTGCATTGCTTCCTGAAACATTCAAGTAGCAAATCATTAGCAGAAGAAACTAGGGGTGTGCACAGCTCGGTTTTCGGTTATTGAAAACCATTCAGTTTCGGTTTTTTCGATTTTAGCAACGGTTCGGTTCGGTTTTTGGAACAAAATTACGTAAGATTCAAAAATAAAAAGTATAATCCAAGATTTAATAGTCTTTCTTAGATGTTTAAATTTAAATTATTATGTTAACCCTTTTAATTAATATTTTTCACATAAACCTAACTTCTAATATATTTTTATGTTTCTCCAAAGTTTTTATCAAGACATTTTCTTTTTATAATACTTTGAAAATCATTTAACTTTTATGTTAAATTTTGTTATTTCTTGTAGGCAACGGGTAAATCATTTTAATGTTTTTATTATAAATACTTAACATTCAAGAATAGAACTAATAATCCCCAAATCAATATATAAAAAACATTTAAAAATGATTTTTTAGGTTATTCAGTTCGCTTTTCGGTTTTTTTTTTTTTTTTTGGTATTCATAAAATGCAAAAGTGTAAACAAACCGTAAATTTCGGTTCGGTTTTTACGGATCAGTTTTTTGTGCGGTTCGTTTAAATCAGTTTTCTGCTCACCATAGAAAAAACAGTGACGAGCAATGATTGCTTTTGGAGGCATAACCGTCTATTAAGTATCAACATACCTTGTAATATGATATGGATGTTGGAACAGTGGAGGATGCAGATTTTGATATCGATTCGATTGGAAACAATGGCGACAAGTTTTGGCAGAGGATCTTTTTGGAAATTGTAGTGAAGGGCATCCGGAACGCCTCTTTGAAACTGCATAGATTAAGTCATTAGTCATTATTAGGGCTGCAAACGAACCGAAGGAATACAAACAAGGCCTTGTTCGTGTTCGTTCGTCAAGGAAATAATGTGTTCACGAATTGTTCATGAACACTTACCGAACGAGATTTGATGTTCGTGTTCGTTCATTAAGGAAATGAACTTGTCTGTGTTCATTCATTAGTTTTAGGTAACGAACACAAATGAACAGAAACAAACACAAGCAGGCTTTCATGAACAGAAACACTAATATTTATTATATATTAGTGGGAATTTTGAAGTATATAAAAAAGATATAAAAAAAGCTAACGAACTATCAAACATAAACGAACACGTTACCGAACGTTCATGAACATAAATGAACGAACGAGGTCTCTGTTCATGTTCGTTCATATAACTAAACGAACGAAAGTTCTTGTTCGTGTTCGTTCATTTATTAAACGAACGAACACAAACGAACTTCCAGCCGAACAGTTCACATAGTGTTCGTTTAACGTTCGATTCGTTTGCAACCCTAGTCATTACTATAGGATTGCAAATTTTAAAATAAAACATGTGCTATATAATTGCCAATTAAAGCTTGTTATATACTTAACATCAGCATAAAACTAGTTAGTTTGACTCCAAAAGTCAAACAAGAATCGAACGCATACCAAGACTCCATTTGTTGAAATTCTTTTGCTAACGTTCTTCGCAGGTAATCCAAATCTGTGAAGCCCCCAAAATGAGCCAATTCTTCTACTCTTTCCATCGTCTCCCTGAATAATAAACGGTATTACTTTGTAATTACTACTTGAAGGGCAAAAAGGTAATTTCAGACACTTTTCCACAAGGATAAAGTTTCAAATTCATTTTTAAGAGAACCCAAAAAGGTAATTAATTCTAGTTTTGATAGAAGGGTACTATGTAAATAAAGATAATATATTGTTTTTAATATATAAAAAAAAGTTGGACAAAACATGTTCTGAACCAAAATCACATGAGGGTGAACTTTGAGTTAAAAAGATCCATGTTTGTTGTTTAAAATGTCTCCCAACTAGAACTGAGTTTGTAGGATAAGTTACTTACGAGTCAACTTCAATGCTATGGTCAACTTCAGTTGATTCGAGCAACCGCTTTACTGGATCTTGATCATATAGATACTTCAAAAATAAAATAACCAGTTCACTGCCAAAACAAAGTGAGATGAAGATATAGTAAATTCTTGATGATTACTATAAGAAAGATAACACGAGTACTTTTAATGCGAGAAAAAGGGTAGCTTGCGTTGGTCAGCCAGCTAATTTTTTCCCTTTTTAATTCTAAAAATGATTAATGTATTAGATATTGTTTTATAAAGCGTACAACTTGCTAGAATTATATCAAAATTATAGGAGGTTGAACAACAGTTTGGGCAAATTTCAGCCTGTTTGACACGTTTTACGATTAAATACGTCATTAAACTTTGACTGTCTGATCGGTTAGAGATATAATCTAACTTAAATCAACAACAAACCTATTAAAAGCCAAAAACTGGTGCTGGTCACTTGGTTCCGACATTAACATTTTCACACATTTGTGAAGCCAATTGAAGAAATTTGAAAACTGCAAAAAAAAAAAAAAAAAAAAAAAAAATCGAACTTAGTCGTTTTAACTTTTATCATCATTGCTCCAATTGTCGTAAAAATGTTTTGAATTGAAATAATCACCTGTTGAACAGAAGAGGATAAAACCCTCATAAAGCGTTGAACTTGAATGAGCAGCATTCCCGATTTCTCCGTTGCATGACTTATTAAAGTCTCGTCCAAACCGATACCTTGATAACGTGAACGCCACTTAGAAAGTCCTCTCAGTTCTCCTATTCTAAATCCAATCATCTCTGCAGCAGGCTGACCACCAAAACATTCTTCTTTGTAATAAGCAGGTCAAACAGGTTAAACACGAAAATTCAAATGGTTTAAGCAGGTCAAACAGGTTGAGATCCCTCATAATTCGGAGTGTTCAAATGCGTAAAAGACCCGTAAATCGCTTCACTAAGAACGGCAGATTATCTTTGTAATAATACAGGTTTTTATAATCATGATTTGTAAATTACTAAATTTATAACTTCACGTTTATAAAAAGTGTATCAAAAAGTGTTTGTGGGTTACCCACCCAAAACGATCCAATTTGACCCGTCACCAAAGTCGTCCAAGTAGCAGTTAATGCGGTAAAAAATTGGATATCGGTCAAGGACCGATATTTGAGATATAGGTTATCGCGGTGGGATATCGGTAATTTTCATATCATGTAGAATGTATATATATAGCAATTTAAGACTAGCAATTCAGTATACTCTCCTACCTTTAACAAATCAACCTTTTGCAACTTGCAAAACACTAACAATTGTAGCAAGTACGAACTGGTTAAGACTTAAAACACCAACATTTAACACTAACAATTAACAACTAAGACTTAAAACACTAATAGCAGCAATAAGAAAAAAAGGGTAGAAGTTCAGTAATATGTCGGTCAATATCGCCGACAATAACGGTACTGATATTCTGACCGATATTTGACATGGGGACCGACAACCGATATATCGCTGATATTAACTGCATAGCTACAAACTTGAGTAATGTTAGGCTACCTGTAGATGTTCAAGAACAATAACCTGAAGCTCTTTTCCCGCTCCACAGACCACCTTTGATATCCGCTTGAGACCCTGATGAGCAATAGCCATTCAATAATAGGGTTAGGTTAACGTACAAATGCCCTTATCGTACATTCCGTACGCTACAATCTCAGCCGTCCGATCATCTTCCCGCATTGAATTCGCATGTTTTTTTGTAACAATTTCGCATGTTGGTTTTTTAACATGCGATTTCATCAAAATTACCACATGCGAAATTGTTACAAAAAAACAACATGCTATTTCATCAAAACTATCACATGCGAAATTGGTACAAAAAACAACATGCTAATTCATCAAAAATTATCACATGCGAAATTGTTATAAAAAAAAACATGCTATTTCATCAAAATTATCACATGCGACATTGGTACAAAAAAACAACATGCGAATTCATAAAAAATTATCACATGCGAAATTGTTATAAAAAAACAACATGCGATTTTAAAATGCGGGAAGATGATCTGACGGCTGAGATTGAAGCGTACGTAATGTACGATAAGCAATATTGTACAGTACTCTTTACCTATATATATATATAGGACTAGGTTCAAGAGTGAACACTAGTGTAGCTTGCGAACCGAGTGAACTAATCCTGGCCATACACGTGTGTAGATCAATGGCCTGGATTTGATGTTGAAATACACTAGTGTATTGTATGATTTGATGATAAGATCCTGGCCATAGACGTGTGTAGATCAATGGCTAGGATTTGTTCACTTAGTTCGCAAATACACTAGTGTTCACTCTAGAACCCCACCCTATATATATAGTGCTTAACAAAATCAAGTAAAGATTAATGTACCACTTCACCAAGAGAGTTGACTAAAAATTGGTGAACAGCTGGACTTGTGCGGGCACCACCAATAAGGCTAAGAAACTCCTCTTGTGGGGTTGAGTCCAATCCTATGTTTGATAGGTTAGTAAAAGTCAAAAATCATGATAACAAACTTTAAAACATTTGTGATTAATTTTTAAAGCTTTTACTAGTTACCATGGTCATGAATGAGACTAGATAGGGAACCAAATTTGTCATGAAATGTATGCATTGCATCGGACCATTGCTTAGACATGACAGATAGTGAAGCTCGGATGACTTCTGTTAAATCCTCAATGTTTGAAGCCTGCTGAGCAACTTGGTGAAGCTCGTTTCTCCTGCAAAATTTAGAAATTACATACGTATAAACTTTCAAAATTAACTGATAATTGGTGATTTTAGCATTCCCTAACACTGTTAAGCTTAAATAAAAATCACTTAATAATAAATTTCCTTTTCAAAGGGCTCAACTCAAGCTTGACTCAAAAGGCACGATTATTTATATAAAAATTATATTCGATGAAGTAACTTATTTTAAATACATGTAAGGATTATAATTAATAGCAAAACTCATCCCAGATATATATATAATAATTAAAACATAACTTGAGCACAAGTCAAAAACACTTTTAGACAAGTCTTAACAGTATAAAAACCAACAATAACATCATTTGTAGATTTTACTTTACACATATTAAGATATAAATATACATATGACTGAAGGCTTGAAAAGCTCGATAAGAGCTGTGCCGAGACTTCATAAGCTTGGCTTGGCTCATTGTATATTTTGAGCTCACTTTTTATGCTCGAACTCAAACTCGATAAGAGTTCGATTCGATCAAGCTTGAGCTGCTAAATGAAAGCTCCACTCGCTTACAGCCATGAATAGAGGTGTTTTTAGGTTTATAAATCACAGAGATGCTTAGTTGTCGTATAAGCTACTTAACAGATGAAAACTGTCAAATATTATGACAAGTAAGGACATTATGTAGAAGGTAAAAAGCAAAAAAAAAAAAAAAAATATATAGAAGTGTCAAATAAAGATTACCTTTTATAGAATATTGAAGTGTCAAGTGTTAAGCAATGGAACCCATGCAAATCATGTTCCGGAACTTGAAGCTCACCAGAGCATAACACTGTCAAATGGCAAAGATCTTTGGATAACACTACCTGTATACATGACCAAGTCAGAAAACATTTGCGTAATACCGTAATATGTTAGATATTTTAGTGTAATCGGGATTGACTTGGTGACCAAAGTGAATTAGAATTCTAAGTGTTCAAGTGGAGCCCCGAACAGCCCTTGGCGGGTGTCCAGGGACAGCGCCCCTGGGAGTAGGGTCCAAGGAGCGGCAGCCCCTGGCTAGGGTCGAGATGCCTTAGAAAACTTATTTTATTAAAATTACTCTTATTTTCGAGATGCAAAATTAAGGCAGTTTTGAGGCACTTTAAATTAAAAGAATAATAACTGCCTAGAGGCAGTTATCTGCAAGATCATCCCCAAATTCGAAATCAAGTTTCTTGGTCACACTCCTGGTTCATACGAATTTACATACACACATACTAGAGTTCGATTTCTCAATCTGAGTTGTATCCGATTGAATTATTCGGGAGAGTCACCAAAATAATTTGATCTGAAAGTGATCACACGCCTCTCGGATTATCCGTTGTTTACAAATTTCCCCAACATAAACATAATATTGATCAATTAAAAAAAGTAAAGCTCCTATATATTGGGATTGAAAGATATTCATTTAGGCTTGATCCTGTTTCGAGCCGTTTACTTATTAACGGGTTGATTCATGTTACGTTTTATTTGGTTGAACAAAATTGTGAAATAGCTTAAGAAGAAACGGGTCAAAATGTTCAAAATGATCGAAAGTCTCCCGAAATCATTGTAATCCAGAATAAAATTAGATTAATATTGGAAAAATACTTATTTTGTCATCATATTTGACACAATGAATATTTACACAAAAGATAATGCTTTCGAACAAAAGGTGGTACAGGTCAACCCAAGTACCCAACCACACGCCTTGGTTTAAAATAGCGTGAGGCGCTCCAAAGCGTTTTGGTTCCAACTTCCAAACGCTTTAAACGAGGCGAGAGCTTCACGTATGCAAGGCGCTCAAAATAAGAAAAATAAATATTTGTACACATCAATATGACATATTATACTTGTTAATCAATAATAAACACAGAAACATGATTATCAAACACATAATTAAAACATACATTGAAGTCGAAACACATTTAAAATGTAAACATAAAAAATAGTCTTCAATCAACATTCGACACAAAAGAGTGAGGAGGAGGCGGCTGAACAAAAGAGGTCGTTAGAATAAAGAATTCAAATCTGACGTGATTAAAAGCCGTTGGGCCCCTTATGAAACCCTATTGGAGCTGATTTAGAACGTTGGACCCAAATAAAACCCAAATCTGACCTAATTGGGCCTGAAGCATCGCTTCACACACCTAGCGCTTCAGGTAAAAGAAAAAAAGTGTTTTTCCTAACGCCTTGGCCGTTTCACGCTTCAAGCTCACTTTTTTAAACCAAGCCACAAGCCCTTATGCCCAAACAAAAAATACCTGTTTTGACATGTTACCTATCCATCTTGCCACCTCCACTAACTATAAATAAAACTGAAACAAAAGTAATCTACGTAACTAAGTGGTAAAGGAATTACCTTAGAAATTGAAGCATTCAGCAATTTGCAGTCAACATGCTGGTTTGCAAGTGGACAAGAAACTGAAAAGTCATGAATATCCTGCAATCCAACAAACAAAAACAAAAACATGCAAATCAAGATACCAACCCATACTTATCTTTAAATATCAAGGCTACATTATTTTCATCATTTATTTTTCCAATTTGTGGCTCATATTTACTTGAGTGAGGAGAAAAGAAGATTACAATTTTCCCAATCGGGAATATGCCAAATATACTGAAGCTTATAACACCGTCTTTATCTGCACTGCATAGAATGTTAAACCGCTGATGTGAAGAGTTCGATAATTCTTGTGATAAATTTTCACTTTCATCCATAAAACCCGTTTCTCCGGGCACAAGTCCGGGCACCCGAGGAGCTCTTGGGGCAGGAGGAAAGAAACGAGAGGTTCGATCTTCATATTTTGCGACAAAGTTGCCATCCTGAACACATGTAGATAGGGATTATAATTTTCGTTTTTGCCATTAAAATACAAAAAAAAAAAAGCTTAAAATGTTTTTAGAAATCATACTGAAACTTCTTCGCCTGCGTCATCCTCCCAGTTAAGGCATACAACAGCAACAGTGTGAGGTTTCATGCTTCGTAACAGCTTCCCATTCTGCTTAAACAAATGCGTAAGTTTTTACTAACGGGATTCATTGCTTTTCACTATGAACTCGATAATATCATAAGAGCTTATTTAGATACGAAAACAGCTCACTTCAACATCATGCAATGAAATTGTTCCGTCTTGAAGCCCGATGGCTATTGCTTTACCATCTGGACGCCAACATAGAGATGTTATGCACCTTCCTGTAAAATCAATATAAAAAAAGTAACAATCAAACGCTTATGTCTAGTTAAAAGTACGACAAGGCAAAACATAAAGCCAAAAGTTAAAAAAAAAATAGGGAAATTGGATTTTAATAATCCCACCTAGAGGTGGTTGGCCAATATTGGTTCCACCTTTGAATATTCCCACTGGGAGTCCCACCTTTTAAGTATTTTGTTCTCACTGGACCTCTGGCAGTCCCACCTTTTAAGTATTTTGTTCTCACTGGACAGTGAGAGAGCTCATTTGGTATATAAACCCCACATTGGTTGCCCATACAACCGATGTGGGACAAGTCCCATACCTTGCAATGGTTTCAATTCATAACAATCGACCCTCCTTAAGGGCCAACGTCCTCGTTGGTCACGGATGGCTCTTTCCAGGCCACCACTCTGAGCCTCGTTGGTCACGGCTGGTTCTCTCCAGGCCACCACTCCGAGTTCTGATGCCAATGTTACATACCATTATACCAAACAAGAGAACTCTACCCAAAAGACTAGTCTGGTGGATGAGATAGCCCATTTGGTATATCACATCAATTGCTCATACAACCGATGTAACTGAAACCATTGACAAGTCCCATACTTTGCAATGGTCTCAGTTACATCGGTTGTATGGGCAACTGATGTGAGGTTTATATACCAAATGGGCTCTCTCACCCACCAAACTAGTCTTTTGAGTTGAGTTCTCTTGTTTGGTATGTAACAACTTACCTCGAAACGCTGCTCCAAATGACGAAAATGGTGCTTCAATTCGGGTGTTTAAACTTCCAATTAACAAAAATCAAATCATTTGGAGCACCAATTCGAGGTAAGTTTTACATCAATCGACTCGTATCATTGTTCTGATCAAAAGCCCTAAACATCAGTTCGAAATTCAGAAGACAACTTAACTCCGTTAAGTTTTTTAAACGAAGGTCCAGTGAGAACAAAATACTTAAAAGGTGGGACTGCCGGTGGAAATATTCAAAGGTGGGACCAATATTGGCCAACCACCTCTAGGTGGGATTCGCAGCGATATTCAAATACATGTTCTATTTACCAGGAGAAAAGAAAAGTAAATCCCATACATGATCTAGACTAAAAATCAGCCCTACTTGTAACCAATTACCCAAGCCAAACTAATAAAAAAAATACATATTATGCCAATTTGCATATATATACACAAATCAAAGACTAAATATAACCATACAGCTCAAATACAATAACTGAATGAAAATACTAACCTGGAGAGATGGTCCATAGCCTCTGCCAATTAAACCGATGCAACAAAATCTTCGAATCCTCGGTAACCATAGCCAGCAGATCTTTCTCCGGGTTCCATTCAGCTATTTTTATCTTCACAATTTGAATATTGAGGAAAACAATTACTCTCTGAATTTGATACATTTGGCTAATATTGAACTTCAAAAACTTAAGAAAAAACACAAATTCTAGGTTTAGAACAGCTCAATCAATGTTGTAAAATTCGAAACTCATGGTGCCCTAACTAACACTCAAAATTTGAAGTTGATAGCACAAATTCAGATAATAGAGAATGTAATGAATGACCTGTGAGGCTAGTGGCTTGTCGAACTGAAGCTGAAATGGGACGATTCTTGACACGTCTTCTTCATCTGTTTCCATGTTGATTAGGAGTGATTTTTGAAACCTGACTGAGATTTGGAAGGGAAGGGAGGGCTTTTAAAACCTTGAATCGATCGGTTTTCTTTATTTGGCGGTTTACCGCTTCCGTTCGGTCTGGTTTTATACCTTAGACCGGCCGGTCTAGAGAATCCACACCAACCCAACCTTTTTTTCTTTGGAAAAATTATAAGTTTTGTCTTTTATCTTTATACCACTTTTCAAACGGTGTCCTTTTTAACAAATGTTGATAGGTGGTGTTTTTTATTAGGTATTTTGTTGCAAGTTTAGTCATTTACACCCAACCCAGCTAAAAAACTCTGTTAATTGTTGGGTGTAAAGGATTAAACTTGCAACAAAATACCTAGGTAAAGGACTAAACTTGCAACAAAATACCTAGTAAAGGACACCGCCTGTCAACAATTAACAGGGGTTTTTACTGGGTTGGGTGTAAAAGACTAAACTTACAACAAAATACATAGTAAAGGACACCGCCTGTCAACATTCGTTATAAAGGACACCGTCTGAAAAGTGGTATAAAGATAAATGACAAAACTTGTAATTTTTCCTTTTTTCTTTTTCTATCTCCCAATTACACTAAACATCCAAATGGCCTAATACCATGACTCTTTAGTAAACATCACCAACAAGCCCATTAGTAATTCTTACTCTTTTTTTAACGTCCATTAAAGCCTTATCATCCGAGTACACCTATTAGCAAAAGGTCAATTAAAGCCTTATCATTTGAGTACACCCATTGGCAGAAGGTCAAACACATTCACGATTGCAGACAGAGATAGTCTATCATCAATTTAAGAGGAAACTCGCTGCCTAAAGGCCATGATGGTAAAACCCTTAACTTACGTATAACATTTTGTCACGAACAAGACTCCAACCGACATCCTTATCTAGATAAAGACATCGGGTACTACTAGAGCACTGCCCCTTTGGTGTAATTCACCCTTTTAACATATGCCCTTCTTTAGCTACAAATTCCTTTTTTTGTTATTTGGTTTTTGAGTAAAACTAAATTTAATTTATGGGTTTCTAATTCTATACCTTACATTTTTAAAGAGGGTGTACAGTACCTCTTTTAATTGATTATTTTAAACTATGTATATTTTTTCTTTATTTTTCTACATGAAACTAAACTTTGACCTTTTGTTTTATTTATATAATAATAATCAAGATTGTAATAATCAAGATTATAATAATCAAGATTATAATAACATTCATTGTATTCCAATACAAAATATAGAATTTCTATTCTTTTAACCATCTATTTAGTAAAGTAATTTTAAAGTTATTGTTTGATTAGAAAAAAAATTCAAATTACATAAATAACTACATTATATGAGAACTTTGAATATAATAAATACTTATAGTTATAATCCTTTATTTTTCTACATGAAACTACGCTTTAACCTTTTGTTTTATTTAGTGTAATAATAATCAAGATTGTAATAATCAAGATTATAATAACATTCATTGTAATAGCATTCCAATACAAAATATAGAATTCATATTCTTTTAAACATTTATTTATTAAAGTAATTTTAAAGTTATTGTTTGATTAGAAAAAAATTCCAAATTACATAAATAAGTACATTATATGAGAACTTTGAATATAATAAATAGTTATAAGAGGTAAATGAGAATAAATAATTCACTCTTTACACTATAAACAACACATGTTAATATATGTCGATAACTCATTTAAGTTTAGTAATTTTATTTTTCTCACATAACTTAAGTGAAAATAAAAATAACAAAGTACGTATTAGTAATCAATTAATTTTCTCAACGCTCCGATATAAGTATTTTGAAAAAAAAAATAGAGTTATGTTTGAACTAAAGTGTGTTTTTTTCTACTATCAAATTATCCGGATTGGTATTCGTTTTTATGGATTTCAGCTCTCATACTACAAACTACATATATATTTAACCCAATTATTTTTAGTAATTTTATTTTACTCTAACAACTTACTTTTTTTATTTTATAATAAAAAATAATAATAAGCACACGGTTAGTTTTTTCTTAACATTGAGATATAAATTTTGTTAAGAATGAGTTGTAATCGAAGTACAATGCTTTTCATTTGGAACAAAACAAACTATAAAGGCATGCAACTTCTTTGGTTATCGTAATGTCGTATATGTGACAGGTTGTTACAAAAATACGCTCATCATCTTTTTTTACCGGACGCCCCGCCGCGTAGCGCGGGTGTTTCACCTAGTTTAGTTACAAGTTTATGATTTTTTTAATGATGGAAATCAAGTGAGTTTTTGTCTTTTCAAATTTCAATTTGATTGGATATAATTTTGTTGTTCAAATTAGTATTAAGAATGTGGGGTATGGGGCGGGGTTAGGGCGTGGGTTGGTTGAAAACGCCTAAACCACCACCTCGGGTGGGTTTGGGTTTGGGCGTGACCCCTTGGCGGAAGTTTAAGGCCGGGCGTGGGGCATGCTAGCGATCCTATGTGGCCGGCTCTTATTGACTTGTTGGCTAGGCATAGCGGGCCATTTAAATTTTAAAATATAACCGTTGGCCAAGCCAAACGGTTCACCCACCCCAACTGTCCCCATCGCTATATAACCCCCAACCCCACTGGCTGTTCCCCATCGCTACCCCAACCCAAGTCACCTACCCGAACCGCTACCCACAAACACTTGATCGATGGCCTCTTGGACACACGAGGAAGAGCTAGCCCTTGTCACGAGCGTCGTGAACGCGATGAAGGGCCGCCAACACGGTGAGACCCGTTACTGTCACACCCCCAAAATCCACACGCGGAGTATCACCACTCGGAGGCGTGACTGACCAGGATCAAGCCACCGATCATATTGAACAATGTAAGTAGTAAATATAATTCAACCAAACAATATGAAAGGTGTTCAAAACCAAAACATAGTTAAGTGTTTAACGGAAGCATAAATGTAAAACCCAATGTAAGTATTAAGTACGAAATAAGGTAATGTACTTAGCATGGCACACACTGCCATGTCCCACAACGACCGCGCCTCCCTGTGCAAGCTCCATGAGTACCTAACGACCTGCAAGGCATGTAGCAACGAATCAACAACAAAGTTGAGCGAGTTCACAGTGGGTTGTTTAGTTATAGCATTCGTTTCGTAAATCGTATGTTCGTTTGTAACCCATGTATCGTGTTAATTAGTATCGCGGTCTCCTAGAGACATGTTACGAAGATTAGTAGGGGCTTCCCATGTATTACTAGACCACGCGTATCGACTGCTACGAAAATGTAAGAGGTGCCCTAAGTCAATGTCTATCAGCATTGACCCTTTACCCATAGTCCATTAGTACACGCCCGTTCGAACGACACGGTGTGAGGTTTGTTAAACCTAATAGCGTTATCTACTAATGACCCGCTCACCATAGGCCTCGGCGATTAACTCGATAATTGAGGGACTTCAATTGATAGAGTTGATGGTCTTATCGTCGTGTACATAGGTTTTACGTACGTGCCCTTCAATCCGAGGACAGTAGTAAGTAGTTTAATAGTAATGATAGTTCGGGTAGTTATTCAATCCCATTCCCAACCCCTGGGAATCCCATGCCTTGGAAAGAGTGTGAACTCACCTTGGTTTGCTCGGCAGATTACACGAAAAGATTACTTGAGCTATAAGGGGTCAACCACGTCCTAACATGGTTACCATAAGAGTCAGGTCTAGGTTCAAGTAATGCACGTATGTCTTACACACGGACTAACAGGTTACAAAACATAGTGATCATGGTATACATGGCATACACTTAGAATACGTTAAACAGTAGCATAAGATCCATTAGTGCGATTCAACAGATAAAACCCATTTAGAAGTCCGGCCCAACCTATTGTGCGATCAACACAGTCTTGTGCGATCCGCAACGGGTTGTGCGACTCATCATAATCCCGGCCCAATAAAACATATGCAGCCCATGAATCATACAGTCCAAACACTTAAACAGTTCTTAACTTGTGCGATCCGAGAATACTTGTGCGATCGAATTAGGCCGTATGGCCCAAAACACATACGATATGCAGATAGTTGTGTGTGTGGCCCAAGACTTGTGCGATCGGCACCACCTTGTGCGATCCACTTGTCTTGTGCGATCATGCATAACCTGATTGTACACTGTGCTAAATGTGATTGTACCCAGCTTGTGCGATTCCCTTGTGCAACCAGTCTTGTGCGATCAGATCAGATTCTATGTGATCTGATCTTGTGCGACCGAAAGGAAACTTGTGCGATTTGTTTTAATATCTGAAAGTTATGCTAATCAGTTACACGATTTCCATATTTGCACACAATCCATCAACAACTAATGGTTTTAGATTATGCAAATTATCAATCAAACAAGGGTTTTATCATCTAATTCGTATAAACCCTAATTATATTCAAAGAACAAACAATAACTTATCAAATCATTGGTTTCAAATCATCATACAACACCTCATGTTCGATCATAAAATGGGTCCGATTACACGAACACACAGCCGATTACATTGCATCTAATCGGTTCTTATTTGACTTTAACAACCTTTAAAGCATTCATCAATCCTAATCTGATCCGTGTATAACCTTCATGTGTGTCGATTACAAGAACATCAAATATTAATAGCCTACAACGCTATCAATCATATATCAACCCTAATTCATCATGTAAAGTATATACATCACAACATCACGCAGCACACAACCTTACAATCAGTCATTAACAAGTATATATAATCAACAACACCTTATGCATCGATTACTAGGGAAAAACAACAAGGATCAATACTAACCGAATATAAGATGAAACCGAAGAGAACTAGAGAGAGGTGGGACGGTCGTCGACTTCGAGGGGAATGGAGGGTTCTGCCGTCGAGTTTCCAAGAGAAAAGAGAGCTTTAGGGTTTCGTGTGTTTTCTTGTGTTTGCAAGTTATGAGAAACAATCCCACCCATTGGGTGTTTGTACGCATAAGAGAAGTGGGCCAATCCTAGCTTTGGGTTGCCCTTGGTCTCGAGTATGAGGAATGCAAGATTGGGCCGAGAGAATGTAAAAGACAAAGAACGAGTTGTGCGGCCCAAAGGGCTTGTGCGATTGAGTCACATGTAATTACATACACACATTCACACAATATAAACATAATATTCAATTAATCAACAAGTTCACATAATCACATAATCAAAGTACAATGAGAGGTTTGAAACATGAGTTGTCACAGTTACTGGCCGGAAGCTTTCACAAACTATCGGCACAACGTGGGAAACGACCGGCACAATTAAACGCGTGCCAACACAAGTGGCGCGAGCTACGACCGAAACTCGATCATTTTAAAGCATACTACGACAGCGTCCCGGGCGGTGAGATAAGTCACGAAGACCGGGTGGCGGTGGCAAACATCGAGTTCCGGGGCAAGGAGCGGAAGCCGTTTAACAAGCTCCCCTTTTCGAAATCTACCTAACGCTTTAGGGTTTTTTTTGTAGAATTTTGTAATGTTTAGGAAATTTTAATAGAATTTTAGGCTTTTTTTAAATGTTGTGTGTATTTTTTAATTTTAGATTTTTAATTTTTTTATTTTTATACACATGGCCATGCCACGCCGGGCTAGCCACACCCCGCCATACCCCACGGACACGTCGCTCGGCGCGGGGGGGTCGAACTCCACGTGTCAACCCATGCCCCAAACCCCCGCCCCACCATACCCCACGGTTTGAATAGAGTTGTCTTTAAAACATCACAAATTGAAAAAAAAATTGATATACTGAACCAAAAACCAACTTGATGAATACCTATAGTGATATTTACTATTCAACGTTTTGCTTCAAACACAAACCAAACCTAGCCGAAATTATTTAAAATCGAACCGAATTACATATTTGATTTTTGGTTTCAAGAGTCTCAATTCGATTCAGATCGAATAACCCAAATTACACATATATAGATATACACATACACGCACATAAATACAGTATAGTGTTAGAATAAAAAGGGTAATAATTGTAGGAAGGAAAGGAAGAGATATTGGGCATTGATCTTGAAAGGGGGGGGGGGTTAGAGACGCGTCCTATCCATGAGGTTGGTGGACCATTGACAAAGGCAAAGCCTTCAGAAACACCTAGGTTAGGAGGTTTTGAGTTCAAGTCTCATAGACAACAAGGATTGAAAGAAATTCGCCTTAAAAACATATTTGATTGCTGAAATTTAATTCGAGCTTTTGTCAAAAGCCGGTATCACTACAGAAGAAAAGAGACGTATCACATTACAAAGGATGGGAAAATAAGGGAAGGGTATAACGAAAATAGCCAACCACTGAACATAGTTGATCAGGCGGCAGTCACTGGCGACACTCGCAATGTCGCCAGGTATTTGATTTGTATTTAATATTCTGGTTATCCCCGTGGCATCGTGGTGTCACCGGTGCATCTAGGATCGAAGGAATAGAACGATCATATCTGACAAAGACTCAAAGACTTTGTGATGGTCGGCAAAACTGAACGAATACATGAGTGTTGGTGGAACACTAATCGAGTGTCACCCGACGACACAATCAAAGTGTCGTCGGCGTCCATGATTATTCATCTGACGCTGAGTCATAGTCGTACAATCCAATATCAACGTGTAAGTGAAGACGAGAAGATTGAGCAAAGGGACGTCGAGTGAAGGTCAAAGATACGAGGGAACGTAACTTGCGATTGAAGAAATATATTTTGTTTAGATAAATATATTTTACATTTTTGACACATAGTTTACTTGTTTAAAAGAGAGTTTTGGTGAGTTATTAAGTTTACGGGATTAAAGTGTAATTAGCCTTATCTTGGTAAGGCTATAAATAGAAAGAGCAAATTAGGGTTTTAAAAAAACACACATTAAGGATATTTGGGGGTTTATTGTAAACATCAATATACAAATCATTTAGGGCTTTTAAAGATTAAATAGTGTGGTCATCATAGTTCTTCATCATGTTCTTCATAATTTCCATAAAATTTGGTCCAAACATCAAATCAATTGATGTTTTGGATCTAGATCTTCACTAGAAACATCATTAGCATCATAGATCTGGATTTGGGACTTATAATAACACATATCCAACTAGGGCAAAACCACTCATTCTTTTTTGGAATGACAATTATTTTATTTAGATATCATAAAATAGAACAAGAGGACAACAGGAAGCTGGGCGACTCGAAAACAAAACACACAAAGAAAATTACATAATCATGTCTCGTAAATTAAAGTATCTCAATCTTTCCCACTTGATCTCATTGAACGGGGTTCTATTTTTTATCCATGTGAACAACTCATCTTTTATATACTTCACGACTTTAACAGCCGAGAATTGTTTTTTTTTCACCCCGTTATGGGCATTCCACATTCTCCACATCGCTGCCGTGAAAATCATCTCCAAAACTTTTTTTCCACTTAGACGAACCCTTGAGGTTATGAATGACATCCCATAAATCTCTCGTCAACATGGCGCTGATAAGAGTATTTACCGGGAGCTTCGTTTATCCTCCCACATGCTACCATATGGATCTCACCAGTGGCGAAGCGTGACAATTGATGTGCACAAAATGCAACATATAAATTACATCAATTGTGGCATAAAACTAACCCTTTTTTAGTACTAATGTCACACCCCGATTTCCACGTGTCTCACCGGTGGGCCCGATGGGGGATTACCGTGACGTAGTTGGCAACAATATAGTCAAACCACACAATTATATGAATGCACAGCGGAAGCAATAAGATAATGTATTTCAACATTTAAGTGTATATCAATGTATCACCATTATTGAAATAACAATCCACAGGGGATCAAAATAATACATAAAAACATTGTTCAACAGACAAGGCATCAAGACGCTACGGAGCTATAGCCAGCCGATTTCGTTTAGTACCAGCATTTAATCTTTTTGGGAAAATACGTCAGTTTACACTGGTAAATAGCCAGCCGATTTCGTTTAGTACCTGCATTTAATCTTTTTGGGAAAATACGTCAGTTTACACTGGTAAATACATTCAATCGACACTTTTGTAAAATGTTTATTAAAATTGATTTGAATGCACAAGGCACAAATTCTTTTATAACTTGGGATAATTTATAATTAAATCTTGTAAAGAATTACATACTTGCTATGCGTTCGGTCGCCCGGGTCGTGCCGGGTTAAAGTTTAATAGACACACCACATAGCGTAAAACCGAGGTGGGTAAACCAACTGTTACACCTTTAATTAATATAGACACAATGCCGGGTGTACGCCTACACCCGGATGTCGAGGTCGTGGCCATTTCGTAAAATGATGCCAAGGATATCCGGGACATGGTCATTAAGCCCCCAAAGGCGTTAAGCCAACAAAACAAGTTTTTAAATGGGTCACATTGATAATACCCAACTACAAATGAGTTGGGGTCAATTGCCCGACCAAGCGGTATTTTAGATACCGCACCCCAAGCCCGTATAACGGAAAATAAGTTAAAAGTATTTACCTTTGCAAGTATAGTCCTTAATTGATTAAATCACAGATATCTTT
The DNA here is from genome assembly GCF_002127325.2 of Helianthus annuus. Lineage (NCBI taxonomy): Eukaryota > Viridiplantae > Streptophyta > Magnoliopsida > Asterales > Asteraceae > Helianthus > Helianthus annuus. Next base: position 129,701,952 of record NC_035449.2, on the reverse strand, counting down.
TACTGGGCTCCTATTCTGGAATGAAGGTTTCAAAGTAACCTATTAGAATCCTAACGGGTCTTTATATTAGCCGTAGCCTAGACCGGTCAGTTTCAAAGGATAGATACGGTTTAATCGCGTGAAAGGCGAAAACCGGGAATGGAATGTGATTCTGCCCCAACAAGTTTGAAGGCTTGTTTTATGTGGGTTTAATATTCACACTCTGGATTTTGGGGTCAAAACAATATGGTTTGGCCCGTATCGGCTAATTTATGTAAACTAGTTACATAAGCCGAACCGTGCGCGCAAAAGGCGCAACGGGTAACCGTAAGAGTCCTACACTGTTTTCCTAAGTCAATATACTTTAAAGAGGTTGTGGTATCAGTAGGATATCTTCCATAATGCACGTAACGAGTTTAAGTTGATATTACACCCCGTAGGGGTATTTCGGTCTTTTTAAAGATTAAAAAGAGGTTTTTAGAGTTCTACAGGAAATCTGAGTTTCCCGAACAGTTTATAAAGTCTAAAATACTTTATTTATTATTTAAAATCAGTAGCAACTAGAATCGGGTCAAAAGACCTTGTAGAACTCAAGTTATGGCCGAAAAGGGGCATATTCGGTATTTACCGAACCGTAGCCATAACCGCAGGTTATGAGCAGGTTAAAAATAATTAAAAATCTTTAAAAATCCCAAAATATTATTTTACAACAGTGAGTAAAAGGTTTGGTGTCGAAATCTGGGTTTAGATAGGCGTTATGCTAATTGCGCTATTAAATTACTAAAGTTCCGTAATTTGCGCTATTTAGCATAACTCTTATTCTGGACCTCGGATTGACATTAAATTTTAGGGACATGTTTAGAAATCAGTAACTAGGGTTATGATTCCTTCACATGTCCGAAATTCTCGTTTTAATTTAAAAAGGGCGTTACGGTCAATTTTTAAGCAATTAACGGAAACGCGTAAAAGACTCGGACAAACAACGAACCGGTCACAAAGGGTTATACCATCATGTAACCTGGTCCTAAGAGAGTCCTAAGGCATATTTAAATCGAACTTTAACGGGTCAGAACTGAAGTCAAAGCAAAAGTCAAACTTTTGCGATATTCGGCTCTGAACCGGGTCAATATAGCAAATGGCCGGATCAAACAAGCTTAGACGTGTTAATATACTTATTATCATGTTTTATGAGTGTTCAAACAGGTTGCATACCGTCTACATTACAGATTACATGTAAAATCGCAAAATAGCTTTCTGTTGACTTTTTCTAAATACGTTTGACTCGACATTTGAACTAGTTAGAGTGGTGATCAGGGGGAACCCTTTTAGGGGTTTATTACCCACATAGATACCAACTTATAACTACTTTAAATTCGAGATATGACTGAGCCATTGTAGACTAATCTCGAAGTCAAACCGTAATTACGACGGTTTGATTTCTAGCTAAATAACTAAGCTAAACTCAATTTAGAAAGGACTTGAATACTTACTGAAGTCCTAAGCTTGATTAGAGAACACTTGAGAGGAATGTTGAGCTCCAGAAGTGATCAATGAAGGCAGAACAAGGTGTGAGGAAAACTTGTTGCACAATGAGGCCTTTTATAGGCACTTTGATCCATTGTGATCATGACAACAAGGCCTAAAATGATTCTAGATCATGTACAAGTGTCCCCTGATGTCTAAGAGGTGATTAGGGGTCGCCCATATCTCTGGGAGATCTTTACATTTATGATTTACCGCTTAAAACAGCCAACAGCCAACTTTCTGTCGCTGGGCATCGCTTACGGACCGTATGGCTTGGTCCTTGCGGTCCGTAAGCCTATGGCGGAAAATGTTTTACCCTTTCACCCCCTTACGGTCCGTAAGGAATGACCCTTACGGTCCGTAAGCGTTCATCAGTGGCAAAAAAAAAAAAATTAACCTTTCATGCATTGAACGGTCAACTTGCATTATATAATTTTGGGTATGGGATATGTCAGTATGAGGCCCTATTTAACCCATGCTTGATCAGATTTTATAATGGGTCATGGGTTTGCATAACTAATTATTTGTGTTGCATTTCTCTTAAGACCCAATTTAACAACTTGTATGCTTTTGATTATTAATAATGACCCGATTAAGATTAGGTGCTTATAAATTTGCTTGGGGTCTCGGGATTTATAGTGTCGAAGTCGCTCAGAGGTATAAAATTAACATGTCGACATATTCGAAAATCCTACCACGTATCTTAATTTAATTCCGGGTTTGTATTATTTTGTCGTATTTGACACGTGTTATTTATTTATTGAACACAAAATTCCGAGGTGTTACGTCCTCACCCCCTTAAAATAAATCTCGGCCCGAGATTTACTCAAACAAATAAGGGTATTTTTCTTTCATCATGGATTCAACTTCCCACGTGAATTCGGGACCTCTCCGGGCATCCCACTTGACCTTTACTATCGGTACATGTTTCCTTCGAAGCTTCTTTACTTGTCGGTCTTCAATTGACAAGGGCTCTCCACAAACTTCAAGCTCTCATCTATATGCACATCCGTATGTGGTATCACCAATGATTCATCAGCGAAGCACTTCTTTAGATTGCAGATGTGGAACACATTGTGAATTCTATGGAGCTCTTCCGGTAAGTTCAACTTATAGGCAACTGACCCGACACGTTCGATAACCTCGAAAGGTCCTATGTATCTCGGGCTTAGCTTGCCTTTCTTACCGAAACGCATCACCCCCTTCCAGGGTGATACTTTTAATAACACCTTATCACCTACTTCGAAGTGAAAATCCTTACGCTTTGGATCGGCGTAACTTTTCTGCCTATCACGGGCAGCTTTGAGACGCTCTCGAATCTGGACAATCTTGTCCGTTGTTTCGAAGACTATCTCAGGTCCTGGTAATTGGACCTCTCTAACTTCCGCCCAACAAACAGGCGATCTACACTTCCTACCGTATAATGCCTCGAAAGGCGCAGCCTTTATGCTGGTATGGTAGCTATTGTTGTAGGAGAATTCGATTAGTGGTAGGTTCTTATCCCAACTACCACCCAAATCGATAGCACATGCACGCAGCATGTCTTCTAACGTTTGAATAGTACGCTCACTCTGACCGTCTGTCTGAGGATGGTAAGCCGTACTAAAATTCAAGCGTGTGCCCAAAGATTGCTGGAAGCTTTTCCAGAAATGAGACGTGTACCTAGTATCTCGATCAGAGATAATAGACACAGGTATGCCGTGTAAGGCTACAATCTTATCAACGTATAACTGGGCTAACATGTCGGAGCTATACGTCTCCTTGATGGGTAAGAAATGAGCTGACTTAGTCAGTCTATCGACTATAACCCATATTGTGTCATTTCCTTTCCTCGTCTTGGGTAACTTGGTAATAAAATCCATAGTTACACATTCCCACTTCCATTCAGGAAGTTCAGGCTGTTGTAGCAAGCCAGACGGCTTTTGATGCTCAGCCTTGACTTGCGCACAAGTCAAGCATTTGGCTACATAAGCGGCTACAGACTTTTTCAAGCCTATCCACCAATAATTTGCCTTTAGATCCTGATACATTTTATCTGCTCCAGGATGGACAGAATATTTGGAGCTATGGGCTTCCTGGAGGATAACATCTCGTAGTCCTCCATAAATTGGAACCCATATTCGCCCATTCAATCGCAAAATTCCATCCTTGCTAAGAGTTAACTGCTCCTCAGTCATTCCCAGCTTTTCCTTAGGATAGTTAGCTTCCAACAGAGCTTCTCTCTGTGCAGCTAACACCCTTTCAATCAGATTATTCTTTACTTCGATGCTCTTAGCATTGATTCAGATGGGTTTCACCCTTTCTTTTCTACTCAGGGCATCAGCGACTACATTCGCCTTACCGGGATGATATCTGATTTCACAATCATAATCATTTAAGGTTTCCATCCAACGGCGTTGCCTCATGTTTAATTCCTTCTGATTAAACAGATGTTGAAGGCTCTTGTGATCTGAATAGATCACAAACTTGATTCCGTACAGATAATGCCTCCACAGTTTTAGTGCGAACACAACGACACCCAACTCCAAGTCATGGGTGGTGTAATTCTTTTCGTGCACCTTTAACTGTCTTGACGCATAGGCAATAACCTTGCTTTTTTGCATGAGCACACACCCCATGCCAGTGTGTGACGCGTCGCAGTAAATCACGAACTCTTCGGTACCTTCCGGTAGTGTCAACACAGGGGCGTTGCTTAGCCTTTGCTTTAAAATATCAAAGGACTCTTGCTGCTTAGGGCCCCAAACAAACTTTTCCTTCTTCTTGGTCAAGGAGGTTAAGGGCGCAGCAATCCTTGAAAAATTTTTAATGAATCTCCTGTAGTACCCTGCTAACCCCAGGAAACTACGAATTTCGGTAGGCGTCTTTGGCTCTTGCCAATTCATGACCGCCTCTACCTTAGCGGGATCCACCTGGATACCACGCTCGCTGACGACATGTCCAAGAAATTGGACTTCTCGTAGCCAGAATTCGCATTTAGAGAATTTGGCATAGAGTTTCTCGCAATGTAGCAATTTGAGAATACAACGAAGGTGTTTCTCATGGTCAGCTTTGTTCTTTGAGTAGATAAGAATGTCGTCGATGAACACGATGACGAATTTGTCTAAGTACGGCTTGCAGACGCGATTCATGAGATCCATGAACGCAGCCGGTGCATTTGTGAGCCCAAAAGGCATCACTAGGAACTCGTAGTGACCGTAACGAGTCCTAAATGCTGTTTTATGTACGTCTTCATCTCTGACTTTCAGTTGATGGTAGCCTGACCTCAAGTCGATCTTTGAGAAATCACTTGCCCCTTGTAACTGATCGAACAAATCGTCGATCCTCGGCAAGGGATATCTATTCTTTATCGTGACCTTATTAAGTTCGCGATAATCGATGCACAGACGCATCGATCCGTCATTCTTCTTAACAAACAGGACAGGTGCTCCCCAGGGAGATGAACTAGGTTTGATGAAACCTTTCGCTAACAGTTCATCCAGCTAGGTCCTCAACTCCTTCATTTCGGTTGGTGCTAGCCTGTAAGGTGCTCTTACAATAGGAGCCGCGCCAGGGATGATATCGATTCTGAATTCCACTTGCCTATCTGGTGGCAAACCAGGTAGATCTTCGGGGAAAACTTCTGGATATTCCAAAATGACGGGAATGTCTTCTATCTTCGGTTTGGGCTCTTCAATAATCACCTGTGCCATGTAGATGACACAGCCTCTTTTTAAACATCTTGAAGCCTTGAGCATTGTTACGTTCTCGGGCAATCCATACTGCGTATCTCCTCGAATGGTAAGCGATTCACCAGTCGGAGTCTTTAGCACTATATGTTTTCTGTTGCAGACGATCTGGGCCTGGTTGTGGGATAACCAGTCCATACCCAGAACTATGTCAAAACCAGCCAGTTTAAAGGGAAGTAGAGATAGAGGAAAAGAGTGGTTCTTAATGGATATCACACATCCATCTAGTATAGTGGAGACGGTTTCTACTGTGCCATCTGCTAGCTCTACCTCGTAATTCACATTTAAGGTTTTGACAGGCATATTCAGCAATTTGCAAAATTTTTGGTGTACGAAGGACTTATCAGCGCCTGAATCAAAAAGTACTCTTGCAAAGATATTATTTACGAGAAAAGTACCTGTGATTACGTTATCGTCTTGCAAAGCTTCCTTCACATCCATCTTGAAGACTCTTGCATTATTCTTTTTGGCTTCTTCAGGCTTCTTGGCGTATTTGGGGCAGTTGCTTTTAATGTGCCCCTTTTCATTGCAGTTATAGCAGGTTGCATCTTTTATCTTCTTGCAGTCCACAGTCTTGTGGTCCTTGGACTTGCACAGTCCACAAGTATACGACCTCGACTGGGACTGTGAGTTTGACCCGAGCCTACACTTCCCAAAGTGATACTTCTGGCAGTTTTTGCACTTGGGCTTCTCTCCAGATTGTTGCCCATCTTTCCTCGACTCTGACCCTCTCTTGTTATCACCGTTCCCACGGTGTTTCTTGCCCGACCTTCGTGAGGTATCGTCCTCACGCTTCCTCTTCTCGGCCTCTTTGTTCCTCAGCGACCGTTGCCGGACCGCATCCTGGGTGAGGGACAAAGATAAGTCGGTCACAGATCTGGAGGTCGTTGGCCGAGAGGCCTTCACGCTTGCCTTAATCTCGGGGGCTAACCCACCGATGAAACGGGCGATTCTCTTTGGCTCCGGGGTTACCAGATATGGAACCAACCGAGACATCGTGTTGAAGCTCGTTAGGTAAGCTTGGCAGTCAAGGTTTGTCATCACCAATGATATAAAATCAGATTCTATCTTTTCCACCTCATGTTGAGGGCAGTAATTTTCTTTGATGAGAGAAATGAATTCCTCCCATGTCATGCTGTATAGAACAGCTTTTCCCGAGGCCTGAACCAGCGCCCTCCACCAAGCCAGGGCCTCGCCCTTGAAAGATTACGACACAAACTTTACCACGTCCCTTTCCGCACAGTCACTGATGTCCACCACAGTGTCCATCTCATCCAGCCACGTCATACAATCGACTGCGCCTTTCTCCCCAGTGAAGTCTCGGGGTTTACAAGACACAAAGTACTTGTAGGTGCAGCCCCTGGCACGGGATGCATCAGTATACTCCCTCTCACGACGAACGCTGTTTTCATTGGATGAGTGATTATCGTCGTCCTTTTTGGGCTTGGACAGTGGTTTGCTGTGGGATTTTGAGTGTGTTTTCGGCTTTGAGAGTGGTTTGGATATGGTTCTGCTCCGAGATTCGGTATGTTCCTCGTATTGTCGATCTAGAGCTGCCTGAACAGCGTTGTCGACAAGAGCTTTTAATTGAGCGCCCGTTAAATGTACTTGGGCGTTATCATATTCGTCTTCATTCGTATGACTATTTTCTCCATTAGGGTCAACCATGGTAGCTTGAATCTGTTACAGAAGATAACGAAAATTTTATTTAGGAGTTTATTATTGAATTGTCTTTTATGGCAATTCATTAACCATGGTAACAAAGACCATATCTGGTTAATTTGTTACTCACTTTTTATTTAGGATTTGAACATACTTATCCTAATTACAATTAATATTGCTAGTGGCATAAAAGCCTAGTCACGAGGACGTTATTCTAATATTAGCCGAGATTATAGAGAATCAAGGTACGAAGGTTTGAACCGTAGTCCTTTTACCCTTTTTGACAGAGAGTCATAGACCACCACTGTCTTTTGTCTTATGTGACTAAAATTATGGCCCATAGGCACTACATCACTAATGGATGCTTAATATTTGATCATCTTTATTGATGATTTAACCCATGATTTATAATCATTAACTTGGGCTTAGAAATCCATAGAAGGATGCTTATACAGGAATGACGCGTGCGATTTTTAACGAATCACACCAGCCACGAACGTTAACATGATTACAGAGGTTAACAGAGAAGCTGAATCTTTTAATCAGGTCTTACCATCTTGGCCGGATCTTATAAAGACACCTGGCTAGGTTTCACTCTTAAGATTCTTTATTTAGGCAGATTTAATTTAAAAGGAATGATTTTGATTTATTTCATATATAGTAATAACAAAAATGAAATTATAACATAACATTCCATAACTTCAAATACGATTACACGCTGCCCTAAATGGGACTTTTAAACAAGTACGTACCTACATAGAGGTTAATAAAGAGACAAGTCCACGCAGGGACCAATACAAGATAGATGTCCGCGCAGGGACTAAAAGATAAGTCCACGTAGGGACTGAAATGTGATAAATGTCCACGTAGGGACTTGATTTAAAATAGACACTACATTAGAACATATATAAGGGCTAATGGTCACGTTTCTTCTTCTTGCCTTTCAACAGGTTCGCTAGACCCTTAAGGAATCCCCTGTTGTTCTTTCGTTCTTCCTCGAAATCCCGTTCCACACTAGTTAAGCGGTGGAGGATTTCTTCTTGTTCGGGCGGAGAAAAACGTGGTTGTGGCGCCGGTTGCGGAACTGGAGGTCTAGGAGGTGCTGGATACCCATGAGCTGAGTAGTCCGGTATCCCTAGGTTTCCAAAAGCTCCGTCGGGATAGCGGGCATTATATCTAGCCGCTATCACATATGGGTCACGATCATAGTTGTAATTGTAATGCGCGTGCGACGATGGTTCGAACGGGTTGTATGCCGTTGGACCCGTGTATGCAGGTATTGGGTGGTCATACCCAAATGGTGGCGAAGATGGTGCAACTGGTGCGGAGTTCGCCTCCTGTACTGGACTTGAAGGTCCTTCTTCAGGTACTGACGGATAGTGACTAGCACTCGAGTGGCGAGGGGTGCTGAAATGAAATTCCCCTCCTCGGGTAGACATCCGTGCGCCTAATCTTCTACGCCTTGGCGGATCTGGAACTACTGGTTGAACCGGTGGCGGTGGTGGTGGCGTAACTGCCACGAAACGTGGATCCTCGGAGGGATCTTGTTGTTGTTGCTGCTCGTGTTGCGATGTCTGATGGGAGGGGGTGAAGTACCACTCGTGCTGGTTGAACAGCGCTTGAAAGCTATCTGGCCCTTGATAAGGTGTGCCATGAAAAGAAGATCCATCAGAGATCTCGATAGGATGTGTGGGCGTACCACGAGCAGGTTCTATGGGATCTGTGTCCTCATCCATATGGTCTTCTGAGAAGTGATCTCGTGGTCCTAACGGGACAAAGCCTGCAGGTTCCTGAATGTAATCTGCTGGGTTAAACTGACCTCTGAAGTAAGGAGTGGGATCATCAAAAGCACGGTGCGATGCAGATCGCTGTAAAAAGGATGGTTGAGGGTTATTGGGATTATTTTCGGAATCTGGCCCGAATGAGTGACTGTACGATGGCGTAGAGCTATGCGAGGTAGAATATCGAGCAGGTTCAAAAAGGTTTCTCCGTCTCTGGGGTTCTTCACTCCTTGTGCTGGAAGGAGCTCGCGTGTTCGAAGGTCCAGCTTCGTGATCATTGTGAGTAATGATCGTTCCTCTGCCTCTTCTTCCTCCTCCTCGTCTGATTGCAGGTGGCATTTTCCGACTTTCAAAACTTTAAATAATAATAATAATAAAAAGACAAACTTGGAATAACAATTCGAATTTGTCCTAGGTTCTTGTCTAGACTCAAGTATGTGCAATTTTGTCACTGAGATTAAACACATTAGGATAGTGTTTAATTCACTCAATGTTGGCTCTGATACCAACCTGTCACACCCCGATTTCCACGTGTCTCACCGGTGGGCCCGGTGGGGGATTACCGTGACGTAGTTGGCAACAATATAGTCAAACCACACAATTATATGAAGGCACAGCGGAAGCAATAAGATAATGTATTTCAACATTTAAGTGTATATCAATGTATCACCATTATTAAAATAACAATCCACTGGGGATCAAAATAATACATAAAAACATTGTTCAACAGACAAGGCATCAAGAGCTTGCGAGACTCTTTAAGACGCTAAGGAGCTATAGCCAGCCGATTTCGTTTAGTACCTGCATTTAATCTTTTTGGGAAAATACGTCAGTTTACACTGGTAAATACATTCAACCGACACTTTTGTAAAATGTTTATTAAAATTGATTTGAATGCACAAGGCACAAATTCTTTTATAACTTGGGATAATTTATAATTAAATCTTGTAAAGAATTACATGCTTGCTATGCGTTCGGTCGCCCGGGTCGTGCCGGGTTAAAGTTTAATAGACACACCACATAGCGTAAAACCGAGGTGGGTAAACCAACGGTTACACCTTTAATTAATATAGACACAATGCCGGGTGTACGCCTACACCCGGATGTCGAGGTCGTGGCCATTTCGTAAAATGATGCCAAGGATATCCGGGACATGGTCATTAAGCCCCCAAAGGCGTTAAGCCAACAAAACAAGTTTTTAAACGGGTCACATTGATAATACCCAACTACAAATGAGTTGGGTTCAATTGGCCGACCAAGCGGTATTTTAGATACCGTACCCCAAGCCCGTATAACGGAAAATAAGTTAAAAGTATTTACCTTTGCAAGTATAGTCCTTAATTGATTAAATCACAGATATCTTTTACTGGGCTCCTATTCTGGAACGAAGGTTTCATAGTAACCTATTAGAATCCTAGCGGGTCTTTATATTAGCCGTAGCCTAGACCGGTTAGTTTCAAAGGATAGATACGGTTTAATCGCGTGAAAGGCGAAAACCGGGAATGGAATGTGATTCTGCCCCAACAAGTTTGAAGGCTTGTTTTATGTGGGTTTAATATTCACACTCTGGATTTTGGGGTCAAAACAATATGGTTTGGCCCGTATCGGCTAATTTATGTAAACTAGTTACATAAGCCGAACCGTGCGCGCAAAAGGCGCAACGGGTAACCGTAAGAGTCCTACACTATTTTCCTAAGTCAATATACTTTAAAGAGGTTGTGGTATCAGTAGGATACCTTCCATAATGCCCGTAACGAGTTTAAGTTGATATTACACCCCGTAGGGGTATTTCGGTCTTTTTAAAGATTAAAAAGAGGTTTTTAGAGTTCTACAGGAAATCTGAGTTTCCCGAACAGTTTATAAAGTCTAAAATACTTTATTTATTATTTAAAATCAGTAGCAACTGGAATCGGGTCAAAAGACCTTGTAGAACTCAAGTTATGGCCGAAAAGGGGCATATTCGGTATTTACCGAACCGTAGCCATAACCGCAGGTTATGAGCAGGTTCAAAATAATTAAAAATCTTTAAAAATCCCAAAATATTATTTTACAACAGTGAGTAAAAGGTTTGGTGTCGAAATCTGGGTTTAGATAGGCGTTATGCTAATTGCGCTATTAAATTACTAAAGTTCCGTAATTTGCGCTATTTAGCATAACTCTTATTCTGGACCTCGGATTGACATGAAATTTTAGGGACATGTTTAGAAATCAGTAACTAAGGTTATGATTCCTTCACATGTCCGAAATTCTCGTTTTAATTTAAAAAGGGCGTTACGGTCAACTTTTAAGCAATTAACGAAAACGCGTAAAAGACTCGGACAAACAACGAACCGGTCACAGAGGGTTATACCATCATGTAACCTGGTCCTAAGAGAGTCCTAAGGCGTATTTAAATCAAACTTTAACGGGTCAGAACTGAAGTCAAAGCAAAAGTCAAACTTTTGCGATATTCGGCTCCGGACCGGGTCAATATAGGAAATGGCCGGATCAAACAAGCTTAGACGTGTTAATATACTTATTATCATGTTTTATGAGTGTTCAAACAGGTTGCATACCGTCTACATTACAGATTACATGTAAAATCGCAAAATAGCTTTCTGTTGACTTTTTCTAAGCACGTTTGACTCGACATTTGAACTAGTTAGAGTGGTGATCAGGGGGAACCCTTTTAGGGGTTTATTACCCACATAGATACCAACTTATAACTACTTTAAATTCGAGATATGACTTAGCCATTGTAGACTAATCTCGAAGTCAAACCGTAATTACGACGGTTTGATTTCTAGCTAAATAACTAAGCTAAACTCAATTTAGAAAGGACTTGAATACTTACTGAAGTCCTAAGCTTGATTAGAGAACACTTGAGAGGAATGTTGAGCTCCATAAGTGATCAATGAAGGCAGAACAAGGTGTGAGGAAAACTTGTTGCACAATGAGGCCTTTTATAGGCACTTTGATCCATTGTGATCATGACAACAAGGCCTAAAATGATTCTAGATCATGTACAAGTGTCCTCTGATGTCTAAGAGGTGATTAGGGGTCGCCCATATCTCTGGGAGATCTTTATGTTTATGATTTTCCGCTTAAAACAGCCAACAGCCAACTTTCTGTCGCTGGGCATCGCTTACGAACCGTATGGCTTGGTCCTTGCGGTCCGTAAGCCTATAGCGGAAAATGTTTTACCCTTTCACCCCCTTACGGTCCGTAAGGAATGACCCTTACGGTCCGTAAGCGTTCATCAGTGGCAAAAAAAAATTAACCTTTCATGCATTGAACGGTCAACTTGCATTATATAATTTTGGGTATGGGATATGTCAGTATGAGGCCCTATTTAACCCATGCTTGATCAGATTTTATAATGGGTCATGGGTTTGCATAACTAATTATTTGTGTTGCATTTCTCTTAAGACCCAATTTAACAACTTGTATGCTTTTGATTATTAATAATGACCCGATAAAGATTAGGTGCTTATAAATTTGCTTGGGGTCTCGGGATTTATAGTGTCAAAGTCGCTCAGAGGTATAAAATTAACATGTCGACATATTCGAAAATCCTACCGCATATCTTAATTTAATTCCGGGTTTGTATTATTTTGTCGTATTTGACACGTGTTATTTATTTATTGAACACAAAATTCCGAGGTGTTACAACTAATGTTGGAAAAAGTATGCTTTTGTCTTCCTTTTGTATTTTCAGGATTAAATGAGCTCAAATAAACAAAAGAAGCAAAAAGATAGCTAAATCTGACATAAATACAAGAAAAGGAACAAACGTGGCATGCCCGACCTCCCGACAGCATCTTCCCAAAGCAAAACAAGAAGACAGAAGACTGAACACGCCCCGTGCTCAGTGAGCACGGGGGCGTGCCCAAGTGTCAGCAGAAAAGACAAAGTGATAGAAGCTTCTACTGCCCACCACGGGGCCGTGCTCAGCGGACACAGGGGCGTGGTCAACTGTTGCAGACGCATTTAATGAAATTGCGAATTGCAATTAATGAAGAAAGAGAGTCGGATGGACACGGGGCTGTGCCCAAGCTTCTGTTCAGCCTATAAATAGGAGTGCTTGGAGCTCTTGCAACTCATCCCTTGGCACACCACCTCTCTCACACTTCACCCACCACCCACCACCATCACAACACCATCATCCACCACCATCATCCAATGTCCATCATAGAGTGTGTGAGTCGTCTCGGGATCCAAGATTGATCGTAAGAGTTCTTGACAATCAAAGGCCATGTTTGCCTAAGTCTCTTACATCACTTGGTGAAGACAAGTGTTTAGTGTAATACTTTTTATTTTTAATCTTTTGCACTTTTTAATTGGTTTTGTATTAATGACTTTAATTACTAGTTTCTTATGTTGAAGGTGATTCTTCCTTATTGTTTGTCCGTGGTGTCTTGGCATTATTTTACTGTCTATATAAAATAAAAGGTTTTCACCATTCATATCTCCACGGTCTATATGGAGGTATGTTGGCTACCTGGTCGGGGGTTAAGGGAACGGTTTGGTAAGAGTCTTGCCATTGTTCAGTGTATAGATCCTGCAAAGGACCTGGGTCAAATTTAGTAGGATCTCCTTCAATACCCAACGGTATTGGATGGTGGGGGTCCAAACTCTTTGATCCCCTCATAAGTTAAACTACTATTAAAACTTTAACCCGGCTACTTAGGACTGTATCCCTGCTGACTCAGACTACTTAGCCGAGGGTAACGTCACCTTCAAAAGAGGGGGCTACCACATTATGCATTAATAACTTAATTAATTATCTTTCAATAATCCGACCCTTTAGGATTGTATCCTTGCTGACTCAAACTACTGGGTTGAGGGTAACGTCACCTTCAAAAGAGGGGCCTACTACAATAACTAAGATAATCTCTTAAACAAGTGCAAAAGTGCGAAAATAATCAAAGGTTACACTACACACGAGTCAGATCCAAGTGATTCATCTTGTCTATCTGTTTTTTACTTTTATTTTCTTTTCAGCATTTTAGTTAGTTTTATTTTTCTAGTTTAAAAATCTTTTTCTAACATTTTGATTTGATTAGACGTTGAGGATAAACCGGTACTAAAAGCTCTTGTGTCATTGGACGACCTCGGTATCTTACCAACACTATACTACGTCCACGATGGGTGCACTTGCCCATATGTGTGTTTAGTGTTAGTGAATATCGTGTTTATAAATTTAAAACTTGGCTAAAAAGTGTAAAAAGGGCTTAAAATATACACCTAAATTATATTTCACCTACGCAAAAGGATTTTAAGAAAGCTTAAAATCGACGGCCTAATCAGTTTTACAAAACTTTTTCAGAACGCGCACACATTTTTCTGCATTTTAGTTTAGTTTGCAATTACAGTAGCTTGAACACGGGGCCCTATTCACTGAACACGGGGCCGTGCTGCATATTTTTCACAAAACACCCATATACAGAGTCTGAACACGGGGTCGTGCTCACTAAACACGCCCCCGTGCTCAACAAGACCAGTAACCTTTAATAAAACGCCCAGATACAGACCCTGAACACGGGGCCGTGTCCACTGAACACGGGGCCGTGTCCAGCTTCTGTTTGCGTCTTTATTTTATTTTCTGGTCCCGAGACTCTGTTGTGGTCTGTTGAGTGATTCTTATGGATCAATACTCAGGAAGCTACAACTACACCTATGAGGAGGATGATTATAGGGGAGACTGTTGCACTAATTGTGGAAACCCACACTCGGTAAAATATTGTAACTTATTTCAACCATCCACTTCATACAACTATTATGAGGAGCCCAGGTACGAGCCATCGACTTCATACACATCCTATGAAGACCAAAGGTATGAACCTTCTCCCTCATACTCATATTTTGATGAACCAAGGTATGAGCCTTCATACTCATACTTTGAGGAATCAAGATATGAGCCACCACCTTCATACTCTTATTATGAGGAGCCATGGCGTGAACAACCCACCTCATATGAGTACTATGAAGAACAAAATTACGACCCTTATCCATCATATACTTACAATGAGGAACAATGGTATGAACCATCTACTTCATATGAGTACTATGAGGAACCAAGGATCGAACAACCGGATTCAAGCTTTGAGGATCCCGATCCTTTCTCTATCACCGAAGTAGCCGATAGGATAATAGAAAAACTTAAAACTATCGAGTGATACATAAAAGAATCTCGCGCAAGGGAAGAGGAGTCCCGCGAAAGAGAAGAATTAAATAAAAAAACAATAGTTGAAGAGTTAAAAATGGAAGAACAAATAATTGAAAAACCGACACATGAGTTAAACAACGAAAAAGGTGAGGGCAATAGCGTTAAAATTCAAAAAGAGTCTAATTTTGAAGAAATTAATCTCTTGTCACCTTCTTTTGAAAATGATTGTTTAGTACCCACTCATGCTAAGTTTTTAAAAGAGTTAAACACTAATACTAAAATTGAAGAAATGGTAAGTGTTAAGTTAACTAATGATCAAACTTCGCTAATAAAAGAAGACCCTTTTGAAATTAACATTACACCGGTTCCATGTTTCTTTCAAAATTCCTTTATTAGTAATATCACCATTGATAAAGATCTTTGTGTTAACATAATGCCTAACTACATTTTCGAAAAATTAAGTATTAGTGATTTTTCTCCACTTCAAATACCCATTTTCTATCCGATCGGAAAGTAAAAAAATCAATCGGTGTAGTTGAGGATGTCTTGGTTCAAACAAATGAAATGGTAATCCCAACCGACTTTGTCATCCTCGATGACGCTCCTCTAGTGTTGGGACGACGTTTTGTAAAAACTCATGAAGCTTTGAAAAACCGGAAGTTCAACAATCTACCTCTTCAACTAGGGGCATTCAAAAGGAGCATAGATCTTGAGCACTCAATGAAATATCCTTTTGGCAACAATGACCCCCTAATTGAAGATGAAGATGAGCCACCCGATACAAGTGAAAAGATTGACCACTTTGTTGAAGAAGAGGTCGCCACAGAACAAACTTTTAAAGTTCTTGATCAAAATGAGCGACAAAATAAGGAGTCTCTTAAAGACCCACCCCTTGAGCTCAAAGAACTTCCGAAAGGTTTGGAATATGCTTTTCTAGACAAAGATGGTAAATCACCTGTAATTATTTCGTCTAAATTAAGTAGTTTAGAGAAAGAATAATTAATTAAACTTTTGAAAAAACATAAAAATGCGATCGCTTAGAAGCTTGTAGATATTAAAGGAATAAGTCCTTCCATGTGCACGCACAAAATTTTAATGAATGATGACTACAAATCGGTAATACAACCACAACGTAGAGTAAATCTAAATGTGCAAGAAGTGGTTAAAAACGAAGTCATCAAATTACTTGACGCTGGACTTATCTACCCTGTCTCAGATAGTCCCTGGGTAAGTCCCGTCCAAGTAGTTCCAAAGAAAGGAGGTATGACGGTAATAACTAATGAAAAGAATGAATTAATACCAACAAGAACCGTCACATGATGGAGAGTATGTATAGACTATAGACGATTAAATGAAGCAACAAGGAAAGATCACTTTCCCTTGCCCTTCATTGATCAAATGTTAGAAAGACTATCCGGTCATAAATTTTATTGTTTCTTGGATGGTTTTTCAGGTTACTTTCAAATCCCGATAGCACCCGAAGACCAAGAAAAGACAACTTTCACATGTCCCTATGGAACTTTTGCTTATCGACGCATGCCATTTGGTCTGTGTAATGCCCCCGCAACATTCCAACGTTGCATGGTGGCCATCTTCCATGACATGATAGAAAAGACAATGGAAGTCTTCATGGACGACTTTTCTATCTTTGGAGATTCATACGACCGATGCCTCGATAACCTTGAACGAATGCTATCCCGATGTGAGGAAACTAACCTCGCCCTTAACTGGGAAAAATGCCAGTTCATGGTACCAGAGGGAATAGTGCTCGGTCACAAGATCTCTAGCGAAGGAATGGAAGTTGATCGAGCAAAAATAGACACTATTTCTCGATTTCCTTCACCATCCTCCGTTAGAGCAAGCAGAAGTTTCTTAGGGCATGCCGGATTTTATAGGCGGTTTATCAAGGACTTTTCTAAAATCTCAAGACCTCTAACAAAATTACTTGAAAAAGATGCGCCTTTCATCTTTGACAAGGATTGCAATCAGACATTTCTAACCCTCAAGGAAATGCTAGTCAATGCACCTATCATGATAGCGCCTGATTGGAAATTTCCTTTCGAAATCATGTGTGATGCAAGTGACTTTGCCGTTGGAGCAGTCTTGGGACAAAGAAAAGAGAAGCATTTTCACCCAATCTATTATGCTAGTAAAACACTTAACGATGCACAAGAAAATTACACAACAACTGAAAAAGAATTACTAGCTGTGGTATTTGCTTTTGATAAATTTCGTTCTTATCTTGTTCTTTCTAAAACAATAGTCTATACAGATCATGCAGCCATTCGATACCTTTTCAAGAAACAAGACGCAAAACCCCATTTGATCAGGTGGATTTTACTCCTCCAAGAATTTGATATTGAAATCAAAGACAAAAGAGGAGCATAAAACACCGCTGCAGATCATCTTTCGCGCTTAGAAGACCTAGCTTTGGAGGAAACTAGGGATGAGCAAATCAACGAAAAATTTCCAACGGAGTCCCTAGAAATGGTGGAATACAAGGAAGAACCATGGTATGCCGACTATGCTAACTACTTAGCTAGCGGTATAGTCGCCAAAGGATGACCACATCATCGAAGAAAAAATTCTTTGCTAATGTGAAGCATTACTTTTGGGAGGATCCTTATCTTTTCAAAATGTGTGCCGACCAACTCATCCGAAGGTGCGTACATGGTAGTGAAGCAAGAAGAATTCTCCGCCATTGTCATGAAGGTCCATACGGAGGACATCACGGTGCCGCTAGTACCGCACGAAAGGTATTTGATTCAGGATTTTATTGGCCGACCATTTACAAAGACGCGCAAAGTCTAGTTAAGACATGTGATGCTTACCAAAGACCAGGTAATATTTCTTCCAAAAACGAAATGCCACAAAATGGCATTCTCGTTTGTGAAATTTTTGATGTGTGGGGACTCGAGGTTATGGGACCTTTCCCGCCGTCAAAAGGAAACAAATATATACTTATGGCAGTAGATTACCTGTCTAAATGGGCCGAGGCCGAGGCACTTCCAACAAATGATGGAAGAGTCGTGGTAAGATTTCTGAAAAAATTATTCTCTCGTTTTGGAACACCTAAAGCATTAATAAGTGATAGAGGTACCCATTTTTGTAATCATCAACTCGAAAAAAAATCTTAACAAGATATGGGGTCTATCACCGGGTCTCAACAGCATATCACCCTCAAACAAACGGACAAGCCGAAGTGACTAATAGAGGTTTAAAACGAATACTTGAAAAAACCATAGGATTAAATAAAAATGAATGGGCCGATAAATTAGATGATGCTTTATGGGCTTTTCGAACTGCCTATAAAACAACCATAGGCACAACCCCTTATAAGCTCGTCTATGGAAAAAATTGTTATTTGCCGGTAGAAATATCTCACAAGGCCTACTGGGCAATAAAAAAATGTAAACTTGGATTTAGAATTTGTAGGCAAAAATCGATTTTGTCAAATAAATGAATTAGAAGACTTAAGGAATTATGCATACTCTAACTCTGAAATTTATAAGGAAAGAATGAAAAATTTACACGACAAACACATTAAACCTAATGAATTTCGAGTGGGATATCAAGTTCTATTGTTTAATTCACAACTTCGATTATTTTCGGGTAAACTAAAATCTAGGTGGTCAGGACCTTTTTCCATCACCCATATTTTTCCTCACGGTGCAGTAGAAATTAAATCTCGAAATGGAATTCCATTCAAAGTCAATGGCCAACGGCTAAAACTCTATCAAGGATTCATTGAGGATGAGGAGGAAGAAATCTCGCTTCAAACGGTCCAAACTCTACCTGGTAGGTTACGAACAAGCGGATGAACATCGAAACTGGTAAGTCTCCTAACCGAGTTTTGGGAAAACGGGGCACTCACACGAGCACTATATATATAAAAAAAATTCAAAAACTCTGCACGGCACGGGGCCGTGTCCGCTGGACACGGGGCCGTGTCCGCGCAATTGTCGGGATGAAACCCCTTTTTCATAACAGTTACACCATTCCACACGCCCCGTTTCCCTGAAAACGCTCTGGTCCAGGCGATTTTCCGCATAATTTCGATGTCTCCTCTCATTCTAACAACATCAAGGTATGATTCTATCCTCATTAGTAGTTAGATTAGTTACTTGCATGTAGTTAAAACATAAAAAATTTGGGGAAAAATCTAGGGTTCTTGAAGTTCATCCGGATCAAACCTCATTTTTTTTGCATAAATCTGTTAACATTAGTTTAGATTAGTGTTATGGAAAGTAAACCCACTTGTATTGTTGATAGATTTGCCCAATTTCTCACAAAAACCCCAAACCCTTGTTTTTGAACCAAAAAAGATAAAATCGAAAGGGTAAACGGTTTGTTTTGGGAAAACGGCACTTGGGGTTTCATTTTCGGGGGAAACCGCACCAACTTGGCCAAAAATTTTCATATTTTCGGGGCCGGGTCGAAAAATGGAATTTTTGAGTAACAGACGCCTGGACACGGGGTCGTGCCCGCTGAACACGGGGCCGTGTCCAGCCCACTGTTTTCAGTTTTCTCCAAAAAAATTTCACTATTTCGTGCTAACTTTTGGTATATTATTTTAGATGTCGAAGAAGTTCACAAGATTCAACGCAAACGAGCTCGATGCTAGGGCCAGATATGACACACTTCAAACAAGACCGGAAGAATAGCCAAGACAAGTGTGCACAGATCTCTTAGCCATGGTGAACCAACTTGATCGGTTTAACAACCTCGTTACCGGCCCACTAAGGATTGCCCTAACCACTAGACTTCGTTCCGTCCATAAGTGCACTATGGAGTTCTATAGCACCTTCACTTTCAATTCAAGGTGCGACCCTTTCGACAATGATATGGTCGCATTCCGATGTGGTGGAACGAAGTACTCGATCTCAATGGCACAATTCGGGGCAATAGTAGGGCTGTATATGGAGGAAGATTCAGGTAGTGAAGAGAACACCGGAGGAGTGCGAGATTTGGATGAGAACGAGCGCCAAGCCGCGTGGGCTCAGATTGGTGAAGGGTACTACAACCCAAGCAGCACAAAGAGTACCAAGTTGAGGGACCCACTCTACCGATACATCCATAGGGTCCTCGGTTACTCTTTAAGCCAAAGGCATGATAGTGGTGGTGTTGTTGGGTTGAGAGATCTGATAGTCCTTCACTGCATTCACAACCGAAGACACCTCGATGTTCTATTTCTCCTACTCCGAAACATGCATCTGAACCGGCTAGCTCATGCACCAACCCCTATTTTCTTCGGGGGATGGGTGTACCGTCTCTACAGGCACTTCGTGAACATACCTAGGTCTTTCGAAAGAAGCCCATGGTCGGGAAGAGTTGATGTACACATCTGCCGCTCCATGAACCTAATCTATGAGGCAGAAGACGGGTCGGTAAGCTTTCAGAGGATGCAAGGCCATGCATGGAAACCCACAAGAGGCGCTAGTCCTTCACGCTCCACCTCCCCACTACCAGTACCACCCTCACGGTGAACCGGGCCAATCCTCCTCACAAGGAGGTGGTTTTCCTAACTTTCAGAGTTTGCATGATCTTTTGCAGGAAAACCTTATGTGCACCAGGAACACCTACAACCTCGCCAACAACACGTACAACCGGGTCGGAGCCATTGAAAGAAACATCTCTGATATCCAAGATGACATCGGAAGCATCCGGGAGTACATGGCGGGGCATGGAGGAGGAGGTGATGACGAGGACAGTGATGAAGACATGGACTAGGCGGGTGGAGTAGGAGCATGAGCAGGTGGTTGGTGATCCTACAGGTTAAATCCCCTTTTCTATCGAACAATTTTCGGCCTGCGTGCCGAGTGTTGAACAATTTACTTTCCTTAACTTCTTTTTATTTTTGCTTTTGTTTTTAACTTGATGGTTTGGATGTTGAACTTGGTAATCTAGGATGTTTGGTATTGTTTGGTGTGGTATTTATTGATAAAACAGGTACATACGAGGCTTAGAGTACTAAACACTAGTACTACTAAAGCCGGAATAGGAAAACCGGAGCTAGAAACCTGTTTTTCAACCTTGTAGACTGTCTACACGGGGTCGTGTCCGGCCGACACGCCCCCGTGGCCACCTCCCAGACCTGCTGTTTGTTTACTTTCTGCAGATTTTTGCCAGACACGGGGTCATGTCCAACCAACACGCCCCCGTGTCCACCTTCTGTAAGTTTTCGTTACTTGCACCTGAACATGGTGTCGTGCCCATCCGACACGGGGCCATGCCCAGAGTGCCAGTAACATAAAATTTTGCTTTTAAACACCCTTTTACACCTTCAATCAACCTAAAAACTTATTTTTGGGACACATTGAGGACAATGTGTAATTTAAGTATGGGGGGATGCTAAAACTTTGAATCTTGCAAGTCCTAATTAACAAGCCTTACACAAAACTTTATTGGAACCGCTAATCACCCCAAATTTTTTTCAAAATATTTTCATTTTTTTACTTGTCTAAGTTTAAGTTGGGAATTTCAAGTTCTAACAAGGTTATATTTTTACAAGTTTACAACCGATAGCGTCGTGATAAAAAGAACCAACATAAGAAAATTATGAAACGACATGACAAGCTTAGTTAAAATTTGATTATATATACTTGATCACATAAAAACCCATTCCCACAAAAGTGGGTTTTGAGCCTTTATTGAGCATACAAATACATATCTTTACACTAAATGCTCATTTTTCGTTTCTTGTGTGAATAGCCGCTTGGTTCGTACGACTATAGAACTTGCCACGACAATGCATTCCCGGTCCTTACCAACTTAAACCCGAGTAAGTAAATGATGGAGGCATTAGGACTAACCCTTTTTTTCTTTCTACACCATTATTTTTCATTTTTTTTACCACCTACCCAAAATCCCCCTAGTTAACCCCTTTGAGCCTAAACCTTTTCATTTCTTAACCCAAAACAATCACCTTTTTTACCCACCTAAACCTTTTTATTTTAACCCTTTCTTTTAGTAACAAAGCTCGGTTTTTCTTATGACTTTTCAAAAAAAAATAATAAAATAAAATATTTATAATTGATGAAGCCAAATAAACAAACAAGTTCATCAAAATTAACCTTGTTTGAAAGAAATGGTTCATCAAAATAAAAAAATAAAATTATGAAAAATAAAAAGTCTTAAAAAAACCGATGCTTTTTACGCTTTTCGCCCTTTTACTAACCACTAACCCAACCACCCACCTTTAGCCCCAAGCCTAACCCTTCACCCAAAAAGTCCTCTTGATATTTACAAAGGTATATAGTTAGAAAGGAGGAGGATTGATTGCTTGGCAAGCCTATGGTCGGAGTAAGTTCCATGCCGCTCTCGAGTGATTCACTAAAAATACACCTTCAGCCGAGTGTTGAGTGATCCCCTGTGAGGTATGTGAACTTGTATATAAATGGAATTTTAGAAAGGCATGTTATGCCCTAATAAGTAATTTATCTTACGAAACGTTTTTAATAAATCATGGCGAATAGGATTGTGAATAAATAAAACTTAAATAAAGAATCTTGGAAATCCCGACACTCTATGACAAGTCCAAAAAACCTTCTCTTCTACCCATTCCATTTGGGAGTGAAAAAGCCACATTATAAAGAGTTTTGCTTGAGGACAAGCAAAGATTCAAGTGTGAGGGTATTTGATGTGCACAAAATGCAACATATAAATTACATCAATTGTGGCATAAAACTAACCCTTTTTAGTACTAATGTTGGAAAAAGTATGCTTTTGTCTTCCTTTTGTATTTTCAGGATTAAATGAGCTCAAATAAACAAAAGAATCAAAAAGATAGCTAAATCTAACATAAATACAAGAAAAGGAACAAACGTGGCATGCCCGACTTCCCGACAACATCTTCCTAAAGCAAAACAAGAAGACAGAAGACTGACACGCCCCGTGCTCAGTGAGCACGGGGGCGTGCCCAAGTGTCAGCAGAAAAGACAAAGTGATAGAAGCTTCTACTGCCCACCACGGGGTCGTGCTCAGCGGACACGGGGGCGTGGTCAACTGTTGCAGACGCATTTAATGAAATTGCGAATTGCAATTAATGAAGAGAGAGTCGGATGGACACGGGGCCGTGCCCAGTGGACATGGGGCCGTGCCCAAGCTTCTGTTCAGCCTATAAATAGGAGTGGTTGGAGCTTTTGCAACTCATCCCTTGGCATACCACCTCTCTCACACTTCACCCACCACCCACCACCATCACAACACCATCATCCACCACCATCATCCATTGTCCATCATAGAGTGTGTGAGTCATCTTGGGATCCAAGATTGATCGTAAGAGTTCTTGACAATCAAAGGCCATGTTTGCCTAAGTCTCTTACATAACTTGGTGAAGACAAGCGTTTAGTGTAATACTTTTTATTTTTAATCTTTTGGACTTTTTAATTGGTTTTGTATTAATGACTTTAATTACTAGTTTCTTATGTTGAAGGTGATTCTTCCTTATCGTTTGTCCGTGGTGTCTTGGCATTATTTTACTGTCTATATAAAATAAAAGATTTTCACCATTCATATCTCCACGGTCTATATGGAGGTATGTTGGCTACCTGGTCGGGGGTTAAGGGAACAGTTTGGTAAGAGTCTTTCCATTGTTCAGTGTATAGATCCTGCAAAGGACCTGGGTCAAATTTAGTGGGATCTCCTTCAATACCCAACGGTATTGGATGGCGGGGGTCCAAACTCTTTGATCCCCTCATAAGTTAAACTACTATTAAAACTTTAACTCTGCTACTTAGGACTGTATCCCTGCTGACTCAGACTACTTAGCCGAGGGTAACGTCACCTTCAAAAGAGGGGCCTACCACATTATGCATTAATAACTTAATTAATTATCTTTCAATAATCTGACCCTTTAGGATTGTATCCTTGCTGACTCAAACTACTGGGTTGAGGGTAACGTCACCTTCAAAAGAGGGGCCTACTACAATAACTAAGATAATCTCTTAAACAAGTGCAAAAGTGCGAAAATAATCAAAGGTTACACTACACACGAGTCGGATCCAAGTGATTCATCTTGTCTATCTGTTTTTACTTTTATTTTCTTTTTCAGCATTTTAGTTAGTTTTCTTTTTCTAGTTTAAAAATCTTTTTCTAACATTTTGATTTGATTAGACGTTGAGGATAAACCGGTACTAAAAGCTCTTGTGTCCTTGGACGACCTCGGTATCTTACCAACACTATACTACGTCCACGATGGGTGCACTTGCCCATATGTGTGTTTAGTGTTAGTGAATATCGTGTTTATCAATTTAAAACTTGGCTAAAAAGTGTAAAAAGGGCTTAAAATATACAACTAAATTATATTACACCTACCGCACATCAACAATGAAGACCGGGGGGGGGTCGAAAACGTATATACCTAAAAGTTTGTATACGAAAACTACATATATAACAGTACTGAGCGAAAAGTTCGGGGTCCCCCCCGGCCCCTCCTAAGTTGTGCCCCTGGATCTCACGAATACACATGACACAATAAGATGCTCCATTGTTTCCTCCCCATGTCCACACACACTATACCTTATATTTGTATCCTAGTCGTGATACCGCATGAGACCAAGGCAGCCTTGGTAACAATGCTACCAAAGGCTAGTTTCCAAATAAAACAACTAATCTTGTGAGGCACCTGTCACACCCAACCGATGGCGGAAACATCGGGGCGTGGCACTGAGCGAAACAGATTGTCCAAGAGAATCCATAACAACTATTAACGACAATATATTTAACGTTTAATATCCCATACTATCAAACATATAAAGCAAACAGTTATTACAAATACCAATCTCAAGAACAAAACCATTCCGACAACTCAAATTTATTTAGTGGAGTTTCTAGTCTTCCTAACTTGTTTCAGCGTAGCATGGCATCCTATCAACCTGTCACATACGTTAAAATAAAGTCAATACATAAAATGTAAAGGTGAGTACACAAGTTTGCATAGCATATAGTAGCGAAAAGCGTTTACGCATAACCAGCATGTATCACGTAACGAGCGAAGCAAGTAACTATCACACAATGATTACAACTTAAACACGAGACTGCGTTGTAGAGTATGCGCGACACATGTCCAGTGGACACGTGAAGTAAAGTGATGTGATCCCTAGCAACCCCTGTCCATGACAGGTGCCGAGTCCAAACTATAGTACTATTGTTGCTAGAGGCGGTATAGTGTAACACTGTATAAGCATAGTAACAAGCATTCATAGATCACGTATAACATGCAGAAGCGGTTAGCGTTAAAAGTGTTTGCATTGTGTGTTGTGTTTTGATGTAGAACGTATGAAACACCCAAAAGTGCATTAAATGAAAATGGGTTCGAGTGTACTCACAATACGTGTTTAGCTAGTAAACACAGACTTGATTGGATTGAAGGGAGCGCATTGGAGTTAGCCTGAGCATAGAACAGTAGCATGAGTCGTTGAACATCGTGTAAACAGCGTGTCCGAGAGTTGAGTGTTCGAATGATGATTCGAACGGATGGGTCTCCATTCGAGCGGATGGTCATCCGGACGGATGATCATCCGAGCGGATAACCATTCGAACGGATGGCATTCGAATGAGGCGTGTTTGTTTGTAAAATCGTTAAAGTTTGAAGTTTAGTCAAATCATTTGATCATTGGAAATTATAAAGGGGCAGGTCGCCTGGTCGGATAGTCATTCGATTGGATGGTCATCTGATCGGATGGCCATTCGAGTGGGCGATCTGTTATTTGAAATCTCGTAAAATTTTCTAAGTAAAAAGTTTGAGGTTTAACGGAGATGGCATGACGACGTGTCAAAAAATGGAAACACACCAAGTCCAGCTCATTCGATCGAGTGGTCTCAGCCCATTCGATCAGACTCACTGTTCTTGATGGAATTTCATGTTCAACCCATTAATCGGTCATCTCTCCGGTGGAAATCCATTTTCAAGCTGGCTCTTAACTAAGGATTGAGTAGAGAGTCTGAATGAGTCTAGATTCCATCGGTTTTGAGTAGAAAGTTGAAGAAAAGTTTGAAAACAGAGAAAAAGTGTTGAAATCTTGTTGAGATTAAGTTAAAATGTGTGAAATCTCTTAGATCCAGAACCAATCTCGATCAAATGGTGTTCCTTAACCGTTTGCCGGAGCAAAATGGTGGAAACCACCTTCAAGAGGTCTAAATCAGTGATTTCAGAGAAAAAAGCAAGTGTTTGTGTGTAATTTTGTTGGAGAAGATAATGTAGAAGTGATTAATGATGAAGGCTGTACAAGATTTAAGGTGAAAAGCTTACCAAAAAGCCTTGAATCGCGATCAAAAGTGACTGAGAGCCACTTGAGTGCGTGTGGTCGAATGGAGGTGTCAAATCAGTGAAAGGGAGGTGTACGGCGGTATTTATAGACTGAGAGAGGGTGTTAAGTTGGTGCGCGATGTGTGCTCCGTTGGATGGTCGTCCGGTCAATGGCCATCCGATCGGATGGTCATCCGGACGGATGTCCATTCGATCGGATGTCCATTCGGACAGCCATGTTGTGCGAGTTAGTTTTCCAACTTTGGTTTGTTTGTTGATAACCACATAATATTTAAACAAATAATCACACAAGTAACACACATAATACAAGTAAAAGCATAAAGTAAATCCGTGTTTCGGGTTTGCGTTGTGATAGTGTTTAGTCTAGACAAGCGGTGCAACATGCGATAAAATGCGTTTAAATAGTATGCGTTGTAAACATCGTTAAATGCGATAACTGCGTTTTGAATAAGCGTTGTAATATGCGTTGAAAATATAATTTAAACCCATAGCAATAATCGGAATCTCGGGAGTACAAGCGGTTACAAATGAAAAGACATCGACAAGTAACGATCCAAAAAGTCGGGTTGTTACAGCCTCCCCTACTTTAGGGAATTTCGTCCCGAAATTAAGGCGTAGGCATAACAAAGAGATGTGGATATTTAGATTTCATATTACTTTCGAGTTCCCAAGTGAATTCGGCGCCGCGTTTGCCTTCCCAGCGAATTTCGCTATAGGAATGCGAGAGCGTCGAAGTTTCTTGGTCTCTCGATCCATGATTTCTACTGGCTTTTCCACAAGGTGTAGAATTTCGTTAACTTGCAAATCTTCAAGAGGAACATGAAGATTTTCTTCAGCTAGGCACTCTTTAGGTTCGAGACGTGGAAAGTCAGATGTACGTTGTTGAGTTCCTCCGGTAATTCGAGTCGGTAGGCCACTTTGCCAATTCTTTCCAGAATCTTAAAGGGACCCACGTATCGTGGCGCTAGCTTTCCTTCCTTGCCAAATCGGATCACCCCCTTCCAAGGTGAAACCTTTAGGAGTACGTGATCACCAACTTCAAACTCAAGGGGCTTGCGGCATTTATCGGCGTAACTCTTTTGACGACTCTGAGCTTTCAAGAGATTGTCTCTTATTTGGAGGATCTTGTCAGTCTTTCTTGTAATAACTCAGGACCGGTGATTTGTGCATCTCCGATCTCATGCCATACAATAGGCGATCGACATTTTCTAGCATATAATGCCTCAAAGGATGCCATTTGAATACTAGCGTGATAACTGTTCTTGTACGAGAATTCAACTAAAGGTAAATGTGTATCCGAATTACCACCAAAATCTATAACGCACGAACAAAGCATGTCTTCAAGGGTGCGGATCGTACGCACAGTCTGACCGTCAGTCTGGGAATGGAATGCGGTACTGAGATTAAGAGTAGTACCGAGAGCGGATTGAAAAGTCTCCCAGAGATATGAAGTAAATTGACCATCGCGGTCAGAGATGATGTCACGAGGTGCCCCATGTCGACAAATAACTTTGTCGGTATAGATTCGTGCTAATCGTTCAACCTTATAGTCTTCTCGTATCGGTAAAAAGTGCGCGGATTTCATAAGACGATCAATGATGACCCAAATGCTATCGTGACCTGATGGCGTGCGAGGGAGTTTCGTAATGAAATCCATAGCTATACTCTCCCATTTCCACATCAGGATCTCGAGTTGTTCGAGTAAGCCAGAGGGTCGTTACTGTTCGGCCTTAACTTTCGAGCAAGTTAGGCATTTCGAAACATAGAGAGCGATATCCTTCTTCATTCCTGGCCACCAATACCTGGCACGGAGGTCCTGGTACATCTTTTCGGCACATAGATGAAAGGAATATCGAGATTTGTGGGCTTCAGTCAGCAAAATCTCTCGAAGATTATTGCGACTAGGAATCCAAATTCGGTCGAGATAGTGAAAGATACCATTCGGTTTATTCATGATGTGCACAAAATGCAACATATAAATTACGTCAATTATGGCATAAAACTAACCCTTTTTTAGTACTAATGTTGGAAAAAGTATGTTTTTGTCTTCCTTTTGTACTTTCAGGATTAAATGAGCTCAAATGAACAAAAAAGCAAAAAGGCAGCTAAATCTAACATAAATACAAGAAAAGGAACAAACGTAGCATGCTCGACCCCCCGACAGCATCTTCCCAAGCAAAAACAAGAGAATAGAAGACTGAACACGCCCCGTACTCAATGAGCACGGGGGCGTGCCTAAGTGGCAGCAGAAAAGACAAAGTTGTAGAAGCTTCTAACACCCACCACGGGGGCGTGCCCAGCGGACACGGGGCCATGGTCAACTCTAAGGTTCGCAGAATCTAGGGAAATCTTAATAGTACAGATACGCTTCTGCACAAGGGGTCGTGCTCAGCGGACACGGGGGCGTGGTCAACTAATGCAGACAAACTGCAATTAATGAAGAAAGAGAAGGAGGATGGACACGGGGCCGTGCCCGAGCTGCTGTTCAGGCTATAAATAGGGGTGCTTGGCTCATTTGCAAACCATCCCTTGGCACACCACTTCTCTCACACTTCACCCACCACCCACCACCATCACAACACCATCATCTACCACCATCATCCATCATCCATTATAGAGTGTGTGAGTCGTCTCGGGATCCAAGATTGATCGTGAGAGTTCTTGACAATCAAAGGCCATGTTTGCCTAAGTCTCTTACATCACTTGGTGAAGACAAGTGTCTAGTGTAATACTTTTTATTTTTAATCTTTTCGCACTTTTTATTTGGTTATGTATTAATGACTTTAATTACTAGTTTCTTATGTTGAAGGTGATCTTCCTTATCGTTTGTCCGTGGTATCTTGGCATTATTTTACTGTCTATATAAAATAAAATATTTTCACCATTCATATCTCCACGGTCTATATGGAGATATGTTGGCTACCTGGTCGGGGGTTTAGGGAACGGTTTGGTAAGAGTCTTGCCATTGTTCAGTGTATAGATCCTGCAACGGACCTGGGTCAAATTTAGTAGGACCTCCTTCAATACCCACCGATATTGGATGGCGGGGGTCCAAACTCTTTGATCCCCTCATAAGTAAGCTACTATTAAAACTTTAACCCGACTACTTAGGACAGTATCCCTGCTGACTCAGACTACTTAGCCGAGCATAACGTCACCTTCAAAAGAGGGGCCTACCACATTATGCATTAATAACTTAATTAATTATCTTTCAATAATCCGACCCTTTAGGATTGTATCCTTGCTGACTCAAACTACTGGGTTGAGGGTAACGTCACCTTCAAAAGAGGGGCTTAGTACAATAACTAAGATAATCTCTTAAAAAGTGCAAAAGTGCGGAAATACTCAAAGGTTACACTACACACGAGTCGGATCCAAGTGATTCATCTTGTCTATCTGTTTTTACTTTTATTTTATTTTTCAGCATTTTAGTTAGTTTTATTTTTCTAGTTTGAAACCTTTTTCTAACTTTTTGATTTGATTAGACGTTGAGGATAAACCGGTACTAAAAGCTCTTGTGTCCTTGGACGACCTCGGTATCTTACCAACACTATGCTACGTCCATGATGGGTGCACTTGCCCATATGTGTGTTTAGTGTTAGTAAATATCGTGTTTTATAAATTTAAAACTTGGCTAAAAAGTGTAAAAGGGCTTAAAATATACATTAAAAATCTATTACACTACACGCACATCAAGTTTTTGGCGCCGTTGCCTGGGACACAAGGATTTTAAGAAAGTTAGGAATCAACGGCCTAATCGTTTTTTCTAAATTTTTTTGTTTTCTTTTAGGATTTTCTTAATTTTTCAGCTTCTGCAGAACTCAGCACGGTCCGTGCCCGCTGAACACGCCCCGTGCCCAATCTTTGGAACTGGCAATCCTGTTTTAAGTCAGACAATAAGCTGAACACGGGGCCGTGCCCACTCAACACGCCCCGTGCCCAAGTTTCAGTTACTGAAAACAGAACCGTAAGATCCCGACGGTTGGTAATTTCTGACACAAGCATGAGAGATACTGATATTTTTTTTTACTTTCGGCACTCTTATGGTACGTGGTGTCAAATATGTGGTGGCTCTCATAAAGAATTAGAAGGTTATTTTCTAAATTATAAGCCCCATTATATAGACCCATTGTTTTCCTGTAGCCTTAAGAGGGGTGAAAGTAAAAATAATCCCTGTCTCTCCCTCGAATGCTCTCAGTCGGACCTTCTAGGAGAAATGCTTCTTGATAAATTATTTCAATTAGAAGATCTAATTCTTAATTGGTTAAAAAAACTTAAGATGGACTTCATTGATTCATCTCAAGACGATACCCAAGAAGAATTGTTGGGATCGCATTCAAATAAAAACAACTTCGTTGTTCCCAATATTACCTTTAACTCTATTGAAGACTTGGGCGATAGTCATCCTTGTGCCGATTGTGCCGTGAAGGACTCTCCATCGACTTTGTTCGGTGCATACATAGACCTGAGTGATTTGGCATACACCCTCTTTAATGAGAGCCCGGGAAAGGGTTGGACTTGTCCACCTACATTTAGCATAGGAATCACCCTCACCGACAACCTCTTGCGTTCTCGTCTTAATCTAGAGCAATTAAGGTATCTTAGGCACTTTGGGGTTATTCCATCCAGCAAGGAACCACCCGATCTGGATAAATTCCTTAAAAATAGGAAAACTCCATATGACAGCTTCTAGACACGGGGCCGTGTCCAGGTCAACACGCCCCCGTGTCCACCAAAAGATTCCTTTCTGATTTTTATCTGAATACGGACAAAATGTGTCGGGATTCTGTCTGCACACGGGGCCGTGTCCAGCCGACACGGGGCCGTGTGTAGCTTGCTGTCGTTTTCTATAAATGCAGCAAGATTCCTGCTCATTTGGACCACTCCAAAGACAAAGATGTGCTGGGATCTTTACTCATACCATCCTAGGTATAATCTAAAGAAGGTTCTCAACAACCATCTTGTCTTTTCCACTTTTGTTCATTGCCTTCTTCTTCAATTTTCACTCAATACCTCCATTAAAGCTTGAAATCTCCTTGATTCCAAGCTTTATTGTAATGTTTGTAAGGTTATTAT
This sequence comes from Helianthus annuus, assembly GCF_002127325.2. Lineage (NCBI taxonomy): Eukaryota > Viridiplantae > Streptophyta > Magnoliopsida > Asterales > Asteraceae > Helianthus > Helianthus annuus. Next base: position 129,670,788 of record NC_035449.2, on the reverse strand, counting down.
TCAAGGAATCTTGTTTAAAATGAGTTATACAACTTTGTTTTAAGTTATTTATGCTTAAAAGTACCTTATAAATTGAAAAAAATAATTTAGAACTCCAAGATTCCTTGCTCTAAAAACCTGCAGACGACTGAACACGGGGCCGTGTCCGAGGTATTGTTCCATAAAAATTGAACTTTTTTTCGGTCTGTTTCCTCAGAATGGCGAGCAGAACTAGCGGAACATCTTCGTCACAATCAAGGAACAACCGGCAGGGGAGGAGGTCATCGACGGTAGAGGACTCTCTTGTGAACTATGTTTACGTTTTAAGAGAGGCTATTGATGAAATAACGGGGGTGGAAGAAGCATTGGTCGACCGTATCAATCACTTAACGGTGGGACTGGAAGGGTGTCTTCGAGAGGTCAACCTTTTGCACCAAAGGTTGAACATTCTCGCCTCTCCCCCTTTGGTACCAATCATCACCCTAAGGGCATGGAACGTGGTGCCTGAAGTCATCATACCAGCCGAGTGGTACACCATACACCCGGGGCCTCCTCGCGATATACTATAAGGGGTTCCGGTTGGTGTCGCTCCCCCTCCACAAGATGCTGAGGAAAATGAAGCCGCCTTCTTCCTCCCGAGAGAGATAGAAGAATGGCTTTAACAACATCTAGGGAGAATCCATCGGCTCGGAGTTCTACAAAGATACCGGAGAATTATTTCTGGAATTTTGGAACTCCTTAGAATGATTTTATGTATCGCTTAACCTATCTAGTTTAGGACCTTTAACTTTTATTTTTCTTCTTTGTTTTTAGTTTTCTAGGATTATTATGTATTTGTCTATGTTTTAATGAATGACGGTTTTAGTTAATTTGGTGTTTGGATGATGTTGTAATGGATAAAACACACTCGGGATGGTGAAGGATAACAAGGGAAACTTGAACCAGCACCCCATGCACATAAACAGAGCCATCCGACAAAATTTTCTTCATTAGAGCAAGCTCAGCACGGGCCGTGCCCGCCCAACACGGGCCCGTGCTGCACAATCTGTAGGAAATGCCCAGTTCAGGTAACTGGACACGGGGCGTGCTCACTGAACACGCCCCCGTGCCCAGGCTTCTGTTTCTTTTTAACAATTTCTGTTACTGGCGATCTTAACACGGGGTCGTGCCCGGACACCACGGGGCCGTGTCCAGACGCCCAGTAACATAAAAATTTTGCTTTTTCACACCTTTTTATACATTCAATCAACCTAAAAACTTATTTTTGGGACACATTGAGGACAATGTGTAATTTAAGTGTGGGGGGAGGATGCTAAAACCTTGAATCTTGCAAGTCCTAAATACAAGCCTTACACAAAACTCTATTGGAACCGCTAAATCACCCCAAATGTTTTCAAAAATTTTCATTTTTTTACTTGTCTAGGTTTAATGGGGAATTTCAAGTTCTAAAAAAAGTTATATTTTACTAATTTACAACCGATAGCATCGTGATAAAAAGAACCAACATAAGAAAATTATGAAATGGCATGACAACTTTAGTTAAAATTTGATTATATATACTTGATCATATAAAAACCCATTCCCACAAAGTGAGTTTTGAGCCTTTGTTGAGCATACAAATATATATCTTTAAACTAAATGCTCATTTTTCGTTTCTTGTGTGAATAGCCGCTTGGTTCTTACGACTCTAGAACTTGCCACGACGATACATTCCCGGTCCTTACCAACTTAAACCCGAGTAAGTAAATGATGGAGGCACTAGGACTAACCCTTTTTATTTCTACACCATTATTTTTTTTTTTTTTTTTTACCACTTACCCAAAATCCCCCAGTTAACCCCTTTGAGCCTAAACATTTTCATTTCTTAACCCAAAACAAACACCCTTTTACCCACCAAAACCCTTTTTCATTTTAAACCCTTTATTTTAGTAACAAGGCTCGGTTTTTCTTATGACTTCCTTAAAAAAATGATGATGATGAAGCCAAAAGAAATAAACAAACAAGTTTATCAAAAAGAACTTTGTTTGAAAGAAATGCTTCATCAAAATAAAAAGTTATGAAAAATAAAAAGTCTTCCGAAAAACCGATGCTTTTTACGCCTTTCGCCCTTTTACTAACCACTAACCCAACCACACACCTTTAGCCCAAGCCTAACCCTTCACCCCAAAAGTCCTCTTAATATTTACAAAGGTGTATAGTTAAAAAGGAGGAGAATTGATTGCTTGGCAAGCTTATGGTAGGAGAAAGTTCCATGTCGCTCTCGAGTGATTCACTAAAAATACATCTTCGGCCGAGTGTTGAGTGATCCCCCATGAGGTATGTGAACTTGTATATAAATGGAATTTTAAAAAGGCATGTTATGCCCTAATAAGTAATTTATCTTATGAAATGTTTTAAATAAATCATGACGAATAGGATTGTAAATAAATAAAAATAAAACTTAATAAAGAATCTTGGAAATCACGACACTCTATGACAAGCCCAAAAACCTTCTCTTCTACTCATTCCATTTGGGAGTGTAAAGCCACATTATAAAGAGTTTTGCTTGAGGACAAGCAAAGATTCAAGTGTGGGGGTATTTGATGTGCACAAAATGCAACATATAAATTACATTAATTGTGGCATAAAACTAACCCTTTTTTAGTACTAATGTTGGAAAAAGTGTGTTTTTGTCTTCCTTTTGTATTTTCAGGATTAAATGAGCTCAAATGAACAAAAGAAGCAAAAAGACAGCTAAATCTAACATAAATACAAGAAAAGGAACAAACGTAGCATGCCCGACCCCCCGACAACATCTTCCCAAGCAAAAAAAGAGAACAGAAGACTGAACACGCCCCATGCTCAATGAGCACGGGGGCGTGCCCAAGTGTCAGCAGAAAAGACAAAGTTGTAGAAGCTTCTATCACCCACCACGGGGGCGTGCCCAGCGGACACGGGGCCGTGGTCAACTCTAAGATTCACAGAATCTAGGGAAATCTTGATAGTACAGATATGCTTCTGCACACGGGGTCGTGCTCAGCGGACACGGGGGCATGGTCAACTAATGCAGACAAACTGTAATTAATGATGAAAGAGAAGGAGGATGGACACGGGGCCATGCCCAATGGGCACGGGGCCGTGCCCGAGCTGCTGTGTAGGCTATAAATAGGGGTGCTTGGCTCATTTGCAAACCATCCCTTGGCACACCACCTCTCTCACACTTCACCCACCACCCACCACCATCACAACACCATCATCCACCACCATTATCCATCATCCATCATAGAGTGTGTGAGTCGTCTCGGGATCCAAGATTGATCGTAAGAGTTCTTGACAATCAAAGGCCATGTTTGCCTAAGTCTCTTACATCACTTGGTGAAGACAAGTGTCTAGTGTAATACTTTTTACTTTTAATCTTTTCGCACTTTTTATTTGGTTATGTATTAATGACTTTAATAACTAGTTTCTTATGTTGAAGGTGATTCTTCCTTATCGTTTGTCCGTGGTGTCTTGGCATTATTTTACTGTCTATATAAAATAAAAGATTTTCACCATTCATATCTCCGCGGTCTATATGGAGATATGTTGGCTACCTTGTCGGGGGGGGGGGGGTTAAGGGAACGGTTTGGTAAGAGTCTTGCCATTGTTCAGTGTATAGATTCCGCAAAGGACCTGGGTCAAATTTAGTAGGACCTCCTTCAATACCCACCGGTATTGGATGGCGGGGGTCCAAACTCTTTGATCCCCTCATAAGTAAGCTACTATTAAAACTTTAACCCGGCTACTTAGGACTGTATCCCTGCTGACTCAGACTACTTAACCGAGGGTAACGTCACCTTCAAAAGAGGGGCCTACCACATTATGCATTAATAACTTAATTAATTATCTTTCAATAATCCGACCCTTTAGGATTGTATCCTTGCTGACTCAAACTACTGGGTTGAGGGTAATGTCACCTTCAAAAGAGGGGCCTACTATAATAACTAAGATAATCTCTTAAAAAGTGCAAAAGTGCGGAAATAATCAAAGGTTACACTATACACGAGTCGAATCAAAGTGATTCATCTTGTCTATCTGTTTTTACTTTTATTTTATTTTTCAGCATTTTAGTTAGTTTTATTTTTCTAGTTTAAAACCTTTATTCTTACGTTTTGATTTGATTAGACGTCGAGGATAAACCGGTACTAAAAGCTCTTGTGTCCTTGGACGACCTTGGTATGTTACCAACACTATACTGCGTCCACGATGGGTGCACTTGCCCATATGTGTGTTTAGTGTTAGTAAATATCGTGTTTTATAAATTTAAAACTTGCTAAAAAGTGTAAAAGGGCTTAAAATATACATTAAAAATCTATTAAACTACATGCACATCAATTCACTAGTTGGTTTTCTGTTCCACAGATTCTTTCTTCCTCACTAAAGGTAAAAACAAGATCCGTCGTTTCCTCACAATCACTGAACAAAACACAGAATCCTTCCACATGAATATTTCTTCTTCGCAACGTCACTTTAGTAGGTAATCTATCCATCTCCGCGCGCCACATGAAAATATTACATTTATTCGGGAGCCATTTACACCAATTAAAAATATATCTCCCACCAATGTCAACCGTACCTGCTAACCACTGTTTTACCTTAGCTACCGAGAAGGACCCATCGGAGCTCGAGTTCCACAGCCACCCATCCTTTCTAGCAAATAAACGCACCCCTTCCACTAAAGCGCAACACTCTAGAAGTTCCTGTAATTCCTCCACAGAATTCGGATCCACCCGCCAATCCCATAAAATGCCCCCTGATGGTATTTGATCATTGATCGGGTACGCCGTCGCCATCAAATTTGGTTCCTAATTCGGATAGTGAAATCATTGACTAGTTTCTGACTGAAGGAGGCCAAAGTGTGACTGTTTGTAACGACAATATAGTCGTTGCATTTAAAAGGTAATAATAATTTCTTTTCAAACCTAACTCTTCATCGAAAATAACAGATTATACCGGGAAACATAGTAAGGCCAATTTACGAAAATTAAAATTGAACATGTAATAGAAACAATCATTTAACTAGATATGTACAACGAATAGTGAGAAAGACAGTTCAGAGAATAGACGTTGTGGAGATGCAGACAATTTTCATCGCAGATCAGAGAGCCTTTTCATCGATTGGAATGTAACCAACTCTGATGTGTATGGTGATGAAGATCGTAAACTTCATCGACCGTTAGGTTTCTGGTTACGGGGTAGATATATCGGTGAACGTGAAAGCGGGATCGAAATGGTGGAAACACTACATGAATATGAGAAGTATTCACTTTTTCCCCTTAATGATTAAGTATTTTTATATATACTTCCTGTAAGGATCTTCAAAAAATGTCCCTAAATAACCCATAAATACAAAATCGGACCTTGAAACCCTACTGTTCATGAAAAATCAAGAAAAATCAAGAAAATTTGGGTTTCAGGCGGGCCGCGTAAGGGTAAGCCTATGACTTACGTGGGCCGCTACAACTCGATAACTAACCGGATAAGTTTTAAGGTTTCCAGACGGGCCGCGTAAACCATAAGGTATGTTTACGCGGGCCGCGTCAACTTAAGTTTGACCGGATAAGTATTCCAGGGCCACGTGTTGACCAGCTGGGGACCTACTCATGACCAATCAAACCTACGCCTAGACTAGGCGGCCTCGCAGGCCACGTAAGATGTATGTGTGGGTTTACGCGGGCCGCGTAAAACCCATTTTCAGGTTATAAATAGCCTAGCTCAGGGGCTTTCATTCTGTGTCGACGAAACTTTCCAAAAACGAAGTTAGGCTGTTCAAAATCATAAATTCATATAGTGAGGTACTGCTACGATATCGGGTATTAACTTGATCGCTATTACGATTCAATGTCCGATCAATTAAAACTATCCGATGAATGTTTAAGTGCTGCTCAAATTAGGGTTTATACTTTGTCATTCGTCGTTAATTCGATGGATGTTTAAGTATTGCACTTTGTCATTTATCGTGAGTGTTTGATCTCGTGAGTTTTCGTAAATGTTGTATTAGTTACTAACCTGGTTCGTGTGTATTGTTATTTAAATTAGGTTATCAGGATAATCAATAGGCTAAGCTTTGCCCGTATAAATCTGCAATGTGAGTCATTCTCTTTTTACCAAATTTGCTTTCAAAATCATGTTTAGTTTTAAAGTTATAATTACAGGGATTAAGTCTTTGTAATCACCAAGTTACAGCCGGTATGTGGGGTTTTGTATACATTACTTGATAACCGTCACCATTGGACAACGAGTTAGCCAAGGGGTGATATGACCACAGTCACAGACACCTATTGGACAACGAGATAGCCAATAGGTGGTCGAGTGACAAATACTGTGGGTATATGGTTGATAAACAGAAACATTGTAATCGTTCTTAATACTGTAAATTATAACTAAACATTGTTTTAACAAAAAGAATGATTCACTCAGTATTTCCCCGCTGACAAAACCTTTTTCAAACATGTTTCAGGTGATCTGTTGTGATCCAGGAAAAGTGTCGTGAAGCACTACAAGCTTAAGGAAGTGGCTCAAAATAAAATAAAGAAACATGTTTTGTAAAAATAAAGATTTCCCAGTGAAATCACTTTATTGTAAATTACAGGGTTTTATCCCTAAATTATATAATAAATCAAACGGGCATTTCAAGTATTAAAATGATCCTGATAAAATCTTCCGTTGTCGCATTTATTAAATACCATGGGATTCCTGTCCCGTGGCTCTTGACTGGGTCAAACTCGGGCTAGGGTCATGACAGGAAAAGGTGGTATCAGAGCCGCTGATTTAATCCTATTAAAGTATTTGGGGAATACTCAATTTTACTGATTGCCATTCTGTGATTATGTGCTTTATTAACTGATTATTTGTTAGTTACAGTATGGGTAAACAAAGACTTTCGGCTATCTATCATAAATTAGATACTTCACCTAAAGAAAAAGGAACTTCCTCAAATTACCCAGCAGATATGGATGAAGGAATATTTGTCCGTAAAGCCCAGTTTGAAAAGCCACTTTCTCCCAATAAAAGAAGTTTGATTATTAGGAAAAGTCAGGAGAAAGGAAAGAAATCCCAACCAAAGAAAGTGAGGTTTAATCCGGAAACCCAGGAAATAGGCAATGATCCACCTTGGGAAGACAAATTAGATGAAAAATGGGCAGATCTTTATATGTTAGCAACAGTAGCAGTAAATACCAACCTTTAAAAAGTATCAGGACCCTGAATCAGTATTAGCACCTATACTACCTACAAGCCAGAAGCTCTAAAGAAAAGTTATCCCGTAAATAAATAAGTAACAATAAACCCTAGTGTGTTTCAAATTTCAGTTGTCCCTTGTATTAAATTAATTACCCGGTTTGCAAGAATACTTAAATATTTATTTATGAAATTTTGTTATAAAATTTTAACTTAGCATTTTTGTGCATTTTGCATATATGCTAAACAGCATGAATGAGTTATCTGAAGCCTTTCAGAATCTCAATCTCTATCCTGTGCCAATTGAAGTTTCCAACAACTTCACTGGTTACTTTGCCGATGTGGAGGAACCTATGGAATTTCAAGCTCCACCTCCAGAGAAAGCAAAACTTAAGAAAAGAAGAAGATATGTAGGCTGGAGAAAAGTACGTAGGAGGAAACCAGCAACTAGGAGAATTCCAAAAATAGAAAATCCTATGGATAAAGGAAAAGGAAAAGAAATTGGGGAAAGTTCTAGGCCAACAGGAATAGAAATTGAGGAAGAGAATAGGCAAGCAGGAAAAGAAATCAGGGAAAGTTCTAGGCGAATCGAGGAATTGCCACTACATGAAGAATTAGATCGTACACTGGCAAGCTGTGACATCATCAGGCCTATTAACAATAACCTCTACCCTTATTCTGCTGAAACCCAACTTCCAATAAATTTGGAACCAGCTATTCCAGACCCTCTAATCCATGCCCAACCTTTAGGAGGAATGGACGAGTGGTGGACTAACGATTGGCAGTTTCAAAACCTACTAAATAGCCCTTATACCTTTCTCCCCCAGTTCGACCCAGAACCTATACCAAACCCACCAATGAGCAACGAAAACTTAGCCGAACTCCACCAGTTTGGCGAAGAGCTGATAGGTATAGGGAATAGGATCCGGGAAATGGGAGAACAAATTTCCTGGAAATACGACGAAAGGGAACGTCGCTACTAAAATGCCAGTTGACAAAGGAATGGTGGGGTTGGAAGGCTGTGTTTGTATAATAATAGTAATAACAAAAATATAACTTTGTAAATTAAAAATAAAACATTGTAAGATAAACAGTGTGTACGGATGCCTAATATAATCTATAAAAATGGAAGTCGAGAATCGACAATTTTGACTATACGTGTGTTAAAAGATTTATGTGATTATGTGCAATTGTTTTGTTATATTATCAATTATTTGACGCTAATAGTTTACACCTATAATAATTATCAGATGGAAAACGCTAATAATGAACCAGTTAATGAGGTAAATCAATCCGAGCAAAATCAGGAAAATCAATTTATGACTAAGCAAGATATCAAGAATATTGTTGCTCAAGGGATAGCCAATGCTATTCCAGCAATCCTGGCTGCTGCTCAGAAACCTGCTGAACCGCAACAAATTATTCCTAGTAAACGTACGTAAGAAGATAACTTCAGTAATAGCGTAAACGGAGGCGGTAATCACGATAATCACGACAATGATCCACGGCAGGCCCCACTTCCTAAGAAAATGAAAGCTGCAACATCTGGTTGCACTTATAAAGAATTTCTTGCTTGTAAACCAGCTGAATTTGCAGGCAATGTAGGGGCGACTGCAACACTGCGTTGGTTAGAGAAAATCGAAGCAGTAATTATGATAAGGAAATGTGCCGAAGAAGATAAGGTCATGTATGCGTCGCATCTTTTCAAAGAAGGGGCGCTAGAATGGTGGAATACGGTACTTCAAGCCAAAGGAAGAAATGTGGCTTATGCCATGAGTTGGGAAGAATTTAAGCAGTTAATGGAAAGAAAATTCTGTCCCGAATATGAAAAAGAACAAATGGCAAATAAATTCTTAACCCATCGGATGGTGGGTGTAGATTGTCGAGGATATACGTCAACTTTCTTCGAATATGCTAGAGTGGTACCAACACTGGCTTCGCCAGAACCGGTACTCATTTCTCGCTATATTTGGGGATTAATTGGTGAAATCCGTAATATCGTTAAAGCTGCGAGACCTCGCACTATTGACGATGCGGTAGAATTAGCTAACACCTTAACTGATGAACTGGTACGCACAAGAGAAGAAAACCGGAAGAAGGAGTTGGCTCAGAAAATTACCCAAGGATTTCATATGGGTAATAATAGCAAGTTCAAGAAAAAGGGAACCGGGCAATCTTCCGCTCCACCTTTCTACAGAAATTGCAGAAAGAAGCATTTTGGAAAATGCAATGAACCCTGCAACTTTTGCAAAGTTGTAGGACATCGTGAGGAAGATTGTAGGAAAAAGACCAGGATCTGCTATAACTGTGGAGAAGCCGGGCATTTCAAAACTGAATGTTCCAAATTGGTTAAACCAGCAGACAACAAGGCTAAGACGACCGACGGAACTACTAAGAAGAATGCCAGAGCATTCCAGCTGACTACTCAAGAAGCAAAATTCATTCCAGATGTGATAGCTGGTACGTTCCTAGTGCATAATGTGTATGCAAAATTATTATTTGACTCTGGTGCAAACCAAAGTTTTATTAATACTTCATTCTGCCAAGCTCTTAAGTTACCTTTAACCAATCTTAGGCAGATTTTTACAGTCGAAATGGCAGATGGAAATTCTATTAATATAGATAAGGTTTTGCAAGAAGGGAAGATAGAACTTTTAGGCCATAAATTTTCTGCAAACCTGTTACCTGTGGAATTAGCCGGATTCGATATTGTATTAGGAATGGATTGGTTAGTAGCCAACCATGCTCGAATCCTTTGTGATAAGAATTCCGTAGAAATTCGTACCCCTACAGGAAAAGTAATTTCAATTACAGGAGATAAGCCACGAAAACCATTGAAATTTATTTCAACAATAAAGTTGGCCAATTATTCAAGAAAACAAGCAATGGTGTATATGATTTCTGTAATCGTTAACACTAAGAATAAGGAACTTCAGAAAATCCCAGTAGTCTCAGAATATCCTGATGTATTCCCAGAAGAATTACCTGGATTACCACCTGACAGGGAAGTAGAATTTAGGATTCATCTAATTCCTGGAACTACACCGATAGCTAAGGCACCTTATCGATTAGCACCCACAGAAATGCTAGAATTGAAAAAGCAGTTAGATGAATTACTAAGCAAAGGTTTCATACAACCTAGTTCATCCCCGTGGGGAGCATCAGTGTTGTTTGTGAAAAAGAAAGATGGATCGATGAGAATGTGTATCGATTATAGGGAACTGAATAAGGTTACAATTAAGAATCGATACCCATTACCTAGGATCGATGATCTTTTTGATCAACTTCAAGGAGCTAGATATTTTTCTAAGATAGACTTGCGCTCCGAATATCACCAATTGAAAGTACAAGAGGAGGATATACCTAAAACTGCTTTCAGAACTAGGTATAGTCATTATGAGTTTACAGTCATGCCCTTTGGATTAACGAATGTACCTGCAACATTCATGGATATGATGAATAAGATCTGTAAACCATACTTGGATAAATTCGTAATTGTCTTCATTGACGATATACTTATTTATTCCAAAAGTCAGGACGAGCACTGTCAGCACCTACATGCACTCTTAACATTGTTAAGAAAAGAGAAGCTTTATGCCAAATTCTCAAAGTGTGAATTCTGGCTGCAAGAAGTGCAATTTTTAGGACATGTGGTGAATCACGAAGGTATTCATGTAGATCCTGCTAAAATAGAAGCAATTACCAAATGGAAGGTTCCGCAATCAGCCATAGAAGTTAGAAGCTTTCTAGGATTAGCTGGATACTATAGGCGCTTTATTAAGGATTTTTCTAAAATAGCTGTGCCACTGACTAAGCTAACCTGTAAAGCAGTAAAGTTTGAATGGGGACCCAGGCAAGAAAAGGCTTTTAAGATTCTAAAGCAAAAGTTAACAAATGCTCCAATTCTGGCCTTGCCAGAAGGAACGGAAGATTTTGAAGTATACTGCGATGTTTCTAAGTTAGGATTAGGATGTGTATTAATGCAACGCAAAAAGGTAATTTCATATGCATCAAGGCAATTGAAAAAGCATGAAGAAAATTATACAACTCATGACTTAGAATTAGGATCAATAATTTTTGCCCTTAAGATTTGGAGGCATTATTTGTATGGAAGTAAGTTTACTATATATACGGATCACAAAAGCTTAAGGTACATATTTGGGCAAAAAGAATTGAACATGAGTCAAAGAAGATGGATGGAAATCCTAAGTGATTACGATTGTGATATTCAGTATCATGAAGGAAAAGCGAACGTTGTTGCAGATGCCTTAAGTCGTAAGTATCATGAGAAGCAACGACGAGTTCGTATGCTTAGATTAAATCTGCAATTAGATTTAATGGAACAATTGAAGAAAGTTCAGGAAACAGCAATGAAGAACGATGCTGAAGGAATGAAAGGATATACAAAGGAACTGGAGCAAGGAAATGATGGAATTTGGAGATTCCATAAGAAAAGAGTTTGGGTACCTAAGCAAGGAGAATTAAGAGATAAAATTTTAGAAGAAGCACATAAATCTAGGTATACCATGCATCCCGGTAACAATAAAATGTATCAAGATTTAAGAAATAATTTCTGGTGGATAGGTATGAAGAAGGACATAGCTAGATATGTATCTAAGTGTCTAACTTGTTCGCAAGTAAAAGCAGAACATCAGAAACCTTCAGGACTACTACAACAATTAGAAATGCCTGTATGGAAATGGGAACTCATAACAATGGATTTTGTTACTAAGTTACCCAAAACCAGAAAAGGTCATGATGCGATTTGGGTAATTGTGGATCGATTAACCAAATCAGCTCATTTTCTACCCATGAAAGAGACCTTTGGCATGGAAAGGTTAGCAAAGTTGTATGTAGAAGTGTTGGTGCAGTATGTCTAAAGCCTATGTCTTAAGTCTAGGGTCTAAATATGTCAAGTTTGTATAGTTTAGGGGTCAAATATGTAAAGTTTTAGTTTGTTTATTGTCTGTCCGTTTGAAACTAGTCCGTTTGAGTTTTAAAAGGAAGGGTATGTAAGCTGGCCGTTTGAAACGGTGTGTGTTATTTCAAACGGTCAGGAATGCCTATATATAGGCTTGTGTGCTTTTCATTCCAAACGGTCAGATCTGAAGTGTACTGTTACTCTGCCAAATTTTCAAGTCAAAGTGAATGAGAAGCAAGTAGTTAAAGTATCTGCAACGTATCTTCATCTATTTTCTATTTTTTCTAACTGATTCTGCTCTGATTGAGTGTTTCCGCCACTCAATTAGTGTGTATTGCTCAAATTGACTCATTCTAGAGGTCAAACTGTCACACCCCCAAAATCCACACGCGGAGTATCACCGCTTGGGAGCGTGACTGACCAGGACCAAGCCACCAATCATATAGAACATTGTATAAAGTAAAAGTAATTGCAATATAATTCAGAACAAATCCATATGAAAGGTGTTTCCAAAACATAAGCCAGTTATCAATGTTTAGCGGAAGCGTATATATAAAAATATCCAATGTAAAAGTGTATCAAGTATCATATGGGTTCCATATGATGTTCACGATCCAAGTCCACAACAACCGCGCCTCCAGTGCAAGCTCCCAGTACCTAACGATCTGCGAGGCATGTAAAGGAAAGGATCAACAAAATAGTTGAGCGAGTTCACAGTACGTAAATGCGTAATAGTAAGTAACGGGTGGCTCTACCGGGCCAATAGTAAGTTATACAGGTGGGGGCTTCCCATGTTAAGTGACCACTAGACTATTCGTATTATGACCACGTAGGTGTTATCCCAACCTACGGAAGAAGTAAGTAATGCGTACACGTATGTCTTACGTGCGTATCCTTTGTATCGAGGATAGTAATTTGCATATGACCACGTAGGTGTTATCCCAACCTACGGAAGAAGTAAGTAATGCGTACACGTATGTCTTACGTGCGTATCCTTTGTATCGAGGATAGTAATTGGCATCTGACCACGTAGGTGTTATCCCAACCTACGGAACCACGTAGGTGTTTTCCAACCTACGGAACCGTCCTGACATCCGAGGACTATGATAGGTGATAGTCTAGGAAAAGCGTAGTGTATGTACGTTATTAGTTTATCATCAAGCCTTTAACCCATTCCCACAACCCGGGAATCCCATGCCTTAGTAAGAGTGTGAACTCACCTTGGTTTGCTCGGTATGCTAGGTTATGTACTCACAAGTAATTAATCACGTCCTATTGTATGCATGTATAACAAATCAGTTCATGTTCGCAATGATACGTATGCAAATCGAGTGTCACACAATTGCAAATGTAAACATTCATCATCAAGCATGGCATGTCAAGTAAATCAAACATACATTCCACTATCTTTCGAAAGATGTTTATAACCTACCATCCTTCGAATCCAACCTTATCTTTCGACACATTAGTGATCTTTCGACACTTACAAGTTTTCACAGTTATCTTTCGGACTAGTTGGTATGTTTCGTACCATCAGTCATCTTTCGACCTAAGGTATCTTTCGGTCAACTTAATTATGTTTCGGTCATATCTATCCTTCGGTCAATACTATGTTTCGACTACAAGCATCTTTCGATCAATCAACAGTTACGTTTTCACAATCAGTTACGTTTTCACAGGAACAGCAACCCTAATCATCTGTACAGCCGTCATCATCATTACCAAAACATCAGAATCATTTAGCACATCTAATCATAACGCAATCATCCAGAAATCATTGTCTAGCATGAACCTAGTTTAAACGTATCACGAAACCGGTTAACGCACATTAACACATCATCAAACCCTATGTGAAATCTATATCGATATTCAATCGTATTCAAAATCATAATATTCAGGCATGTATCAGTTCAGGTTACATCAACAATCAAGAACACACTACACGTGAACACATACGCATATAAACGAACGATCGAATCAAATAGATTTTACTAACCGAAATGAGGGTTTGGTCGCAAGGGTCTCCTGTGGTTACTAGCTTGCCGTCACAGTTTGGAGAGCTCTAGGGTTGGGAATATGATAGAAAATGACAGCCGATACATGCTGATACGTATTTATACGTATTACAGAAATGGGCCAAGCCCATCTGAAAGACTGGGCCGAAGGATCTGGGTTCCAGTCGAAGGATATGGTCTTGGTTCGAAGGATATGTTTCGAGATCCTTCGAACCGGCAGTTGATCCTTCGAATCGAAGGATATCTTTCGGGGTCCTTCGATTGGCATAACATGTTTCGATCTAAACTAAGTGTTTTAATGATAATTCTAATATTAATTCTAATATTATTTTCTACCACAACAAGTAATCACATATAGGCAAAACAACAATACGTTTCATTAAAACACCACGCGTACAATTCAAGTTCACAACCCAAGCAACTAAGCAGTCAAAGTCAACGCGCATTTAATGCGAAAGCGAAAGTCAGAAACTCGAGTTGTCACATTATCCCCAACTAATTGGAAATTTCGTCCCGAAATTTGGTATGCACTCACTGAGGAAGCTAGGTAAGCTGTATCGTTTACTGGTTTTCCTGGGGTGTCACATCATCCCCCCGTTGATTTGGAATTTCGTCCCGAAATTCAGTAGTAGTAGCTTCAGCCTCAGTAGTGGTTGTATTGGTTTCGAATAACTGGGGTACTTTTCTGTCATCTAATCCTCGCGTTCCCAGGTGTACTCTGGGCCACGTCGGGAGTTCCAACGAACTCGAACAAGAGGGATTCTCTTGTGTTTGAGGACCTTCACATCCCGGTCCGTGATTTCAAGTGGTTCCTCGACGAACTGCAACCGCTCGTCGATAGTGAGTTCCTTAAAAGGAACTATGAGGGTCTCATCTGACAGACACTTCTTCAGATTCGACACGTGGAATACGTTGTGAACTGCACCGAGTTCAGCTGGTAGGTTCAACTTGTAGGTTACCTTGCCAATCTTTTCTGTAATTTCGAATGGTCCGACGTACCGCGGATTTAGTTTGCCCCGTTTGCCAAAACGTACCACACCCTTCCAGGGTGAAACTTTCAATAAAACCCGGTCCCCGACCTCAAATTCCAATGGCTTTCTACGCTTGTCCGCGTAGGCTTTCTGACGGTCGCGTGCTGCCGCCATGCGTTGTCGTATCTGTGCAATCTTTTCTGTGGCGTCCACTACAATCTCTGGACCCGTAATTTGACTATCCCCCACCTCTGCCCAACAGAGAGGTGACCGGCATTTACGTCCGTACAATGCCTCAAATGGAGCGGCTTGAATGCTGGTATGGTAACTGTTATTGTACGAGAACTCCACCAAAGGGAGATGTTTTTCCCAGCCGTTGCCGAAATCAATGACACATGCCCGAAGCATGTCTTCAAGTGTTTGGATCGTACGCTCAGACTGTCCATCCGTCTGAGGGTGATAGGTTGTGCTCATGTCTAGCCGTGAGCCAAAAGATTTATGCATTGCTTGCCATAGTTCCGACGTGAATCGTGCATCGCGATCCGAAATGATAGAATTTGACACTCCGTGCCTTGAAACAACTTCTTTCATGTAGATGTCTGCTAGAGTAGAAAACTTATCCGTTTCTTTGATTGCCAAGAAGTGAGCAGACTTTGTGAGTCGATCAACTATGACCCATATTGTATCGTTTCCATGCTGAGATCTGGGTAAACCCGTGACGAAATCCATGGAAATTTCTTCCCATTTCCATTGAGGTATCTTAGGCTGCTGAAGTAAGCCAGCTGGTTTCTGATATTCAACCTTGACTCCCGCACCGGTCAAGCATTTTCCACGTACGTAGCGATGTGGGCCTTCATGCTAGGCCAGCAATAAGTAGTTCTGATGTAGTGATACATCTTGTCCGACCCTAGATGTACCGAGTAGCGGGACTTGTGAGCTTCATCCGTTACAAGTTCGCGTAGACCGTCGTAAAGTGGGACCCAAATACGCCCCGTTAGATGGTAGGCGCCGTCTGCCTTCTGTTCCATCTGTTGTCGTGAGTCGCGTAAGGCTTCAGCCTTGACGTTTTCAGGCTTCAGTGCTTCTATCTGAGCAGCTCGTATCTGTGCTGGAGGACTAGACTGAATCGTAAGCTGTAGCGCTCGCACGCGCTTAGGTAGAGTGTCCTTCCGACTGAGGGCGTCTGCCACAACATTGACTTTGTCTGGATGGTACATGATGGCGTATTCGTAGTCGCTAAGTAGTTCAACCCATCTTCGTTGACGCATGTTCAAATCCTTCTGCTTAAGGATATGCTCGAGACTCCTGTGATCGGTGTAAATCGTGCACTTGGTACCGTACAGGTAGTGTCGCCATATCTTAAACGCGAAAACAACAGCTCCCAGCTCTAAATCGTGCGTCGTATAGTTCCGTTCATGAACCTTGAGTTGCCGAGAAGCGTAGGCTATCACTTTATCACGTTGCATCAACACACATCCAAGACCCTGGATGGATGCATCACAGTATACCACGAAGTCATCTGTGCCCTCTGGCAATGAGAGAATAGGTGCGCTGCAGAGCCTATCCTTTAAGTACTGAAAAGCGGTTTCCTGAGAATCTCCCCAACGGTAGGTGACACCTTCCTGTGTCAGCATTGTAAGCGGCTGCGCGATCTTGAAGAAGTCTTTGATAAATCACCTGTAGTAACCCGCCAAACCCAAGAATTGGCGTATCTCTGTTGGTGTACGCGGTGCTGGTCTGTTCCTGATCGAATCTATCTTGGATGGATCGACATGGATCGCATCCCTGTTCACTACATGGCCTAAGGAGTGGACTTCACGTATCCAGAAGTCGCATTTAGAAAACTTGGCGTACGTTTGCTCCTTCCGAAAAGTTCCAAGATAAGACGTAAGTGTTGCTCATGTTCTTCCTGACTCTTGGAGTAGATCAGAATGTCGTTGATGGAGACAAGGACAATTTGTCCAGGTAGGGTTTGCACACCCTGTTCATAAGGTCCATAAATACGGCAGGTGCGCTCAATAATATCAAACCATTCATCATATCAAACATGAAGTATAGCAGTTAAAATAATTCATAAAACCCAACATGATTAATGTTCAAACCAAACTTTGTTTGAGTAGCGTAAACATAATAATAAAAATCCAAGACAAGTTATGAGTTCAATTAGCGTTCATTGCGTCTCCTCCTCCTAACATGAAAACTCGACCTCTTGCCTCGTTGCCATTGTTATTGTTGTTTCCCCCGTTGTTGTTGTTATTGTTCCCGTTGCCCTGATTGTTGTTGTTGTTGTTCTGGTTCCTGTTTAGCTGCGGGCAGTGTCTCTTGATGTGACCTTCAGCACCACAATTATAGCACCCCTTGTTGCCCTGTTGCTGATTCTGCTGAGCGTGTGGCTGCTGCTGACCCTGGTTCTGGTTCGCAGGACGAGGGCTCCTGCAGTCTTTGGCCTCATGACCCATCTTGAGGCATCTTTGACAACGACCTCTGTTACACTGGCCGCTGTGGTGCCTGTTGCAGTTGTTACATTTCGGAAGATTTCCCCGATATCCTCCCTGTTTGTGACTACCCGAAGAGTGCTGACTGGGGCTTTGATAACCTTCAGTCTTTCGTTGCTGAGCCTGGGACTGGACTGACGCTGATGCTTTACTTGAATCCCCCTCCCATTTTCGCTTATTGTCACTGGGAGTAGCAGTAGTAGCAGACGTAGTAGCAGTAGCAGTAGCGCTGATGCGCTTAGGCAGGCGATTCTGATCCACGGCCTGATCTGTGATGCGATGAGCGAGACGCTGGATCTCCTGGATGTTGTCGAGGTTAGCTGAGGTAACATGGCTCTGAATTTCTGGAGCCAAACCTTTGAGATACAACTCGATACGCTTGTATGGAGGGTCCACCATAGTTGGACACAGCACGGCCAGCTCATTTGACCGTTTAGTATACGCTTCAATCTCTGATCCAACCATTTTCAGATTATACAGCTCGTCTTCCAACTTGTGAATATCTTCACGTGTACAATACTCTCTCTTGATAAGTTCTTTGAATTCGTTCCAGGGTGTGGCGTTAGCAGCTGCCAACCCGAATATCTGCACTTGCGCGTTCCACCAAGTTAACGCGATTCCCTCTAGGGTACCGGTAGCGTATTTCACCCTGCGTTCCTCAGGGCATTCACACATTTCGAATACTGATTCTAGCTTCTCGAACCAGTGAAGGAGTCCAACTGCTCCTTCTGTGCCGCTAAACGTGCTGGGACGGCATTCCATAAAGTTCTTGAATGTGCAGGCAGGTTGTTGCTGAGCGGGTTGACCTATTGTGTACGAATAGGGCAAAGTTAAATACGAGAATTAATGTAGGATCTAAAGATCCTAGTGCCTATACTGCAGGGTATACTACCTGCTTGGGCGGCTGCAACTGCCGCAGCAACGAGAGCCTCTAGCTGGGCTTGAGTCATGGTAATTCGTGCGGCCATTGATCTTCAAATCAAAGGCAACGTAAGTAAGAAAAAGGGTTCGCGAGTAGTGCGATGACAGAAGAGTGTAGGCACGTAAGTGTTCTCAAGCAATAACAAGTTGTGAGCAAGGTAATGTAAGCATACTACGAGCAAAGTTCTATGCAAATTCTAGCATGTAGGCAATAAACATAAACCTTATTACCTAGGAAGTTGAGTCTTGCACGTGGAGCGAAGCGTCGTTGTGGATCGTTGAGAGCACTGTTCTGGTTATAGTCTGGTTTTAATAAAAACGTTTTTCCATATTAAAACCAAGTTCTCTATAACCAATGGCTCTGATACCAATCTGTCACACCCCCAAAATCCACACGCGGAGTATCACCGCTTGGGAGCGTGACTGACCAGGACCAAGCCACCAATCATATAGAACATTGTATAAAGTAAAAGTAATTGCAATATAATTCAGAACAAATCCATATGAAAGGTGTTTCCAAAACATAAGCCAGTTATCAATGTTTAGCGGAAGCGTATATATAAAAATATCCAATGTAAAAGTGTATCAAGTATCATATGGGTTCCATATGATGTTCACGATCCAAGTCCACAACAACCGCGCCTCCAGTGCAAGCTCCCAGTACCTAACGATCTGCGAGGCATGTAAAGGAAAGGATCAACAAAATAGTTGAGCGAGTTCACAGTACGTAAATGCGTAATAGTAAGTAACGGGTGGCTCTACCGGGCCAATAGTAAGTTATACAGGTGGGGGCTTCCCATGTTAAGTGACCACTAGACTATTCGTATTATGACCACGTAGGTGTTATCCCAACCTACGGAAGAAGTAAGTAATGCGTACACGTATGTCTTACGTGCGTATCCTTTGTATCGAGGATAGTAATTTGCATATGACCACGTAGGTGTTATCCCAACCTACGGAAGAAGTAAGTAATGCGTACACGTATGTCTTACGTGCGTATCCTTTGTATCGAGGATAGTAATTGGCATCTGACCACGTAGGTGTTATCCCAACCTACGGAACCACGTAGGTGTTTTCCAACCTACGGAACCGTCCTGACATCCGAGGACTATGATAGGTGATAGTCTAGGAAAAGCGTAGTGTATGTACGTTATTAGTTTATCATCAAGCCTTTAACCCATTCCCACAACCCGGGAATCCCATGCCTTAGTAAGAGTGTGAACTCACCTTGGTTTGCTCGGTATGCTAGGTTATGTACTCACAAGTAATTAATCACGTCCTATTGTATGCATGTATAACAAATCAGTTCATGTTCGCAATGATACGTATGCAAATCGAGTGTCACACAATTGCAAATGTAAACATTCATCATCAAGCATGGCATGTCAAGTAAATCAAACATACATTCCACTATCTTTCGAAAGATGTTTATAACCTACCATCCTTCGAATCCAACCTTATCTTTCGACACATTAGTGATCTTTCGACACTTACAAGTTTTCACAGTTATCTTTCGGACTAGTTGGTATGTTTCGTACCATCAGTCATCTTTCGACCTAAGGTATCTTTCGGTCAACTTAATTATGTTTCGGTCATATCTATCCTTCGGTCAATACTATGTTTCGACTACAAGCATCTTTCGATCAATCAACAGTTACGTTTTCACAATCAGTTACGTTTTCACAGGAACAGCAACCCTAATCATCTGTACAGCCGTCATCATCATTACCAAAACATCAGAATCATTTAGCACATCTAATCATAACGCAATCATCCAGAAATCATTGTCTAGCATGAACCTAGTTTAAACGTATCACGAAACCGGTTAACGCACATTAACACATCATCAAACCCTATGTGAAATCTATATCGATATTCAATCGTATTCAAAATCATAATATTCAGGCATGTATCAGTTCAGGTTACATCAACAATCAAGAACACACTACACGTGAACACATACGCATATAAACGAACGATCGAATCAAATAGATTTTACTAACCGAAATGAGGGTTTGGTCGCAAGGGTCTCCTGTGGTTACTAGCTTGCCGTCACAGTTTGGAGAGCTCTAGGGTTGGGAATATGATAGAAAATGACAGCCGATACATGCTGATACGTATTTATACGTATTACAGAAATGGGCCAAGCCCATCTGAAAGACTGGGCCGAAGGATCTGGGTTCCAGTCGAAGGATATGGTCTTGGTTCGAAGGATATGTTTCGAGATCCTTCGAACCGGCAGTTGATCCTTCGAATCGAAGGATATCTTTCGGGGTCCTTCGATTGGCATAACATGTTTCGATCTAAACTAAGTGTTTTAATGATAATTCTAATATTAATTCTAATATTATTTTCTACCACAACAAGTAATCACATATAGGCAAAACAACAATACGTTTCATTAAAACACCACGCGTACAATTCAAGTTCACAACCCAAGCAACTAAGCAGTCAAAGTCAACGCGCATTTAATGCGAAAGCGAAAGTCAGAAACTCGAGTTGTCACACAAACTGATCCTACAATTGGAATCAGAGCCAGTTGTGAGTGATTACACTTGAATCAGTTGGTTTTTCAGCTCAGAAAAGGATTACAGAACATTTGGCCGGTTAAATTGGACTGAATTTTTGACAGAGTGTGTAAAACTATCTACTAATCAATCCTTGTGAATATCAGATCTTGATTCAATCTAAAAATTAGAAAAATTGACTGAAAACTACCTTCCGTTTGAACGAAGATATGGTGTCCGTTTGAAATGTGTATCCCATCGTTTGAAAAATCAGGTTCTGTCACACCCCGATCTCCACGTGTCACCGGTGGGCCCGGTGTGGAGTACAGTGACGTGGTTGGCATCGTCATAGACAAACAACACAATATAATAATGCACAGCGGAAGCAGAAATAGATTCATTTCAACTTTATTTAAAATGTAATAATAACCATCATAAGTAGTTGAAACGGATCCACAGGCGGATCAATAAAATAAGATAAATTGTTCAACAGTTTATTTGTCGTCCGAGCTTGCGAGACTATAGTGGACGCTCTTAGGAAAACAGCCAGCCTAGTTCGTATAGTACCTGCACTTAACCTTTTGGGAAAATACGTCAGTTTACACTGGTAAATACAAATCAACTGACTCATTTTGAAAAATGATTGAAAATTTATTTAAATGCACAAGGCATAAATATTTTTATTAACTTGGGATAATTATGCAATATAAACTTGTGAACGAATTACATGTTACTCGTACATTTGGTGGCCCGGGATCTGCTGTCCGGGCTAAAGATTAAATGACACACCACATTAAAGAGTTATACACGTCGGGTGTACGCCTACACCCCGTGCTCTGGTCGTGGCCATCTCGTAAGATAATGCCAAGGATATCCGGGACACGGTCAATAACCCCCCAAACCCTTAAAGTAAAACAAGACTGTTTAAACGAGTCGCACAAACTATTCAAGACTGGACACCCAAGGGTGCAGGATTTGTGCGCTCGATCAAGCGGCATTTTAAATACCGTACCCCAAGCCCGTATAGGGAAAATAAGTCAAAATGTATTTACCTGAGCAAGTATGAATCACAATTTGTAAGTGTAGGTAGCTTTTACTGGGCCTCCTAATCTGGAACAAAGGTTTATAATAACCTATTAGATTCCTAACGGGTCTTTTATTTAAGCTTTAGCTTAGACCGGTTAGTTTTAAGGACGATACGGTACAAGCGCACGATTAAGCGAAAGACCGGATAGAATGTGATTTAGACCCGACAAGTTTGAATACTTGTATAATATGGGTATACTAAATACATTCTGGATTTTGAGATAAAAATGATAACGTTTGACCCGTTTCGGTCAATTTACGCAAACTAGTTACGTAAACCGAACCGAACGCAAAAAGGGCGTTACGGGTAGCCAAAAGAGTCAAATGCAAGTTCCCTGAGATAATATGCTTTAAATATGATATAATATCAGTAAGTTATGTTCTATTATGCCCCGAATAATTTTAAACTCAATTTATGCCTTAGAAGGGCATTTTGGTCATTTAAAAGATTATAAAAGAGTCAATTTGGAAATCTGAGTTACGGGTCTGAATTATACAGTAAATATACTTAATTTGTCATGTTATAATAGTAGGGTATGACCCGTAGACAAAACTTATCATTTAAAATCAAACTATGCACCGTAGGGGTATTTTAGTAATTTCACAAGGGCTAAAAATGCTAAAACTGGAAATCTGAGTTCAAACATTTATACTTACTGTTATTATGTGAAAATATGCTAAATACATCAGTAGGTATAATTCTTATATGTTTAAAATGAGTATAACGCCTACTATGCTCTAAAAACGCTAAAAATGCGATTTAGAGCCGTTTCCGGGTTTTTAAAAGAAAGCTGAGATTTTTATATTTCCAGAATGCTCAAAATAATTTATTTAACATATAAAATCAGTAGAAAAAGGTTTGGGGTCAAAAGAATGTATAAAACTCATTTTATGGCTTAAACGGTCAAAACCGGCATTAACCGAATCGACTAAGCGATCTATGATACGATCAGCCAAAAATTAAATAAAAATCATCAAAAATCCCAAAATAATATATAACATCAGTGGGTAAAAAGTTTTATATCAAAACGTGGCCTGAAATAGGTTATACGCTAAATGCGCCGTTTATGTAACTTTAAGATATAGTTATACGCTATCGGCCATAACTCAAAATCTGGACCACTAACTGATCTCAAATTTTCGGTGCAAGTTTATATATTAGAAGTAAAGATTTCTACTCTTTCACTTTTCCAAAAATCACGTTTTATATCAAAAAGGGCAAAATAGTCAACTTTAAGCATAAATCGGAAACATGCAAATGAATCGGCTAAGCATAGACTCAAGTATCAAAAATTCCAGAAAGTTATACTAAAATAAAAATAGTCAAAAATAAACTCTAATACAGATCTCAAACATGCATGCACGGATCCGAATCGATAGTCTACGAAAAAGTCGTTTTACAAGACTTTCGGTTCCGATTCGTATTTATAATAAGGATTGTCGAGTTTATTATGATAAAACACATTCTTATATTCATTATAATTTATTTTTGCTGATCAAACTGATTGCATGTCATCTACATTACCATTTAAGCTATTTTTCGCAAAAATGATTTCTGTTGACTTTTTAATAACATCTTTGACTCGACAATTAGCATGCATAAGGTGGAAATCAGAGAATACCCTTTTGAGGGTTTGTTTCCCACATAAATACCAACATATTAGTGGTTTCAATTTGAGAAATGACAGAGTAAAACTCGTTTAATCGAAAAGTCAAACTATATGAACAACGGTTTGACTTTTTGTAGGATCGTTTGCTGACCCGAACGAGTCGTTCAGAGGCTTTCTCCTTGGTTTCAGGTGCGGAATAACAAGAAACTAAGGTAGAAACAACAGGCAAATCACTTTTAACTACTTGTTTATTGATTTCAAACGTTTACAGCTCAAATCTCGCACCGGCAGAGCTTCGGCACGATTTCTACACCTCTTACAAATGAAATCGCTCATCGGACTATTTATAGACATCTGGAACCGCTAATTGGACAGGCCCAATAAGCGGTCCACACATGATGACACAAGAGCGGTCCAACCATGTGTCATATCGACGGTCCATAAGCTGCTTTGCCGTTCGAGCGGTCCAAACATGTCCGATCGAGCGGTCCAAACCCTAATGGGCCTAATGAGCGATCCACTAACCTAAAACCTATACATTTTGACCATTTCTCGTATTTCAAGCCCAGATCTAACGTTCTAAGACAATGACTCGATCTAAGACGAAATCAACAGATGTAGTGCACCAACACTTTTAGCAATTAATCTATGCTAGAACGAATTATAGGATGATATAAAGGATTACCAAGGTCCTAATGAAGCCTAGCAAGCACTTGGAGTCTGCCTTGATGATCAGAAAGCTCCTGGAGAAGTCTTGAGAGTTCTTGCAATTGCTAGTATTCTTGTTTACAATGCATGTGCCCAAAAATGAGAGCTTTTGATCTAATTTATGATGAAATCAGGTGTTGCCAGAGTTCCACAGGTGTCCCAACATGCAAGCATTCTCATTGGTGAGTTTAGGAGGTGTTGCAAGCTGTTTCCCATTCAAATTTCGGACCCAAAATGCCCATTTCGCGAATTTCTGCATCTGATAGGGTCACGCGGCCCGCTTGGGTCTGTCCAGGCGGGTCGCCTGGCCTGCTGGTCAGCCAAACACTTTCAAACTTTGGCAGCTTTGGTCCCTGTCCTTGCACGTGATGTTTCGGCTACTTATTTTGACTCGTAAACCCCCAAATTTGGTTTTTAAGAACCTTGGGACATTTACCAACATGGTATTGTCCTCGGATAACTTTGCGCTCAACCGAAAAGCCATGAAATTCGACGTTGACGCTTTTAACCCCTCAAGTACGGTTTTGGCCATAACTTTCTCATACGTTATCGAAACTTCATGAAATTTTTACCACATATTCTAGTGAGTATATTTTAGCATTACAAAGCTTCGGGTCTGCCAAAAGTTCACTCAGAGGTATAAATTCAACATGTTGACACTTTTGGCCCCTATAGTTTGTAATTCCTCACTTTTGGGCATTTTCCGCTTCGTATGATCCATGAACCATCCGTTTAAGGTTATAAACATTATGTAGGGTTATCATAGAGTCTATTTATCCATTGTTGACACTTTGGACCCTTACGTTCCATAGTTTTCACCGTTTGTCACTTTTAGTCCCTTTAAAGTTTGTTTTCACATACCGGAACCTTATGACACGTGTCAACACATTATTGGACAAAATTTTTCGAGGTGTTACATCCTCACCCCCTTATAAGAAATCTCGACCTCAAGATTTACTGAAACAAATGAGGATATTTCTCTTTCATCGTGGATTCCACTTCCCACGTATATTCGGGACCTCTACGGGCATCCCATTTGACCTTAACAATAGGCACATGCTTCCTTCGAAGCTTCTTCACCTGTCGATCCTCAATCGACAAAGGTTTTTCCACAAACTTCAGACTCTCATCTATGTGTATATCTGTATGCGGTATAACCAGTGATTCGTCAGCGAAACACTTCTTCAAATTACAGATGTGGAACACATTGTGAATAGCACTAAGCTCTTCAGGCAAGTTTAACTTGTAAGCGACTGACCCGACACGTTCGATAATCTCAAAAGGTCCTATGTACCTCGGGCTTAGCTTGCCTTTCTTTCCAAATCGCATCACACCCTTCCAGGGCGATACTTTAAGCAATACCTTATCACCTACATCGAAGTGAAAATCCTTGCGCTTAGGATCCGCATAACTTTTCTGCCTATCTCTGGCAGCTTTCAATCGATCGCGAATCTGAACGATCTTGTCCGTCGTCTCAAAAACGATATCTGGTCCTGATAATTGGACATCTCCAACTTCTGCCCAACAAATGGGCGATCTACACTTTCTACCGTATAGGGCCTCAAAAGGCGTAGCCTTTATGCTGGAATGGTAGCTATTGTTGTAGGAGAATTCAATCAGTAGAAGGTTCTTATCCCAACTACCACCCAAATCGATCGCACATGCACGAAGCATGTCTTCCAAGGTTTGAATAGTACGCTCACTCTGACCATCAGTCTGAGGATGATAGGCCGTACTAAAATTCAAACGAGTGCCCAACGATTGTTGGAAACTCTTCCAAAAATGCGACGTATATCTAGTATCTCTATCAGAGATAATAGATATAGGTATACCATGAAATGCTACAATCTTATCAACGTATAATTGAGCTAACATATCGGAGCTATACGTCTCCTTGATGGGTAGAAAATGAGCTGACTTAGTCAGTCTATCTACTATGAACCATATGGTATCATTTCCCTTTTTCGTCTTCGGCAACTTGGTGATGAAATCCATTGTCACCATTTCCCATTTCCACTTGGGAATTTCAGGTTGTTGAAGCAAACCTGACGGCTTCTGATGCTCAGCCTTGACTTGCGCACAAGTCAAACATTTAGCTACATGCTCAGCTACTGACTTTTTCAAACCAATCCACCAGTAGTTTGCTTTCAAATCCTGGTACATCTTATCAGCTCCAGGATGAACGGAATATTTAAAGCTGTGGGCTTCCTGGAGGATAACATCCCGAAGTCCTCCATAAACTGGAACCCATATGCGTCCGTTTAGTCGTAGCATTCCATCTTTGTCGTAGGATAACTGCTCCTCAGTTACTCCTAACTTTTCTTCAGGATAGTTAGCTTCCAGCACAGCTTCCTTCTGTGCAGCTAACACCCTTTCATTCAAATTGTTCCTTATCTCAATGCGTTTGGCATTGATTCTGATCGGTTTCACCCTTTCCTTTCTGCTTAAGGCGTCGGCAACCACATTTGCCTTGCCTGGATGGTATCTTATCTCACAGTCATAATCATTTAGAGTTTCCATCCATCGCCTTTGACGCATGTTCAATTCCTTCTGATTGAACAGATGCTGAAGACTATTGTGATCTGAATATATTATACACTTGGTTCCATACAAGTAATGTCTCCATAGCTTCAAAGCAAATACAACTGCACCCAATTCCAAATCGTGGGTGGTGTAGTTCTTCTCGTGCACCTTTAGCTGTCGAGAAGCGTAGGCAATGACTTTGCCTTTCTGCATGAGTACACAACCCATGCCAGTGTGTGACGCATCACAGTACACCACAAATTCTTCTACGCCATCGGGCAATGTCAACACTGGAGCATTGCTCAACTTTTTCTTCAAAATATCGAAGGATTCCTGCTGCTTAGGGCCCCAATCGAACTTAATCTTCTTACGAGTCAACGAAGTTAGGGGCGCAACAATTCTTGAAAAGTTCTCGATAAATCGCCTATAATATCCTGCCAATCCGAGGAAACTGCGAATCTCGGTAGGAGTCTTCGGCTCCTGCCAGTTCATGACTGCTTCTACTTTAGCGGGATCTACTTGGATACCACGCTCGCTTACTACATGTCCAAGGAATTGGACTTCTCGAAGCCAAAATTCACACTTCGAAAATTTGGCATAAAGCTTCTCTTGATGCAGAAGTTTGAGAATACAACGAAGGTGTTTCTCATGGTCAGCTTGGCTCTTCGAGTAGATAAGGATGTCGTCAATAAAGACGATAACGAATTTATCTAGATAGGGCTTGGAGACACGATTCATGAGATCCATGAATGCGGCTGGTGCGTTAGGGAGCCCAAACGGCATCACTAGGAACTCGTAATGTCCATAACGAGTCCTAAACGCTGTCTTGTGCACATCTTCGTCTTTGACCTTTAGCTGATGATAACCTGACCTCAGGTCGATCTTGGAGAAATAACTTGCTCCTTGCAACTGATCGAACAGATCGTCGATCCGGGTAACGGGTACCTATTCTTGATAGTGACCTTGTTAAGCTCACGGTAATCGATGCACAGACGCATCGATCCATCCTTCTTTTTAACGAACAACATTGGTGCTCCCCAAGGAGACGAGCTAGGTCTAATAAAACCTTTAGCTAACAAATCATCCAACTGCGTCCTCAACTCCTTCATCTCCGTTGGTGCCAATCTGTATGGTGCTCTTGCTACAGGCGCATCGCCTGGAATGATGTCTATCCGAAACTCCACTTGCCTATCTGGTGGCAAACCGGGTAGTTCTTCAGGGAATACTTCAGGGTATTCTGAGATAACAGGGATATCTTCAATCTTCGGCTTCGGCTCATCAATGGTAACTTGTGCCATATAAATGACACATCCCTTCTGCATGCATCTGGATGCCTTGAGCATGGACACTTGCTCAGGCAATCCATGCTGGGTATCTCCTTGAATAGTGAGTGACTCACCAGACGGAGTCTTCACTATCACTTGTTTTCTGCTGCACAGAATCTGGGCTTGGTTACTCGATAACCAATCCATGCCTATTACAATATCGAATCCAGCTAGCTTAAAGGGAAGCAAGGATAACGGGAAAGAATGATTCCTAATGGATATAACACATCCATCTAGAACAGTTGAGGCGGTTTCTATGGTTCCATCGGCTAATTCCACCTCATATTTCACACTTAAGGTTTTAACAGGAAGGTTTAACAATTTACAAAACTTATCATCTACAAATGACTTATCAGCTCCTGAATCAAATAGGACTCTAGCAAAAACATCATTTACAAGAAAAGTACCTGTAATGACGTTGTCGTCTAGAACTGCTTCCTTGGCGTCCATTCTGAAGACTCTCGCATTAGTCTTCTTTCCGTCGTCAGCTTTCTTCGCATTCTTTGGGCAATTTGGCCGGATGTGCCCTTTCTCATTGCAACCAAAACAAGTTGCGTCCTTAATCTTCTTGCAATCTAAGGCTTTATGGTGTGTGGACTTGCAGATTCCACATCGTTTTTCGTGAGACTGGGATTTCGCTTCCAAACGACATTTCCCAAAATGGTGTCTCTTGCAGGTCTTGCATCTGGGTTTTTCACCCGATTGATGATCTCCCTTCTTAAATCCCGACCCTTTCTTATGGTCATTGTTCCCTCTGTGTCGTTTCTCCGATCTTCGTGAGGTGTCATCCTCACGTTTCCTCTTGTTTTCCTCTGAGCTCTTCATAGCTCTCAATCTGACTACATCTTGAGTGAGGGAGAGGGATAGATCAGCTACGGATCTGAATGTCGTAGGCCTTGATGCCTTAACGCTCGCTTTGATCTCTGGTGCCAGACCCCCAATAAATCGAGCAATCCTTCGCGGCTCCGGGGTCACCAAATACGGCACTAATCGAGATAAGGTGTTGAACGTGGTGAGATATGCCTGACAATCGAGGTTCTTCATTACCAGGGATACGAAATCCGACTCAATCCTCTCGACCTCATGCTGCGGGCATAAATTCTCTTTGATTAGGGCTACAAACTGATCCCATGTCAAGCTGTACAGAGCGGCCTTACCGGCAGCTTGTAGAAGAGACTTCCACCATGCTAGAGCATCTCCCTTGAATGACTGGGACACGTACTTCACAACGTCCCTATCAGCACACCCGCTGATGTCAACAACTGTATCCATCTCATCAATCCATGTCATGCAGTCAACTGCTCCTTTTTCCCCAGTAAAATCCCTGGGTTTGCATGAAACGAAACACTTGTACGTACAGGACTTGCTGTACGTATCATGCTTCAGCTTGATTTCTTGCTTAGGAATACTGCTGTGGTTGGAGGAGTGATTATCCCCCTCATCCTTCTTCGGCTCATTCTTCTTAGAAGGTGGCTTACTATGAGCCTCTGAATGAGTCTTGGGCTTGACGTGCGATACGGTTCGGGTTCTACTCCGAGTCCCGCTAGATTCCCTGAATTGCCTATCCATAGCTTTGGCAACAGCGTTTTCAACCAGTGCTTGCAGTTCCGCACCAGTAACGTGAATCTTTGTATCATCTGGGTGTTCTCCAGAATGACTGTTGGTCTCCTCCGATTTGGCCATGTAGTTTTAAGCTACATAAAAGGACAAGGTCTTATTTAGAAACCTAACAATATTATCGTTCTAGGCGATTTATTAACCATGATATTAAGAATCATAATAGTTAATTTATTTAATTTCATTCAGGGCTTTTATTAGCAACTATATTATGGAATGAAATATATATATTGGCACAATAGGCCTAGTCACTTCGGACAACTTCTAAATTATAAATTTAGATTTTTATAGGATTAGCATTGTATAATTAAACAAATAATCCTTTACTTGGCAGGGAGTCATAGACCACAACTGCCTTTTTGCTTTATACGACATAGTCATAACCCGTAGGTATCAAGTCACAATCAGACTTGTATACAGATATAATCTGTAGATAATTTATTAAAAAGGGTGACATGTGTGATTTTACGAATCACGCTTAGTCAAGAATGTTAACATGTTTTCAGATGTTAACAGAGATTTGAATCTTTTCAACCAGGTTTTACCATATTGGCTAGGCCTTTTAATAAGACATTCAAGCTAGGTTCTACCTTACTAAGATTCTTATTAAAATGGCAAATCAAATAAAAATTGATATTTTCCATTTATTTGAATATTATATTCATGCACATAGATAAAATGAAAAATTTAAATTAACTATTTAAATTAAAGTAAACTAGTACAACTTTTGCCCTAAACGGGACTTTTCTCAAATAGCATGCCCACGCAGGGGCTAAACCAAACAACAACAACAAAACAAACAAACAGACAAAACAAACCCACGCAGGGGCTAACAGAAACAACATACCCACGCAGGGGTAGAACAAGAGAAATATACCCACGCAGGGGTAGAATACAGGAATGAATGTCCTCGCAGGGACATGAGTAAATGAGCTAACAACCAAAGGATTTAATAATCCTTCTTACTCTTACCCTTAATCAAGTCAACCATCTTCTTGAACATACCGCGGTTGTGTCGGCGATCATGTTGCAATTCCCGTCGCACGTCGTGTATCCCTTGCAGGATTTCTTGGACTTGCGGTGGCGACATCATCGGCGCCGACGGCGGTGGCTGATACTGCGGTGGCTGTGGAGGCTGCAGCTGCTGGTACCCTTGCGGTAAGTACCCAAAAGCTTATTGTCCCGTAGCCCAGGGACCTCCAAAAGCACTCTCCTGGTTGAGAGGATTGTAGCCTGAAGCTAACCAGTAGGGATCTCCTATATAGTCATAACCTGGAGGAAAAGTCGGCTCGAAAGGGTTGAACTGTGCTGCGCTAGCATACGCAGGGATTGGCTCTCCAAAGTTCTGTGGTGGCGGTGGCGCAATAGGCGCAGAAGAAACCTCTGAGACGGGATGCGGAGACTCTCCCATCTCTGACTCCTCGTGGAGCGGCGAGTAGCGGCCGCTACCTGAATGTCGAGGGGTGCCAATGCGAATCCCTCCTCGCGTAGACATACGCGCGTTCCTCCTTGGCCTCTGAGGCGGAGGAGGCAAAACCGGTGGTGGTGGTGGCGACGGAGTGACCACGTCGCGCCAGAAGGCCTCAGATGGGTCCTGCTGCTGGGGTTGCGGCTGATGCTGCTGCTGCTGGGAGTGGTGCGGAGAGTGCACGGGAGAACCGTGGTAAGACTGGTGCATGGGGGAGTTATGGTAGCTGGGGGTATAGACCCAGTCGTGTTGCTTAAACCTCTCCTCGTAGCTGTCAACACCATTGAAAGGTGATCCCCTGTATGGTGACCCATCCGATATCTCAATGGGATGGTTGGGAGTGCCGGACGGCGGCATGGAGGGATCGGTGTCCTCGTCGACCTCCATCTCGTTGCCACCAGAGAAGTGGTCTTCAGGTCCTAGTGGGTTATGACCCACTGGTTCATCCAAGTAGGCATCAGGGTTGTACAGGCCCTGATAACCGGGTGCTGGGTAGTTGTGAGGTGACTGATGAAGAGGTATGAAAGATCCATGGGAGTCGTGGGGCCCATTTTCAGAATGGGGCCCAAATGAGTGGGGTAGGGATGGCGAGGTACTCAATGATACCGAGTGCCTGGCTGGCTCGGCGATTGATCTCCAAAGATCATGGGCTGCAGTGTTGTGCGATGCTGATGGGGCTCACCTGTGCGAAGGCCCTGCCTCGTGGTCATGTGATGTGGCGAATCCTCCTCGTCCTCGCATACGTGGCGGCATGATGAACCTGTCAAAAATCAAACAAGTTGCACAACAAGATATATAAGACAAGCTAATAATAAATAAAATGAAACAAACGAAACTTTGAACATTTCCTAAGTTCTTTGTCTAGACTCGAAAATCGAGGAACGTGCAATTGTGTAACTGAGATTAAACACAGAAGGCTAGTGTTTAATTCACTCAGCGTTGGCTCTGATACCAACCTGTCACACCCCGATCTCCACGTGTCACCGGTGGGCCCGGTGTGGGGTACAGTGACGTGGTTGGCATCGTCATAGACAAACAACACAATATAATAATGCACAGCGGAAGCAGAAATAGATTCATTTCAACTTTATTTAAAATGTAATAATAACCATCATAAGTAGTTGAAACGGATCCACAGGCGGATCAATAAAATAAGATAAATTGTTCAACAGTTTATTTGTCGTCCGAGCTTGCGAGACTATAGTGGACGCTCTTAGGAAAACAGCCAGCCTAGTTCGTATAGTACCTGCACTTAACCTTTTGGGAAAATACGTCAGTTTACACTGGTAAATACAAATCAACTGACTCATTTTGAAAAATGATTGAAAATTTATTTAAATGCACAAGGCATAAATATTTTTATTAACTTGGGATAATTATGCAATATAAACTTGTGAACGAATTACATGTTACTCGTACATTTGGTGGCCCAGGATCTGCTGTCCGGGCTAAAGATTAAATGACACACCACATTAAAGAGTTATACACGTCGGGTGTACGCCTACACCCCGTGCTCTGGTCGTGGCCATCTCGTAAGATAATGCCAAGGATATCCGGGACACGGTCAATAACCCCCCAAACCCTTAAAGTAAAACAAGACTGTTTAAACGAGTCGCACAAACTATTCAAGACTGGACACCCAAGGGTGCAGGATTTGTGCGCTCGATCAAGCGGCATTTTAAATACCGTACCCCAAGCCCGTATAGGGAAAATAAGTCAAAATGTATTTACCTGAGCAAGTATGAATCACAATTTGTAAGTGTAGGTAGCTTTTACTGGGCCTCCTAATCTGGAACAAAGGTTTATAATAACCTATTAGATTCCTAACGGGTCTTTTATTTAAGCTTTAGCTTAGACCGGTTAGTTTTAAGGACGATACGGTACAAGCGCACGATTAAGCGAAAGACCGGATAGAATGTGATTTAGACCCGACAAGTTTGAATACTTGTATAATATGGGTATACTAAATACATTCTGGATTTTGAGATAAAAATGATAACGTTTGACCCGTTTCGGTCAATTTACGCAAACTAGTTACGTAAACCGAACCGAACGCAAAAAGGGCGTTACGGGTAGCCAAAAGAGTCAAATGCAAGTTCCCTGAGATAATATGCTTTAAATATGATATAATATCAGTAAGTTATGTTCTATTATGCCCCGAATAATTTTAAACTCAATTTATGCCTTAGAAGGGCATTTTGGTCATTTAAAAGATTATAAAAGAGTCAATTTGGAAATCTGAGTTACGGGTCTGAATTATACAGTAAATATACTTAATTTGTCATGTTATAATAGTAGGGTATGACCCGTAGACAAAACTTATCATTTAAAATCAAACTATGCACCGTAGGGGTATTTTAGTAATTTCACAAGGGCTAAAAATGCTAAAACTGGAAATCTGAGTTCAAACATTTATACTTACTGTTATTATGTGAAAATATGCTAAATACATCAGTAGGTATAATTCTTATATGTTTAAAATGAGTATAACGCCTACTATGCTCTAAAAACGCTAAAAATGCGATTTAGAGCCGTTTCCGGGTTTTTAAAAGAAAGCTGAGATTTTTATATTTCCAGAATTCTCAAAATAATTTATTTAACATATAAAATCAGTAGAAAAAGGTTTGGGGTCAAAAGAATGTATAAAACTCATTTTATGGCTTAAACGGTCAAAACCGGCATTAACCGAATCGACTAAGCGATCTATGATACGATCAGCCAAAAATTAAATAAAAATCATCAAAAATCCCAAAATAATATATAACATCAGTGGGTAAAAAGTTTTATATCAAAACGTGGCCTGAAATAGGTTATACGCTAAATGCGCCGTTTATGTAACTTTAAGATATAGTTTTACGCTATCGGCCATAACTCAAAATCTGGACCACTAACTGATCTCAAATTTTCGGTGCAAGTTTATATATTAGAAGTAAAGATTTCTACTCTTTCACTTTTCCAAAAATCACGTTTTATATCAAAAAGGGCAAAATAGTCAACTTTAAGCATAAATCGGAAACATGCAAATGAATCGGCTAAGCATAGACTCAAGTATCAAAAATTCCAGAAAGTTATACTAAAATAAAAATAGTCAAAAATAAACTCTAATACAGATCTCAAACATGCATGCACGGATCCGAATCGATAGTCTACGAAAAAGTCGTTTTACAAGACTTTCGGTTCCGATTCGTATTTATACTAAGGATTGTCGAGTTTATTATGATAAAACACATTCTTATATTCATTATAATTTATTTTTGCTGATCAAACTGATTGCATGTCATCTACATTACCATTTAAGCTATTTTTCGCAAAAACGATTTCTGTTGACTTTTTAATAACATCTTTGACTCGACAATTAGCATGCATAAGGTGGAAATCAGAGAATACCCTTTTGAGGGTTTGTTTCCCACATAAATACCAACATATTAGTGGTTTCAGTTTGAGAAATGACAGAGTAAAACTCGTTTAATCGAAAAGTCAAACTATATGAACAACGGTTTGACTTTTAGCAATTAATCTATGCTAGAACGAATTATAGGATGATATAAAGGATTACCAAGGTCCTAATGAAGCCTAGCAAGCACTTGGAGTCTGCCTTGATGATCAGAAAGCTCCTGGAGAAGTCTTGAGAGTTCTTGCAATTGCTAGTGTTCTTGTTTACAATGCATGTGCCCAAAAATGAGAGCTTTTGATCTAATTTATGATGAAATCAGGTGTTGCCAGAGCTCCACAGGTGTCCCAACATGCAAGCATTCTCATTGGTGAGTTTAGGAGGTGTTGCAAGCTGTTTCCCATTCAAATTTTGGACCCAAAATGCCCATTTCGCGAATTTCTGCATCTGATAGGGTCACGCGGCCCGCTTGGGTCTGTCCAGGCGGGTCGCCTGGCCTGCTGGTCAGCCAAACACTTTCAAACTTTGGCAGCTTTGGTCCCTGTCCTTGCACGTGATGTTTCGGCTACTTATTTTGACTCGTAAACCCCCAAATTTGGTTTTTAAGAACCTTGGGACATTTACCAACATGGTAATGTCCTCGGATAACTTTGCGCTCAACCGAAAAGCCATGAAATTCGACGTTGACGCTTTTAACCCCTCAAGTACGGTTTTGGCCATAACTTTCTCATACGTTATCGAAACTTCATGAAATTTTTACCACATATTCTAGTGAGTATATTTTAGCATTACAAAGCTTCGGGTCTGCCAAAAGTTCACTCAGAGGTATAAATTCAACATGTTGACACTTTTGGCCCCTATAGTTTGTAATTCCTCACTTTTGGGCATTTTCCGCTTCGTATGATCCATGAACCATCCGTTTAAGGTTATAAACATTATGTAGGGTTATCATAGAGTCTATTTATCCATTGTTGACACTTTGGACCCTTACGTTCCATAGTTTTCACCGTTTGTCACTTTTAGTCCCTTTAAAGTTTGTTTTCACATACCGGAACCTTATGACACGTGTCAAGAAATTATTGGACGAAATTTTTCGAGGTGTTACAGGTTCCATCGCTTGAAAGTTGATCCCATCATTTGAAAGTTGATCCCATCATTTGAAAGTTGATCCCATCGTTTGAAATTAGATCCCATCGTTTGTAATGGATCCTATCGTTTGAAACCCACCGTTTGAACCTGATCCCACCGTTTGAACCTGATCCCACCGTTTGAACCTGATTCCACCGTTTGAACTTGATCCCATCGTTTGAAAAGTGACTGTCCGTTTGAAACTGTTGTGTAAACTACAATCTGTCGTTTGAGACTGTTTCACCGTTTGAACATTAGCAGTCCGTTTGAATCAACAGTCCGTTTGAAAATATACAATTCGTTTGAAATGGATAATCAGGATTTTTACAACATGTTTTCGGGAGTTGGTGCTACTCAAAGTCCGGCGAGCATCATGTAAAACGTCAGCTTAGAAAACGAATTGGGAACTATGTAGAAGCCGCCAAAGTTGATGAGTTTAGACGAGTATTCGGGATGGTCCGGGAGATTCAAGAACTGGGTGCAGGCTAATCATTTAGAATGCTGGATGAAAATCGAACGCAAATATGTTCCTCCGATGGATGGGTTGAATATGTTGAAAACTATCACAAGTCTTACAGAAGCGGAGCAAATAGAGTTTAAAGCAGAGGAGAAGATGGTTAGCATTCTGCAGCAAGCGATAAAAGAGGATATTCTAGTTCTGCTACAGCACGATGATAGTGCACAGTCGATATGGCAAGCTTTAGAACAAAAGTTTAAAGGCAGTGCGTCGATGATAAAGAGTAAGAAAGCGCTGATAAAGAAAGAATTTGATATCTTCGCTGGAATTAAAGGCGAATCAACAAAGCAGCTGATTGAGAGATACTGTCATCTAGTCGTTGAAATGAGAAGGTTGAATATTGAGAAAACGAACGAGGAGTGGATAGACAAGTTATGTGATGCACTTCCCTATGAAGAATGGGGAACATATCTGATGATGTTGAAAAATAGTTCAGATTTTGTGAATTACAGTTTGAGTGTGTTTATTGAGAAAATAGAAGCTCATGAGCTGGAGCTGGTAAAAATAAAGAAGATGAATTCAGCAAATATGCCGCAAGATGTGTCATTGTATTATAAAAACAGTCCGACAGCAACAAATGTTCAGAGTCCGAAGATTCAGACCGGTTTTAGTGCAGACAACACCTCCAGTGCTACATCAAATGCTTATCAGTCAAGCCAGTCTACTCCATTTGCCAACTTTGAACCAAATGTTAAAGTTTCAGAATAGAATTCGCCTCAAAGTTCTACAGGGTCAAACCAGCAGGCATTTGTATCTGGGGTGCAGTGTAACATTGCTGTCAACATCAAGAACGGAAATGAGATCACCGAGAATGCAGCCAAGCAGCACATTGCTTTACTGGCATCAGTTTTGGAAGCTTATGAAGGTTTGGTAGCTGGAAGGATCGGTAATCCCGATATGACTAAAGAGGATTACGATCAGATCGATCCGGAAGAACTTGAACTGATAGATATAAAGTGGTGCATGGCGAGTCTGGTACGAAGAGCTCAACGCTTTATGGAGATCACTGGTAGAAGCAGTTTATCAGGCCCTGATCAGAAGTTAGGGTTCGATAAGTCAAAGGTTACCTGTTTTAAGTGCAAAGAACGAGGTCACTTCAAGCGCGAATGTCCCAATCGTGAAGTGCAGAATCATCAAAACCCGTTTACAAACGATTATTACAGACAAGCTATATATCATCGACCAAATCAACAACCTGCTATTCAGAGGCCTCAGATTGAGAACAAACCAGAGAAGGCACTTATCGTAAACCAAGATGATGAAAAAGTTGCATCTGGGTTTAGTTGGGACAAGTATATTCCAGGAAAGGATGATCAAGCAATGATGGCTGAGGTAGTTGAGATTATCGAGACAGTTACAGAGTCGAAGGTTATCGATGAGGTAGTTACTGAGAAGGTCGGTGAAGTAGTTTCTGAGAGTGTTGTTGTTTCTGGTTCTGAAGTGGTTGAGGAAGTAGTTACAGAGATGGTAGATGAAGTTTCTGAAGTGGTGGTTGAAGAAGTTGTTGAGGTTGGTGATCAAGTGATTCCGGAGGTTGTTGAAAAGGTTTCTACAGATAGTTCTGCAGAAGCTGAGGAATCAGTGACTGAAGTTCTCAACTTTCAATCACGGCAGGAGGAATTTGTTTATATAATGAAATCTATTCTGCCTCCTAATGTTTTTGATTCTTTTGCAGATTATTTTGAAGAGCCAAGAACTGGAACGTGTCCGAGATTTGAAGCAGAGAAAGAAGAAGTCGAAGAGGTGATCGATGTTTCAAAGGAAATGACTGGAGAAGCTCTAAAGGAAATTGCAGACAAAGCGTTGATGAGCAAGTTGAAAGAGGTAGACACAGATTTCCAGGAGTCAGTTGATAAGGTGTCAGTTCTAGGAGGGGAAATTGGAGTCCTAGAGGTCAACGTTGTCAAATCGTCTGAGTCAGAGTCAAATCAAGTCGGTAAAGTTGTGTGTGAGGATAAGATTGTTCTTGAAAAGGTTTTAATTCCCGAAACACCATGTCAAAGTTGTTCACAACCTTGCATGGAGTGTCTTGAAAAAGATACTAAGTATCAGGAATTGAAACAATATGTTGATTTGGTGAAATTTGATCTAGAACAGTTAAAAGAGGCTTATGACACGTTATCTAGGTCAATCAAAATGATTCAAAAAGAAAGTATTGAAAATGATAAAGCGACAAAGTTGGCTCAATCCACATTATTTGATAAACAAAGAGAAGTTAATTTTCATCTTGACACGATCGCATCATTAAGAAAAGAACTTGAGTTGGTTAAAATTGAGAATGACAGAATTGATCAAAAATTGATGAGTTATGTAGCTTCATCGTATGTGTTAGAACAAATTGTACCTCAACAGCAACATGCTTCACCTGTCTTCAACAGTGTTCCACCCCAATGTGGAATCATTACACGCAAAAGTATCCAGATGGGGTGGAAGCTGCGTTAAAGCTTAAGTTGAAAACCATTGAAAGTGATTTACCTGATAATATTGACATCACTTTCACTACATCTGACACTGATAACGAATCCCAGGTTATCAAAACTGTCATTGATCAGGTGTTGGATGATGAAAGTGAAAATTCTGAGAAGGCTAACTCGGTGAAGTCTGTCAGTGATTCTGAGGAGGAGGGGAATTTCTTAGATGGTTATTTGTCGAAAACAAATGAAAGTGCGAATGATGATCCGATCATGGTGGTTTACACTATGATTGGAACTGACAAACTTTATTCGGACATTGAGTTTCCGCTTGAGAACGTCAAGTTTGAGAATGTTGAGAAAGTCTTTAAGTTGGATGAATTGAGTGTTAACGAAACCAAGAAAAATGATTTCTTTTCAAAACTGAAAAAGTCAATAGGTTCTTCACATCCCACTAGTCCAGAAAAGAGAAATGGGGTGGGTAAAAGCCAAAACAAGAAAAATCAGTTAAAGAAAAAAGGCATTGGTTTTGAGAAGAAAATGGCTAAACAGGTGTTCAAGCCAAAGGATAGAATTGATGATGTGTTTGTTGTGGGTCCTAGCACTGAGACTGAAAAAGAATATATCTTTAGTCAAAAGGCCGTGGATGATTTCAATGCAGCGCAGAAGCTGAAAGTGGAAACTGTTACTACCACTTTTGTAGAGTATGACAAACGTGTGTGCTATCGCTGCAATGAAATCGGACACATGGCTAAACAGTGTCAGAAAGTTTCTAAGAAACCGGTTATAGAAAAAGCTGTTCAAAAACAAGTAGTTGAGAAGCCAAATGTTGAAAAACCTAAGGTTCAAAACAAAAGTGTTTCAAAACAAATTGTTCAAAAAACTCGATCAAAATCACCGGTTCTTGCAAAGGGTAAACAAGAAATGGTTTCTCCAATCTGAATTCTTAAAAGAGGTGAAAAGTTGAAGTCGGAAGATAAGCCAAAATCGATTTTCGAGATTGGCGAATCTTCTAAGTCTCATAAGACTTCAAAATTTTACCCCAAAGCAAAAGTTTTTGAAAATCAATCGTGGATTGTGAAATCGAAACCGCCAGTTGAAATCAAGAAAATGGAAAGTGTTTTGAAAAATGAGTCAAATCTTGTTAAAGATGATGTTGTTGTGTTTGAGTCTGAGCTTGATAAGTTTTTGTCAGAATTTCCCACATTGAACAACAAAGTAAAACAAGATGTGAAAGAAAAAGAGGCTTCAAATGTTACATTTAATTTTCCTAAAACAAATGAGAAGTGCAATGTAGTGTTCGATTCTGTGTCAGAAGTGAAGAAATCGTGGGCATCATTGTTTGACTAATGTGTTTGTATGTTGGTTGCAGGGGCTGCCCAAGTCTGTGCTTTCGAGATGGATAATGGACAGCGGAGCATCACGCCACATGACTGGGTCATTAGCTCTCTTGTATGATGTCAAAGCCATAAATGGAAGCTACGTGGGGTTTGCTGGAAACCAAGGTGGCAGAATTGTCGGCCAGGGAAAGCTTACCAACGGCGTGATATCTTTTGACAAAGTGAACTACATTATAGAGTTGACAAACAACTTGTTGAGTATATCACAAATCTGTGATAAGGATTTTAGTGTTCATTTTACAAAATCAGAGTGTTTGGTTTTAAAGCCAGGGTTTAAAATCCCTGATGAGTTGGCGCTGTTGCGCGCTCCGAGGGTTAATGATCTTTACATTTTAGATATGAGCGCTGCAACACCAACAACTCCTCAAAAACAATGTTTTGTTACAAAATCAAAAGCTACTGAAAAAGAAACTGTGATGTGGCACCGGAAAATGGGTCATATTCATGTTCGAAAGATGAATTTTCTGGTGCACAATGATTTAGTTGAGGGTGTAAATGTTAAGAATTTTCATTTGTCTGATGATTGCATTGCTTGTAAAAAAGGTAAACAGGTTAGAAAGTCACATCCGCAGAAGATGCTCAACACTATCGGGTTACCTCTTGAGAGATTGCACATGGATCTCTTCGGGCCTGTTAATGTCAAAAGCATCAGCGGGGATTCTTATTGTTTGGTGGTGACAGATGATTATTCGAGGTTTTCGTGGGTCGCATGTTTGGAAAGAAAGGATGAAACTTTCGAGACGTTGATGATTTTGTTTAAAAAGATGGAAACGGTGTACAAGCTGCCAATCAGAAGAATTCGGAGCGATAACGGAACGGAGTTCAAGAATAACAAAATGTACGAGTTCTGCAACGAGAAGGGGATACTACGTGAATTCAGTGCGCCGTACACACCGCAGCAAAACGGTGTGGCTGAACGAAAGAACAGGACCCTGATCGAGACTGCACGTACAATGTTGGCCGATTCCAAGCTTCCGATTTACTTCTGGAGTGAAGCAGTGTTAGCGGCATGCTATACCTTGAACCGAGTTCTCACCGTGAAGAAATACAAAAAGACGTGTTTTGAGCTGCTACATCGATACAAGCCAAATCTTGGATTCCTAGAACCTTTTGGCTCTCCGTGTACTTTTATAGATGTTGATGGTAAATTCGGCGCAAAAGCTAATGAAGGGTTCTTTGTAGGATACGCCAGCCCGCTAAAAAGGGTATTTGTACCGTGTCTGGGGAAGGTGATTCAGGTCCATCATGTGGATTGTCAGAAGCACACACCGTCGCAACAACTTCCCGGACAAAGATTCCTGTTTGACTACGACAAGCTCTGGGAATCGTTTCATTTGCCGTCCGAGCCGAGTGATGAGGAACTTGCTC
Source organism: Helianthus annuus (assembly GCF_002127325.2). Lineage (NCBI taxonomy): Eukaryota > Viridiplantae > Streptophyta > Magnoliopsida > Asterales > Asteraceae > Helianthus > Helianthus annuus. The sequence continues at coordinate 129,629,230 of NC_035449.2, read as the reverse complement.
TTATGTACCTGTATCAGCAAAGTCAGTCACAAGAGCCAGTATCTAGACCGCTAGATGTTCCTACACCCACCGTGGGTACTCACGATGATGAAGCAGGTCCGAGTGGAACCGTTCATATACCGCCAGAGGAACCAGAGGAACCAGCTCCATCATTTGACGTTTCTGACGACTCAGAGGAGGAACCCGCTCCTACCTTTGACGAGGAACCAAATGAGACATCAGAGGAGGCTGTTGATCAAATCGTTGATCTCGACATTTCAAATCTGGAATCGGAAGTTGTGGTGCCTGATACTGTGATGCCACGGACACTGTCTTACCACCCTTCAGAACAAATTATTGGTGATCTACAGAGTGGTGTTAAGACGAGACATCAGATAGACCGTGCTTTCACATGTTTTTATTCAGATATTGCTGATATGCAGAAAGAAGTCTCATTCAAATGTTTTATTTCGCAGATAGAGCCCAGGACTTACAAAGAAGCATTGACCGAGGATAGTTGGGTGAATGCTATGCAGGAGGAACTGCAACAGTTTGAGAAATTGGGCGTCTGGAGACTTGTTGATCTGCCGAAGAACCAGAAGTTGATAAAGACGAAATGGATATTTAAATGTAAACATGACGATAGAGGAGTCGTGGTGAGGAACAAAGCACGTCTAGTGGTCCAAGGCTTCAGCCAGCAGGAGGGAATAGACTATGAAGAGGTTTACGCGCCGGTCGCAAGGCTTGAAGCAATTCGTATTTTTCTAGCCTTTGCATCCTGGAAAGATTTCAAAGTCTATCAACTCGATGTTAAATCAGCTTTTCTGTATGGCAAGATTCGAGAAGAAGTTTATGTGGGGCAACCACCGGGGTTTGCAGATCCACTGAACAGAGATAAGGTGTACCTACTGGATAAAGCATTATACGGTCTACACCAGGCCCCGAGAGCCTGATACGAGACACTTTCAACCTACTTGCTGGACAACGGGTTCACAAGAGGAACAGTAGACAGCACCTTGTTCACGAAAGAAGAAGCTGGACATTTGCTGATCGTGCAGATCTACGTTGATGATATAATTTTTGGTTCCACCAACGACGAGTTGTGCAAACAATTTGAGATTGTAATGAAGAAGAAGTTTGAAATGAGTTCTATGGGGGAGATGAAGTTCTTCCTCGGGTTACAAGTAGAACAACTGCCTGATGGAATCTTCATTCATCAGACGAAGTATGTAAAGGACGTGCTAGACAAGTTTGACATGACAGATTGCAGTCCTACATCTACCCCCCTCGCACAGAACCATGGTATTTGTCCTGACGAACAACGCGTGAAGATGGATGAAACTTTATACCGATCAATCATTGACTCGTTGATGTATCTTACAGCCTCCCGTCCCGACATCATGTATCCGACATGTCTGTGTGCACGATATCAGTCGAATCCGAAGCAATCGCACCTGACGATCGTCAAACGTATCTTACGGTATTTGAAGGGTTGCCCAAGCATCGGCTTGTGGTACCCTCGCTCGGGTGACTTTACCTTATCCGGTTTCGCTGATTCAGATTTTGGTAGCTGTAAGCAGAACGCAAAGTCCACCACTGCTGGGTGCCAGTTCTTTGGAACTCCGCTCGTTACCTGGCAGTGCAAGAAGCAAACTGCAGTTGCGCTCTCCACGTGTGAGGCTGAGTACGTCTCAGCCTCTAGCTGTTGCTCGCAGATCCTCTGGATCCAACAGCAGATGCGCGACTTCGATCTGCAATTCTTGGATACTCCGATATTTGTGGACAATGAAGCAACTATAAATGTGACTAAAAATCCGATTCACCATTCGAAAACAAAACACATTGAAATCCGTCATCATTTTATAAGAGATTGTCACGAAAAGAAGTTAATACGGATTGAACATGTGGGCACCGATGATCAGAAAGCTGATTTTCACACAAAACCGTTTGATAAAAAGAGATTTTATTATCTTTTAAGGTTAAATGGGATGAAAAATCTGCAATCTGGGAGGGTAATCGAGTGTGAAGCCGAATTGGGCGGCGATCTGACATGAATCGTATCGTGTTGTCAATTTTCTTTTGTACAGTTGTATTTTTTTTCCTGCTTTTCGTTAAAAACAAAAACACAAAAATATGTTTTAGTTTTAGGGGGAGATATTCGCAGAAAAATACAAAAACATGATAAAACCATAAAAAATCCAAAAACATTAAAAAATGCCAAAAAGAGCTGTGTAGTATAGGGGAAATGATAGTACATTAGCTAGACGGGCACAGTACGCTAAAGAATTGTAATGTAAAAATGCAATTAAGCAGTCTCGCTAAAGATGTGCCGGTAGGTTCTTACAGAATTAGTAGATCAGTTTGGGATATAAGCTAAATTTAACTTGCGTTTTCGTGGGGAACACCTCCAGGATATATAGGTAACCCCTGAAATCCTGTTTGAAAGGTCCCGTATTCTAAGATACTAGGTCTTTATGCTCGGTGATATCTGGGGTATTATCCCGGGACTTCTGCTGTATGGAAGTACTGACCTAGTCCCCGGATAATACTTTTCGCAAAAAGCTTTGAAACATAAGCTTCACCCTCAGCATGCTGATGAAACAATAAAATTGATAGTCGCTGCTGTTGAAATGCAAAAGATCCTCTAAAGGGGACCCACCTTAAAGTCGAACCGTCATCTCTCTGCTGAACGGAAGTTCTGACCTGAGCTCTCACGGTTTCGCATCTACCCCCAACAGATATCAGCCGTGGTATACTCACCTGTAAGACTGAATACTGGGATCAGGATACGGGAGTATATACTGAGGTGGGAACACATGTCAACGTTTAAGTCTTTAAAACACTAATCATGTATCCCGAACAGTTTGAAAGTTTTGCGAGAATTTAAATGGATCAATATATCGGCAATCTACGCGAACTGTTTAATGCTTAAAATGTAATATCAGCTTAATGGTACTTGGGTTCTGTCGGCAGCTGATATGATCCCCTAACACGCTCACAAAAATATTGTGTGTATATATTTCAGTTTGTACAGCTTAAAACCCAAAAAGATTTTCTTTTCTCATTTTATTTTCGACAACTGATACTGGGAATTGGAAGATCAAAGCCTGTGTGCAGATCATGTCAGTGTCTGATGAGGGTTGGGAAAGTTGTGATTGAAAGCTAAGATTGGTATAGTATTTGACAGATAAAATTTGAAATGTTCAAAGTTCATTAAGTTGAACCGTTTTTGAAACAAAACGTCAGGGTACTACATAAATCTGATCTGATCATCCAGGGCCATTAATTTGGACTTGGTAGATCAAACAGTTGACCAAGGTCATTAACTTGGACTTGGTCAGCTGGGTAGAACAATGTTCAATCAGAAAATTGCTTAAAATGAAAAGTTTTGAAAATTCAAGTGTTTGACCGTTTGAAAACTCAACCTACCGTTTGAAAATGGTTAACCGTTTGAAAGCTGTTTACATCATTTGAAAATCACTGACCGTTTGAATGTTTCAAACGGAAGGGTCTTAAGTATAAATACCTCAGATGTCCGTTTGAAACATTATTACATCACTTAGTTCATTTCAAACGGCAAGGCGATTTCAAACGAAAGAGCGTACAACTGTGTTTTCTTTGAATTTTCAACCGGATCTTGTGAGTTTCTTTGGATTATTCAGTCATAATCATGGTGAAGGTAAGTTTCTGAACCGATTGTCTTCGTATTTTGTCCTATTTACATGACAGTGATGCTCTGTTTCGAATATTTTTAGATCTAGGGTTTCTTACATAGTGAAAATTGCAATTGATCAATAGGGTAGTGTCGTTTTGGATGAAATTTCATTGTATGATAGTTTAATTGTTCAAATTTGTAGTGTTTACACACATTTACATGTCTGCAGATTGTTCATGTATAGATTTAGGATGTTACAGTTGTTCTTGATTGATGAAATTCATATCTGTGTGCTCGGTTTCTTTCATAGATCAAACCCTTAGCTGTAATTTCTCTGATTTGATCTGTAGATATAGGTTAGGGTTTGGATCTAATTTCAAACGAACAGGACCTAACCGTTTGAAAAGTGTTCGTTTGAAGGGTCCCGTTTGAAAGTCTTCGTTTGAGGGATCCAGTTTGAGTTTCCTCGTTTGAACTCAGATCGTTTGAGTTTTATAGTTTGAACTTAGTCAGTTTGAGTTTCCTCGTTTGAACTCAGACAGTTTGAGTTTCATCATTTGAATATTATTCGTTTGAATGATTGACCGTTTGAGATTCATCGTTTGAACTCAGGCCGTTTGAGATTCATCGTTTGAACTCAGGCCGTTTGAGATTCATCGTTTGAACTCAGGCCGTTTGAATGTCAACCGTTTGAATGTTGCCTGTTTGAATGTCAACCGTTTGAATGTTGCCTGTTTGAATGTCATCAGTTTGAAGTTTGATATTTTTGTATCTAATTGTGTTGAATGTTTGTGTTTTGCAGCCAACTTCGACATTATTCAATCCTATTCACAATGCTTGCTGCAATCTGGATGAGGAGCAAAATCCGAAGTTATCAGAATTCAAAGATATTCTGGAATTCATGAGGAGGATACCTATTCTGAAAGCTTTGACAGAGAGACGTCTAGTATTCAGATCACATATCAAACGCTTTTGGAAGAATGCTTCGTATGATGATCAAAACAAGACAATTAACTCAGTTGTGAAGATAGACGATGAAAAGAAACCTATTGTCATTACTGAAGCATTTATCAGAGAAGTAATTGGGTTTCCAGATGAAGAGAATTCACCAACAAAGTTGCTAGAAAAGATGGTCAAAGGGTGTTTACTAAGAATGGGATATGTAGGTGAATTGAATAGTGCCAGTTATTTGAAATCAAAGTTCACCAAGCCTTATAAGTTTCTGATTCATGCAGTATTGATTTCAATGAGTCATCAGAAAGGCGGTTATGATACCATGCGTGATTATTTGATGAACATGGTTGTAGCACTTGTATTGAACAAAAGATATAACTTTTCTCATATTGTTTTCCATTACATGGTTGAGGAAATAGTGTCGGACAGAAAGACTTGGTTATATCCAAGATTTGTACAAATGATATTGGATCATGCTTATCCGAATTTGATTAGAGATGAAGTAAATGATCTATTGGTGTTATCGCACATGGATAATGATTCGATTAGAGCTTTAGCCAAGTATCATCCAAAACATCCAGAGCCGACTAAATCTACTGAACTATTTGGAGCAATTAAAGATATCAATTATCAAGATCCTGATCCTGAGAATCATGAGCATTGGAGAAATGAGGAAGAAAGAAAAGAGAAAAGTTATGAAGAAGAACTGAAGATCCTTAAAAGTTTTATTTCTAAGAGAAGTGAATGGTTCTTGAAAGAAGAAAAGAAGAAGTCAAAGAAATCTACTCCTACTGTGAAATCAGGCGAAGAATCTTCTTCACAACCGAAAAAGAAACAAAAGAAAGCAACTCCAATGTCCTTGGTTGATGAGCCTGATGAAGATATCCCTGCTGCAAATGTTGAAAAGGAGCAAGAAGTGGCTGCTGCTGAAAATATAGAAATTAATGCAGAATTGTTTACAACTGATACAGATTTTGTTGAGAATGTTGTGCAGACTGTTACGTCTGACATTCAGAAAGAGAAAGAGAAAGAGAAAGTGATTGATGATATTGAAGGTGATGACGTGGACAAAGTCACGACTAGTTCTTCCAGTTCCTCAGATGATGAAGTTGTGGATGAGGTTGAACGTGAAAGAAGAATGAGAGAAGAGGCAGAGAAAGAAAGGCTGATTAAGAAAAGAAAGAGGCAAGAACAGGAGGATGCTCCCTATGTTCCATCACCAGAGCATGTGACAGGATCTCAATCAACTCCAAAAGTTAAAAGAAAAGCTGGTGGTCGGAAGAAAGCAACTCCAAAGATACAAATGTCTAAGAAACCCCAGAAGATTGTACAGAAGAAGCAATTAGAAAAGGAAAGTCAAAAACCTCCAACACCTCCTCATGAACCTACACCTCCACAATCTCCCATTCACCAATCTCCACCTAGACAGCCTACACCACCACAACAATCATCTTCACCAAGATTTCCTACACCCCCAAATCAACAATTACCTATTTCACAATCAACACCACCACCACAACAACCATATTACACTTCACAAGATATCTTCGGCACACCTCCACTCACCCAAGTACAACCTGGTTCTTCGAGTAAAGGTCTTCTGTCACCGCAAGATAGTCTACTAGACGTTGACTTCGACTTTGCAAATAATTCGCAAGTGTTGAAATTGGAGAAGAAAATAGAGAATGTGATTGCAGAAAACAAGAGGTTGGCAGCTGAAAACAAAAAGGCAGCTAATAGAGAAAAACTGCTTGTAAATCGTGTTCAGGAATTAGAAAAGAAAGCTGAAGATGATCAATCTGAAATTGATATTCTGAAGGTTCGTGTATCTGAACTTGAAGAAGAAAAGAACAGACGTGATGCACAGAATGAATACTTTGAGTTGAAACATAAAGAGCTGAATGAAGCGAAAAGAGCTAAAGATCATGAGTTGTATATGTTACACAAAGTGGTTGAAAGTATGTTGGGATCATCCGTAGAAGATAAGTTTGAAGAGCTACAGGTTGCAGAAGTTCGTGCTAAACGTCAAGCAGAGATTGAACGACAGATGAAGGATAAGGGTAAAGGAGTTGAAGAAAGTTCAGCTATGCCTGAAATGTCTCTTGTACCTTCGATGGTGATCGATAATCCTGAGCCTATCTCTGCAGTTCCTGGCCTATTCGAAGAAGAAACTCCAATGCCTAAATTAATTGGTGGCGAAGATGAAGAGGATGATGAAGATGATGATGAGGATGACTTTGTATTCTCTGCAAGCAGTCATAGTTCAAAAGGTAATGATGATGATGATGATGCAGGAGGATCTGGGATTAAAGTTACAGAAGCTGCAAATGAAAAAGTCGTTGATGATTTGATGAACGACACAATCAATGAAGAAAGTGGTGAAGCTGAAGGTAAGGGGGAGTCGAGTAAGACACAGATTGTAGAGCATCATGAGCCTTTGTTTGTGAATCTAGATGCGTATAAGGAAATGTTGAAAGGTGTAAACCCTGAAATTTCCTTCGACTTTGAAGAGGACTTAGAATCGTTTGATATCAATAAACAACAAGATTATAAGTATGATTATGTTGAAGATGCTGATATCTACGACAGAGTTGAGGTTGAAGAATGTTCGGATAATGAAGAGGTTCCTGAAGATACTTCGAAACTTCCAACGTTAATTGAGTTCTTTGCTGCTGAGAATAGAGATGAATTACGTCAAAAAGTGACTGAAGCGGTGAATGATAATGTATTTGAATGTTTGAGGAAAGAAGCTGAGCAGGAAGGCCAATCTAATGTTGATAAAGAAGGTCAATCGAATGTTGAAGAAATTGATCGTTCTAAATGGTTTAAAGATTCTCATGAAAGAAAATTCAAGAGGCCGCTGAAGTTCTTCCAACGAGATCGAAATGTTTCGCTTGGAGATATTATTAGTTGGGGTTTTCTTCCGCAAGTTAATGCTTATGCTATTCGAAGAGAATATGGCGTCCAGTATTTTGAACGTTTATATGACATAATGTCATTACCGTGGTGGGACGTTGATGAATTAGCAAAGGTGAGAGTCTTGGATTACAAGGTGAGAAAGAATGATACCGCGATGTGGGGCTACATCAAATATGAACAATTGAAGTCATTTCGAAAGTGGAAGCCACATCGTCCAAGGCGTGTTCAGAGAGTTGATCCGGAAACTGGGGTTGTAGAAATTATTCTGAATGTGAAGCCTCCGCGTACAATGAAGACAATTCCGATGCCAGAAATGGAGCAGGAATTCTATAAGGCTTTATTGATTGGGTTTACAGTTGCAGAACGACCGAAGCAATAATCACGTACAGAGCTGGTGGAGAGTTGAGAGATATTCATGTTTACGACCCGATGTGGTTAGTTAATTGCTCAGCGAAAGACATCGAATGTCTATTCATTAACAAGATTCGCTACTCGCCAGCAGATAAAGAGCAAGCTCTTCAGTTCCAACGTGTTGTATCACTATGCTTTCAGAAAGGTATCAACTCTGAAAGCAAGTGGAAATCATCGTGGTGGTCTTTAGACAAGAAGATGAAGAAGAAAGCGAAGCGTGAGCGTGAACGTGAGAATCAAAGGATGGAAGAAAATAGAGGAAAGTTTTTGAAGCAACAAGAAAAAGAAGAGAAAGCGAGGAAGAAAAAGAATGAAAAGATCAGAGTTGCGCTAAGTAGAAAGCCAAAACCGAAGGAAGAGAAATACAGAGCTGTTCAAAGACCTAAAGACCAAGACTGAAGACTGCGGCTCTATCCAAGGGGGAGTTTGTTGGTGCAGTATGTCTAAAGCCTATGTCTTAAGTCTAGGGTCTAAATATGTCAAGTTTGTATAGTTTAGGGGTCAAATTTGTAAAGTTTTAGTTTGTTTATTGTCTGTCCGTTTGAAACTAGTCCGTTTGAGTTTCAAACGGAAGGGTATGTAAGCTGGCCGTTTGAAACGGTGTGTGTTATTTCAAATGGTCAGGAATGCCTATATATAGGCTTGTGTGCTTTTCATTCCAAACGGCCAGATCTGAAGTGTACTGTTACTCTGCCAAATTTTCAAGTCAAAGTGAATGAGAAGCAAGTAGTTAAAGTATCTGCAACGTATCTTCACCTAATTTTCTACTTTTTCTAACTGATTCTACTCTGATTGAGTGTTTCCGCCACTAAATTAGTGTGTATTGCTCAAATTGACTCATTCTAGAGGTCAAACTGATCCTACAATTGGAATCAGAGCCAGTTGTGAGTGATTACACTTGAATCAGTTGGTTTTTCAGCTCAGAAAAGGATTACAGAACATTTGGCCGGTTAAATTGGACTGAATTTTTGACAGAGTGTGTAAAACTATCTACTAATCAATCCTTGTGAATATCAGATCTTGATTCAATCTAAAAATTAGAAAAATTGACTGAAAACTACCTTCCGTTTGAACGAAGATATGGTGTCCGTTTGAAATGTGTATCCCATCGTTTGAAAAATCAGGTTCCATCGCTTGAAAGTTGATCCCATCGTTTGAAATTAGATCCCATCGTTTGTAATGGATCCTATCGTTTGAAACCCACCGTTTGAACCTGATCCCACCGTTTGAACCTGATCCCACCGTTTGAACCTGATTCCACCGTTTGAACTTGATCCCATCGTTTGAAAAGTGACTGTCCGTTTGAAACTGTTGTGTAAACTACAATCTGTCGTTTGAGACTGTTTCACCGTTTGAACATTAGCAGTCCGTTTGAATCAACAGTCCGTTTGAAAATATACAATTCGTTTGAAATGGATAATCAGGATTTTTACAACATGTTTTCGGGAGTTGGTGCTACTCAAAGTCCGGCGAGCATCATGCAAAACGTCAGCTTAGAAAACGAATTGGGAACTATGCAGAAGCCGCCAAAGTTGATGAGTTTAGACGAGTATTCGGGATGGTCCGGGAGATTCAAGAACTGGGTGCAGGCTAATCATTTAGAATGCTGGATGAAAATCGAACGCAAATATGTTCCTCCGATGGATGGGTTGAATATGTTGAAAACTATCACAAGTCTTACAGAAGCGGAGCAAATAGAGTTTAAAGCAGAGAAGAAGATGGTTAGCATTCTGCAGCAAGCGATAAAAGAGGATATTCTAGTTCTGCTACAGCACGATGATAGTGCACAGTCGATATGGCAAGCTTTAGAACAAAAGTTTAAAGGCAGTGTGTCGATGATAAAGAGTAAGAAAGCACTGATAAAGAAAGAATTTGATATCTTCGCTGGAATTAAAGGCGAATCGACAAAGCAGCTGATTGAGAGATACTGTCATCTAGTCGTTGAAATGAGAAGGTTGAATATTGAGAAAACGAACAAGGAGTGGATAGACAAGTTATGTGATGCACTTCCCTATGAAGAATGGGGAACATATCTGATGATGTTGAAAAATAGTTCAGATTTTGTGAATTACAGTTTGAGTGTGTTTATTGAGAAAATAGAAGCTCATGAGCTGGAGCTGGAAAAAATAAAGAAGATGAATCCAGCAAATATGCCGCAAGATGTGTCATTGTATTATAAAAACAGTCCGACAGCAACAAATGTTCAGAGTCCGAAGATTCAGACCGGTTTTAGTGCAGACAACACCTCCAGTGCTACATCAAATGCTTATCAGTCAAGCCAGTCTACTCCATTTGCCAACTTTGAACCAAATGTTAAAGTTTCAGAATAGAATTCGCCTCAAAGTTCTACAGGGTCAAACCAGCAGGCATTTGTATCTGGGGTGCAGTGTAACATTGCTGTCAACATCAAGAACGTAAATGAGATCACCGAGAATGCAGCCAAGCAGCACATTGCTTTACTGGCATCAGTTTGGAAGCTTATGAAGGTTTGGTAGCTGGAAGGATCGGTAATCCCGATATGACTAAAGAGGATTACGATCAGATCGATCCGGAAGAACTTGAACTGATAGATATAAAGTGGTGCATGGCGAGTCTGGTACGAAGAGCTCAACGCTTTATGGAGATCACTGGTAGAAGCAGTTTATCAGGCCCTGATCAGAAGTTAGGGTTCGATAAGTCAAAGGTTACCTGTTTTAAGTGCAAAGAACGAGGTCACTTCAAGCGCGAATGTCCCAATCGTGAAGTGCAGAATCATCAAAACCCGTTTACAAACGATTATTACAGACAAGCTATATATCATCGACCAAATCAACAACCTGCTGTTCAGAGGCCTCAAATTGAGAACAAACCAGAGAAGGCACTTATCGTAAACCAAGATGATGAAAAAGTTGCATCTGGGTTTAGTTGGGACAAGTATATTCCAGGAAAGGATGATCAAGCAATGATAGCTGAGGTAGTTGAGATTATCGAGACAGTTGCAGAGTCGAAGGTTATCGATGAGGTAGTTACTAAGAAGGTCGGTGAAGTAGTTTCTGAGAGTGTTGTTGTTTCTGGTTCTGAAGTGGTTGAGGAAGTAGTTACTGAGATGGTAGATGAAGTTTCTGAAGTGGTGGTTGAAGAAGTTGTTGAGGTTGGTGATCAAGTGATTCCGGAGGTTGTTGAAAAGGTTTCTACAGATAGTTCTGCAGAAGCTGAGGAATCAGTGACTGAAGTTCATCTATTTTCTACTTTTTCTTACTGATTCTGCTCTGATTGAGTGTTTCCGCCACTCAATTAGTGTGTATTGCTCAAATTGACTCATTCTAGAGGTCAAACTGATCCTACAAGAAGAAGTAGTATCCTTACATGGAGTTCCGCTCTCCATTGTATCGGATAGAGCTAGTCGTTTCACTTCCCATTTCTGGACTAGTTTTCAGAAAGCAATGGGAACCCGACTAAATTTAAGTACTGCATATCATCCACAATCAGACGGACAAAGTGAAAGAACAATACAAACTCTGGAAGACATGCTCCGGGCATGTGTGATTAATTTCGGTGGAAATTGGGATGACCTCCTACCTTTAATTGAATTCTTCTATAACAGTAGTTATCATTCAAGTATCGAAGCTGCCCCATTCGAAGCACTGTATGGACGCAAGTGCCGAACCCCAATTTGTTGGGCAGAAATAGGAGAAAGACAATTATCAGGACCTGAAATTGTGCAAGAAACCACTGACAAGATAACTCAAATCAAAGAAAGACTGAAAACGGCCCGAGATCGTCAGAAAAGCTATGCAGACAATCGCCGCAAGCCGCTAGAGTTTCAAGTCGGAGACAGGTACTTTTAAAAGTTTCTCCTTGGAAAGGAATCATACGATTTGGTAAGAAAGGAAAGCTGAGTCCAAGGTACGTAGGACCATTTCCAGTAATTCAACGAATAGGACCAGTTGCTTGTCGTTTACAACTACCAGAAGAACTAGCTGGGGTACATGATGTATTTCATGTATCCAATCTCAAGAAATGTCTATCAGACGAATCCCTGGTAGTACCTCTTCAAGATGTAGAGGTAAATGAAAGGTTAAAATTTGTAGAGAGGCCACTGCAGATAGAAGACAGAAAAGTCAAATTTCTCAAGCACAAAAGACTAGTGCTGGTCAAAGTCAAGTGGGATTCAAAAAGAGGACCTGAATATACTTGGGAGCTAGAATCAGAGATAAAGCGAAAATATCCTCACTTATTTCAATAAATCTCGAGGACGAGATTTTAATTAAGGTGGGGAGGATGTAAGGATCTTCAAAAATGTCCCTAAATAACCCATAAATACAAAATCGGACCTTGAAACCCTACTGTTCATGAAAAATCAAGAAAATTTGGGTTTCAGGCGGGCCGCGTAAGGGTAAGCCTATGGCTTACGCGGGCCGCTACAACTCGATAACTAACCGGATAAGTTTTAAGGTTTCCAGACGGGCCGCGTAAACCATAAGGTATGTTTACGCGGGCCGCGTCAACTTAAGTTTGACCGGATAAGTATTCCGGGGCCACGTGTTGACCAGCTGGGGACCTACTCATGACCAATTAAACCTACGCCTAGACTAGGCGGCCTCGCGGGCCGCGTAAGATGTATGTGTGGGTTTACGCGGGCCGCGTAAAACCCATTTTCAGGCTATAAATAGCCTAGCTCAGGGGCTTTCATTCTGTGTCGACGAAACTTTCCAAAAACGAAGTTAGGCTGTTCAAAATCATAAATTCATATAGTGAGGTACTGCTACGATACCGGGTATTAACTCGATCGCTGTTATGATTCAATGTCCGATCGATTAAAACTATCCGATGAATGTTTAAGTGCTGCTCAAATTAGGGTTTATACTTTGTCATTCGTCGTTAATTCGATGGATGTTTAAGTATTGCACTTTGTCATTTATCGTGAGGGTTTGATCTCGTGAGTTGTCGTAAATGCTGTATTAGTTACTAACCTGGTTCGTGTGCATTGTTATTTAAATTAGGTTACCAGGATAATCAATAGGCTAAGCTTTGCCCGTATAAATCTGCAATATGAGTCATTCTCTTTTTACCAAATTTGCTTTCAAAATCATGTTTAGTTTTAAAGTTATACTTACAGGGACTAAGTCTTTGTAATCACCAAGTTACAGCCGGTATGTGGGGTTTTGTATACATTACTTGATAACCGTCACCATTGGACAACGAGTTAGCCAAGGGGTGATATGACCACAGTCACAGACAATTGGACAACGAGATAGCCAATAGGTGGTCGAGTGACAAATACTTTGGGTATATGGTTGATAAACAGAAACATTGTAATCGCTCTTAATACTGTAAATTATAACTAAACACTGTTTTAACAAAAAGAATGATTCACTTAGTATTTTCCCGCTGACAAAACCTTTTTCAAACATGTTTCAGGTGATCTGTTGTGATCCAGGAAAAGTGCCGTGAAGCACTACAAGCTTAAGGAAGTGGCTCAAAATAAAATAAAGAAACATGTTTTGTAAAAATAAAGATTTCCCAGTGAAATCACTTTATTGTAAATTACAGGGTTTTATCCCTAAATTATATAATAAATTAAACGGGCATTTCAAGTATTAAAATGATCCTGATAAAGTCTTCTGCTGTTGCATTTATTAAATAACACAGGATTCCTGTCCCGCGGCTCTTGAGCGGGTCAAACCGGGGCTAGGGTCGTGACACTTTCCCCAAATGTAGGCATTGACTTGTTAAGGACAATGTTTTTATTTTTTTTTTTTTTAACTTTTTACCTTGCACAAAATAGTATCAACCATGAGCAAAAATCTTCTAATTTACCAGTGTCAAAGAGTGCAGTGAATATCTAATTTATTTATTTAAGGAAAAGAAAAAAAGGTTTTAGAGTCATTTAAAAGAATTTTGTCGGTAATAAAGGTGTTTTTATGGTAGTTGAATATAAAAGTTTAGGTGGTAATGAATGATTGGTGGAATCTAAGATCACTCGGTGTGTGGCTCGTCCCGAGACGTCGTGGGGCGGCGACAAGCCTCAACACCATTTCCACACTTTCGGCGTCGTCAAGATCGGCCAAGGGAGACGATGGGACGCACACAAAATGACAAAAAAATTGAACGTTGGAATGTAGCCGTTGTAAAAAAAGTTATTTTTCTCAATCCCACTTTATAAATATACACCATTTATTCTCCCACTTTTAACCCAAAATCTTTCCAATCTCTCTCATATTTTTATACACCATCATAAGGCATGTCTTCTTCTTTTTCATCGTGGTGCTCGTCATCTTCGGGTGAGGGCGAATAATTTTTTGCAAACTTTATTATGCACGCAACGCAGATGATCATGGAGGAGGACGAAGAGGCAGAAACGTCGTCACAACCGCAAACTAGGGCAACGACCTTAAACCGAGACCGAGAAGGTATTTTTTTAGTGTATCTTTATTTAAATTTAATAATATATTTAATTTTTTACAGTGTTAATAATGAATTTAATTTATTTTTCGTTGTTAATATATAGCCGGCCGTGATAATTTAGTGGCCGATTATTTTGCCGATGAACCTGTGTACACGGACGCGATGTTTCGATGTCGGTTTCGAATGAGTCGTCAACTGTTCTTACGTATCGCAGAGGACTTGGCGCAGTCTGATCTGTTTTTCACACTACGATACGACGCTAGGGGCCGTAGGGGATTCACCACTTTACAGAAATGTACGTCGGCCATTCGCCAACTGGCATATGGGACGGCACCCGATTCATTGGACGAGTATTTAAGGATGTCCGAAAGAACTGCACGTGAATGTTTGCACAGGTTTTGCGAATGGACCGTGAAGTTATATAGCGAGAAATATATACAGAAATCAAACGCAAACGACGTCTAAAAATTATATCAAGCACACAAACAAAGACACGGTTTTTTAGGAATGCTCGGGAGCATTGATTGCATGCACTGGCCGTGGCAGAACTGCCCTACTGCCTTGCAAGGTCAATATACTCGGGGCGATCATGGTCATCCAACTATAGTTCTAGAGGCTGTTGCGTCACAGGATCTCTGGATTTGGCATTTTTTTTGTCTGTCTGGTTCACTAAACGACCTTAACGTCATCTACCAGTCACATATATTTGACGATGTAATAGCAGGAACAGGTCCAGACACCTGTTTTATGGTTTCGGGGGTGGAATACAGGCGAGGTTATTACCTTGTGGATGGTATATACCCAACGTACTCTACAATCGTTAAAACTATTCCGCACCTGACAGATAATAAAAGAAAGAAATTTGCGAAGTTTCAAGAGGGAGCAAGAAAAGGTATTGAACGGTGTTTTGGGGTTCTACAAAAAAAAATGCCATATCATTGAACATCCATCACTTTCTTTTACACCACAGAGGTTGCGATACATTATGTATGCTTGTATCTTGCTGCATAACATGATCATCCAAGACGAAGGTAGAGCGATTTGTGACTACGACGAAAATGCGTCTAACGAGAATTCTGTTCTAGTGAGTTTGGAACAACAGGAATTAAACGGATTCTCTCTACGTAACGAGTACACACATCAAAACCTACAAGCGGACTTAGTGGAATACATTTGGAACAACGCACAAAACGAACTTAACAACGACATGTTGGATGAAGACTAGTAGTTTTTATAATTTTTTTAAGAATATGTTGGTTTTTTAATGTAATATTGGAATTAATATTTATTTTAGAGTTTAAATTAATTTTAGTTATATATATATATATATATATTGCATATTTAATTTGCCAAAATAAAAAAATAAAAATTAAGTTGGTGGGGTAGGTTCATCCTCCATTTCCTTGGTTCTATTTTTGGAGAGACATCCTCCAAGTACTATGACGTGACGCTGAGGTGAAAGGTCATCCTCCAAGGACTACCCTCACTCACCCATACCGAGTAGCCTAAGGTACTTTCATTGAGCACCCCTCCCACCCTAAGTTTGTTGGTTTATTTGAAAAAGACAAAAAAAAAAAAAGAAAGGTTTTTACGAGCATTCACATCCCATTCTCCATCCTCGAATATATAACTTAGTTAAAAACATATTTTCTTAAATTTATATATCAATTTTGAGCAACATTCTATAACACATTCCCAATATCAATATTTATCTGTATTCAATTAAATAATATTTCTTTATTATTCTTTATATTATTTTTTTCTTTTTCACACTCACACCATACTCTTAAAAAGTAAATAAAAAAGATATGAGGATTAAAGGTTGGAATCAAACTTGAGGCACTTGCTATTATTACATTATAAAGAAGCAATTTTTTTGTGTATTAGAAGTTGTACCCCAAGTTTGGGGAGTTTTTCAAAAAAAAAAAAAAAAACCTTGATTTTTCATTTTTAACCTAAACATTTCATATCTTATATTTTAACCCCTTTTAATTTTTTTTTTACTTTTAACCCAAAGTTTTCTATCTTTTATAATTTAACACAACACTTTATTATTTACAACTTTGGTCCCCATACTTTTTATCTTTCGCAAGTTTTTCGTTTAACGTTTAGTTCTAAATTTTGCGAGTTAACATGTCGTTGCGTATATGTGAGGTTCAACGTTTTTTGCTCTATTTTTTCATATTTGACAGACCCGTTGCAACGCGTCCATTTTTTCCCTTTTGAAAAGTTCGCCGCAACGGGCGGGTCCTAGATCGACTAAGTTATTATTTTCTGTATTTTACGTTTTTAGTTAATTTCTTCGCATTAACACACTGTAACGGGTGTGCGTGGTTCAACGATTTTAGTCTGCTTTTCGTTCAGTGTAATTTTTACCATTTTATCTTTTTTATTTTTACGATGTTGAGAGTCGATGTCGTTGTGACGTTGGTGCTCCTCGGCACGGTTTTAAGAACATTTTTAACCTATTAAATTTTTTTACTAATATTTTGTTTCGGTTTACCCCTACACTTCCTTTACTTAAAAACTATTTTTTACGTGCATATTTTATGTACGAGTATGTGTAAATATGATTTGTTCTACATTCTGATGTAAACTTTTTTTTATAAACGAGTCAGATCAAATATAATACGTTTTCGTTTAAAGAAACCATTTTTACGTGCATATTTTTATGTACGTTTTCGTATAAATTCAAGTTGTTCTATGTTTCGACATAAACTTTTTTAGGAAATGATTCAGGTCAAATATAATATGTTTTCGTGTTTATTTTATGTATGTTTCGTAAAGTTTGTTTCGAACCGAGTGTAGTCAAATTATGGTTTCTTTTTCTCCCTTTTTTTCGAAAGCTCTAATTAATCTCTTTCGATTACCGGTACATATTTTCCTTCATACCCATTACGTTTTCTATGTATGAGTTGGGTCACATATAATACGTTATGTTTGTTCGATATGAATTTGATTTACTTTACGTTTGATCCAATCACAATGCTTATACAGGTTACATTGAGTTCAACTGGATATGTCAAAATGTGTTTTCATATGGTTAATGCATCATATAACGTTTGGACTAATCTATTCAATGTTTACGATGTACCCGCGCCGCAACGCGGGCGGGTCTTAACCCTAGTTATATATTATAAATTAGCAAGTTTTTTGTGCATAACAAGTTGTACATTATGCTTTGGACATTTTTCATAAAAAAAAAACTTGATTTTTAACTTTTAACCCAAAGGTTTTTACCTTTTGCAATTTTAACCCTATATAATTTGTTTTTTTAACTTTAACCCAAAACTTTTCATTATTTGCAATTTAACTTCACAAATTTTGTCACTTATACTTTTCATCTTTCGTAAATTTTTGTTTTACGTATAGTTCTAAATTTTTCGAGTTAATACGACGCAACGTGTATGTGTGGTTCAATGTTTTTGCCTCTATTTTTCCATGTTTGACAGGTTCGTCGCAACACGCATATCCTAGGTCGAGTCAGTGTTGGTAGTTGATGCCGGTTGTGTGACATTAGTACTATTTGACACCGTTTTACGCCCCGCTGCAACGCGAGGTATGCTTTGGGGGGGGGGTGTTTCAAAGAAAAAATGGTTATGCATATGGTTCTCATAATGTTGGCTTTGGGGGTTTTCAAAAAAAAAATGATTTTTTTTTTACTTTTCACCCAAAAGTATTTCATAAATTACTTTTAACCCAAAACTATTTGTTTTTTTTTTTACTTTTTACCCAAAACTTTTTATCTTTTGCAATCTATCCTCATAACTTTTTTTACTTTCAACTTTGGTCCTTTATAGTTTTCATTTTCCGCAAATTTTTCGCTTTATGATTGGTTCTAAATTTTGTGACTTAACATATCGCAACGTGTGTCTTTGGCTTAACTTTTTTACGTTTCGTTCTAAATTTTGGGAGTTAACACGATGCAACGTGCGTGTGCGGGTGAACGTTTTACATTGTCTATTTTTTCCCCGTTTGACAGGTTTAACATAACATTCGGGTCCTAGATCGACTTAGTTATAACTAAAGAATCTCCGCCTCATTGCGGCGGGTCGCAATCCTAGTTTAAAAAAAAAAGTAGGGATGGGGACGGGGGAATGAGACTGAGGATTAAAGGTTGGAATCAAATACGAGCATTCACATTCCATTCTCCATGTCTCAAACCCCCGCCCCACCATACCCCACGATCTTAGCTGCATAAGTGTTCTCTTTCTCTATGGTTTTTTTCTCCAAATTTAAAAATGTGAATGATATAGATTGGATATGTTGGTGTAGTTTTAATTTTTCTATCTTTACGGCTCGGACTGTCCATTTAGGACTTTGAGTTGTAATATTTTCTTGGAAAAATTACAAGTTTTGTCCTTTATCTATATACCACTTTTCAGGCGGTGTCCTTTTCAACGAATTTTGACAGGTTTTGCCCTTTACAGGGAATTTTGTTGCACGTTTTGTTCTTTAACCCTAACTCAATTATATTTTTTTGTTAAATCTGGTCAAACATGGGTAGTTTGGTCTTTTTACCCATTTTTTATAAATCTTTTTAATGTATAAAACAAAAAGAATTTATAAAAAAACTAATAACATTTTTCTTTAAATTAAGAAATCTCTCTCTCTATAAACACACAGTGCTTTTTCTCTCTCTCAACCTTCATTTACCACCACCATCTCCCACCACCACCACAACCATCTGCCATCACCTTAGCCTTCACCTTTGTCACCCTCCCCACCTTCCCTATCACCGTCACCACCGCCACCTTTCTCTCTACGCACCGCCACCCACTATCCCCTACCCACACCATCTGCCATTGTCCCCCATCCTCTATGTCAACTGATCTAACCACCGTCTTCACCTACACCCACCTACGCCATCACTCACCCCACCACTACCACCACTTACCCTACAATTATATCTTAACTTATTTCAATTGAGTTCAAATCAAATAAAATAACATAATCTACAGTTTGACATAAACCCTAATACCCAAATCGAATATGAATGGTGAAAGTTGACCTGACATCTCGTAATAATGCAAGTGAGATCATTAAGAGGAGGTAAGGGCATATGATTCTGTAAATGGGAGGCCATTAATCGCTGAAAAAGCATCTCGTATGCCAAATAGAACCATCCTCTTAGCCACTCCATCCACCCTAACGCTTCCTTCTTGCCGTCACCGACACGGTGGCGGTGTTGTCACCGGTATCTTTAGAGGACGCCAGTGTTGCAAGAGAATATTAGATCTGTCTGGTTTGGCTTTACTGACTAGGTTTCGTGTACAGATACTCTGTACAGATACGACATTTTAGGGCTCAGATCTGGTATCAAAGTGATGAAATGACAGAATTGAAGAAGATGAAATGGAGATTTACAGGTACAGATCCAGAAACGTTCTGGTTGTCGATTGTTGTGTAATTGCCGGACATCATTTTGAAGAATCTCCGGTGAGATGTTGTCGGCGATTGTTGTGTTATACACACACATATATATAATTTTTTGAAATATTTTTAAAGAATAAATTACAAGCTTTTCCTTTAAATAAGTAAAAAGACTAAATTACCCATGTGTAATAAGATTTAACAGAAAAATTTAACTTGGTTAGGCTCAAAGGACGTAATTTGCAACAAAATTCTCTATAAAGGACAAAACCTGTCAAAATTCGTTGAAAAGGACACCGCCTGAAAAGGGGTATATAGATAAAGGACAAAACTTATAATTTTTCCTATTTTCTTTTATAAACCTTTTATTTTTTAACAACATACTAATTACTTTTAGATACTCATTTTACTTTGGCATCTTACAATAAACACCTTACATTTTTACCATGTCTCTTTAGACTCATATCATATTGAAAAAAAATTACTTAACGTTGAATCTTTGTCATTAAATAAAACTAGTAATAAGACCAGCTCGCGTTGCGGTACGGGTACATCGCAGACGTTGGATGGATTAGTCCAAACGTTACGTGATGCATTAATCATATGAAAACGCATGTTTTGATGTATCCGATTGAACTCAATGTAACATATACTTGCATAGGGATTGGATCAAAACGTAAAGTAAATCAAGTTAATACCGTACAATCATAACGCATTTATACCGTCAAGTCAAAACGTATTATATGTGACCCGATTCATATGTAGGAAACATACAAAATAAAGCACGAAAACATATACACTAAATTTGCGTCGAAACGTAAAAATGCAAATTTTAAAAGTTGAAGAGTCGGTATAAAGCATACGTGCCAAAAACGTAAATTACCAAAGTATAGGTAAAAATGTAAGTTACAAATGTAGGATGTAAGAAAAGGAAAAATTTTATGTGCCAAAAATGTAAATTATCAAAGTACAGGTAAAAATCTAAGTTACAAATGTAGGATGTAAGAAAAGGAAAAATTTTATGTGTCAAAAACGTAAATTACCAAAGTATAGGTAAAAATGTAAGTTACAAATGTAGGAGGTAAGAAAAGGAAAAAAATTATGTGCAAAAAATATAATATACCTTATCTTGTTGATAAGGTATGCCCTGTTTGTCATAAGGCATGCTTGGATTATTTTGGAGAGCATACCGTTCATTGTAGAGAGCTTCCATGGTTTAAATGCCGACATGATTTGGTTAGGGGATGTCATTTTTGACCTATTCAGGCGCGCTGGTATTTCTGCTAAGAAAGAGGCACCCGTTAATTTCTTAACTGACCCGTTGGAAGGGAGATCTACCATTCGACCAGCCGATATTCTGGTCTTTGGATGGGTTGAAGGAAAACATGCATGCGTGGATTTAACAGGGGTTTCCCCGCTTATGGGATTTTTTTACCCCGCTTTCACGGTGTGTCAGGCTACTTCGGGTAAAGTGACCAAACATGAGAAAGCGTGCCTTGACAACCAGCACGTGTTTATACCATTTGCTTTTGATACTTTTGGTTTCCTGGTGCCAGAGGCTGTGGAACTTCTTTAGTCGAGTTCAAAAGGATCATGCATATTCGATTGATTGGTCTGAGGTCAGGGGCGGACCCACGTTAACCGGAACGGGGTCCCCGGACCCTAATCTTTTTTTAAAAAGTAGTAGAAGCGGTATGTAAAATTTTCTATGGACCCCATAAAATTTTTTAGTTGGACCCCATAACAATAAGAGTGAGTCTGGTGCACTGGTAAAACCCTTTGTTTACACACAAAAGGTTCCGGTTCGAAACCTGTAAGTTCCGTTTTTTGGTGTGTTTTTTTTTCTTTTTTTTTTTAATTTGATTTTTAATTGGGGTATTCTAATAGCCTTTCAAAGCAATTTGATTTTATAATCAGATCACAAAGGACGCTCGTTTCTCCTTTCTCCTCCTGCGTACAGACATCAAGCATCAATATTCAAGAAAACCTTCAACCTTCCTCCGGCCTCCCTCCTCCTCCGCGGCTCCGCCTCCGGCCTCCCACCGCCGGCTCCCCTTCCTCTGCCCTCTCTGCCTATCGCTGCCCTATCCGCCTCCACTCACTGGTAAGAATTTTTTTATCTTTAACTAGAATTTTGGTATATATCTCTATGTTTAAGGACTTTTTTTGATATGAATATTTCTATGTATGTCACGGCCCCCGACCCGGTTTGACCCGTTTCAGGAGCCGCGGGACAGAAATCCTGCGGTACTTAAATTTTTAGGCGACAGCGGAAGTCTTTTTAAAAACAGGATCATTCAATAATTCAAACTGCCCGTTTTATAACTGAGGGATAAAATCCCATAATTTACAATAATGTGATTTCTCCGGGAAATCTTTATTTTCGAAACATGTTTCTTTTATTTATTTACACTGAGCCACTTTTCTAAGCTGGGAGTGCTTCACGGCACTTCTCTTTCTTTGCTCACAACATATCACCTGAAACATGTTTGAAAAAGGTTTTGTCAGCGGGGAAATACTGAGTGAATCATTCATTTTACTAAAACGACACATTAGTTATAATTCACAGTATTAAGAGCGATTACAATGTTTCTGATTATCAAACCAACTACCCACGGTACTTTACCACTCGACCCAATGGCCCACCTTTCTAGTGGTGTCTGTGATTATGGTCATATCACCCATTGGCTGCCCCAATGTTGAAGATTATCAAGTAATGTATACAAAACCCCACATACCGGCTGTAATATGGTGATTACAAAGACTTAATCCCTGTAATTATAACTTTGAAAATAACTTGGAGTTTTGTAAAACAGTTGATAAAAAGAGAATGACTCACATTGCAGATTTAACGAGCAAGATATAAGCCTACTGATTTGCCTGTGATTAACCTAATTTAACACAATGCACACACAAACGGGTTAGTAACTAATACAGCAGTTACGTCAATTCACGAGATCAAACCCTCACATCGATTAACAAGTGTGATACTTAATAATTCAATCGGATTCACAACGAATAACAGAGCATAGTCCGAATTCGAACAACACTCAAATATTCAAGTCGAAATCACGACGAATAATCAAAGTACAAGATCAATTTGAGCAGCACTCGGACAATCGTTGGATAGTTATAATCGATCGGACGTTGAATCGTAATAGCGATCGAGTTATTACCCTGATTGCGGCAGCACCTCGTGATTCGTGTGTGTTTATTGTAGTGTAACAGCTCTAACTCTACGTACAGACAACAACTTTACGTCGTTTTCATTTCTCAGTTCAAGTCCCAAGGTCGGCTATTTATACTAATTTTTGGGACTCGCTTACGGACCGTATGCCTGATCCCCTTACGGTCCGTAAGCTAAGCAGTCTAATTATAGGCTGCCTAGGCTCGGGACTAGGCTTGCTGAATCAAAATTTCAGCCAATCAGATGCTAGCAACGTTTTATTTTAGATAATTATTAAACTAGGGTTTGCCCCCTTTGTGTTTTAGGGGCCCTGATCCTGATTCCGATTATTCTGAAAATTCTAGGGCTAATGCAGAATTACTTAGGGGTCTCAATTAGGGTTTTCTTATTGACTAATTATCATCTTAATTATTGATTTTAGTGACAGTTGTTACATCCTCCCCATCTTAAGAAAAATCTCGTCCTCGAGATTTACTGAAATAGATGAGGGTACTTTCGCTTCATCTCTGATTCCAGTTCCCAAGTGTACTCTGGTCCTCTCCTAGATTCCCATTTGACTTTTACTAGCACTAGTCGTTTGTGTTTGAGAAACTTAATCTTCCGATCTTCTATTTGTAGGGGTTTCTCTACGAATTTCAGCTTTTCATTTACCTCTATATCTTGAAGAGGTACTACCAGGGATTCGTCTGATAGACATTTCTTGAGATTGGATACATGAAACACATCATGTATTCCAGCTAATTCTTCTGGTAGTTGTAAACGATAAGCTACTGGTCCTATTCGTTGGATCACAGGGAATGGTCCAACATATCTTGGACTCAGTTTTCCTTTCTTACCAAATCGTACTACTCCTTTCCAAGGAGATACTTTTAATAGTACTTTGTCTCCGACTTGGAATTCTAACGGCTTGCGGCGATTGTCTGCATAGCTCTTCTGACGATCTCTAGCAGTCTTTAGTCTTTCCTTGATTTGTGATATCTTGTCAGTAGTTTCTTGTACAATCTCTGGACCTGATAATTGACTTTCTCCTATTTCTGCCCAACATACGGGAGTTCTGCACTTGCGTCCATACAATGCTTCAAATGGAGCAGCTTCGATGCTCGAATGATAACTATTGTTATAGGAGAATTCAATTAATGGCAAATGGCTATCCCAATTACCACCAAAGTCAATTACACATGCTCGGAGCATGTCTTCCATTGTTTGTATTGTCCTTTCACTTTGTCCGTCCGTTTGAGGATGATATGCAGTACTTAAATTAAGTCGAGTTCCCATTGCCTCTTGGAAACTTGTCCAGAAACGGGAAGTGAAACGACTATCTCTATCCGATACAATGGAGAGTGGGACTCCATGTAAGGATACTACTTCATCTACATACAACTTGGCTAACCTTTCCATGCTAAAGGTTTCCTTCATTGGTAGAAAATGAGCTGATTTGGTTAATCGATCCACAATTACCCAAATAGCATCATTACCTTTTCTGGTTTTGGGTAACTTAGTAACAAAGTCCATTGTTATGAGTTCCCATTTCCATACAGGCATTTCTAACTGTTGTAGTAGTCCTGAAGGTTTCTGGTGTTCGGCCTTAACTTGCGAACAAGTAAGACACTTGGTTACATATTCAGCTATGTCCTTTTTCATTCCTACCCACCAGAAATTATTTCTTAAATCTTGGTACATCTTATTGTTTCCTGGATGTACAGTATACCTAGATTTATGTGCTTCTTCTAGAATTTTATTTCTTAATTCTCCCTGCTTAGGTACCCAAATTCGTTTCTTGTGGAATCTCCAAATTCCATCCTTTCCTTGTTCTAGTTCCTTTAGGTAACCTTTCATTCCTTCGGCATCGTCCTTGATTGCCGTTCCCTGAACTTTCTTTAATTGTTCCATTAAATCTAATTGTAGATTTAACCTAAGAGCACGGACTCGTTTTTGCTTTTCATGATACTTACGACTTAAGGCATCTGCGACTACGTTTGCCTTTCCTTCGTGATATTGAATATCACAGTCGTAATCACTTAGGATTTCCATCCACCTTCTTTGCCTCATGTTTAGCTCTTTTTGCCCAAATATATACCTTAAACTTTTATGATCTGTATAGATAGTAAACTTACTTCCGTACAAATAATGTCTCCAAATCTTAAGGGCGAAAATTATGGCTCCTAACTCTAGGTCATGAGTTGTATAATTTTCTTCGTGCTTTTTCAACTGTCTGGAGGCATATGCAATTACCTTTTTGCGTTGCATCAACACACATCCATATCCTAATTTTGAAGCATCACAGTATATTTCAAAATCTTCGGTTCCATCGGGTAAAGCTAAGATTGGAGCGTTCGTCAATTTGTGCTTTAGAATCCTAAAAGCTTCCTCTTGTCGAGGTCCCCATTCAAACTTAACTGCCTTACAGGTTAGCTTAGTCAAAGGTACAACTATCTTAGAGAAGTCATTAATAAATCGTCTATAATATCCAGCTAATCCTAGAAAACTTCTAACTTCCATAGCCGTTCGTGGAACCTTCCAATTGGTGACTGCTTCTATTTTAGCAGGATCTACGTGAATTCCTTCGTGATTCACCATATGTCCTAAAAATTGTACTTCCTGCAGCCAGAATTCACACTTCGAGAATTTGGCATAAAGCTTTTCCTTTCTTAACAAGGTTAAGAGTGCATGCAGGTGTTCACAATGTTCTTCCTGACTTTTGGAATAAATGAGTATATCGTCAATGAATACAATTACAAATTTATCCAAGTATGGTTTACAGATTCTATTCATCATGTCCATAAATGCGGCTGGAGCATTTGTTAATCCGAAGGGCATGACTGTAAACTCATAATGACCATACCTAGTTCTGAAAGCAGTTTTAGGTATGTCCTCCTCTTGCACTTTCAGCTGGTGATATCCAGATCTTAAGTCTATCTTAGAGAAATACCTAGCTCCTTGCAATTGATCAAAAAGATCATCAATCCTAGGTAGTGGGTATTGATTCTTAATTGTAACCTTATTTAATTCCCTATAATCGATACACATTCTCATCGACCCATCTTTCTTTTTCACAAACAACACTGGTGCACCCCAAGGGGATGAACTAGGTTGTATAAATCCTTTGCTTAGTAATTCATCTAACTGCTTTTTCAATTCTAGCATTTCAGTAGGTGCTAATCGATAAGGTGCCTTAGCTAGTGGTGTAGTACCTGGAATTAGATGAATTCTAAACTCTACTTCCCTATCCGGTGGTAACCCAGGTAATTCTTCTGGAAAGACATCTGGGTATTCTGAAACTATAGGGATGTCCTGGAGTTCCTTACTTTTAGTGTTAATGATTACAGAAATCATATACACCATTTCTTGTTTCCTTGAATAACTAGCCATTTTCATTACAGAAATGAATTTTAATGGCTTTCGAGGTCTATCTCCTATAATTAAGATTACTTCTCCTGTGGGGGTACGGATTTCTACGGAATTCTTATCACACATGATTCGAGCATGGTTGGCGACTAACCAATCCATTCCTAATACTATATCGAATCCGGCTAAATTCATAGGTAACAGGTTTGCAGAAAACTTATGGCCTAATAGTTCTATCTTTCCTTCTTGCAATACCTTATCTATGCTGACAGAATTTCCATCTGCCGTTTCGACTGTAAAAATCTGCCTAAGGGTAGTTAAAGGTAAGTTAAGAGCTTGGCAGAATGCAGTATTAATGAAACTTTGGTTTGCACCAGAGTCAAATAATACTTTTGCATAGACGTTATGCACTAAGAACGTACCCGCTATCACGTCTGGAATGAGTTCGGCTTCTTGAGTGGTCAGCTGGAATGCGCGAACATTCTTCTTAGTTGCCCCTTCAGCTTGTTTGCCTTTGTTATCTGTGGCTTTAACCAATTTAGGGCATTCTGTTTTGTAATGTCCGGTTTCTCTACAGTTATAGCAAACTATGGCTTTCTTTTTGCAGTTATCTTCACTATGTCATAAAAATTGCAGGTTATATAGCATCTTCCAAAATGCTTTCTCTTGCAATTTCTGCAGAATGGCGGGGTTGAGGATTGCCCTGTTCCTCTCCTTTTAAAGCGGTTATTATTACCCGTACGAAATCCCTGGGTAATCTTCTGAGCCAATTCTTTCTTTCGATCTTCTTCTCTTGTGCGCACCACTTCATCGGTTAAGGTGTTAGCTAACTCTACAGCATCGTCAATAGTGCCTGGTCTTGCAGCTTTAACGATGTTACGGATTTCTCCGATTAATCCCCAAATATAACGGGAAATGAGTACCGGTTCTGGCGAAGCCAGGTTAGGTACCACTCTCGCATATTCGAAGAATGTCGAAGTATATCCTCGACAATCTACGCCTACCATACGATGACTCAGGAACTTTTTTGCCATTTGTTCCTTTTCGTATTCGGGACAGAATTTTCTTTCGACAAGACTCTTAAATTCGTCCCAATTCATCGCATAGGCCACTCTTCTTCCTTTTGCTTGTAGCACTGTGTTCCACCATTCTAACGCCCCTTCTTTGAACAAGTTTGACGCATACATAACTTGATCTTCTTCAGCACATTTACTTATTGCAATTACTGCTTCGGTTTTCTCTAACCATCGCAGTGTTGCAGTTGCTCCTTCATTACCTGCAAATTCTGCTGGTTTATAGGCAAGAAATTCCTTGTAAGTGTAACCAGGCGTTGCAGCTCTTATTTTCTTAGGGAGTGGGGCTTCTTGCAGATTGTTATCATGATTATCATGATTGCCGCCTCCATTTACACTATGGCTAAAATTATCTTCCTGAGTACGTTTACTAGGAATGATTTGTTGTGATTCAACAGGTTTCCTAGCAGCAGCCATGATTTCTGGAATAGCATTGGCTATCCCTTGAGTAATGATATTTTCAATATCTTGTCTAGTTATGTATTGGTTTTCCTGATTTTGCTCAGATTGATTCTCTTCATTAACTGGTTCATTACTAGCGTTTTCCATCTGCTAATTTATATTGATAGGAATTATTAGTATCTAATTATTGGTAACAAAATCAGCACAGATAACACATAGATTATTACAACATACAAATATAACCAAAATTGTCGATGCCTCGACTTCTGTTTTGTTTTATATATTATACCTGCTTCAATACACACCTTTTATCTTACATTGTTTTATTGCCCATTTTACAGAGTTAGTTTTACTGTATTAGTTATAATACAAACAAACTTTTCCAAACCCTCCCCACTATTCTTGGATTAACTGGCAGTTCAGTAGTGACGTTCCCTTTCGTCATACTTCCAGGAAATCTGCTCCCCAATTTCCCTGATCCTATTCCCAGTGCCTATCAGTTCTTCACCAAACTGATGCAGTTCAACTAAATTTTCATAGCTTATTGGCGGATTAGGGATAGGTTCTGGATCAAATTGTGGGAGAAAACTATAGGGACTATTAACTATATTCTGGAATTGCCAGTCTTTGGTCCACCATTCTTCCATTTGGCCTAATGGTCGTGTGTGTACTAGTGGGTCTGGAATCATTGGTTCTAGGTTTATTGGGAATTGGGCTGTAGCAGGATAAGAGAAAAGATTATTGTTGACAGGCTCTATGACATCACAATTGGCCAGTAGACGGTCTATTTCGTCCTGGAATGTGATCTCCTCCGGCTGTTTAGAGCTTTCTCCGATCTCTATTCCCTTTTGCTTTAGGTCTATCCCTATTTTTGTCCCTACTGGTTTGGAACTTTCTCCGGTTTCTATTTCCTTTCCCTTGCTCACACTTACAGGATTTTCTATTTTAGGGAGTCTCCTAGGTTTCCTTCTGCGCACTTTTCGCCACCCTACATATCTTCTCCTCTTTTTAGGTTTTGCTTTTTCCAGCGGTGGAGCTTGGAATTCCAGAGGTTCCTCTATGTCAGCAATGTAACCAGTGAAGTTGTGGGAGACTTCAATTGGCACAGGATAGAGGTTGAGGTTCTGAAATGCCTCGGATAGCTCACTCATGCTGTGTAGCATATATGCAAAAAATGCACAAAAATGTTAAGTTAAAACTTTGGAACAAAGCTTAACAAATAAACATTTTTTTTATTGCACACTAATTTGTACAACATAACAGCAAACAATACACACTCAGATTTATTTATTTATTTACTGGGAAGTACTTATT
Organism: Helianthus annuus; assembly: GCF_002127325.2. Classification (NCBI taxonomy): domain Eukaryota; kingdom Viridiplantae; phylum Streptophyta; class Magnoliopsida; order Asterales; family Asteraceae; genus Helianthus; species Helianthus annuus. The sequence continues at coordinate 129,600,231 of NC_035449.2, read as the reverse complement.
TCTAGATTTAGAGTTTAAAGATTTGCATTTTCTGCTACGGTAGCGAGCAGATACAGATTTGCCCATTTTTCATCTAGGTTATTTCCCCTGGTGGATTATAGCTAATTTCATGAATCTCTGGGTTAAACCTCACTCTCTTGGTTTGGGGTTTCTTTTTCTCTTGACCCTTCCTAATAATCAAATTCCTTTTCTCCGGTGTAAGTGGATTTTCATAATTTGCCTTACGAACAAAGATTCCTTCCTCTAACTCGATGGGAGATTTGGAGGAAGAGGTTCCCTGTTCTGTAGGTGTACTATCTAATTTGCGGTAGATAGCAGAAATCTTTTGTTTACCCATACTGTAATTTCAACAATTAATAAGTTAATGCACATATATTCACAGAATGACAAATAAAATTTTCCTAATTGTAATAGGCTTATATCAATTAGAACAGTGAGCTTAATCAGTAAGCTTAAAACAGTGGCTCTGATACCACCTTATTTCTGTCACGGACCCCGACCCGGTTTGACCCGTTTCAGGAGCCGCGGGACAGAAATCCTGCGGTACTTAAATTTTTAGGCGACAGCGGAAGTCTTTTTAAAAACTGGATCTTTCAATAATTCAAACTGCCCGTTTTATAACTGAGGGATAAAATCCCATAATTTACAATAATGTGATTTCTCCGGGAAATCTTTATTTTCGAAACATGTTTCTTTTATTTATTTACACTGAGCCACTTTTCTAAGCTGGGAGTGCTTCACGGCACTTCTCTTTCTTTGCTCACAACATATCACCTGAAACATGTTTGAAAAAGGTTTTGTCAGCGGGGAAATACTGAGTGAATCATTCATTTTACTAAAACGACACATTAGTTATAATTCACAGTATTAAGAGCGATTACAATGTTTCTGATTATCAAACCAACTACCCACGGTACTTTACCACTCGACCCACTGGCCCACCTGTCCAGTGGTGTCTGTGATTATGGTCATATCACCCATTGACTGCCCCAATGTTGAAGATTATCAAGTAATGTATACAAAACCCCACATACCGGCTGTAATATGGTGATTACAAAGACTTAATCTGTAGGTCCCCTTGAGTCTATGGATCGTCACAGAATCGTCTTTCCAATCAAGAGTGCGGAATCCTCTTGATCAGAATTAGCAGAAAAGTGTAGAAACAGAAATCAGCAATCACTTTCAAACCGGGTTTTCTATTGATTATCATTCTCACGAATTACAATCAATCCAAAACCCTAACAACCCTAAATTTCATCCAAGACCTAGTCCCTCACGAAATTGCTCTCTCAAACACTGTTTTGGCTGATTAACCTTAACCCTAATGTCTAACCTTGTTTATATAACACAAGGTTCACAACTAGGCTAGGTTAAAGACTCCTGGGCTGCGAATTGGACAGGCCCAATTCGCCCCCCATCACCCAATTCGTTGGGTTTAGTTAGCCCAAACATTACAACTAACTATTACAAAGCTAAACCCGCTAACCGTTTATCGTTTAACTAATTACAAGATATCCAAAGACCAAATCTAAGCTGTTGTCACAAATATGCACCAACAAACTCCCCCTTGACAATAGCTTCATAAAAACTTTGTCTTTAGTCTTTTGTCTTCGGTCTTCTTGCAATCTTCATGTAATCTTGCACTGTCTTTGGTCTTTGGATAGCGTCAGCTTCAATAGCTTCTGTCAGCAACAGACTCCCCCTAAGCTGATGCATCCAATCAAACTCTCATCTTCAAACTTCTCAGCAACAAACTGCTTCAATCTGTATACTATAAAACAAACATCTCGAGAAACCATAAGAATTTTTCAACAAGGTTAAATAAATTATTATTTTTCAAGAGATAGTTAAACTGTATCACAGATTAAGCTTTTTCAATTTCATCACCAACACGCAAAACTTTTGTCCAACACATAAGAACCTGCATGATTTAAAATTTTGAACTCACTTTCTAACACCGTCTCCCCCTATCAGTAACAATTCCTCCAAGAATAACAGTTTTCCGTACATTAAGAATTTTAAACAGAAAATGACACTATTTTTGGATTTTTATATTTTCTGAAAGCAAGTAAATAACAAAAACAATAAACACTCTATTTTTGTGAGAATCACTGGTAAGAAGATCATATCAGCACAATCAAACTGTTTGACACAAATTAGATAATTCTTTATTTAATTTTTCGTGAAGAACAGTTCAAGACGATTACCAGTATGTTTGTCCTCTTAAACAAAATGCATGAACATTTCAAGTACCATTACCGTATGATACGTTAAGGTAATTTTATTTTCTGAAATACAAGCGTGTCCCACTTCAGGATATACCCCCACGATCAAGGTATGCACAAAGATTCATCGTAGTAGGTGAGTATACTGATGTCATCCTTTAAGATATCCTGACTGTGTCTAGGTCTGCATTTAAACTGTTTTATCATGTTTTGATTGCTTAACTATGAACACCCAAATAAATACAAATCAAATCCTGGAAATATAAACAGCACACTCTATCATGCAAGTATCTTCCCTACCACATATTTTCACAAGTCCAATCCAGATTTCTGAAATCTTAACTGGGAATAGGTTGAAAAGAGAACAGAATAGATCTTTAGTAGAGATGGTATAATATACAAATCAAATGAGATTCTCTCAGTTTGATATAGGTTTCTTGGGTTTCTTTTGGGCACTTGAGGGTCTCTTTCGGGTGTATTAGATCTATAGCGCGACAACGTACAGCTAGGTCAGCATGTATCTGGATGCAGCAGAAGCTGTCGTTGCCTAGCACCTCCAGGTCAGCATATATCTGGATGCAGCAGAGGAGGTACACGACTTTTTTCAGAGAAGATTTTCAGAATCAGATCAAAATTGTGTGTATCGGGAAATATACAGACATTCAAATAGAAATGAGCTAATTCCAAGTGACTATCTTTCCTGGGGTCATGTACAATTTTAGTTTTAACAGACAGACAGCCAAGATATCCCTAGTTGAAACAACAGTATAAAGACCCAAAACTTCAGATTTTGGCAATCTATCAACGCAAGAATTAAGGTCATTAAACCATACATCACTGATATGTTCCCCACTCATATTCAGTTCATTTAAGTTTATATCACATTGGTAAGTTGATTATTTCATGCTTTTGCCTGGTACATCATATGATGAAGCTGCTATCACACTTAAGCAATTTAGGTTCAATTTCAGTGTGACAGTCTAACTTGCTGATGTACTATCATCTCTTCTTTTCACACAGTGATAACTCATTTTTTTTTATTTTTTTTATGTTTTTGATTTTTCAATTTTTTTGTGTTTTTGATTTTTAAGAAAACAGTAAACTATTTACAAAAAATTCTTATGAAAAACCAGTTATTCAGGATTCCTCATCCCGTTGAGTTCGACTAAATGTTCAAAGCGAGCCCTGTTAAATACTTTAGTATAAAGATCTACTAGGTTATCCTCTGTGTCGACTCAACACTTTGAACTACAAATTTAAATCATTTAATATATATAAATCATCAATCTCACATCCCCCGTCATGTGCCTGAAGCAGCCACTATCAACATAAGTTGATAATCCTCCTTAGCAGCTCCTGCACACACCAACTAAGAAATTAGTTAGATTGGGGGACCCAAGCCTTAATGGTCTTGGGTCGTCCAAATTCACCAACCACTGGAACATCCATCCAATATCCATTACTCCTAACTGGAGTCTTGGATCTTAGACCTGTTGATGGAAATGGGTTTTGATTTCCACTAGGCCTTTGGTCCTGAGGGTTCCTATATACATTTGGACAATTTGACCTTTGGAAGTTTTGATTTTGAAACCTTGAGTTTTGATTCCAAGAAGCATTATTGTGGTAATTTCTAAAGCCATTGTTATAGAAAGTTCGACCACCATTATTCTGGTATCGATTTTGATATTGACCTTGACTTCTGAAATTATTTGTATTTCCATTAAAATTGTTCATTCTAGGTGAACTGCTTCTAGGTCTCTGATATCTGCCTGGTGGAGATCTAGGCTGAAATCTAGGTTGATTTCTTTGAAAACGAGGAACTTGTGGAGTTCCTTTTTCAGCCTTATCCACACCAACAACAACTGGCTCTGGTTGCTTAGGAGCAGATTTCTTAGGAGAGTTGGACTCTCTCTCCTGCTTATCACCATTTTTCTCTGGTGACTTCTCTCTCTTCCTCTCATTCACCTGTGCTTCATTCGTTTTGTTAGGACAGCAGCTAGCTACATGTCCCTTTATGTGACACCGGAAGCACGATCTCCTTTTCAAAGACTTCTTAGCAGGAGTCTCTGAGGTAGATCCCTTATCAGATGGTGATGATGCCTTGGAAGAATTTTGTTCAGTTTGCTTTGATTCAGATTTTTCTTTGTTTTTATTTTTAGCAAACTCTACATTTGATTCTTTTTCAATAACAGCGGTTTCATTTTTCATATCACAACCTTGAACAAAATTAATCTTTTTAACAAAAGTTTGATTTTTGCTCTTAGGAGGTGAATATTTCTTTTTCAAAGATTCCCTGTTATTGTTCTTCCTGGCATCACAACTCTCAGACCCTTCACCTTGACTTGATGTCGATCCGAAACTACTTGGTGCAGTTGACATATAGGCTGCTAGCTCATTTTCATCCGGGAGGAAAGAATAGTCATGACTAAGAGGAGGTGGGACTTCATTATATCCCACACTAGTCTTGTCATTACTCTTCTTTAACCCACCCATCATGTGTTTCATAACAAAAGACGAATCTCTGAATTGACTTAATTTCTGTTCAAGTTCAATGATTTTGAGTTGTGCATCTGACAACTCTTTGCATTTTTCAGAAATCTCTTTTGTTTTCTCAGCCATCATTTCGTGAGCTAAGTCTATTACTTGAAGTTTTTCGTTTAATTTGCATGTTAAGGCTTCAATTTCACTTTCATAGCCCTTTATCTTCTTCAAGTATAAAGATTCGTTTCTTTTTGCAAAAAAGTTTGACTCTTTTATGCTAGACATCTCACTCACCAGACTTTGATTTTGAGCAGACAACCTGTCAACTTCACCCTGTAGTTCACGACACCTCAAACACACAAAATTAGATTGTACCTCTTTCTCATGAACTTCTGTGGTTTCATCAGCAACAACCTTTTCAGCTTCACTCTCTTTCTCTACTTCAGCCTCCACTTTAGCTTCATTACTTTTCACTTCTGATTCAGCATCACTCACAGTAGTTTCAGCCTCATCAACTGGCACTATCTCTGCCATGAATGCCTGAGTGGCACTCTCATTTCCCTGATATCTCTTTTGTAATGCATCCCACATATCCTTTGAATTTGTGTACTTTGTGAAGGTATGCTTGATGCTATCAGGTAAGGATGACTTTATTGCAGCTAAAGCTCTCTTTTCAGCTTCATACACTTTCTTATCAGCCTCATTCATGTTCACGTAGTCTGTTCTACGTCGTCTGCCCTCAAAATCATGTACTGGATTTATGTACCCATCTTCAATACATATCCACATGCGTGCATCCTGATATTTAATGAAGGATTTGAAGCTGTTCTTCCATGTAAGATAGTTCTCCACCTTCATCATCTTAGGAGCATTCAAGTTGGCCATGTTCGACATTTTAAACGTTGCAGACTGAGAAAACCGTACAAAAGTCGTCCGAAAACAGTGGTTACCAAATTACACCTTTAGAATCGTCTCGAAAAGACGAGTCCAATGATATATAATGTCAAAAACCGAAATCGGGATTTTCCAGACTTTTTTTTTTTTTGTCCTAAAAATCGCACGAGTTCAACGATCCAAACGGTTCTGTCAAACGAGCTACGGTTCAATTTCTATTTGCAAAACACCGAAAATTTTCCGACGCTAGCCAATGGAAATTCCACCCCTTAATTTCTCTCCTAAATTCGCTGGTTTTAGCTTAATTTCGCTGGGCAATATTTAAATTCGCTAGCTTTAATGTGCAGGTCAAATTCGCCGACAAGTCAAGTTCGCTGGTGTAGTTCGCTGTGTCAGGTCAGTTCGCTCAATTTCGCTTCAGATTTCGCCAAATTCGCTGGTCAATTTCGCTTGTACGACGACCAGTAAATTCGCCGAAAAACCGTGATAATTTCGCTGTGAAAAGTTTTCACGGTTACCAAAGTCGCCTTTGGATTTAATTTCGCCCGTAACTTTGCTGATTAATTTCGGAGATCAGACAAATTCGCCAGAAACAGCCAATTTCGCCCAGTAACTATGGAAAGTCAATCTGTTCGAAATTTTTGATGATTTTCTGGATTTTCTAACAACTTCCTGCAAAATCAAAGCAGCAAATCAGCAAAAAATTTCGAAAATTTATCAAGAACAGATTGAATAAACTCAAGAACACGAAGAACAGTCTTCGAATCTTCAAGTCTATCAGCCACAAACTTTTCCAGAATCAGCCAAAATCTTTCCAGAAAACCTGCAAACCACCAAACAAACAAACCAGAAGATCAAAACAGCCAACAAAAATCAAAAATCAGAATCAAAACACACCAAAATTTCGAAAATTTTAAAAACCCTAATTATCAGGTTTCAAAAATTTCGAATTTTTACTCCTTGTTTCTGCAACAAACAATTCTGAACCGAGCAATCAAGAGCCTAATGCTCTGATACCAATTGTAGGTCCCCTTGAGTCTATGGATCGTCACAGAATCGTCTTTCCAATCAAGAGTGCGGAATCCTCTTGATCAGAATTAGCAGAAAAGTGTAGAAACAGAAATCAGCAATCACTTTCAAACCGGGTTTTCTATTGATTATCAATCTCACGAATTACAATCAATCCAAAACCCTAACAACCCTAAATTTCGTCCAAGACCTAGTCCCTCACGAAATTGCTCTCTCAAACACTGTTTTGGCTGATTAACCTTAACCCTAATGTCTAACCTTGTTTATATAACACAAGGTTTACAAGTGGGCTAGGTTTACACTCCTGGGCTGCGAATTGGACAGGCCCAATTCGCCCCCATCACCCAATTCCTTGGGTTTAGTAAGCCCAAACATAACAACTAACTATTACAAAGCTAAACCCACTAACTGTTTATCATTTAACTAATTACAAGATATCCAAAGACCAAATCTAAGCTGTTGTCACAAACATGCACCAACATAATCCCTGTAATTATAACTTTGAAAATAACTTGGAGTTTTGTAAAACAGTTGATAAAAAGAGAATGACTCACATTGCAGCTTTAACGAGCAAGATATAAGCCTACTGATTTGCCTGTGATTAACCTAATTTAACACAATGCACACACAAACGGGTTAGTAACTAATACAGCAGTTACGTCAATTCACGAGATCAAACCCTCACATCGATTAACAAGTGCGATACTTAATAATTCAATCAGATTCACAACGAATAACAGAGCATAGTCCAAATTCGAACAACACTCAAATATTCAAGTCGAAATCACGACGAATAATCAAAGTACAAGCTCAATTTGAGCAGCACTCGGACAATCGTTGGATAGTTATAATCGATCGGACGTTGAATCGTAATAGCGATCGAGTTATTACCCTGATTGCGGCAGCACCTCGTGATTCGTGTGTGTTTATTGTAGTGTAACAGCTCTAACTCGACGTACAGACAACAACTTTACGTCGTTTTCATTTCTCAGTTCAAGTCCCAGGGTCGGCTATTTATACTAATTTTTGGGACTCGCTTACGGACCGTATGCCTGATCCCCTTACGGTCCGTAAGCTAAGCAGTCTAATTATAGGCTGCCTAGGCTCGGGACTAGGCTTGCTGAATCAAAATTTCAGCCAATCAGATGCTAGCAACGTTTTATTTTAGATAATTATTAAACTAGGGTTTGCCCCCTTGTGTTTTAGGGGCCCTGATCCTGATTCCGATTATTCTGAAAATTCTAGGGCTAATGCAGAATTACTTGGGGGTCTCAATTAGGGTTTTCTTATTGACTAATTATCATCCTAATTATTGATTTTAGTGACAGTTGTTACAATATATCTACAGAATTCTCTAACTTGAATTTAGGGTTTAGGGTTTATGAATTTTTTTTACTTCAGTTACAGAAGTTCATGTCTCAGAACAGTGTTAATTATATAGTTTCTTATTATCATCTTAATACTTGAATTATAGGCCAAATTATGCAAGAATCGTTGAAAACAAAGTTTCATGAATCTTCTTCAAGTAGTACTCGTATGAGAATTGATTTGGAAGACCTTCCATGGGATCCCGCCGAACGAAAACCAATTTTGTCTTATGACGTTAACCAAAGAGATGAAATTAGACGTGCGTATTTGAATAAAGGTCCATGTCAACCGCAAGGTCATGTTTTTCCAAAACGAGATATTGGTGGTAGATTAAGACAATTTAATCCCGATTGGTTCAAGGAATTTGGATGTTGGTTAGAATATAGTGTTAAATCGGATGCCGTATTTTGCTTGGTTTGCTACATGTTCAAAGAAAGTGGTCAAAAAGATGCATTTGTGACCGATGGATACCATGGTTGGAACAAAAAAAGATAGATTGGGTATTCATGTAGGTAACGGTAAGCCGAATAGTTTTCACAATAAAGCACTTCAAAGATGTGACGATTTGCGTAAACCAAAACAATCTATTAGTATTGCCTTTCAAAAGCATGGTCAACCTAGCCAAAAACACAAAATCGAGTATAGAATCCGATTAAGCACATCAGTTATTCTTGCTAAAGCTTTATTGAATGGTGCATTACCGTTTCGCGGTCATGATGAGTCTGAAAGTTCAATTTATAAAGGACATTTCTTGGAATTTTTAAAACTATTGGGATAGTTGAATGAGTCCATTGGTAAGGTTATATTAGGAAATGCTCCGGGGAATAACCAAATGACGTCTCCAAAAATTCAGAAAGATATTTGTAATTGCTTTGCACAAGAAGTGTTAAAACAGATTTTTGAAGAACTAGCCGATGATGTGTTTTCTATATTAGTTGATGAGTCTCGTGATATATCTAAAAAAGAACAAATGGCAGTCGTTTTGAGATATGTTGACAAGCATGGGGTTATTAAAGAGCGATTTATCGGCCTTGTTCATGTCATGGAAACATCAGCACTATCTCTGAAATCAGGTATTGATGATTTATTTTCTCGTTATAATTTAAGTTTGGCAAGGGTTAGAGGTCAAGGATACGATGGTGCTAGCAATATGGCCGGTGAGTTTAATGGTTTGAAAGCCTTAATTTTGAAAGATAACTCTTCGGCATATTATATACATTGTTTTGCCCACCAACTTCAACTGGTTGTTGTGGCCCTTGCAAACAAACATGATGACATTTGGACATTTTTTGATAAGGTGTCGACTTTGACAAATGTGGTTTGTGCATCTTGCAAACGAGTAGATATGATTCGAGAAAAGCAAAAGGAGAAAGTACAAGAAGCAATAGGTCGAGAGAAGTTGAAACCGGGAGTGGTTTAAATCAAGAACTATCTATTGCAAGAGCCGGAGATACACGTTGGAGCTCTCATCATAAGACACTTGTGCGCTTGGTTCAGTTATATCCAACAATTATTGAAGTGCTTCGATATATTCGGAATTCCGGTTTCAATAATGTTCACCAAAGACAAGCAAATGGTATTTGGACATACATGAAGGCATATGATTTTGCATATTATTTACATTTGATGAAGCACATTTTGGGGATTACTAATTTGTTGTCTCAAGCTCTTCAAAGAAAGGACCAAGATATAGTGAATGCAATTCAAATGGTTAATGCAACGAAGCAACAACTTCAAACATATAGACTTGAAGGATTTGATTCACTTTTGAAAGATGTGGCATCTTTTTGTGAAAAAAATGAGATTGAAATTGTTGACATGGAAGATGAATACGTTAATCCAAAACATAAAAGAAAAAAGACAAACATCACCAATCGCCATTATTATGAGGTTGAAAATTTCAACACGGTGTTAGATATACAATTACAAGAGCTTGACAACCGTTTTAGTGAGGTAACCACCGAACTACTTACATATGTTGGTAGTTTGAGTCCGGATGATAACTTTAGTGCATTTAATGTTCAAAAGATTTTAAGGTTGGCCGAGTTTTATTCGTTTGATTTTAGTTATGAAGAAAGAGAATCTCTTATGATTGAGCTAGGCAACTACATTATTATTATGAAAAAAGATGGAATGTTTGCTAACGTGAATGGGATATCTAATCTTGCAAAGAGGATGGTGGAAACAAAGAAACATTTGAGGTATACGTTGGTCTATCTTTTATTGAAGTTGGCATTAATTCTACCGGTTGCAACGACAAGTGTTGAGAGGTGTTTTTCGTCAATGAAACACGTGAAGACGGATTTGCGTAATCGAATGGGTGATGATTATATGAACGATTGTTGCATTTGTTACATCGAAAGAGACCTTCTTGCCAATGTTTCGGTCGACGATGTAATGGATCGTTTTCAAAAGATGAAAACTCGTCGGGAACAACTCTAAAAGTTTGTAATGCTTTTTTTTTTTTTTTTTGTTTTGAAAGACATAGTATGTTTATTGTGTGTTTTCTAATGAGTAATGATTATATAATTTTGTTATGGTATTATATTTTATTATGTTCCTCATTCCGACCCGACCCGACCCAAACGACGACGACCCGAAAATTTTAACTTTTGTTTGTCAAAAATTTGAACACCGAAAAAAAGTGGACCCCATTGAAAAAAAATCCTGGGTCCGCCACTGTCTGAGGTTATCGACAAAAAAGACCGGGGCTTTCAACCACTCTAGTAATGTTATGACCCTGAGATCTATGGACGTAGTTTTTAAAAGACTTAGCTTGTTACTCATTTACCATCTATCTTGATGTAAATTCATAGCACGATTATAACTTTTATTGAAAAAAAAAAGCTAAATTATAAAAAATTCAAAGTTAGAGGTGGTTGTGAAAAACCACCGACTTTATATTTAAGTTACCAATCATATACCGTGTTTGTTGGATTGACAAGAATCAACTCGACGGTTGTAAACTACAAACCGTGTAACAGCCGTCGAAAGCTGGCCGCCAAAATAGAACAACAAACACACCGTAATTGACTCCCCACTAAATCCCTACCGTCCATCTTCCAACAAAATGCGTCAACATCCAAACCATCACCACCGCACACGTGTCACCTCCCTATTCGCCAAACCACATAGGATCCTCAAAACAAACAAAACACGTATCCAAGTAAATACTGTCACACCGCCCATATCCGCCACGTCAGCCCAAACCCACCAATCACAACTTCTCTATTCCCCAACGGCTAGTTTTCTCTTTCCCTCGTATAAAAATAAAACAACACACAAACGTCAAAATATCCGAAATTTCAAACCAAAAAAGGTAATTCATACAAAACCCTTAAAACCCTCCACAAGATTTGCAGATCTGTTCGTGTTTCCCTTTCAAGAACAGCGGTTACATTAATCTTAATTTACTGCTACAAGAAAGAAATCAGGGTTTATAACAGCTTCAAAACAAGGTTTGTGAATTTGTAGCTAATAATTCAAGTTTTTTAATTGCTTAAAGGTTTTGTATTGTTAGAAACTGTGATCTGATTGATGGGGGTTTCAGGAATTCAATGGCGTTCGGGGAGAATTGTGGGTTAGTTAAACGTACGAGTTCGTTCGGTAGAAAGAGGATTTTGATTTTGAATGAAATGGATATCGATTCGGTAGATGTTGTTTCGCCTAAGAAGAAACGGGTAGTTGGGAGTTGTTTTGGTTCTGAAAGGTCGTTCATGGAATCTCTACCTCAGGATGTTCTTGTAAGTTTGTCATCTTTTATTGTTTGAATGAGATTTTAGTTTTAATATTGGTTGTTTACCATCCGGTTCGGCTGGCTTTGACGGAAATTTTGGGCTGAACAGCTAATTACGGTTTGAAATGACAAACCAAACTGGCCGGGTTGTAAGTTACGGGGTTGGGTTTGGAACTCATTTTATTTTTTCAAATTCATTAGAAAAATTAAATGAAATATGATAATTGAGTTTTGAGTAAACCTCAGTTTTTTTCTCTTGGTTTGCTGATTTTAACACTCTAAGTTCAATAGTTTAAAATTTGCATTTATCATCCATTAGTTTGTTGATTTTAACAGTTTCAGTCCACACCACTAACATAGTATTAGTGTGGACTGAAACTGTTAAAATCAGCAAACTAATGGATGATAAATGCAATTTTTAAACTATTGGACTTAGAGTGTTCAAGCGAGTAAACCAACCACGGGGACGAAAATTGAGGTTTACTCTTGAGTTTTTTAGATGAGTTGACCTTAACTAAGACAAAACTGCTAAACACCCAAAACCAAAAGGTTTTTTTCTCAAATCCACATGATTTTGGTAAAGGGGTTTGGTTGGTTCAACGGTTTCTAGATCCAGTTTATCCAAATTGCGCACATAGTAATGGTGTTTGTGTGTTTTTTTCTTATAGATTAAGGTTTTATGTGGTGTGGAACATGATGATCTGAAGAGACTTTTTCATGTATCGAAACCGATTAGAGAAGCTGTAAGTTCGATTTCCGATTCCCACTTGCAAATTCATCAATTCAAGAATAAGGTTTTATGCATTGTTTCTAATATAGTACACCAAAAATGGTCTGATAGTAATGATTCATGATGCAGGTCATAATTGCAAAGAAAATGCATTTTGCATATAGTACACCAAAAAAGGTCCCGGCTTTTCGGTGTTCATTAGACCAAACACTCGACGTTGATGAAGTGGAAGCTCCAAATGCTCCAAGACAATCGAGAGTAGCTCGTTCTCGATTGAGCCAGAAAACACTGGCCCACCTCTCGGTGGCCTTGTTTTCGTAGACAGAATTGTAACCGGATTATTTGTTTTGGCTTTCAGGTGTACAGATTTTGTTTATGTTGTAGGAAATGTGGTAAAAGAGATGTGTAGATCAGGCAATTTGCCTACGTTTTGGACAGACAGGAAGTAGTTTAAGAGATTGTAGGAATTGTATTTATTTATTTTTAAATATAATTTGCTACTTGCAAATATAATTTGGATACAGGAAGTGAAGTAGTTAAAGAAATTGTATGAATCTGTAATTTTTTTTTTAAATATTATGTGCCACTTGCAAATATACATTTGAGTTTAAACTAATATTTCTGGTACAACAACAACCACCAGTAAATCCCGCCACTAGCAAAGCTTTCCCCTATCGTTGAGGATAGAGATACTGCTTCCAAAAAGTTCCAGAACTAAAAGAGTTTCAAAAAACTACCGAGACAAAAGAAGTGGTGAGAGCAAAAACAGTAGAGTGAAGGTAAATATAGCATCATAGAAAAACATACGCATATCCTCCAAGACCACCTAATGTGTAGGTAAATCTATAGCCCCTATGACAACGCCCAACCACATCTTACCTAACCCGTAAAACTCCTTAACTTTAATCCTACGTCTCCATGAACTCCTATCTTGGACCATGTCCTCAAAGAGGAGCATTTATATCAAATCCTGCCTAATCCGCTCATCCCACGTCAATTCGGGTCTACCTCTACCCCTCCTTCCATCTACTGGGAGGGTTTCTGTGACAACTCGAGTTTCCAAGATTTCATATTCGCATTAATTGCGCGTTAACTGTTTAGTTATGTGATTGTTTGCTTTGTAACTGTACACTGGTTTATAATTTGAGATGGTTGTTTGACATGTTATGTGTTTAATATGAGTAAAGTGTTTGATTTGTTTGATTCCCTGAACATGAACTTGTATACTTGTATACTGTTGAGATTATAAACCCGACGAAACAAAGTGCTTCGCCATAACCAATCACGACGAAACATGGGTTTGTTTCGTCATCCCTATCACGACGAAACGAATGTTTCGCCGAGCCCAGTTTCGCCGAAGCCCAGTAAGGGCCCAAATGCGTTTCGCGGATATTTATGAGGTGTTACAGTTTCATTCGAGACACTTTTAGCAAATCAGAAACCCTAGAGCTCTCTTCCCTTAGCGACGGCAATCCTGTGTGTTTGAAGCCTACTAGATCGATCATGTTAGTGTTTCCGTTATCACGGTTAGTGTTTAACCCTTTGCATGATTTAAATTGATTGTTATCACTGCATGGTTCATCGATAATATATAATGCTTGGTCTTATGTTTGGAATCCCTTTTGATTGGTTAGTATAATGGGTATGAATAATAATGAAACTCGTAAACGCTATTCGAATTATGTGATGACAAAGTGCTGAATCTGCGAATGTTTAGGGTTCTTGATGTTGTAGTTTTGAATAGGATATTGTTTTATGGGATAGATTGGTTGATGTTGTGAAACCGTGAATTTGTGTTCATGTAATAGTCATTGTATGATAAAGATCGATTGAGATTAGTGAATGATTCTGCCCTGATTGATTGAACATCGAATGATTTCTGATGATGATGATTGATAATAGAATGTAACGGCTGTGGTTAAAGGTTAGGGTTTCTGGGTAATGATTCGTTACACGACGTAACTAACAATTTAGACGAAACGCAGGTGACGGCGAAACAAATGCGTTTCGCCGAAACCAGTCTTGACGAAACGAACGTGACGAAACAAGTGTGTTTCGCCGAGGGAAATCATGACGAAACAGTGGGTGTTTCGTCGAAGGGAAATAACAACGAAACAGGGGTGTTTCGTCGTATGGGTAATTTGCACAGTAACTTAATTTCTTTCTGTTAAGGGTTAACCGGGTTAGTTAACTGTTGTTAAATGATAAACATGACTTGCATGAGCTTAAATATGTGCTATGTGTTATTTGGTGATCACTAATTCGATACCCACTATGATTGTACTTATACGTGAACTTCGTGAATATAAACTGATTATGTACACGTGCGTACTTTAGGACTTGACTGATTATTTGTGAGCACATACTTTAGCATACCGAGCAAACCAAGGTGAGTTCACACTCTTTCCAAGGCATGGGATTCCCAAGGGTTGAGAATGGGTAAATGAACTAAACGATAATTACGACCATCCTCCGTGGGTAGGATGCCAAGTATGGACCAAACCTCTATCATGAAGTCCCTCATTATATCGACTTAATCGCCGAGGCCTATGGCGAGCGGGTCATTAGTTAATAGCGCTATTAGGTTTAACAAACCTCACACCGTGTCGTTCGAACGGGCGTGTACTAATGGACTATGGGCAAAGGGTCAATGCTGATAGACATTGACTTAGGGCACCTCTTACATTTTCGTAGCAGTCGATACACACGGTCTAGTAACACATGGGAAGCCCCCACTAATCTTCGCACATATGTCTGGGAGACCGCGATACGAATTAATACGATACATGGTTTACAAAACGAACATATGATTTACGAAAACGAATACTATAACCAAACAACCAACTGTGAACTCGCTCAACTTTATTGTTGACTCATTGTTACATGCCTTGCAGGTCGTTAGGTACTCATGGATCTTGCACAGGGAGGCGCGGTCGTTGTGGGACATGGCAGTGTGTGCTATGCTAAAAACATTACTTTATTTCGTACTTAATACTTACATTGGGTTTTACAATTATGCTTCCGCTAAACTCTTAACTATGTTTTTGATTTGAAACACCTTTCATATTGTGTGGTTGAATTTTTACTTATTACTTGTTATGTTCAATATGATTGGTGGCTTGATCCTGGTCAGTCATGCCTCCAAGCGGTGGTACTCCGCGTGTGGATTTTGGGGGTGTGACAGTTTCTACTACTCTAACTGGCGCCGTTGCTTGCCTCCTCTTCACATGCCTAAACCATCTCAATCTTCCCTCCTTAATCTTATCTGATATTCTAGACACCCCTAACCTTTCCCTAAAAAACCTCATTTTTTATTCGGTCTAACCTTATGTGACCACACAACCACCTCAGCATCCTCATCTCTATTCTCTACTACTTCCATCTTGAGTGTTGTGATTTCTTAATGCCCAACAATCTGTCCCATATAGCATGGCAGGTCTCACTGCAACCCGATAGAATATCCTTTTTAATTTAGTTGGGAACCTCAAGTCACACAATATTCAGTGACTGCTCTCCACCTACACCAGCCAACCTGAATGCGGTGAGCTACATCACTATCTAACTCTCCGTCTCTTTGTACAAACGATCCTAAATACTTGAACTTAGTTGCTTCCGGAACAACCTGACCTTCAATGGTGATTTGAGTGTCTTCAAAACCTCCCGCATCACTGAAATCACAGTAAAGGTACTCAGTCTTCAACCGACTGATCCTTAAACCCTTGTCTTCTAAAGCTACTCGCCATTCTTCTAACTTCTCATTCAACCTCTGTTTAGTCTCTGCAACTAAAACAATATCATTTGCAAAAAGCATGCACCACGACACTGTCTCCTGAATCGACTTGGACCACTCATCCATGACAATCGTAAAAAGAAATGGGCTCAACGCCGACCCTTGGTGGAGTCCTATCTCCACAGGGAAGGATTCGGTATCTCCTACAGGCGCATGGACACTAGTTTCAGTTCTATCATACATATCCTTAATTATGTCTATATGCTTCCCAGGAACCCCTCTACCCTACAAAGTATCCCAAATCAGTCTACGTGGTACACTGTTATAGGTTATTGAAATATTGATTTATCTTAATGGGCTAGCTTATTAATGCTATTATTCTAATGATTTGTGGTTGTGACAACCGGTAATTTACGCATTTAATTACGCGATTAACAAATAAATAGTGTTTAAGATGCAAATTAACTTAATTAGGCCGTTGGAGTGTCTAGGAATGCCTAATCTACTTTACAGTACGCGTATGACGATTTGCGGAAAATATGCTAAATGTTAAACGATAACGAACTGAAACCGAACAAAATACTGATAACGCCAACAAATACGAATTTTCTACGAATATTTTCATAGCTTGAAATCGTTCCATCACATTGTTCTCTTTTACTTTATCAAAAGTTTCTTTCTTCGACCACACAAACATAACATTGTTCAAATATTCCGGGCCCATTCGAGGTTGTTTTTTAGATTGTGATTTCATCTTCACTTCAAGGAATCAACGTCCAACTTCAAAGAATTTAAGTACCTAGAAAACTATAACTTGTTTTTTTTTTTTTTTTTTTTTTTTTTTTTTTTTTGTAAAATTTAACTTATCTAAACCCTAAACCCTAACAAATCAACAAACAACAATACTTCATAAACGATAGCAGGGACATTGGGGCGAGTGAAATTCGCCATGGCGTTCTGTTTCCAACTTTGCCGCCCATACACAAAAGGATATTTTATTGTTTTGGGGCTTGGGTTAAGTTTATCAATCGGGCCTCTTTCAATTATATTATTCTTAATTTAGATTAATTCTATAACTTGGGCTTAATTATTATATAAGTTTGGTATTGCAAATGGTTTGGTTTATAAAAATTTGGAATTTTAATAAATTAATCTATCATATTTTTAGAGGTATCCCCGTATTTGTTCAGGGTATCTTTTATATAAAACCGAAAAAAATAAAAATAAATTACACTACGAAGACGGGTTGAGCCGTAGCCCGTGCTACATCTCCTTACACTATACCTCCGACCCTGCCAAAATATATTTCTATTTACTGTGGGCGGATATAGATTGAGACAAGGGGTAGCCCCCGCTACCCCTTGACGCTCCGACGGTAGTGTAAATTTTGGAAAATTTTGACGTTTTTTCGATTTCGCTGCCTCTGTAGAAAAGAAATTTTTGAAACGTTACCCTAAGACGTTTTTTCTAGATTCGCCACAAGTATACATTTATAAAACTGAGATTTTATGTTGAGAGGTATTCTTAGGCACCGGCCCAAAGCATTAATGCACAAAAATTCAAATATAGATAGACCATTCAAAATAGATAATGTTAATGACAAAATTCCAAATGAAATAAACTGCAACTCTGCAATTCGGAATTGAATTCCATTCATGCATCAGTTCAGGTTTTTAAGATTAAATATCCAAAGTAAAAGTAAATGCATAAGGTAACAATCAAACACACAAGTACTTAAAAGACTACTCTATGACATTGACCTTAACATTGAACACCCCTTT
This sequence comes from Helianthus annuus, assembly GCF_002127325.2. NCBI lineage: Eukaryota > Viridiplantae > Streptophyta > Magnoliopsida > Asterales > Asteraceae > Helianthus > Helianthus annuus. Next base: position 129,582,257 of record NC_035449.2, on the reverse strand, counting down.
TTCTTCTTTTAACTTGGGAACACTTAGCTTTAACTCTCCTAAATCCATCTTCATCTCTGCCTTGATATCACTGATCCTGTACTTATTATCCGGTAACCGAATCTCGCAATCAAACTTTTTCATGGCGCGGGTATCATTCAGTTTCTCAACCCCTTCTGCTTTCACAAAAACAGTGTTCGATTCAACGGATACCTTCACATCATCTTCACTCACTTCAGACATGTATAAGAATAAATCGAGACCATCGGGACTTTTCTTGATATGGAGGTCTGAAATCATGCAAATCCAACATTAAAGGTAAGGAAAAATTACAAGTTTTGTTCTTTATCTTAATACAACTTATAAGGCGGGTGTCCTTTTTAACGAATTTTGACAAGTTTTGCCCTTTACAAGGAATTTTGTTGCATGTTTTGTCCTTTAGGCTTAACACAGTTAGATTTTCTTGTTAAATCTTGTCACCCAAGGGTATTTTAGTCTTTTTACCCGTTTATTTCAAGAGTAACCCTAAAATATTTTGTTTTATTCTTTTAAATAATATTAAATAAATGGGTAAAAAGACTAAAATACCCTTGGGTGACAAAATTTAACAAGAAAATCTAACGGAGTTAAGCCTAAAGGACAAAACGTGCAACAAAATTCCTTGTAAAGGGCAAAACTTGTCAAAATTCGTTAAAAAGGACATCGCCTGATAAGCGGTATTAAGATAAAGGACAAAACTTGTAATTTTTCCTAATCGTAAAGAAAGATAAGTGGTTAAAATTACTTGTTAACAAATAACAAGGGAAGTACCGTTTGGAGCAAGACCATCATAATCACCGAAAGAATTGTTGCAAAAGAAACGTGAAGCCGGACGGAATCTGGTAAGCATGTTAGAAGAAAGGAGCTTTGATCTGATGAAGAGGTTTGTGGAAGCCATCTTTTGATCAAAATAAACCTGTGCATGTACTCTTATACAAGAATATATTAGGGTTGTGTTTCTAATATAATTATCTTAACCAAATTGGATAACTACAAAACCAAACCGATTTAAATTCGTTATTTATTTATCTTTATCTTAATCTTTGAAACAAGCATTTCAAATTTTAATCTCCTTTCTATTGTTTTTTTTTTTTTTTTATTATTATTATGAATCTTGTACAATCATTGAAACAAGCATTTCAAATTTAAATCTCCTTTCTATTGTGTTTTTTTTTTATTTTTTTATTATTATGAATCTTGTACGATTAATTTTTATTGTTATGAATGTTGTACGAATAATGTATTAGGTAATGGAAAATGAAGATAACGGGTCTCCATTTTATGTTAACCATGTAGAGTACCAGTTTGGGTATAATCATGCTGACCGAATACATATGTCTTGAAGACACCATGTTTCTCAAAGCCTTTTACATGTCCACAAGAGGATAAGAAAATATTTGTCAGAAAAGCGAATGAGTGAATGAATCGGCAAGTAAAGATATTAAACGGACATTTGGAGTTCAGGGCTTACAGAATTCTAACACGTGACGTAACCAGTTATTTATTAGGTTTAGATCTAGTACGACTTGCCATTTAATGTATTAGGTGAATGGAAAATGAAGATGAAATGTCATATCTTCTAAATATAGAACTTTGATAACTAGTCATGCCACATTATAAAATTCACGCCACAACATTTTTTTTAATTATTTTGATAAGGGGTCGGCTATACCCACACCTTTTGCTTTCTAGTCTTACACCGTTTACCCATTTGATTATATCTTCAATGGCCGTTTGAAAATAACGGCCATTCGCTACAAGTGTCATATGGTCGTTTAGGACAAGGCCTAAAGTGAGCTTTTTACACATAAAATGACAGTTCGAGATGGCATAAACAATAGTTTTTTTGGATTTTATTAAATAACTTTTATATGTGTAAACGGTAGTTTTTTGGCCGACCCGCTTATACAACCACCTCTTGAATAATTTTAGGAAGAGTAAACTACAATTTTACTCCCTGACGTTTACTAACGGGATCAACTTTACCCTCTAATTTAAAAATTCTGCCATTTTACACCCCGCATTTCCCTTATTTAATCAATGTTGGCCCTTCTGACAAATGGCCGTCCAAATCACCATTAATTAATAAGTTGTGAAGTTATAGGATCACCCTCCTTGGACTATGAAAACACTAATTTGCTCCCCACTGTGTCATGTTGTTCAGTTTCTTGTTCGATTGGGAATTCCAGAGCATTTAACGATGTCGGCTTCTTCTTCAAATCAGGGTAGATAAAAAATTGAAGGGGGAACGTTGGCTCGCTGGCGATTTTTTTTTTTTTTTTTTATAAATGGGGTTTATTTATAAAAGGTGTTGCGTGGGCGGATAACGAAATAGCATAAACTTGTATCCAGTAACATATATCTTTCATATAAATTTGAAAAAACTTGTAACAAGTAGTATCAGAATTTCATAGCATAAAAACATATCATAGAAAAATGGTGACTACAAAAAAAAAAAAAAAAAAAAAAAAAAAACTATTCATGCAACAACTGAGATCAAATATCCAAAGAACAAAAAAAGCAAATGCATAAATTAACTACTTAAAAGACTACTCTATAACATTGACCTTAACATTGAACACTCTTTTTTCTCCTTTCAACTTGGGAACATCCAGCTTTAACTCTGCGGAATCCATCCTCATCTCTGCCTCGATACCAATCTCATACGTAGCATCATCGGCTGAATAAAAGTACTCTCCTACATACCCTTCCAAGGCGCTAGTACCGTCGACTTCCTCAACACATTGCTCTTCAACATACTCAATGTTACATCCAAAGGATAATTTCACATCCTCCCTCCTCAACCCAGAATAGGATATGAGCGAATCAAGACGGTCAGGTTTTTTCTTCATGTCTGAAATCATGCAAAGCCAACATTAATTTCACTATCAAAATAAAGGTACATCATTTAACCGGTGAAAATTACTTGTTAACAAATAACTAACAAGGCTAAGTTATACCGTTAGAAGAATTTGGAGCAGGATCACGGACAGATCGGTTCCAGAAGAAACGAGATGCCGGACAGAATCGGGTAAGCATGTTGGAAGAAAGGAGCTTCGATCTGATGAAGAGGTTCGTGGAAACCATCTTGATCAAAGTAAACCAATTGTTTTGTTGCATGTGCAGTTGTTTTATACATTGTGTTTCTAATCTTTATCTTAACAAACCGGTTTAAATTTAAATTCGTTATGTATTTACCTTTATCTTTATCTTTGAAATAAGTATTCAAATTTAAATCTCTTCTCTATTGTTTTTTTCTTATTGTTTCTTCTTAAATTCGTTATGTATTTACCTTTATCTTAATCTTTGAAATAGGTATTCAAATTTAAATCTCTTCTCTATTGTTTTTTTTCTTATTGTTTATATTAAAGAACCCTTTGAAACGGAAATTGAAGATAACATGTCATTTTCTATTGAGTTAAATGGTTTTGGTGTGGCAATGATCTCTAGATTAAGTGGTGGAATACTTGCATTTATTTTGAGGGATGCAAGTTCAATTCTCATTTGGTGCAGAGTGAGGCATTGGTGGGCAATGATAGGAGACCCAGGGAAACCTGGGTTCGATCCTTGAGCCAAACGGGTTTTACTTGTAATTTCACCGTCGTGCCTATGGACGGGTGGGTTACCGGGTTTTCGCCGGAATTGGTGGTGGACTCGAGTTACTCTCAGAGTACTCCGTTTCGTCCCGTAGGTGCTCCGAGAGTGCTCGGGATTGACTATGTTGGTCGTTAAAAAAATGCTTATGGTTTGTAGTATTTCCAAAGTTAGTCCGGACACTTTAATAATTTCATAGGTGATCCCAGTGGTTGCAATTGGAGAAATTACAATTACAAAAATGCCAGTTAACCAAGTAACATTACAAAAATGTCACCTTCAAGCGTCCATGGAGTGGCGTCTGAACCATGGGAGGCATCCGTGTGTCACCTTCAAGCGTCCATCAATGGCCATCAAAGGGGTGTTGATAATTATGGATTGAGTCGACGGCCGACTCTTCAAAGGCAAAAGGTGGCTGACTCCTCCGATGCGTCGGGCTGACTCCTCCGATGTGTCGGGCTGACTCCTCCTAGTGGCATGACTGATTCCTCCTAGTGGCATGGCTGACTCCTCGTTTTGGCTACGCAGACCGCTCGATTTGGCTAGGCAGACTCCTCAAATTTTATTTTCTAATCCACATTTCTTTTTAATTTTATATAATTTAGATATCTTATTATTTTGTCGAGTTTATAAATACAGAACCTTGTTGTTTGGTTCTTAAAAAATGGTTTTCCAATGGTGGTTTAAGATGCATCAGCTTATTTTTATTAATTTTTTTAAAGCTAATCAGAAAATTAAAAAAGTTAATATCAAAAGTAGTCGTTTTCTTCAAACATGAACGAAAAAATAGACGTTTTGTGTTAATATCAAAAGTAGTCGTTTTTTTTTTAAATCTAATCAGGAAAACCGCTCTCTTTCCCTCACTCGATACCAACCTCTGCAGTGCCGATTTTTGCCATCGCCGCACCATTCCGGCGAAGCTCCGTAGTCTTCAGTTGAGCAACCATTCGAGGTAATGTTTACATCTAGTGACTTGTCTTATCATACCGAACAAAAGCCCCAAAGTTTTGTTCATTAACTGTACACACTGATCACAAATTATGTGCTATAATGGGTGTGGTAATAGGGTTTGTTTGGAGAAGACGTACGTATTTTGTAAATTAAAAGTTGATCATGCTGGAGTTAGTTTAGCCATTTTTTGCATGGACCCAGTAGGTTTTCTGGCTCCAACTAAAAAAATATTACATTTTGGTTGCTTTAGAAAAATTACTTTTTTTGAACTAAAATTATTTTAACGAAACTTTATCATCCGAAAACGGAGCTTGTAAAGTCTTGTTTCATGAGTATAAGATTATGTATATTTATATTTATATTTATATTTATATTTATATTTATATTGATATTTATATTTATATTTATATTTATATTTATATGAGTTATTAAATTTTATCACCCTTAACTATCACTTTGACGTCCGCCACCGCCAATTTAACACTTCGTGTGTTCTATCACCAGATCACTAACTTTTGATTCTGTTACTATACTTTTGGGGGTGTCCTAAGATCCCTAAAACCTTCCCAAGATCACTATGAGACCCCAAAAAGTGTAGTAACAGGATTAAAAGTTAGTGACCAGTTAACGACGTGGTGACCGAACACACTAAGTGTTAAGTTGGGGGTGACGGGTGTCAAAATGATAGTTAAGGGTTACAGCGGTCAATAGCTAATAATTGAGGGTGATAAAATCTAATAACCCTATTTATATATAAGATTTGTGAATTCCAAATTGATTTATAAGATTTGTGGAGATGGTGGTTGTGACGGAGATGGCAGGGCCGTCTCCGAAAATTACAAAAAAAAATTTGGCCCTATGTGAGATAAAAATTTTGGGCCCTATTCGCAAATTTTCCATGTATTACGAACTCATCAATTATGTAATCACTAAAATTTATGTGAAAGTAATTTAAATAGTTATTTTAGCTAAGTTTAGTTAGTAATTTATTAATTAAAGGGAAAGATTTAGTTGACAAAATTAGACATTAAATGTCATATGCAACTAAAATAGAAATTTTGGAGATGTCGGGATTAGAACTCGCTTCTCCTTGTTGTTTAACCAAGACAATAACCACCCTGACAAGAGCTTGTTTGTGTAATCTATCGATTCAGTATATAGATATATTTTAGCTTATACAACGTAAATTCTATACAAAATTAAAAACATTTGGGCCCCCGGAGGGTTTGGGCCCTGTGCCATTGCCCACCCTGCACCCCCTCAAAGACGGCCTTAGGAGATGGTGACGGTGGTTGGTGATGGTGATGCACGTCGGTGGTGGTTTGGGAGATTGTGATTTGGGAAAGAAGAAGGTGGGATATGATGGGGTGGTGTCCACTTATTTATATTTGTTTTTCTATTATTTTTAACCTCGGGGGTAAAATAAACATTTCAAACACACATTGAGATATTTAACAAAGGTTAGTGATAAGTAAGAATCACCCGAGTTTAAATATTGCAACCAAAGAGATCACCTATGTAATTATTGGGGACAATTGCATATTTTCCCTTAAAAAACTTCTTAATTGCATGTTTACTCGATTTAAAATTAAGAGTAAATTACAAGTTTTGTCCTTTATGTTTGTCCCAAATTTCAGGCGTTGTCCTTTACCTTTAAAATTGATGAGTTTTGTCCTTAACTTTTCAAAATCCTGCACGTTATGTCCTTTATGGCAAACCCAGTTACATTTTTTAGTAAATTACAAGTTTTGTCCTTTATGTTTGTCCCAAATTTCAGGTGCTGTCCTTTACCTTTAAAATTGATGAGTTTTGTCCTTAACGTTTCAAAATCCTGCATGTTATGTCATTTGGGCCTAACCCAGTTAAATTTCAATGTTAAATCTGGTCACATAGACCCCACATAAGGGCAAATTTTTCTTTTTACCCTTTCAATAAAAATATTAAATATATATTTATAAAACTTCATCTTCTCCACTCAGTCACTCTCCCTCACCTCTCTCTCTATATCATTCTCTCTCTAAAAACACCACCTGCCACCACCATCTACCACCCACAAGCACCGCCTTGTACCACCGCTTTCTACCACCCACCCTCACTAACCTACTCTCTCTCTATCCATCGCCCACCACCACAACTCCAAACCCCCAAACAAAACAAAACAAACTGAAAAGACAACACCACCGCCGGCGGATTAACTCGACTTCAACAACAACTAACAATCATATTCTAAATCACATAACACATTGTATCACATAAGGTTCACCCATGAACAACCAATTCTAGTGTACACTGAAATACGCGTATTTTAGTGATTCGGTAACGTTTTTGGGCGTCGAAAGTCGCGTATGACTAACCAAACACCAAGGATACTTATTATAAGTTAAAATACTTATATTTATATCCAAAATATCAGTTTATATACTGATCTAAAACAGTTTTATAAAAATCTCTTAAAAAGCCGATTTTAACCGTTTTTACTACATAATTTCATACCGAACTTTGCTAAAATCATTCCAAATCATAACGACTTGATAGTTTAACATAATGCATGTTATTTACTGAATAAAATGGTGCTCATACTCATGATAACTCAGATTTCATGTAAGTCACATAAATCATACAAGTTTCACCCATTTTACCACTTTTCAAGCTACATGTACCACATGCAAAGCTATCTAACTTATACCATTATAACACATAAAATAATATTATTTTTAGTGTTCATAATTTGATTGAAACAACATTTGTCATATCATAACAATTTCATCATCTCATAATCACATAATCATCATGCATGCTTATGTACAAGCATCTAATGCATGGTCATCATAACATCATCATTTTACATGAACTTAAATGCATCTAAACATATGTTTAATTAATGTTCATATAATCCAAAACATATTCATCAGATCATCATCTAATCATGTTAACATAAATGCAAGATATACTTCTTATTTATGAACATATGACAAAACCCACATGCATATGTACATATACATACATACACGACACACACACATGTGTACATAAACATCCAAAAAATCCACTTTTCATGACCATCTTTAATCTTAGAACTTTTATAAAAATCAACCTTTGATCATGCATGCATCAAATTTCTCATGAATCACATCATCAAACTCAACTAAACATAGAAACTCAATCTCTAACCTATATACATCCATATTTTCGGCCATATTATTTTAGTTTCCACACAAGTTTCCATTTTAATTTTGTATAAAAACCTATTTATTTTAGTTTCAAGTTTGTGAAATATTCGAAGAATCAAAAGAAACCTTCTAACATCATAAACATCACCAAGAATCAAGAGTATGATTTAAAAATAAGTTTTATACCTTCAAGATTATTGGTGGGTTTTGACAAGATTTTGATGTTATGGAGCTTGTTTCATCTTGTATTCACCTTGGACACCTTTTTGGATCTTCAAAACAACTTGGAAACACCTTGGCATCTAGCTAAGGTATTCAAAGGTTCAAGGCACAAAAACTTCAAGAAGAAGAGATTGATGACAGTGAAGATTTGGATGAGAAATTGGATTAACATTTTTAATTTTTTTTTTCATTTTCTTTTTTTTTTTTGGGGGGGGGGTGTTTCTTTTCTGTTGTTTGTTATCTAATTCTCCACTAATAAAATACATTATTTTTATAAAAAAAATGTTTATAAAACGCCAAGATGCTACAAGCACCAAACGCCTAGAAGTATGAAAACTGTGAGAACGGATCCTGGCCAAACACGTTGTAAATATATAAAACACCAAAAATGCCAAAACTTATAATAAAAATTACTTTAACCAATTATTATTATTAAAAACTCCAAAAATTAACTAAACGCCATTAAAACAATGTATAAAACAATGTGTCAGCTTTATCTAAACGCCATTAAATACAAAACGCCAACCCTGGAAAGATGGGACGTGTTACAGCCTTCGCAGATGAAGCTGAACAAAAACAGTAACTACAAACAGTACCTGAAACGACGGAAACTTTATTACTAACATTTATTATATTAAAAGCCACACCATCGTAATTTAATTTATTTATCTTTCCAAAATGCCATAATTACTTGTCACATTGTAGGCCTGCATCCCTACATGGCACAACAAATGATAAACAAAATACACATAAAAAAATCACTAATATTTTTAGCGCCAAAAACATATATCTACCCGACGCCAAAAAAAGGTCATTATATAAGTAGAACAGGTAAACAAAGCTTAACACTCCACACATTCACTAAACAAGCCACACATTGTCTAAAACGCCATACAACTTAAAAAAATGGCTTAGGTTATTGCATGGAGGTTTGAGAGGTCAGAGAGACGTTTCGTCCTAAAGTTCTCTGATAGGAGAAGGGTGAAAGTCAAGACAATCAAGACCATACTTAGTATGGATGAAGTCGTTCAGAGGGATATTCTGGCCCTTTGGATTCCAGTGGCCTACGATTGTGAAAGGACTCGAACGGTAATAAGAAGATTAAAAAGAAAATTTCCAGCAGATGATGATGATGATGTTGTCGACGATACTGATCTACCAAAAGTTACCAGTTGGAGTTTGGATGAACAATCAAGAACGGTGAACGTGAGTTATCAACACGGTGTGGATTATTCATTGACAATGGACGAAATGCTGAACACAGATAGACTACATCTTGAACAGCTCTGTGATTTGGCACCTTCGAACGATGCAAGATCCAACGTTGTGATAATATTTAAGTTTAGTTAGCAACAAAGACGAGACGAGATTAAGGCGTTATACGCCAATGCATAAGATGATGATGATGATGATGATGATGAGTCTAAAGAAAGTGATGAACAAAGCGATGGTTACATCTATGATGTAATACCATCGACAGATGACTATTAGTTTTTGTTTGATTTCATCTTAGTTGTACTCTTTTGAATTACTAATGAATTATAATGAATTTAAAAATGCCATGAACGCCAAGAAATTTACCTTTATAACGTATATGGGGTTTATTGAACTGGTGAAATATACAAAAACACCCAATGAATTTGGGAACGACATGGAAGCAAAGAAGTTAGAATTATTAATTGATTTTAATGAATTGGGGGACGCCATAAATGCCAAAGTATTTACTATGTAACACAAAAACGATTAAATCAACGAGGCAGATCTACAAAACCAATAAAACGCTAGATAGTTATTGAATCTAACTAAACGCCAAAAACATCTTGCACGCCAAAAAATAAAGCGGTGTTGTGAGACGCATTGAAAAAAAATATAAAAGGACAAAAAAGCCCCTCTGCCCTTCATTATATCACGTGCCACGTGTATAGCATTGATCCGTTCTCACCGTTTTCACACTTTAGGCATTTTCTCCTGATCCCGTTTATATATATATATATATATATATATATATATAAACGGGTTCAGGAGAGAACAGTGAAAAGTGTGAGAACGGTGAGAACGGATCCTGGCCCAACACATGGCAGGGGGCCCTAATTGTTATGCGGGGGTACGATTGTCCTTTTATACGTTCCCTCCTTATTCGTGTTATAAATTTCTTTCAAATTAAAACTCCAAAGGTTTATTGTTAGTTGTTACCTCCTTTGCAAGCTTTCTCAGATCTATGGCGTTTAACGTGGATTCTGTTCGACAAAGTAAAATTCGTTGGCGTTTTCTATTTTTCATTCCAGCAAATCATGCAACAGATATGGCGTTTTGTTCTTTTATCATTGTTCTATGACGTTTTTTTTTGTATTATTATTTTTATAATGTGTTGCATGATTTTCAATAGCGTTATTTCAATTATGCAATTTAATCGCGTTTTAATTGATATTTAAACTATTATTAAGAACTGCAATTGGAGTTTTCAATATTGATTTTAATTGTCGTTTACGTTCTAGTGTATTTCTTATGTTTTTACGATCATTGGCGTTTTTTCATCTATTTGATTAGTCTTGAATTTTATTTAGTAGTATTTGTGAATATCAGTTATTACTATTTTATTAATTTGTGTAAACATTAGTTTTGTTAATTTTGGCGTTTTCATTGTGATGTCATATTTTGTTAATTATTTATGTTGTTAAGTGTTTTTAATTATTCATCTCATGGCTTTTTTATCATGTCGTTTTTAAATTATGTGTTTATTATGTCTTGTTTATTATTCAATTAATGGTGTTTTAATGTATAATGTTATTACGAGACATCACTCTGTTTTCTGATTTTTCTGTTCCCCCTGTGTTTTCTCAGACAAAGTCTCTTCCTCGAGTTAAAGGCATTGCCCCAAAACTGGATTACCATTTATCATTCCTAACGTCAGTGAAGAATTAAAGCCTAGAATGGACATGGTATTCTCAAGCCTTGATGATTGTTATTCAATGTATGTTAAGTATGCCAAGGAGTGTGGGTTTTCAGTCAGGAAAGGGATTACAAAGACAAACTCTAAAGGTGTCTTACATATTAAGTGTTACTTGTGTATGAGATCTGGGTTATACAAGGACAGGAAGGTTGATACGTTGGACCCCAATCAAAAGGAGCAAGTAGTGCGATCTAACTTTTCAAAGAGGACTGATTGTGGTGCACTGTTATGTGTACTTTTTGAGGTTGGATCATGGAAGGTGTATAAGTTTGTCGAGGAGCACAATCATGAACTTGTTGAACGTCCTGATAAGCATTTTCTTCCAACTGAACGACACCTCACTCAGCTCCAGAAGCATGTTATACACAGCATGTCTAAGTTGAATTTGGGTCCTGTCAAGGCGTTTAATGTTATGAAGACTTGTTTTGGTGGTTTTTGTGACAACTCGAGTTTACAAGATTCCACTTTCGTATTCATTGCACGTTGACTGCTTAGTTGTTTTCTTATTTGTCTTGTAATTGTACACACTGAATTATATGTTGTGATGGTTGTTGGATATGTAATATGTTTATATGATCAAGGTGTTATCGTGCATACTGTTGAAAACTTAAATTACTTAGACCATGAAAGGACCCGACGAAACAAATGTTTCGCCATGACCAAACCCGACGAAACAGGAGTCTGTTTCGTCATTCCAATCTCGACGAAACAAAAGTGTTTCGCCGAGCCCAGTTTCGCCGAAGCCCATTACGGCCCAGTACATTAGTTTGCATATAAGTTACACGGAATGGCTTCATTCATGACACTTTTTCAGAATCGAAACCCTAGAGCCCTTCTGTGTGACGGCAACTTGAAACTCTCGAAGCCTTCCTTAGCTTTCAATCCATCGTTCCTTTCATCTCGGTTAGTGCGTGTTCGTTAAATCGGTTTCATTGATGCTTTGATTTCTCGATATATGTTTGTGTATATGCGTGTCTGATTTTTGGAATGGATGTGAATATGTGAGTATGATCTTGATTTCGTATGCATGATTTAGTCGACTTAGGGCTCTAATAAACAGTTGTGTATTAACTCTATACGGAAGCTCGATTTATACGATCGAATGCTTGACCATGAATGTTGCTAGTGTGATCTGAATGCTCGATAGCATGCTAATAGGGTTTGATGATGTGATGTATTATGTTAATCGGCTTATTGTGCGCATAAACTAGGGATCGTGATGGACGTTAGTATTATGATGATTATGTTATGATGTTTAGATGATGATTCTGTGCTGAATGATTTTTGTATGATTGCTGTATGATGAACTGATGATTAGGGTTCCTGTAAAATGCGTAACTGTTGATGACGTAACTGACATTTGTAGACGAAACGCATATCATGACGAAACTGGTACGACGAAACAAAAGGGCGTTTCGTCAAGGCCAGTCATGACGAAACGAATGGGTGTTTCGCCGAAAGGGAACATGACGAAACCAAGTGTTTCATTGAAGGGGATTCACGGCGAAACAGGGGTGTTTCGCTGGATGAGTAAACTGTACAGTAACCTGGTTAAATTATGTTAGAAGTTAACTGGATTAATTAACTGCCGTTAAGTGATATGCATGACTTGTATGATTTTGAATATGTGGTTTGTACTACTTGGTGATCATTGATTCCTACCTATTCGTGAACATCGTGAATATGAACTGATTATGTGTACGTGCATCCCTTTGGACTTGACTGATTGTTTGTGAGCACATACCTTAGCATACCGAGCAAACCAAGGTGAGTTCACATTCTTACCAAGGCATGGGATTCCTGGGGTAGGGAATGGGATTGAATGGTTACTTGCACTTACATTGTTATTGGGAATTACGGATCACTGACCTCGTTAGGGGAAGGTCACTTATAGATACTGCTAGACTAGTGTACAAATACTACTCTTCGCACACAAGCCTGGAATGGCCGCGATACGAATACGAATCTTCGCACACATGCCTGGAATGGCCGCGATACTAATACTAAACTTCGCAAACATGGCTGGAGGGCCGCGATACAAATATACCTAGTCTAGAATACATGGGAAACCCCCACTAATCTTCGCAAACATGCCTGGAGGGCCGCGATACAAATATATACGATACATGGTTTACTAAACAAATATACGGTTTACGAAATGAACACTATAACTAAACAACCAACTGTGAACTCGCTCAACTTTGTTGTTGACTCTCTGTTACATGCCTTGCAGGTCGTTAGGTACACATGGAGCTTGCACAGGGAGGCGCGGTCATTGTGGACATGGATCGTAGATGCTTTGTTAAACATTTATGACTTTTCAAACTTATACTTATGTTGGGTTTACATTATTGCTTCTGCTACACACTTGATTATGTTTGGTTTTGAAACACCTTTCGTATTGATGAATGACTTTTACTTATTACTTATATGTTCAATATGATTGGCGGCTTGATCCTGGTCGGTCACGCCTTCAAACAGTGATACTCCGCGTGTGGATTTTGGGGGTGTGACAGATTGGTATCAGAGCCATTGGTTATAGAGAACTTGGTTTTAATAAGGGGAAAACGTTTTTATTAAAACCAGACTATAACCTGTACAGTGCTCAACGATCCACAACGACGCTTCGCTCCACGTGCAAGACTCTACACACTAGGTACTACTATTCATGTTTACATTGCCTACTTGCTAGATTACATAGAACTTTGCTCATGCTATGCTTAGATAAACGTAACAACTATTGCCTGAGAACACTTGTGTGTGCTTACTCTCTTCTGTCATCGCACTTTTCGCGAACCTCTCTCTCACTTATACTGCTTTTGCTATGAAGATCATGGCTGGACGCATTAACATGACACAAGCCCAGTTGACAGCTCTAATTAACGAACAAGTTGCCGCGGCACTTACAGCCGCACAAGCAGGAGGTATACCCTGCTGTCGTAACTCACACTAGGATCTTTAGATCCTACACTCCTAAACCAACTCTTGTGTTTAACCTTGTCCTGTTCTTATACACAACAGGTCAACACGCTCAGCCACCTGTTTGCACTTTCAAGAATTTCATGGACTGTCGTCCTAGCACATTCAGTGGCACTGAAGGAGCAGTTGGACTCCTCCATTGGTTTGAAAAGCTCGAGTCCGTGTTTGAGATGTGTGAATGCCCTGAGGCTCGCAGGGTGAAGTACGCCACTGGTACTCTAGAAGGCATTGCGCTGACTTGGTGGAATGCGCAAGTTCAGATATTAGGGTTGGCAACTGCTAACGCCACCCCGTGGAATGATTTCAAGGAACTAATCAAGCGGGAATACTGCACACGTGATGACATCCACAAGTTAGAAGTGGAGTTCTTTCATCTGAAAATGACGGGGTCGGAAATTGAAGCCTATACGAAAAGGTCAAACGAGCTGGCCGTCCTGTGTCCAACTATGGTGGACCCTCCTATCAGACGTATTGAGTTGTATCTCAAAGGGCTAGCACCAGAAATTCAAAGCCATGTGACATCGGCCAACCTTGATAATATCCAGGATATTCAACGTCTTGCCCATCGCCTCACAGATCAGGCAGTGGAACAGAACAGGCTGCCTAAACGTATCAGTGCTACCGATGCTACTACTTCTGCTACTCCTAGTGACAACAAGCGAAAGTGGGATGGGGATTCCAGCAAAGGTTCAGCTACAGCTCAGTCTCAGGTTCAGCAGCGAAAGACTGATAACTACCAGAGCCCTGGTCAGCAATCTTTGGGTAATCAAAGACAGGGTGGATATCGAGGAAACCTCCCAAGGAGCAATACTTGCAACAAGCACCACAATGGCCAATGCAACAAGGGTCGTTGCCAGCGATGCCTCAAGATTGGTCATGAGGCTAAAGATTGCAGGAGCTCACGACCTGCAAATCAGAATCAACAACAACAACCACCTGCTCCATGAAACCAGCAGCAGCAACAGCAGCGGGGCAACAGGGGATGCTATCAATGTGGCGTTGAAGGCCACTTCAAACGTGACTGCCCCCAGTTAAAGCAGAACCAGAACAACAACAACAATAATCCGGGCAATGGGAACAACAACGGGGGAAACAATGATGGAAACAACGTCGCTAGGGGTCGTGTGTTCGTGCTGGGGCAGGGTGATGCTAGGAATGATCCTAACGTGGTTATGGGTAAGTTTCTTCTCGACGACTTTTATGTTACTGTTTTGTTTGATTCGGGTGCTGATACCAGTTATGTGTCTTTAAGTTAGTCAAATGTTAAAACGTACATCAACGCCCTTAAACACCAAACATATCGTAGAATTAGCCAATGGTAAAAGTTTAGAGGCCACACACGTAGTCAAGGGTTGTAACATTGTCATAGCTGGTCAGACTTTCTCCATCGATCTCATTCCTATAGTTCTGGGTAGTTTCGATATCGTCATTGGTATGGATTGGTTATCCCAACATCAAGCAGAGATCCTATGCAAGGAGAAGATTGTTCGTATACCCCGTTCTGGTAAAGAACCTCTCGAAGTTCAAGGCGACAAGAGTGGTGCCATGGTTGGCATCATCTCCTTCCTGAAGGCTCAGAAGTGTTTGCGAAAGGGCCACACTGCCATTTTGGCACTTGTTACTGATGCATCAGCGAAAGAGAAGAGATTAGAGGATAACCCAGTTGTACATGATTTTCCTCAAGTGTTTCCTGAAGATTTACCTGGGCTACCGCCTCATCGCCAGGTCGAATTCCAGATTGAACTAGCTCCTGGAGCAGCACCAATAACTATCCAAACAACTATCCAAACAACTACAAGAGCTCTTGGATAAGGGCTTTATTCGTCCTAGCTCTTCGCCTTGGGGAGCTCCAGTATTATTTGTGAAGAAGAAAGACGGTACCTTCTGCATGTGTATAGATTACCGCGAACTGAACAAGGTGACCGTGAAGAATCGCTATCCCCTACCACGTATTGATGATTTATTCGATCAGCTACAAGGGTTGAGCTACTACTCGAAGATTGATCTGAGGTCAGGTTACCATCAGCTGAGAGTCCGGGATGAGGACGTCTCCAAAACAGCATTCAGAACTCGCTACGGCCACTACGAGTTTCTAGTCATGCCATTCGGATTAACGAACGCACCTGCAGTCTTCATGGATCTAATGAACAGAGTGTGCAAGCCCTACCTATACAAATTCGTGATTGTTTTCATCGACGACATTCTGATCTACTCCAAGAGTCAGGAGGAACACGAACAGCATTTACGACTTATCTTGGAGCTTCTTCGAATGGAACAACTGTATGCCAAGTTTTCAAAATGTGACTTCTGGCTTCGTGAAGTCCACTTTCTAGGCCATGTGGTAAACCAGGATGGGATTCATGTTGATCCATCCTAGGTAGACTCGATCAGGAACTGGCCTGCACCGCGTACACCAATGGAAATACGCCAATTCTTGGGTTTGGCGGGTTATTACAGACGGTTCATCAAAGACTTCTCAAAGATTGCACAGCTACTCACACTACTGACACAGAAGGGTGTTACTTATCGTTGGGGTAATACACAGGAAACAGCTTTTCAGCACTTAAAGGATAGACTCTGCAGCGCACCTATTCTCTCATTGCCAGAGGGCACAGACGATTTTGTGGTCTACTGCGACGCATCGATTCAGGGTCTTGGATGTGTATTGATGCAACGGGATAAAGTCATTGCTTACGCTTCGCGCCAACTTAAGATCCACGAACGAAACTATACTACGCACGATTTAGAGCTAGGAGCAGTCTTTTTCGCGCTTAAGATATGGCGACATTACCTGTACGGTACCAAGTGCACTATCTACACCGATCACAGGAGTCTCGAGCATATGTTCAAGCAGAAGGAATTGAACATGCGTCAACGTCGATGGGTTGAACTACTGAATGATTACGAATGCGCCATTAAGTACCATCCAGGCAAAGCCAATGTTGTGGCTGACGCCCTCAGTCGAAAAGACACTACGCCTAGACGCGTACGAGCACTACAACTTACTATTGAGTCTAGTCTTCCTGCACAGATACGAGATGCTGAAAACGTCAGGGCTGAAGCCCTACGCGGCTCAAGGCAACGATTAGAACAAAAGGAAGACGGCGCCTATTATGTAACGGGGCGTATTTGGGTCCCACTTTATGGTAACTTGTTGGTGCACTACGTCTGTCGACTTCGTCTTGTATCGAGTCTTACATTGTATTGTATAGTTTAGGGCATGATTTACTAGATAAAATAGGAGAATGTATGTGTTTTAGGAAGAGGTTTCGCTTATAGGGTCATTAGAGATAGGTTTCGCTTGTTTGAACAGGAGGTTCCGCTTATATGTACACAAGAGGTTTCGCTCTTGTGGTAATTTACATATAAGCGAAACCTGAACACTATATAAACCCTAGAAGCGAAATCAGTTGTAACTTTGTCGAATTCCATACCGAGGTGCTGCCGGTGTGAAGAACTGTGTGTATTTGCTGATAATCAATATAATTAGCAGTTTTAGTGAAGATACAGCTATTTCTATCCGTGTTTCTTGTTATTCCGCACCTGAAACATAGAAGAACGCCTCTGAACGACTCATTCGGGTCAGATCACGATCCTACAAGTGGTATCAGAGCTTGTGACATGATTGCCGTGGTACACGCAAATTTAATCCCAATAACAACTATGTGGATAGTGGCAAGTGGGTATCGAACACAGGGAGTTTGTGGAAAATGTGCTATTTGAATTTTACTATGTTAACTAAAATTAGACTAAATGCAAATAAAAGTAAATTCAAGAGTGGGTTTGTTTGGTTGATTTTTAAAACTACGATTACTAATTAATTTGCAAAATGAGAATTGAGTTTGTAAACAATTTAGAGACAAGTGACTATCTTGAGTTTCCGGTTTGCTTCGACTTTTGTGTTAGCATTCAACTAGAAAGAACTACATAGACATAGTTCATGTATGACCAATTGCAGTGATGAAAGGGAAATAAGTACTCAGATTCCTAGAACGTGAGGTTGTTACCCGATGATCAATCAACCCTTACCCAAGCCTAACTATACCCATGATATCTCGATTGCCAACGGCACCAAGAACGTATGGTTTCTAATTAGTTCAACATAAGGATCAACAAGTTACTAACAATCAATCATGCACCATAACAAACAAGTCAAATAGAAAGGAATTGTTATTCTAGAAATATAAAATAAAAACACAAAGTCTTACACAAATCTTCAACACAAGATAATCATCAAGTACTTAGCCACTCATGGCTTGAACAAACATTGTAGCAAAAATGGAAGGAAATTATTGTTCACAAGATTTACCAACAAGAACTAGATAGAGATTAAGTGAAAGATAGTTCAAAAGATGATGTTTCCAAGCTTTCAAATCTCTAATTTATGCTCCTAATTCGTGTCCCACTCCTTTGTAACCGAATACCCATGATAAGGGTCATTAAGCTCCATCAAAATGGCAATAAATGCCATAAGTTACAAGTGCACACCTGTCGGTGTCGTAAGCTACGCCACCGGTCCGTAGCTTACGGCGGTCAGTTATGTGCTTGCATCGCCTTGAGGCGTCGTAGCCTACGGCTGGCGCTGTAGGTTACGACACTGAATGTCTTTTACGGTTTTCCCTTACTGTCTTACGGCTAGCATTTTGTTGGAACTTTGGTGACCGTAACCCTACGGCTCCCAGCCGTAGGTTACGGCCCTGAGTGGCCTTTTTCTCCTTGTTTCTCCTTCTACACTTGCTCTCTTCATCTTTTTGACTCCAAACTTCTATCATCCATCCAAGCTTCCTAAAACTCGTGTTTTGAGCACTTTCACACCTGGATAATCAAACGTAGAGTAGTTACCAAGTTCGAGCAATTAACCGGGCAAAGTATGGAATTTTATTCTATTTAAAGCACTTAAGGGTTGTCCTACGGACCACCCGTCATATCCCCACACTTACCCGTTGCTTGTCCCAAGCAACTCATTCAAAACTATTCTCAACTACAAATGATCAAATATGCAAACCAAGCTAACATGTTGTCCTTTTAATAACCCGTTCTTAACACCCAAACAATGCACCCCTCTCTAAATCTCTCCTCTCGGCTACAAGTAAGCACTAGCATTTGTAAGCTAGTCACACAAAAGGCAAACGGGCGGTTGCACAACTATATGCTTATACCTAAATCGGACCTCCTCCTACAAGTGCCGAACATGAATGCAAATCAAAGGGGCTTTTAAAGTTGTAACTAGGCTAGGCGAATGGGTAGGACATGGAATATATATGAAGTAGCGAAGGACTTGCCCGGTCTTTTATTACATAATGAAACAAACAACAAACAAACTTAAACTTATATACAAGACAACTCAACATTACTTTTTTTTTTCAAACATTCAACATAACGTCGAACGTATCTACACACTACTAAAATAACTACTAGCACTATAAGACTGGGTCAAGTCGGGTAAATTTTTAGGAAACTAGCTAAGGGGTAACAAATGATAGGCTTTAGGCACAAGATGGGCAACTACATGTCCAACCCCCCGCCCCTCTCGCAACCATGCTCATATATATAATTAATGAGGTCCAACCCCCCAAATCCCACACTCGCACTCAACAAAACGCGGCTACCTAATTGCCCTTATCCTTTTCGCATTCACGTCCAACTAAGGACTCAAACCGTATCTAGGCACAAGTTCTAATGCACCCCCACCCGTTGCCACTCTCATCAAAGACAAGCATTATTTATGTATAAGTGTGGCTTCAACTCTCACCAAGAACAAAAGGTAAATAAGGGTTGCCGGTGCATCATTTGGGGTTAGTCCAAGGTGTTCAAATTCTCACAATGTTTTGCTTGATTAAATTTTTTTTTTAAATCTCAAAAATTTCCCCCATCCCACACTTGGGATATATTGTCCCAATTTATGGTTTTGAGGGAAGGATCGCTTTAACCAAGAACATCCCGCTTGCTTGTATTCTCAAATCCCATTTTTTTTAAATATTATAAAAGACACCACCAACTCTCACAACCCAAAAACATATCAACTTCAAACACCACCCTACCTCCCAACCATAACATAAACATACCACATAGATATATATATATACAAAAATGTACAAAGGAGCAAAATACAACCTGGTTAGTAGTACTTCGGCTGTGGAGGTCCGAAAATGGATGTCATCATATCCGTCCATTCACCAAAGCCAAATGCTCCACCGCTACTACTGCTTCCTTGATCACTACTTGGATTTGCCTGTTGATAACTCATAGCATGCGGATCCACCCACTGAGAATGGTGCAATGGTGGGGTGGGGTATGACACACTACCATCATGTGGTGGCAATGTGGTGTAGTCCACAACGGGCGGATCTCCTACAATTGGCTGCCCCGCATGCCATTGGTCATGCACACGTCTCTGGCGATCATCCAAATAACGGTTGTTTATTTCCTCTTCATGGGCATATCTATGAGCACGGTTCCATTGCTCATTTCTATCATAACTTCTTTTGATAGCCCTTTCCACACTAGCACCCATGAATGTTTGTTGATCAAATAGCACTTGGTTTGGTTCACTCCATTCACCAAAAGTGGGTAGCCGCCTTCGTTCAATGATTTGACCCATATCCCCCGAATGGGCCCAGTATGGATCATAAGACTGATGTGCATAATCAAATGCACTCCCCACGTAACCCGATTGTACACCAGCTCCTTGAACTCCCGCCTGACCGGCACCCCCTATCTGAGCATCTACCATGAATGTGTCCTCACGGTAATCATCATCTCCACTCACTTCATCATCCGTTGATTCAGGTTCCTCGGCCTCTCCCGGTCGTAACGGTCTTGCATCCACTTTCAATGCTCTCCACCTTCTACCGTTTGTTTTCAACTTATGAAACCTCTCCGATTCTGTGTAAGTCCAATCCGACCCAAGATTCTTAAGGTCGAATGTTCTAAACCTCTTGTAAGAACCTTGTTCATCTCCTTTTATTGCCCCATATTTTTTAAGCAATGCCGTAATCAACCGGCAATGAGGTATGATTTTTCTTTCCCCACTATTCTTGCTCAACAAAATGTTATTCAATACTAGGAATCGGTACGGGACCTTGGGAGAACCATGCATCAGCATATATAAGATCGGTACCTCTTGATGTCGCACTTCCATCATGTCACCCCGCCTCGGAATAACATTGTACATGCACAACGTCAACAACAATTTTGCTTCCATTCTTAAATTGCGTCGATATAACTTCCCATGTGTCGTGCCCGGAAGAAAGAGGTAATCGAGCATATTTTGCCATTGCGGATGCTGATTGGGCTCGTGATAGAGATCCTTGAGACTCGGGTAGATGTACTCATTGGCTGGCCCGTCATCAAACTTTGCTACCCGGCACAAAGAATCATAAGACATTTCTACCTTCACTCCATTACACCGTCCAACAAGTCTCATCTTGTTTGGGGCTTTAAACGAAGGACATTCAAGTGATGCCACCCATTCTTGAATCTGCTTATCATACATCTTCTTTACTTCACCATCATAACACTTTGTAGCCGCCCCCCAGCCCAACGCGTTAAACTTGGCTATGACCCCGAATGGCCCGAAATCAACCTCCCGGATCTCCTTTTCACAAATAAATGCTTCACCCCTTTGTTTTAGCTTGTTCATTTGTTCATGAAATAGATCTTCTCTCCATTCCGCGGGTTGATCTAACAATGAGCCAGATGTCCAATCCGGCTTGGTCCCCTTGGAGGTGCATCCTCCTCCGAATCCGGGTCACCAACCCGGACCAATCTCCTTTTCTTTTGTTGAGCATTATCTCCTTTAGGTGCACTAGAGGAACTTGCAATTTCTTTCCCCTTTTTCGTCACCATACCTGCACACATTTAAGCCGCACAAACAAATCAAGTTAGTATTTTTCCCAATCTTCCCCACACTTGCTTTATGTTATGGGTGCTAATGTACAAAAAACCAAAAATTCATTCTTTCAAATAAAATTTCAGCATGATGTCCCTATAATTCAGAATTTTTCTCAAAATTTCACTAAACATCAAACACATTAGCACCCATATCATTCAATGGTTCACAACATCCTATCATCTATCATATACTAGCAAGTGTGTAAGCAAAAACAAGGATGAAAACTTACAAACCTCAATGTACATCAAAGAATGACAAGAAATTGCATACCTTGGAGTTGTAGAAGATGAGAATCACAAACTTGAAGTTCACACAAAAAAACCCACCAAAAAGCCCCAAATTTTCGGCACCCCTAGGCTCAAATCCGACCCCAAAACAAAGGAATCTTCGAGATATGAGTATAGAACTAGAATCTTTGTGAAATTTTACCCAAAATAGACCCAAAAATCACTGAAATCGGGCTAGATATGAAAGAGTTATAAAAATTTGAAGGTTATGGTGGCTAGGGTTCTAAGGTGAGAAGATGAAGAAGTTAGATGGAGAAGATGAATGAATGATATGTGTGGTTGGGGTAAATTGTGTTTTATTAAAAGTATTATCATTCTTATTTTCGGATTTATTGTTTTTTTATATGCAATGCCGACAAGAAGGGGACCCCCATCATTTCTCTGCTAGCCGTAACCTACGGCTCCCTGCCGTAGGTTACGGTTGTATCTGGGCAACAAAAACTCACCGTAAGACAGGGGCTGGGAGCCGTAAGGCTCAAAAAATTTCATTTGGAGCCGTAAGCTACGCCCCAGGGCCGTAACTTACAGCTGTAACTGGGCAAAGGAGAGCCGGCAAAAACATCAAAAATTTTATTATCTTTTTTTTTAGCTTTTATAATTTTTACTTTTTATGCGTTTTTATAATTTAAAGAAAACATAAAAATATTACCCTACCCCCGGTTAAAAATCCGTGTTGTCCTCAACACTATGTTCGGGAAATCCGTTAAATTTCCCCACACTTGTTTCGAACACCGGTTTAAACGAAACTTATTTAGAACGAAATAAACTAAACTAAATATTTACAAATACCAAACCTGGGCCTCTTTCACGTTTCTTCATCATCCACCGGGCGTAAAATGTAACCCACTTTATCGAGCTCGAGATTGTTGATATCATTACCTTCCAAGTACGGTTTGAGCCGATGCCCGTTCACCGTTTGTTGCTTGTTTGTTTGTTCGTCTTGAATATCAACATCACCGAACCTTCCTACTCTTCGGACAACGTAAGGACCCATCCATTTGCTTTTGAGTTTCCCCGCGAACATTTTCAACCTTGAATTATACAACCACACCTTTTGACCCACTTCAAAGTTCTTTTTCTTTATCTTCGCATCATGAACTTTTTTAGTTTGTCTTTATATGCGGATGCACACTCATAGGCTTGATCCCTTATTTCCTCAATTTCGTTCAGTTGAAGCTTTCTCGCCCGACCCGCTTCATCATAGTTTGCGTTCACCGTTTTAATTACCCAATATGCCCGATGTGCCAACTCCATAGGCAAATGACATCCTTTCCCGTAAACCATTCGATAAGGAGTGGTATCAAGTGGAGTTTTGTAGGCCGTTCGATAAGCCCACAATGCATCGTCAAGCTTGCTTGACCAATCTTTCCGATCCGTTCTCACCGTCTTCATTAAAATCTCTTTAATTTGCCGGTTGGAAACTTCAACTTGACCACTCGTTTGCAGGTGGTACGGTGTAGCAACGCGGTGGTTCACATTATATCTCTTAAGCAACTTCCCGAAATTGAAAATTTTGAAATGCGAACCACCATCACTTATTATCACTCGAGGCACACCAAAACGAGCAAAAATATTAGATTGCACAAACTTACATACAACAACATGATCATTAGTTCTCGTGGCGATAGCTTCAATCCATTTCGACACGTAATCAACCGCAACTAATATGTACAAAAACCCATTCGAGTTTGGGAAAGGACCCATAAAGTCTATTCCCCAAACATCAAATACTTCTACTACCAAAATCGGTTGTAACGGCATTTCATCACGTTTCGAAATGCTTCCCATTCTTTGACAATTGATGCAATTCCGGGCATACTCACAAGAATCCTTGAAAATCGTGGGCCAATAAAACCCACTAGATAACACCCAATAACCCGTCTTGTTCCCACTAAAATGCCCTCCGCATGCCGATGAATGAGCATGGGTCAAGATCTCTAAACTTCCGTTTCGGGAACACATCTTCGTATCACTTGATCGGCCCCGATTTTGAACAAGTCGGGTTCATCCCATATATATTGCTTCACTTGACTAAGAAACTGTTGTCGTCTCTTCTTAGTCCAATGATTTGGAACTGCACCCTTAGCCAAATAGTTAACGTAATGGGCATACCAAGGTGCAACATAAGTAGAGACGGCCAACAAATGTTCATCGGGGAACCGTTCATTGATTTCACTTGGGTCATCAACACCTTCCAACAGGATTCGGGACAAATGATCCGCAACAACATTTTCACATCCCTTTTTGTCCCGAATCTCAAGATCGAATTCTTGTAACAAAAGCACCCAACGAATCAACCGGGGCTTCGCATCCTTCTTTTCCATCAAATATCGGACCGCACTATGATCCGAATACACTATCACCTTGCTCCCCCAAATCTAAGATCTAAACTTGTCCAAGGCATACACCACCGCTAATAATTCTTTTTCGGTTGTGGTGTAGTTGAGTTGCGCCTCGGACAAAGTTTTGCTTGCAT
The DNA here is from genome assembly GCF_002127325.2 of Helianthus annuus. Taxonomy (NCBI): domain Eukaryota; kingdom Viridiplantae; phylum Streptophyta; class Magnoliopsida; order Asterales; family Asteraceae; genus Helianthus; species Helianthus annuus. The sequence continues at coordinate 129,557,716 of NC_035449.2, read as the reverse complement.
AGTATATCACTGCCGGTTTCTTATCAACCCTTTGACCCAAAACCGCTCCAATGGTCGTGTCGCTAGCATCACACATAATCTCGAACGGCTTTGACCAATCCGGTGGTTGCAAGATAGGAGCTTTCACCAACTGTTCCTTCAAAACATGAAACACTTGCAAACATTCGTCAGTAAAATCAAAGGGAACATCTTTTAATAACAAGTTACATAAAGGTTTTGTAATTATACTAAAACCTTTAATAAACCTTCGATAAAACCCCGCATGTCCCAAAAAAGATCTCACCCCCTTAACATTCTTTGGTGGGGGTAAAGATGAAATTACCAGAATCTTTGCTTTGTCTACCTCCATTCCCCGGTCTGAAATGACATGCCCCAACACAATACCCTCTTGAACCATAAAATGGCTCTTTTCCCAACTTAGTACCAAGTTTGTCTCAACACATCTTTTTAAAACTTTTTCTAATTCATTAAGACAAGAGTCAAAACTTGGACCAAAAATGGAAAAATCATCCATAAACACTTTAAGAGATTCCCCGACCATGTCCGAAAATATACTCATCATACATCTTTGGAACGTGGCGGGGGCGTTACATAGTCCAAATGGCATTCGCCGAAAAGCAAATGTACCATATGGACATGTAAATGTGGTTTTGTGTTGGTCGTCTGGGTGAATAGCAATTTGGTTATATCCCGAGTACCCATCTAAAAAACAATAATATTTTTGACCGGAAAGTTTTTCAATTATTTGGTCAATGAAGGGTAACGGGAAATGGTCTTTTGAGGTAGCGGCGTTTAGTTTTCTATAATCAATACACACTCGCTACCCGGTTACCGGGCGGGTGGCGATTTGCTCACCTTGTTCATCTTTCACTACCTGGATGCCAGATTTTTTAGGCACTACCTGAGTCGGACTTACCCACGCACTATCCAATATGGGATAAATGATCCCCGCATCCAACCATTTGATAACCTCTTTCTTTACCACCTCTCTCAAATTTGGATTCAACCTTCTTTGGGTTTCACGAGTTGGCTTTGCATCCTCACTTGTGATAATTTTGTGCATCACAATGGATGGACTAATACCTTTTAAATCGGCTATCGTCCACCCAATTGCCGCCTTGTGAGCCTTCAATACCCGTATCAACTCCTCCTCTTGAGCTACCGCCAAATTGGAAGCAATGATCACCGGTAAAGTGTCATTCTCCCCCAAAAATGCGTACTTGAGATGTTTTGGTAGCTCCTTCAACTCCACACTTGGTGGACATTCCAAAGAAGGCTTTGTACCCGAATTAATTCCCACCGGTAAAGAGTCTGTTTGGTGAGTCCATGGCGGTCTTCCTTCTTTCACCGCAAGAGCCTCTTGCTCTTTCTCTTCCACCTCCAACTCACATGCGTGAACCTGCAAAGACATATTACAAACACAAGAACCCAAAATTTCTTCTTCGAACTCCTTCGGGTCATAACCATCTATGAAATCTGCTAAGAAACACTCATCACCATACACATTAGTACCGTTAGTAAAAACATTTAACCTCATTTTTCTATTACCGAATGTCATGTCGACCGTACCATATCGACAATCAATAATAGCATGTGCGGTGTTCAAAAATGGCCGACCCAAAATAACATTTTGTTGTTGAATTGGGTCCGCGGATGAGTAATCTAGCACCAGGAAATCAACGGGATAATAAAATTCATCAACTTTAACTATCACATCCCGTACGATACCCCGGGGAAGTTTATGAAACAAGTCGGCTAATACAACCGTTGTCTCAACTCGCTTCAATGGACCAAAATCGTATTGGTCATATAACCCCCCCCGGTAGGATACTTACTCCTGCTCCAAGATCCAATAACGCCCTTGTGGTTTGAAAATTTCCAACTTGAATGTTTATTAGGGGCGTTCCCGGATCTTGTAACTTAGGAGGAAGGTCTCCTTTCAATACCGCACTTACCCGCTCCGTCAAGTCTACCAATTTAGGCACTTTTTGTTGCCTCTTTTGAGTACACAATTCTTTTAGAAACTTGGCATAAGCGGGTACCTGTTTAATAGCCTCAAGTAAAGGAAGATTAATTTTAACCTGTTTGAAAACCTCCCACATTTCCTCTTTTTGAGGACCCCGTTTTGAAATAAAACTTTTTCTACCCGGATCTAATAAAGTTGAAGGGAATGGTACTTCACTAGACCCCTCACCCTCATTTACTTTTTCTTTTTCTTTATTAACTTCGGGTTTTTCAACATTGGGTTTTTTAGAAGAAATAATAGGTGGCTCATTTTCTTCCTCACTTTCTTGACCCGTTATATCCTCAACCACCCCATCAACCAATTCCGATGAAGGATTGGTTTTGTACTCTTTCCCACTTCTCAAAACACTTACATGATGAATGTTAACATTATTACCTCTTGAAGTACCATGAGACGGGTTTACCTTAGTGTCGCTCGGTAATTGACCTTTGCTTTTCTTCAATTCAGACACTTCGGTTGCAAGTTGACCCATTTGGGTGGTCAAAGTTTGAATCGCTTTGTCTCGGGCCTCATCTTTTTGAATGCGAGCATCATCCATTTGGTTCCTCTTTTGCATCTCTGCTTGCATGCTCTTCAACATTTCCATCATTTCATTTCCTCCCGAAGACCCCCCTTGTTCTTGACCCGCTTGGTATTGCCTTTGGTATCCTTGGTTGTTCCCACCTCTATATCCACTTTGATTATTGTAAGGTTGACGCGAACCATAGTTTCCTTGGCTACCTTGAAAGTTCGGGTTTGATTGATTCGAAGGGTTCCCATAACGAAAATTTGGGTGGTTTCTCAACCCGGGGTGGTAAGTGTTAGAATTCATGTTATTGTAAATTCTACCACCCCCTCCTTGACCTTGAACGGCATGAACTTCTTCAAATTGCCCTTCCACCATTCCTTGGCAATTTTCCGCCGCATGACCTATTTCATTACACAATGCACAAACATCATAAATTTGGTTAGAAGTTTGTATGTTACCATCATCAACCGCATGCACTTGTGTTCGGGTAACGGCCGGTCGTGCTCTCCTTGACGCTTGAGCCTTTCTCTTTGAAGTGATTGCCATTTGCTCCAAGAATTCCCAATCCTCATGCTCATAGTTTGTGCCAAAAGTCCCATTTGTAACGGACATCAAATCTCGTGCATCTTCGGCACACAACCCTTCATGAAAGGCATTCATCAACTCCCAAAGCTCAATCCCATGGTGTGGACAATTTTTTATCATCATGTTTAAACGGTCGAAAGCTTCATGAAACATTTCTCCTTGTTGTTGTTGAAAGCTTCTCAACCCTTTTCTCGCATCATTGGTCTTTTGGGCGGTATAAAATTCGTCTAAGAATGTTTGTTGCATTTCCCCCCAAGTATAGATTTAGATTGATGCCGAAGGCAAAGTGTAGAACCACTTCTTTGCCTTGTCTTCCAAAGAAAATTGAAACAAAACCAACTTCACATCATCAGCCGAAAAACCTTGACTCCCAAGAGTGTTACAAATTGAGTCATAGGCCTCCAAATGAAAATAAGGTTCCTCCGTCGCTAGACCCTTATATTTCGGCAAACTTTGTAAGGAGTTAGTCCTTACTTTAAAGGTTCTTCCTTGGTTATTATGAGGAATAACCACCGGTGAAGGATTGTGAGTGATCACTGGCCTAAAATGCGCTTCAATACCCCTCGCATTTTCTCTAAGATGCCTCCTTGGTACACCAAACCGACCCCTTGGACGAACTTGACCCATTGGTCTTTGTATAGGCCCTTGTGGTGCATTTGGTTGTTGAAATTGTTGTTGTGGCACCGGTGGGTGTTGAATTGGCCTTTGGAAGTGTGGTTGCACATTTTGTGGGCGAACTTGTTGCAAAGGTACCGGACGTTGCAATTGCGGCCCTTGTGGCCTAGGCCTCACATGTTGGGGTATGAGTTGTTGTTGCACTCCACCAACATTCGGCATTACTTGCATTTGGCCTTGCATATAACCGTATTCCCCTTGATCTCCATCACCTCCGTAAGCATACCCATCTTCATCATACCCCTCAAACTCCTCAAATCCTTCATCATACCCATCTCCTTGGATCCCCGAAGATTGCCCAAATGGAAGAGTCGAGTATTGGAAACCCGACTGGTTTGATGGTCGAAACGGTGTAGCATGGACAATGGACGAAATTGGTGCTATGGTATGGCTTGAATATGACGGACCCGCACCCGGGAAGAAATGGGATAATGGTGGTATAGTAGTGGAAGGGTTAAATGTGATGGTTGGTTCTTCTTGTGTAGTAATGGGCTGTGTGGTGTTGGTTGATGTGACATTTTGAAGTATGGTGGGTTCGGTAGTATTTGGTGGAATGGTGGTATTTGGTGAAGGTTGAGTGGATGTTGGTATAAATGATGAGGTGGATTCACCGTAGTGGGTGGTGGTGGTGGTGGATCCATGTATCGAAGTGGTGTAATCGGTGTAATTGGTGTTGTTGGTGAACTGCTGATTGTGTTTTCCCTTAACAAAATTCTGTTTGCTCGTAAAGTTCGTTCAATTTCCGGATCAAATGCCAATGGTGAAAGCTTGTGAGAGCTTCTAGTACGCATGCACCTGTAAATACCTGCACACTAACACACCCCGCGTAAACCAGAAAAATAACAAACTCAAAGCATGAACAAAAATAACACACGTTGCGCACTACTCCCCGGCAACGGCGCCAAAATTTGACGTGATTGTCGTGGTACAAGCAAATTTAATCCCAATAACAACTATGTAGATAGTGGCAAGTGGGTATCGAACACAGGGAGTTTGTGGAAAATGTGCTATTTGAATTTTACTATGTTAACTAAAATTAGACTAAATGCAAATAAAAGTAAATTCAAGAGTGGGTTTGTTTGGTTGATTTTTAAAACTACGATTACTAATTAATTTGCAAAATGAGAATTGAGTTTGTAAACAATTTAGAGACAAGTGACTATCTTGAGTTTCCGGTTTGCTTCGACTTTTATGTTAGCATTCAACTAGAAGAACTACATAGACATAGTTCATGTATGACCAATTGCAGTGATGAAAGGGAACTAAGTACTCAGATTCCTAGAACGTGAGGTTGTTACTCGATGATCAATCAACCCTTACCCAAGCCTAACTATACCCATGATATCTCGATTGCCAACGGCACCAAGAACGTATGGTTTCTAATTAGTTCAACATAAGGATCAACAAGTTACTAACAATCAATCATGCACCATAACAAACAAGTCAAATAGAAAGAAATTGTTATTCTAGAAATATAAAATAAAAACACAAAGTCTTACACAAGCCTTCAACACAAGATAATCATCAAGTACTTAGCCACTCATGGCTTGAACAAACATTGTAGCAAAAATGGAAGGAAATTATTGTTCACAAGATTTACCAACAAGAACTAGATAGAGATTAAGTGAAAGATAGTTCAAAAGACGATGTTTCCAAGCTTCCAAATCTCTAATTTATGCTCCTAATTCGTGTCCCACTCCTTTGTAACTGAATACCCATGATAAGGGTCATTAAGCTCCATCAAAATGGCAATAAATGCCATAAGTTACAAGTGCACACCAGTCGGTGCCGTAAGCTACGCCACCGGGCCGTAGCTTACGTCGGTCAGTTATGTGCTTGCATCGCCTTGAGGCGCCGTAGCCTACGGCTGGCGCCGTAGGTTACGGCACTGAATGTCTTTTACGGTGCTCCCTTACTGTCTTACGGCTAGCATTTTGTTGGAACTTTGGTGACCGTAACCTACGGCTCCCAGCCGTAGGTTACGGCCCTGAGTGGCCTTTTTCTCCTTGTTTCTCCTTCTACACTTGCTCTCTTCATCCTTTTGACTCCAAACTTCTATCATCCATCCAAGCTTCCTAAAACTCGTGTTTTGAGCACTTTCACACCTGCATAATCAAACGTAGAGTAGTTTCCAAGTTCGAGCAATTAACCGGGCAAAGTATGGAATTTTATTCTATTTAAAGCACTTAAGGGTTGTCCTACGGACCACCCGTCAGCTTGGGAGGAGGTTTTCTACAGAAATTAGCTGGATTTTATCTTGTTTTCTTACTTCTACACCTTCTTTCTTCAATTCAGAAAGTTGTACCGGTCAGAATTGGATCAAAATTTCACAGATTGTGTATTACTGGATATAGACAAACCCTGAAAAGTTTCATGCCAAAATATGGACTAAAAGTGGATCAAATTGACATTCGAATAGGTTTCGCTTATTCGAACAATGTGTAGTTTCGCTTTAGTGTCATCATATTTGAAAGGTTTCTCTCCAACGACCATACTAGTTTCGCTCGTGTGTCATCTTAATTGAAGTTTCGCTCGAAAGGTTCCGCTCTTATGTACATCATAAGGTTCCGCTTCTAAGACACATTTGAGGTTTCGCTTCAAAGGACTTGCTGAGGTTTCGCTTATTGGTGCAAACACTTGTTTCGCTCATTTGTACTTTGAAGTTTCGCTTATCTGGTTATCTGGGATTTCGCTTATTGTGCACACTCACCTAGTTTCGCTTATTAGTCACTGTTCTTGGAAAACGTGCTAAGTCGTCATGGATACTGAGTTTTACAACGCGTTTGCAACACCGTCTGCTTCGGCTGCTATTGCTCAAGCTATGAACTTAGAAAACGAGACGGGTACCACCCAAAAGCCCCCAAAATTGATGAGTATCGAAGAATATTATGGGTGGAAAGATAAGTTCGAGAACTGGGTTCAGGCAAACCATCTTAGGTCATGGGAATGCATATTGAAGAAATATGTGTTGCCTCGAACAGATTTGCAGGTTCTCAAAGAGTTATCATAATTCACGGATCAGGAACGGGTTATTGTACAAAGCCGAGAAGATGATGATTAGTCTGTTGCAACAAGCCATCAAAGAAGACATATTCATTCTGCTACAACACGACAAAACTGCAAAGTCAATTTGGGATGCTCTTAAAGTAAAATTTGAGGGGAGCGAGAATATGATTAAAAGCAAGAAAGCACTGCTTAAGAAAGAGTTTGATTTGTTCAGCAGTCTACCGGGTGAAGACACAAAGAAGCTGACTGAGAGATACTGTCACCTTGTACGATCGATGTCAATGTTGAGTATTACTAAAGATCGTGAAGAGTGGGTGGACAAGCTAGCCGATGCGTTACCACAAAAAGAGTGGGGAACATATTTGATGATTTTGAAAAACACGGGTGTTTATGATGGGTTAACGATTTCTCAGTTCATAGAAAAGATAGAGAGTCAGGATCTGGAACAGCAGAAGATCGCCAGGATGAACAGTCCGAGTGGTCAACAGGATGTGAAGATGTACTACAAGGGTAGCATTCCAGTTTCAGAATCTGAGAGAAGTCCGAAAATCCAAACTGCATTCAGTGCTGGGGATTCATCAGAAAAGGCTGACTAGGGATCTAACAAAAGCAGTAGTGGATTCTCATCATATCCGAGTGTCAATCCTAAAGTGTCAAACACGAGCTTTCAATCACAAAGCTCAAAGACAGGAAATGGCTACGTGATTCAGTGTAACATCGCTCTAAATCTTCCAGAAGGTCAAAGCTTCTCAGAAGACACTGCTAAAGACCACATGGCTCTACTTGGTTCCGTGTTGTTATATTATGAGGTTCTAGTAGCTGGTCGGATCAGAAATCCCATGCTCACTAAAGAGGATTACGATCAAATAGACGCCGAAGAGATGGAACTAATGGATATCAAATGGTGTCTAGCTAGTGTTCTTAGACGAGCTGAAAAGTTCAAGACAATTACCGGGAGAAATGACTTTCTTGATGCTCATGTATCTACTTTAGGTTTTGATAAATCTAAAGTTACTTGTTTTCGATGCAGGGAGAAAGGCCATTTCAAACGGGAATGCAAGGGAAGAGAAGCTAGCGGTGCTCAGAATCCATTTGGTAAAGATGATTACTACCGGAAAGCCATTTATCAGCAGGTTGGTCAATCACAAGATTCACAGACGGCTCATGGTAGGAAGATTGAAGATTCTAAGAGAGCGTGTTTGGTAAAGTTCAACTGGAGCAACTATATATCTCCTGATAGCAAAGCCTGTTTAGTTGATCAAGACGATGAAAGATTACCCGAAGGCTTTAGCTGGGATATGTTTGTTGATGAAAAGGGAGAATTCAAAGCTTTCATTGCTAAAATTGTTAGAGAACCAGACATGTTTGCCACCTGGATGAAGTCTATTGGAGAGACAGTAAAAAGTGTGGAGGAACAGTCTGTTGCATCTGATGAAAGCTCAGAAAGTGCTGATGAAAGTTCTCAGAGTGCTGATGAGAGTGTGCAGAATGATTTTACTTCAGAAAAGGAAGTTGTATTTGATCAAACACTGTCTGATTCTGGTTTATCAGATGCTGATTCTGAAAAATCTGTACAGTTTGATCAGTCACCAGTTGATAGCAGTAGTGATGATGAAGAGGAAAAACATATTAATATTGCAAAATCTCATCTTTCTCCTGAAAGTTTTCATTTCTATTTTGCAGATCGCATGGAGAAACTAAAGGAGAAACGAGCTGCTAAAGAACAACAACAAATGAATACTGAAGATGTTGTTTAGAATGAGAATGTTGAAAATGTTACTGAAAAGAGTGTTGAGAATGAGCAGGTAAAGGTAGAAGAAAAGGTGAAAGAAGAAGAAAAAGTGATAGAAATGATGAAAACAGTCGAGATTGAAAAGATTGTTGAAGTTCAAGCCTTACGAGAAGTGTTTGGAAGCATGCAAGGAATGTGCAGCGAAAGACGATATAATTGCTGAGTACGAGAAGAAGAAGGAGCAGTTACTGTTCAACCTCAACTATGTTAAAGAATCTTATGATGTCTTGAACAAAACAGTAACTGGTCTCCAAAAGACAAATTCAAAAAGAGAACAAGCACTGACGATGATGAATGATGTGATGATGACAAAGCAAAAAGCAATAAATTTCTACATCGAAGAAAGTGCAAAGTGGAAGCAAGAGTTGGAGACAGAGAAGATTGAGAATGAGAGAATTAGACATTTATTGCAAAGTTATTCTAGTTCAGATTATCTCATTGATCGTATTTACCCAACTGTTGCAGGTATGGAAGCTTTTCAAGATGAGAAGCCAAAGAAAAAGAATAAAGATTGTGGTAAGAAACCGACTGTTAGATATAACAAGTGTCCGCCTCCAATTTGGGAAGGGTACTCTCCTAGAAAACCAAACGAGGAGCAACTTGAGAAAGCAGTCAATATAAAGCTAAAAACTGACACAACTGACGTTTTACCAGATAACATTGATGTCACGTTTACCTCGTCCGATACTGATCATGAGTCTGAGTTAATAAAAAAGGTGGTCCATCAGGTGTTGGATACTGATGAGGAATCCGAGTCAAAGTCTGAGTCTGGAAAGTCAAATTCGTCAGTCAACAGGGAAAATTCATCGGTTAAACAGTCTTACAGTAAACAATTTTAATTATCAAAAGCAAATATGAATGATGAAACATTCGAAGTATTGTATACTTTGAATGGTTCTGACAAATTATATTACAACAAAGAATTTCCAATAATGAGTATTAAAACGGAATTGATTAGCAAAACTTACAAACTAATTGAAATTAATATTCCTGAATTGAAAGTTTTGAAAAATTTTGAAAAATCTAAAAAATATACTTCAAGAGTTCAACAATGATTAAACAAGAAAAAATGTTACAATTCTGGTTCTGGTTTTCAAAAGAAACCTAACCAAAATGGTAGCTACAAAAGGAAAGGAAAGGTTAAGGATTTGTTCCACCAAAATATTACAAAAATGATAAAAAATCTAAAACAAAAACAGAATTTATGTCAGGTGGAAGCTCAGATGAGGAACAGAAGAAACCGTTCTAGAGACAGTCAAACCAGGAGTTTCTTGCTGAGAAGAGAAAGAATAGATCTGAATTGTCACCTCCTAAGGAAACTCGTACCTGTTACAGATGCAATGAAGCTGGTCACATTGCATGGAACTGTCCAAAAAATGCCAAAGCAAAACAGGGAGTTTCTAAGAAACTAAAAGAAAAAGTTGTTGATGTTGAACCACTAACTGAAAAACTTAGAGTTTTTGAAAACTCAACGTATGAGGTTGGTGAATGTTCGAAGAAGAATTTGTATGAAAAGAAAGGAAAAGACAATCAAATGTGGGTTGTTAAGAAGATTGATGTGAATATCGGCGATGAATCTGGTTCCATAAAGCCAGAAGAGTCACAGGTTGAGGAGAAAATTTTGGTGAATGATGAAGAATTTCCATCACTGAAGTTTGAAGAAATTAAAAAGAAAATTGGAAAAGTTGATATCTCGAAACAGTTTTATACTGAGAAAAATGAATTTGATGTCGAGAAAACTTTCAATGGAAGTGTAAAGAAAATTTTTGGGAAAATGTTGAACGGGAAAGCAAAGGGGGTTAAAGATTTTTATGCGACTAAAAAGGCAACATACAACCCCACTGCGCAAGAACTGAAAGCCATCAAGTCTGAGAAGACTTGGATGGAAGTTTGTTTTCCATGAAGTCTTAGGACTATGCCAGAGATCCCAAGTTTATATCGTGGATCAGGAATCGGCATCATACTAGTGTTTGAAAAAGGTTGCTTGAAAGTTTTTGATAATGTTTGAATGTTTGCAGGTTGAAGGACTACGCCGGAGCTTCCAGGTTGATAATTGAGAAGCAGGAATCGACATCTTTCTGACTAATTTGACAAATGGTAAAGAGGTTTCTGTAGATGTCTCATTCCTACAGGAAAAACCTACAAGTGATATTCTTTGGGATTACTTACAAGTGGTTTTTGTTGGTTATACTTTGAAGAGATTATGTTTTCAAGTGATATAGAGGTTTCTGAACTGCAAATGGTAAATCAGGGACATTAAGTTGTACTTGATTTACTATACATATGAGATTGATAAACAAGATGATGAACCATATCCCCATGCTTCACAAGTGGTAAACTTAAAAGTGGTAAAAACAAACTCATTTTCCGGAAAAATCATTTTGATTAAAACAAACTTAAGTGTTTTGATCTAAATGAGAAAATGGTTTGTGATAAGGGGAGTTCTAATTGTTTATGCTCTAATGAATGGCGAATTGATGTGATTCGATGTCAGTTGTCAAGTTTATGTACAGTTTATTTTACAGTTCATGTTTTTCAAGTGGGTCAAGAGTCTAGTAGTTTTCAAATTTCTTTAATGTGTTTGCATTTTAGGGGGAGTAGAAAATTTCAGAAAATCCAAAAACATTAGAAAATTTGAAAAAGCCAAAAACATGATAAATTCAAAAATGAGTTTCGTTGTGGAAAGAGGAAATGATTGTACATCAGTAGGCTGTCACAACATGCTAAAGAAATGTAAAGATAAAATGTGATAAACAATCTCACTGAGGATGTGCCAGTAGGTTTTTACACACTTAGTAAATTGTGACGAGATATAAACTAAATTTCAAACTTGCTTGTTCTATGGGTTAACACAAACTTGGATATATAGGTAACCCCTGAAATCTTGTTTGAAAGGTCCCTTATTCTGAGATACTAGGTCTTTATGCTCAGTGATATCTGGGGTATTATCCCGGGACTTCTGCTGTATGGAAGTACTGACCTAGTCCCCGGATAATGCTTTCCGCAAAAGCTTGAAAAATAGCTTCGCCCTCAGCAAGCTGATGAAACAATAAAATTGATAGTCGCTGCTGTTGAAATCTAAAAGATCCTCTAAAGGGGACACACCAAAAGTCGAAGCCGTCATCTCTCTGCGTATACGGAAGTATCGACCTGAGCTCTCACGGCCCTCGCATCTAACCCCTAAAACAGATATCATCTGTGGTATACTCACCTGTAAGACTGAATATTGGGATCTGGATATGGGAGTATATTCAAGTAGTGGGACACACAATAAGTTTGTATCTAAGACATTAATATCGTATCTCGGATCAATTGAACTTTGTGTGAAAATTTCAGTGGACCGATATACAGACAATCTAGGTAAATTGTTTAGAACTGAAAATGTAATACAGCTTAACGGTGTTAGTGACATGTTTCATAAACTGATATGATCCTCTTACACGAACTCACAAAAATATGTTTGTAAATATTTCATTTCTGTAATCTTGTTTGTTTTCACAATTAGTGTTAGTCTCTGTCTTTACAAGTGGTGTCATTTACTTTCTTTTAGAAAAATCCAAAAAGATTTTGGGTGTGTTTTAGCATATTTTTTTTTGAAAAAATCAAAAAGATTTTCGACAACTGATATCGGAAAGCAGATGTTCAAAATTCCGAATGCTAAACATGATGACATTGTTGTGAGGGGGAGCATACTTTGAAATGCAAAATATTTTTGTAATCAATAAGTGGTTTATCAAAGAGAGTTATCTTTGAGGGGGAGTATGTATTGGTGCATATGTTGGTGCTCTACAAATTATCAAATTTAGAAAATTTATTTCTGGGTTTAGAATGTGCAGAATACATTGATCCAGGTTGCGATACCTGAGGACTCTGATTAATGAAAAGCCAGACAATGATCCTGTATCAGATATTGCTAAAGAACAAAGGAATGCCAGTAAATCGAGAGGGGGAGTCTGAAGATTTTCAAGCAGATATGCTGAAAGAAGAGTCTGTTGGTGAAGATAGAGAAAAGCCCAGAGACTGATCAAGACTGAAGATGTGAAGACACAACTTTGTTATGACTCGATGGACGACTCCGTCAACATCTGAGGGGTAGTCTGTTGGTGCACTACATCTGTCGACTTCGTCTTGTATCGAGTCTTACATTGTATTGTATAGTTTAGGGCATGATTTACGAGAAAATAGGAGAATGTATGTGTTTTAGGAAGAGGTTTCGCTTATAGGGTCATTAGAGATAGGTTTCGCTTGTTTGAACATGAGGTTCCGCTTATATGTACACAAGAGGTTTCGCTCTTGTGGTAATGTACATATAAGTGAAACCTGAACACTATATAAACCCTAGAAGCAAAATCAGTTGTAACTTGTCGAATTCCATACCGAGGTGCTGCCGGTGTGAAGAACTGCGTGTATTTGCTGATAATCAATACAATTAGCAGTTTTAGTGAAGATACAGCTATTTCTATCCGTGTTTCTTGTTATTCCGCACCTGAAACATAGAAGAACGCCTCTGAACGACTCATTCGGGTCAGATCACAATTCTACATAACTTACGCGAGCTTGTAATGGATGAAGCACATAAGTCTCGCTACTCAGTACATCCTTGTTCAGATAAGATGTATCACGATTTCAAAACTACGTATTGGTGGCCTAGCATGAAGGCCCACATAGTAACCTACGTCGGCAAATGTTTGACTTGTGCAAGAGTCAAGACAGAATATCAGAAACCATCAGGCCTACTTCAGCAACCAAAGATACCCCAATGGAAATGGGAAGAAATTTCCATGGATTTTGTTACTAGCCTGCCTAGATCTCAACGTGGGAATGATACTATTTGGGTGATCGTGGATCGACTCACAAAGTCTGCACACTTCTTGGCTATCAAGGAAACGGATAAGTTCTCCACTCTAGCAGACGTATATCTCAAGGAAGTTGTCTCAAGGCACGGAGTGCCAACCTCCATTATTTCGGTTCGTGATGCACGATTCACTTCAGAACTGTGGCAGGTAATGCACAAATCTTTTGGCTCACGGCTAGACATGAGCACGGCTTATCACCCTCAGACGGATGGGCAGTCTGAGCGCACTATTCAAACTTTAGAAGACATGCTTCGGGCATGTGTTATCGACTTCGGCACCAGCTGGGAAAAACATCTCCCGTTAGTGGAGTTTTCGTACAATAACAGTTACCACACCAGCATTCAAGCCGCTCCCTTCGAGGCATTATACGGGCGTAAATGCCGATCACCTCTTTGTTGGGCAGAGGTGGGTGATAGTCAGATCACAGGTCCAGAACTTGTGGTTGATGCTACTGAACGGATTGCACATACGACAACGAATGGCGGCAGCTCGTGACCGTCAGAAAAGCTACGCTGATAAGCGCAGGAAACCACTCGAGTTCCAGGTTGGGGATCGAGTGCTACTCAAAGTCTCGCCCTGGAAGGGTGTAGTTCGTTTTGGCAAACGAGGCAAACTCAATCCGCGGTATGTCGGACCGTTCGAGATCATTGAAAGAATAGGCAAAGTGGCCTACAGACGGAACTTACCAGCAGAACTCGGTGCAGTTCAAAACGTTTTCCACGTGTCGAATCTGAAGAAGTGTCTGTCAGATGAGACCCTCATAGTTCCTTTGAAGGAGCTCACTATCGACGAACAGCTACATTTCGTCGAGGAACCTATTGAAATCACGGACCGGGATGTTAAGGTCCTCAAAACCACCAGAATACCTCTTGTTCGAGTTCGTTGGAACTCCCGTCGTGGCCCAGAGTTTACCTGGGAACGAGAAGACCAAATGGAACTCAAATATCCCCAGTTGTTCAAGAACAATGCAACTACTACTGAGGCTGAAGCTACTACAGAATTTCGGGACGAAATTCCAAATCAACGGGGGGATGATGTGACACCCTAGGAAAACCAGTAAACGATACAACTTATTTAGCTTCCTCATTAACCGCATGCTAAATTTCGGGACGAAATTTCTTTCAAGTTGGGGATAATGTGACAACTCAAGTTTCCGAGATTCCACTTTCGTATTCATTGCATGTTGACTGCTTAGTTGTTTGCTTATTTGTCTTGTAATTGTACACACTGAATTATATGTTGTGATGGTTGTTGGATATGTAATATGTTTATATGATCAAGGTGTTATCGTGCATACTGTTGAAAACTTAAATTACTTAGACCATGAAAGGACCCGACGAAACAAGTGTTTCGCCATGACCAAACCCGACGAAACAGGAGTCTGTTTCGTCATTCCAATCTCGACGAAACAAAAGTGTTTCGCTGAGCCCAGTTTCGCCGAAGCCCATTACGGCCCAGTACATTAGTTTGCGTATAAGTTACACGGAATGGCTTCATTCGTGACACTTTTTTCAGAATAGAAACCCTAGAGCCCTTCTGTGTGACGGCAACTTGAAACTCTCGAAGCCTTCCTTAGCTTTCAATCCATCGTTCCTTTCATCTCGGTTAGTGCGTGTTCGTTAAATCGGTTTCATTGATGCTTTGATTTCTCGATATATGTTTGTGTATATGCTTGTCTGATTTCTGGAATGGATGTGAATATGTGAGTATGATCTTGATTTCGTATGCATGATTTAGTCGGCTTAGGGCTCTAATAAACAGTTGTGTATTAACTCTATACGGAACCAGGATTTATACGATCGAATGCTTGACCATGAATGTTGCTAGTGTGATCTGAATGCTCGATAGCATGCTAATAAGGTTTGATGATGTGATGTATTATGTTAATCGGCTTATTGTACGCATAAACTAGGGATCATGATGGACGTTAGTATTATGATGATTATGTTATGATGTTTAGATGATGATTCTGTGCTGAATGATTTTTGTATGATGAACTGATGATTAGGGTTCCTGTAAAATGCGTAACTATTGATGACTATTACTGTTGACCAAGTAACTGACATTTGTAGATGAAACGCATATCATGACGAAACTGGTACGATGAAACAAAAGGGTGTTTCGTCGAGGCCAGTCATGACGAAACGAATGGGTGTTTCGCCGAAAGGGAACCTGACGAAAGCAAGTGTTTCGTCGAAGGGGATTCACGGCGAAACAAGGGTGTTTCGCCGGATGAGTAAACTGTACAGTAACCTGGTTAAATTCTGTTAGAAGTTAACTGGATTAATTAACTGTCGTTAAGTGATACGCATGACTTGTATGATTTTGAATACGTGGTTTGTACTACTTGGTGATCATTGATTCCTACCTATTCGTGAACATCGTGAATATGAACTGATTATGTGCACGTGCGTACCTTAGGACTTGACTGATTGTTTGTAAGCACATACCTTAGCATACCGAGCAAACCAAGGTGAGTTCACACTCTTACCAAGGCATGGGATTCCCGGGGTAGGGAATGGGATTGAATGGTTACTTGCACTTACATTGTTATTGGGAATTACGGATCACTGACCTCGTTAGGGAAAGGTCACTTATAGATACTGCTAGACTAGTGATACAAATACTACTCTTCGCACACAAGCCTGGAATGGTCGCGATACGAATACGAATCTTCGCACACATGCCTGGAATGGCCACGATACTAATACTAAACTTCGCAAACATGCCTGGAGGGCCGCGATACAAATATAACTAGTCTAGAATACATGGGAAACCCCCAATAATCTTCGCAAACATGCCTGGAGGGCCGCGATACAAATATATACGATACATGGTTTACTAAACAAATATATAGTTTACGAAATGAACACTATAACTAAACAACCA
This sequence comes from Helianthus annuus, assembly GCF_002127325.2. Classification (NCBI taxonomy): domain Eukaryota; kingdom Viridiplantae; phylum Streptophyta; class Magnoliopsida; order Asterales; family Asteraceae; genus Helianthus; species Helianthus annuus. The sequence goes on along the minus strand of NC_035449.2, from coordinate 129,541,379 downwards.
ACTGTGAACTCGCTCAACTTTGTTGTTGACTCTCTGTTACATGCCTTGCAGGTCGTTAGGTACACATGGAGCTTGCACAGGGAGGCGCGGTCGTTGTGGACATGGATCGTAGATGCTTTGTTAAACATTTATGACTTTTCAAACTTATACTTATGTTGGGTTTACATTATTGCTTCCGTTACACACTTGATTATGTTTGGTTTTGAAACACCTTTCGTATTGATGAATGACTTTTACATATTACTTATATGTTCAATATGATTGGTGGCTTGATCCTGGTCGGTCACGCCTTCAAGCGGTGATACTCCGCGTGTGGATTTTGTGTTTAAAGACGTGGATGCAAGCAATGTTGAATTTAAGAACTATAAGAGGCAAATTAACTTTTTCATATGGGAATATGACGCCAATATGGTTGTGAAACATTTGAATGAAAAAAAACATTCCCAGCCTAATTTCTCGTATGATTACATCACAGACGAAGAGAATCGTTTGAAGGGTCTTTTTTGGTGTGACGATCAAGCCAAACGTAATTACCACGTGTTGTCACACCCCTTTCTAAGGCGGAAGCACGAGGTGTGATCATGAAAGGTTTTCATTGCATACGATTGGTAAACATACTACATGCTCATAAAAATAACTTCAAACACCATTAACATTTCACAACGGAAAACATAATTTAAGTGTTTACATCACGAGACAACACATTGTCTGAAAGTTTACAACTTTATTTAAGGATAAACATAAACGACATCCAAGAGCATGAGTATGACCGCGCGCACATCCACTTTTAGTTACCTGAAATACATGTGAGTTTTGGAAAAACGGCAACATAATGTTGGTGTGAATTCATGCAGTTCTTGTATTGAACGTTTGTATACTTTGTATGAAAAACATGGTATGTATCTTCTATAAATCAAGTATTCTTGTATAAATCTAGTATTCTTGTATAAATCACGTATTCTTGTAGAAATCAAGTATTCTCGTATGTATCATGTTGTTAATGGGTTGCAAGGCCATTAACATGTGACACGACATAGGAAGCATCCAAACCATAGGAATTTTTCTAGTTGTCGATTCACGACGGAGACACAAAAACACTACTCGGTACTAGTTATCACCAAGAGTGGGGCTGCCCGAAAACCCATTAGATCTAACCTTTTGTTATGCGGTCTTAGTATGTACACGATTAATGGTGCTTATGGTACCCTATTCGTGACACGATTTCTCGTATCATTCCTTAAAACGCATCATACTTGGTACTAGTTATCACCAAGAGTGCTTCTTGTTTTTGTATCCATCATACCATTTGTAAACATTGTAACATGTATTTCACCCCCGAAGTTATAAAACTGAAAACAGTTAAAAGAAAAGGGGGAGCATGAACTCACAACTTTGCGTTCCTGCGTCGTAAACTTCACCGGATTTGCTTATCTAGCGTCGTGACCTAAACGTGTTTTATTAACGTTAGTCACTAGACTTGTATCGCACAAGTACAAGTCACTATCTTTTATGTATTTGTTCTTGTGATAAAAATAATTTATATTTTTAACTATGTGTCTTACTTATATTATTTTCTCAAAAATAAATATAAGTATCTTGTATTTTTCACCCGAATTATGTATTTTGTCTAAATCTTCATTTCACGTTCATAACTTGTCCAAGTTATTTATTCTCTCAAGTAATATATTTTCATAAATATATTTTCTTGTATTTGCCTAAGCATGTCGTATGTGTATTTTTGTATTTTTACTTTTTAAGAGTACTTAGTGTATTTTCAACTCCTAATACACTATCAAGCATAGTACATACTACATACACTTAGCACAAAATTTGGTGATCAATAAATATATATATTTTTCTCAAAAATATACATACTTAATATCAATTTTAATCTTGAAGAAATCATCATTTCTTAACACAAAAATCTGGGAAACTTTGGTAAATGTTTTTAGATACATTTTTAGGGAATAAGTTTCTCAAAAGCTTATATTTTTCTAAGTGTCAAAATTTATAAAAATTTTGACATTGTTTCCCCTAAAAATGGAGGTTTCCCATGTTTTCAAAACATGTGTTTATTTTCTTTTAAATCATTATCAAACATCAACAACACAATCAAGTCTTACCATAAGCCTAGATCACGTAAATCACACTACATCATGAACTTGAAGTTCTTGTAAAAATTTGTAGTAACTTACTGTTATGGGGCATTTTCTGAGAATATATATCCTGACTAATATTCTGCTTTTGATTGTTTACTTGTGATCAAGATACCGGATCAGGATATTGGTAACATCCTGGTGTGATATCCTGGTATTAGCTGAATTAACCACGTGCAGGTTAGAAGCTATGGGTCACTAACGGTCAAGTGGACCTCTTCTCCTTAAGACTCGGGCAAACAAGTTATGTGAGAGACGTTGAACCCGAAAGACCAGGTCTACAACGTTCGAATGGGGAATATCCGCCTAATCCCGGTTTAATAGGGTAGTTTGTTAAATTTCTTTTACTATAAATAGATGGATCATATCAAGTTAAGGCACTCACTTTCATTCGCACAATTTACACTCTAGCTACTAGCAATCACCGCACACAAACACTTGTACTCGAATTACCTTGTAACACCCAGTTGATCCGCATCACATCCTGCACTATATCCTGATATTTCAATTAATAGAAGAACAAGGCAGCTGCGATTGTCAGCTCCCGAGGTTTTGTGCCGGCGATCTAGATTGATCAAGGGCTTTCCTCGTACATCCTGTGTCATCCTTTTACTTTTTTGCTCATTGTTTGATCATAGATACAACTTTATATCCTGAGCCGTATCCTCAAACTGTTTTTGCAAACAACTTAATTAATATATTTTTAACACACATTTCTAGAACACTACCTCACTTAACTAATTTGATCACTTAATTGCTTCGGTGATTTTTGACCAAAACACTTACCATGTTATCTAGTAGGTTTAATTACCTTTAAAAACATGGTTATTTGTTTGTAAATCACCTCATTAAAATATTTTGTCATTTACAACTTGTAAGATGATTTTTCTAAAAATATTTCTTTTGTATTTTTCTTGTTTCATAAGTGTTTATACACTTGTTTTTCTACTAAAAATAGTGTAGGTTTGAGTAAAAACCAAGATCTTGCACAAATCATATTTTGAACTTGGTTTTCTTGGAAAATCATTCATACTTCTTAGATTTACAGGATTACTAGCTCACTTTTCAAGAAATCATTCCATTTATCAAGTTCATGTGTTTAGTAGAAGATGATCATCATATGTGGTTACATGATCATCCTTCCACTTGCTAGATTAAGTGTTTAAACTCCATCTAACAAGTTTCATGTGATGATTAACATCATCATTTCAAGAAATCAATAAGCAAACATTATTCATACACTAACAACATCATATCATCTATATATCATCGTATTTCATCTTATGTTTCAAGTTTCATGTGTATGTCTTTTAGTGTTCTTATGATAATCAACATGTTATATCTTTTAACCACTCAAAATATGAAGTAAACAAGATCAAGAGAGCCTTACCACTAGCTTCAAGCTAGGGAAGAAAAATGATGAAAATCGAGTTGGTAAAAGCAAACGGAAGAGGTCCTTCAAGATCCAAGGCCACCAAACCTTCTTATCTTGTAGCTTACACCTTGTGTGAGGTTTGAAATGATTGAGATTTAAATGAGAATAATGGTAGTGTATAGAGGGGAGTTCGGCCGAAGCTTTGAGGGAGGAGGAGAAGAAGTTTTGTGGTGAAAATGTGTTGATGATAATGGTGCTTATAATCCTCTAAATGCCATTAACCAATGGTTTTTATGTTTGAGAAAGTACATACATGATCTTACAACAATCTAAAGAGATCTACACAAAATCTTAACAAGATTATATAGAGATTAGTGAAGATTGAAGAGATCTTGTGGTGGGGCCACTACATGGGGCCGCCCACTTCATATGGGGGGGGGGGGGTTAAGTGTAAATTGTTGGCACATGATGGTAATTAGTGGAAGGTTTAAGGTAAATGTCTAGTGTGTAGTGTGTAGGATGCTTTATATAGAATGTTTAAGTGTTCGGGAACTACAACTAGCTTAAAAATAAATAAACAATGCTTCTAGTAATATTTTTGTGTTTCGGGTTATGTCTGGTTGTTCGGTTAAATACCGTTCCGTTAAAGTGCTAAATTGCACCGTTTAGTGTCTTTCAAGTGCCCTTTTGTGATACTTTCAATTTCCAAAACTCAGGAAAATATTCTGGATCAATTTGTCGTATTTTTGCATGATACAATCTTGTTATATTGCTGAATTTTGCTGAATTATATAAAATTCAGCTTTTAAAGTGCATTTCGGGTGCTTTTTAGTGCGTATTTTAGCTTCCGGAAAGTCTATATATAAACCCTTGTATGTACTCTTGGGTTTTAGTGTATTCTCGTCGTTGGACCTACACCTAGGCTCCAATTTTATCGTCTACTGCTTTCTGCAGAATTGTTGAAAGAGTGTGTCTTACCGGTGAGTTTACTAGTATTTCTGACGCAACGCTGTTCATTAATGCATAAAGTAATTCTTGTAGTATAAAACGTGCATGAATTCACTTGTATAGTATGTAATCAGACAATGTTGACATCTAAGCACATAATTGCAGTCATTAAATAATAATTAAAGTGTACGGAAATTACCGTTTGGTGCCAGTTGTCACACGTGTTTGGTGATGTGATTTCGTTTGACGCCACGTATCGTTCCAACAAATAATATTTTATAATTCAACTTTTTCTGTTTTTGGCGTTTTATTGATTTACATGCAATGGCGTTTTTTATTTTACATGCAATGGCGTTTTATTAGTTTACATGCAATGGCGTTTTATTAGTTTACATTCAATGGCGTTTTATTATTGTTTCATTTCTCATGGCGTTTTCATATGCAGATACTCTATGGTGTTTGTACCGTTCACTGGTATAGACAATCATCACTGCAATGTTACATTTGGTGCAGCATTGTTGGTGTCGGAAACTACTGATATGTATATTTGGTTGTTAAGAGTTTTTCTAAAAGCTGTTGGTTCTCAACCAAAAGTTGTTATCACTAACCAAGATCCAATGATGAAGAAGACTATTTCTGTTGTATTTGTTGACACGAGGCATCGGTTATGCATGTGGCATATGATGCATAAACTTTCTCTGAAGGTTGTTATGCTTTTTTTATCTTTGGCGTTTTAGGATATACTGCATTTTAAAATACATGGCGTTTTGTACCTCGTTCCTGTTTTTTTAATTAAGTTTTGTCTTTTGTTTTTTTTTTATTTATGCATGGAGTTTTCGTGTTATATATAGGTTGGTGTTAGGCTATGCAATTCCACCAATTTTAAAGAACGTATTTGTGGTGTTGTGTGGACGGATATTCTCACACCTAAAGAGTTTGAATCAGAATGGGAAGCGGTTATCGCAGAATTCAATTTAGAAGATAATGACTAGCTATCTGATATTTTTGCACTTAGGGAATCTTGGATCCCTGTATACTATAGAATGGAGCATATGTCTGGTCTTATGCGAACGACATCTAGGTCGGAGAGTGAGAATCATTTTTTTGGTCAAGTGTGCAATTCGAAAGCTACTCTTGTTGAGTTCATGAAGCATTACGAGACTGCAATAGAAGCACAGCGTCACACACATGGTAAAAATGATCATGAATCTCGATACAAAAGACCCCAGTTGAAGAGTAGTTACAAATTGTTGGAAGGGCAAGCTGTCGACATATACACAAAAAGTATTTTTTGTGACGTTCAAGCTGAGCTTATTGGAGTTGCGGATTGCATAAATCAACGTTACGAAGATCAGCCTGATGGGTTTGTTAAGTTGTACGTAAATGACTTCCAACTGCCTTGTATATATCCTTATTTGAGGTAAATAATGGCGTTTTGGTTTTTATTGCGTTTTCTGTTAATGGCGTTTTATCATATGCAATGTGTTTTTCTTTTTTACTTTTTAGACAAACATTCTATGCATGGCATTATAGAGATATTGTTTTTGGCCTTTTTCAGGTAATGTTCCTTAAGTCTAATTGCACATGCAGTTGCTCATGCAGGCGTTTTGAATAGTTTGGTTTGCTATGTAGACATATATTCTATGTTTTGAGAATTATGGACATTAGGGAATTTCCAAAACAATACATTCTGAATAGATGGCGTAAAGAGGCTTCCTTAAACTACTTTCCTGAATTCTCAATTAGTCGTGAATATGATCGAGCTTAATCCTGATGTGCAAAGTATGATGCGAGATATTATTTATTCAACCGAATACACTTTTAACTGTTTATCTGGTAATAAAGAGGAGCTATCCTTATACAGGGATCATGTTCAATCTTATATGAAGAAGGTTCAAGATATGCAGATTGTTGCTCCTCTCGCTAGTTCTAGGGATAGATTTGCCGAGATAACCTGTCAATATAAAAACGACAAGAATCCGATAACAGTCCCTGTAGGTTATAAATCCAAAGGTTCTGGTTCTCGGAAGCGCCTGAAATCTAAACAGGAGATAGCAATCGACAAAAAGAAATCAAAGTCGAAACCCGAGGCCAAAGAAAGACAGTGTCAGAACTGCAAAGCCTATGAACACTACGCATCAACATGCAAACATGCCGTAATTAAAAGAAGATCGACAAGGTCTTCGAGAGCCAGTGAAGAATAGTTTGGCGTTTTGTATTTGTCATTCTTACAGAACACATACAGTTGGTCTTCGAGAGCCAGTGTAGAGTAGTTTGGCGTTTTTTTATTTCAATCCTATAGAACACAGACACTTCTCAGTTTGGTGTTTTAAATCATTTTTTTTTTTTTGCATCTTTTTCTTTTTTCTACCTCTTTGTTCATAACATGCTACTTCGAAGTTAAATAACAAACATTATAAGATCGGGCAAGGAAATCAAACGCAAAAAAAAAAAAAAAAACAATAACGCCACTAAATAAAACTACCATAAACTTCTAATTTTGGTCGTGCTAAATTCAATAATGTTTTGCTGCACGAAATGGATAACATTGTTAATCCTCAGTCAAGAAAGATGTGTAATAATGTTATCCATCCCGTTTAACTAAACTTTATTGAGAACAAAAACTGAATCTCCATGAAATGGCTTTTTTGAAGTTTTGTGGTTTTTGTATGTTTTGGCGTTTATATTGAGGATCTTGCTCATTACATAGAGCGAAAGTTTATTGAGAAAATAGTGTATATCAAAGAAACATGGATTTGAATCTTTGATATTTTGGTTTTTTTGGCGTTTATAAGATGAATGGTATAGAGAAAAATATAGGTTTTTGTGGGTTTGGTATGGATTTTAGTAGTTCTGAGAGTTTGTTTATATAGGAAGTTTTTGGCTCGTATTTTAAGCGCGATTTTTATTACAGTAAATGCTAGTAATAAAGTTCTGTCGTTTCAGTACTGTTTGTTTAGCTTTATCGGTTAAAAACAAAGTTTGGCGTTTTATATCTATGGCGTTATATTACGATGAAGTGTGCTATGTTTGTTGAGTCGTGATTTTAATAGCGTGAGTTTGGCGTTTTATGTTAAGTCAAAAGACTCTTTTACCCTTAATGAAGCGCGCCAGATTAATAAAAATGATTTTCTTTACGAAAATGTCACCACGTCATCTAGTCCATAGATTGTTTTGATCTGACGATCCATAAGCGTTCTCTCCGTTCTCATACTTTTGAGCGTCTTCTCTAAATCCTGACCCTATATATATAAATATATATACACATATATTTTTAAACAATTTAACATGTGCAATATGAAGAATAATTCAAATTTGTAATTATTATGTTTTTCAAATATAAACAATCTTATCATTCAACTCATGTAACACACAGGACTATAAACTAATAGTGTTAGATTACATAAATCTGGTATGAAGTATGATAATTTTTTAGTACATGGAGTGTTGTTAGAAACAGAAACTTAGATTTCCAAATGAAAATACTAAATACCAAATTATTTTCTTTTGGAAAACTTTTTTGTTTTGTCTAAAAGCGACTTTCCTTTATTATGTGGGGTTATTCTCCAAGCGAAGTCATGTGTTTGGCCTTCTTTTAGGGGGATGTCACTTCTTTCTAATAGATATTGTATCTGTATGATTAAGGGTGTTAGAAGTGGTTAAACATTTGAAAGTGATAAACTAAAAAATCAACCAATTAGAGTGCGTCACGTCAATCAGTGAAAGTGTTTAAACTTTGGTGAAAAGTGTTGGCAATTGTTTTGGACATTTGATGAAGTGGTAAACTTTTTAATTTAAAAAAAAAGAAAAAGATGTGATTGGTTGAGATTGGAATGGACCCCATCCCACACCCCCTCTCTCTCTCCTTCCTCCCTTCCCCGCGTCGGTTATGCCTCACCGATTGAAAACCCATTTCGTCAAACACTTCATGCGGCAAAGGGTTGGCATTGGTTGCCGTGAGTTTGCCACTTCGGTAAAAGGGGTTTGCCGACTACCGCTCCGAACACCCTAAGATTCTATGGAATGGCCCAAATACTTTTCATGTTTATAAATAAATAGGTTAGAAACTGAAAACAAAATTTGTATTATGGTTATATTGGTTAAAGTTAATAAGTCAGTATGCTTAACTTTTTAATTAACATAACATGTCATATTATTTCCAACTTAGATAAATATTATGGAAACTTTGTGAGGTTATTTTTAATATTGTTGTTAATCAAGGTTGTGGGTATTATTCATAATTTTGTTCGTATCAAGGTAAAAAAAAAAAAATAAATAACCCTTAAATCCATAATCACTTCTCTTGCTTTCTTTTTCGACACACTTTTTCCTCCCATACCCAACTTTCTTCTATCACACAGTTCTTCCTAGTGATTTTTCCTTCCTTGATGACCCACATGCCCTCCCATGGTTCTTTCTTCGTAAACGTAAACGACACACACTAACACATAAAACACCTATACAAATATTGGTAAAGTTATAAAAATAAAAAGTGTACAAAGACACAATGGATCGCACAAAATGACACAATGTCGAGCAAAATATAACACAATATCGAGAAAAATGACACAATGGGTCACAAAAAAGACACAATGACGCAAATATAGAAAAGGCACGATGATAAATAAAAGACACAATGATAATAAACAAAAATTCTAAAATCTACAACTTATAAATCCAAAAGTGAAAACCTAAAATATCACATTGGAGTGTTCGATGAGACGGTTCCAATGCCACTTGAATGAGGTCAACCGGAATGCGTTTGATACCCTTTGTACGACTTCTTGTTTTTAAGAGTCTTTGTATTTAATCCTAAACCATACAAATATGATTTCTAGTTCTTATAATTTTGTATTTGGATTTGCACGAGGGGTTCAATATAGGGGTTGTGAATAAGTTTGCTTTTAGTATTTATGAGCGGAATCAGATATGCGTAATGTGTGTGCGCGCCAATTTATATGTTGGATGATTTATGTGTATATGTTCTTGAACCATCGTGGTCATCAACATGACGGAAGTGGAAGGATGTTGAGGAGGTGGTTGTTGATAGTGTTGTCTCATGAAATGGTGCAAGAAGCAATGGTTTAGGAGGTAGCCGAAGGTGTTGGCTTTGTTGGTGGTGAGAAGTGATTGTCGGAGGTGGAAATGACGATGGTGGTGGCGACTTAGAATATCTAGATACTTTTGATCATATTAAAAGAATTTATTTTAACACTCTTGATCATAATAAGTTTAACTTGTTATAGAAAGTTTAGGCTTAAATACAACGGCTCCCAAAAATAAGAAGTCGTACAAAGGGTATCAAATGAACTCAGATTGACCTCATTCAAGCGGTATTGGATCCATCTCATCGAACTCTACGATGTGATATTTTAGGTTTTAACTTTCAGATTTATAGGTTGTAGATTTTAGGATTTGTTTTAGACAAATTGCACAAATCAACCTTTATGTTATACCTAAACTATGCTTCATACCTTTCACTATGAAATCGGCAAAACCCAACCTTTATGTTCATGTTTTGATACAGGGGTCAGCCTTTGACACAAACTCTGTTTAATTTCTTAGTTAAGTTACCTCACATGCAAACCATGTGAGGGTATTTCAGTCTTTTCAAATCCTTATTTAATATATATATATTTTTAAATAAAATGCTTTCAGCATTTTCAAGACTGTTTATACCCATCTCCAACACTCTTCAAGACTCTTCAACGCAAAGACCTTTCACCGTTATACCTATTTTGGTAAAAAATTACCTAAGCAATTTAGTGATCAAAATAGTTTTGTGAGGTAGTGTGCTAACAATGTGTGTTGAAAATATCTTGGTTTAGTTGTTTGCAAAAACAGTTTTCAGGATACAGCTCAGGATATCGAGCTGTATCAACAATCAAATAATGAGCAGAAAAGTAAAGGTTGACACGTGATATACGAGGAAAGCCCTTGATCAATCTAGATCGTTGACACAAAACCTCGGGAGCTGACAATCGCAGCTGCCTTGTTCTTCTTATTACTTCAAAAGTCTAGATACAGTGCAGGATATTGACCAGATCGTTCCTAAGTGTTACAATGCTTTTCAGAAAGTGTATGAATTGTGAGAGAAAGTATGAGTATTCGAGAGCATTGAAAGTGATGTCCTATGTGATCTGGTTTATCCGTCTATTTATAGTTACAAAAAGAAAACAAAATTCCCTAAAATGGGGGGATGCCATCGAATATTCCATGTGAACATTGAAGACCAAGTATTGCGGCTTCAACGTTCTTCTTCTAACAACTTGGACCGCGTCTTCAGGGGAAGAGGTCTTCATGAACGTTATGGACTTGTACTCGTACTCCTACAAACAATCCGTTAGTAACCCTCAGGATACAGCATCAGGATGTTACCAATATCCTGATTTAGCATCCTGGTGGTAAACATATATTATGTAATCAAGATATAATTCAAGATACTATCCAGGATATGGGCTCAGAATTTCACCCATAACAATTGTCCCCAAAAATGTTACCGTTAAGGATCCTGGACCCTAACGGTTACATTTTTTCACGATAACCAAGGTAATTAAGTGATAAGACTTGATGTGACCGCTTGTAACTGCCCAGTCTGAATTTACTCGTTACTTCCCTATATCTTCTCAACCTCAACTCCATTTAATCTCCATCAAGAAGAAAAAAGGTAAAAATCCTCTCTCTCATCTTCATCTTTTGTCTCTTCCTTTTCTGCACACTATTCCAGCGAAAATATGGCGAGGCAAACAAGGTCCAGTTCTGGCGATTCTGCTCCCTCGTTCATTCATCAAAATATCCTTCAGGACCTAGAGAAGGAGATATGTTCGTTTGACAGTGCTCACCTATCAGCTCTTAAAACCTCCGGCATCTTCCCGGAGGGGACGGTGTTCCGGCCGTTTGCTCGGGAAATCCGATCGGATATGGTTTCTAACGAATGGCTCTGTTTTAACGCTTTTCCCTTTACTTTAGGCCTCCGATTTCCTTTTCCTGATTTTATTACCGAGTTTTTTCATATCACAAAGATCAGCTTTAGTCAAACGATGCCAATACTTTGGCGAGTGTTGCTTGTTCTTGATCGAATCAAGAATGGCCACATTCCTGATCTCTCCTGTTGGTGCATGCGTCTGTCGACTTCGTCTTGTATCGAGTCTTGTACTAAGTATGTTAGATCAGGGCGCGTAGTTCGAGAAATAGGGTTTTGATGTAATTCCGCTTGAAGGGCCTAATTCCGTTTGAAAGTTGCATGTATGTAATTCCATGCGGAATTAGATTCCGCTTGGAATCTAATTTTGTTTGGATCTGTTTCGAGCGGAATTAGAATAGTATAAATACCCTCCCAAGCGAAATCATTTGTAACCTTCGTGATTCTGGTACCGAAGTGCTGCTGATGCGTCGTTTGATCTGTATTGCTGTGATATCAATAAAACAAGACGTTTAATAGTGAAACAAGCTGTTTTTCAAGTCTATTTCTTTGTTTCCGCCTCTGAATCAGACAAGAACTCTTCTGATTGACTCGTTTGGGTCACGGATCGATCCTACAAGTGGTATCAGAGCTCAGGAAGAAGAGTTCTTGCCAAAACAGCCATTATTTTTTCTTCTACACCTTCTTTTCAAAATTGAACTAGTTTTCACGGTCAAAATGTCTTGAATTTCACTTATTAAGTGCGAAAATGTGTTTTAATAAATCCTTGAGAATATTGGACCATAATTCGATATAAATTTGATAAAATCAGTAATTTCGTTTGAACATCAGATTGAAAATGATGACGTCAGCCTAATTCCGTTCGGAATCACCAGCTTGTTTTCAAACGAAATTACATAATTCCGCTTGAGATTCCTAATTTCGCTTCTGTGTGTAATTTTGTTTGAGCCGGTTCACATGAAATCACCTAATTCTGCTCGAGATTAACTATTTCCGCTTGAAATAGTTAATTCCGTTTCAAAGTGTTATTTTGTGTGAGTAATTCCGTGTGAAATTACTAATTCCGTTTGAGAATTACAATTCCGTGTGAACTTGGTATTCCGTGTGGGTAATTCCGTGAGAAGATCTAATCTCGTTTGAAGTTGTTCTGTAGGTAATCTCGTTTGAAAATTATTTCCGCTTGGAGTGATATTTCGTTTGAACTTGTAACTTTGCGAAAAATTTGCCGAAACATGGATGAAGAATTTTACAATGCGTTTGCGATGCCAATTGCTCCTGTCACTGCTGCTGAGACATTGTACAGTGAGAATGAAACAGGAACGTACCAAAAACCACCTAAGCTAATGTTCATTGAAGATTTCAAAGGTTGGCAAAATCGATTTGAGAACTGGGTACAAGCATAAAAGTTTGACGCATGGTGTGCTTTAAACAAAGATTACGAGAAACCGAAAAACGAGCGTGGGCTTGAAAAAGCTTTTTGTGACTTTTCTGAGAGTGATAAATTGAAGTATACAAGTGAGAAAATGATGATTAGTCTTCTACAACAAGCGGTAAAGGAAGATATCTTTGTTTTGCTTCAACATAAGGGTACTGCTAGATCGATTTGGAATGCATTGATTCAAAAGTTCAAAGGAAGTGCATATATGATTAAAAACAGAAAGGCATTACTGAAGAAATCATTTGTATTGTTTGTAGCTTTCGAAGGTGAATCAACAAAAACGACCATCGACATATATTGTCATCTTGTTTTGGAAATGGGAAGATTGGATATAAAGAAAGATGATGAGGAGTGGGTTGATAAACTTGCTGAAGCATTACCACAGCATAAGTGGGGAACTTATTTGATGATTGTGAAACACATGAGGAAGTCTGAGAATATGAATTTGGCACAGTTCATTCAGAAAATTGAGGAGCATGAATTGGATATTCAGAAAACTGCTATCATGACAAATCCGAATGCTCAACAAGATGTCAGTTTGTATTATAGGGGAAACAAATTTGAGGCTACTCCAAGTCCTAAGATTCAGACTGGTTTCAGTGCTGATAGTTCGTCTGGAACAAAGGGTAGTAATGTGACTCAAAGTGATGGAAAGATGTCTTCGTATTCAAGTTTTGATCCGAATTTACAGCTTCAAGTTCTCAGTCAAAAACCTCAACAAATTTCAATGGTCAAAATTTGCAATGCAATGTTACATTGAACATTCAGAATGGTCAAAATTTGTCTCCGGAAATAACTAAGCAGCATATGGCATCACTTGTTGCTATGTTGGAATCACATGAAAGCTTGATTGGTGGTAAAATTGGAAATCCAATGCTAATCAAAGAGGATTATGACCAAATCGATGCTGAAGAACTGGAGTTGATGGATGTGAAGTGGTGCTTAGCCAGTGCGTTTAGGAGAGCAGAAAAGTTTCAGCAAATCACTGGTAGAGATGAGTTTCGGGGAATGGCTACTTCTCCTTTGGGATTTGATAAATCAAAAGTTACATGTTTCCATGGTAAAGGAAAGGGTCATTTTAAAAGAGAATGTACAAATAAAGAAGCAACCGGGAATCAAGAAAAGAATGATTATTATCAGAAGTCAATTTTTCATCAGATTACTCAACAAAAGGAACCACAAACTGCACATGCTCGGGGCAATGATGATGGAAAAAGGAAAATGATCGAAGATGCAAATAAGAAAGCTTATTTTGGTATCATTGATCAAGATGATGAGAAAATGGCTGCAGGTTTTAGCTGGGATAAATACGTTCAAGAAAATCCACACTTAAGCTCAGCTTTGTTGCTCGAATCTTTGAGGAAACATCTGTCCAATCTAAACCAAAAAGAATACCCATTTTTCCAGAATTGGGAGTTGATGCAGATACTGATGATGAAGAAGAATATATTGAAAAAGCTAGGAGAGGTTTAGATACTGATAGTTTTAATTTGTTTTTTGCAGAAAAGATCGAGATATTGAATGAAAAAAAAAGAGCTGCTCGATTGAAAAGAGAATGGGAAGAGACAGAAGCAAGAGAAGCTGCAGAAGAAAAAGGAAAAGTAGAAGCTGAGAAAGCAAAAGTTGAAGAAAGTTCAACAAAGGAAGCTGAGGAACAGAAAGCTGAAGAAACAAATGTTGAATCGGTGATTGAGAAAGTAATAGAGAAAATCGTCGAGGTTGAGAAGTTAATTGAGAAAGTGGTTGAAGTTGAAAAACCATGTTTGAAGTGTTTAGAATCTTGCAAAGCTTGTGAGGAGAAAGATAAGAAGATTGCTGAATTAGAAAAGATTAAAGAAGATTTACTATCTGATGTGAAGTACGTGAAGGAATCATATAATGTGCTGAACAAAACAGTTGATAGTATGAAAAGAACGAATTCAGAAATTGAAAATGCAATGACAAAAATGAATTCGACATTAATGATGAAGCAGAAGGTCATCAATGAGTATATTGAAGACTGTGCTAAGCTGAAGCAGGATTTAGAGCTTGAGAAAATTGAGAGCGAAAGGATTAAACGATTACTGTTGAGTTATACAACATGTGATTATTTGATTGATCGTGTGTATCCTACTGTTGCAGGTCTGGAAGCATTCAAAGAGGAAAAGACTGAAGATACTGATACTGGTAAGAAAAAAAGTGTCAAGTATAACAGATGTCCGCCCCCGATCTATGAAAGTTGTTCTCCCAGAAAGCCAAATGAGGAACGTGTAAATAAGGCTCTCAACATCAAGTTAAAGTCTGAAATCATTGATGAATTATCAGACAATATTGGTGTCACATTCACAGCGTCTGACACTGATCATGAGTCTAAGTTATTAAAGAAAGTGGTCGATCAGGTGTTGGATACGGATAAAGAGTCAAAACCGGAGTCTAAGTCTGAAAGTTCGAGTTCTTCAGAAAAGAGTCCGAGTTCACCGGTCAAACGGGTTTACAATAAGGAATTTTTGTTATCAAAATCTAATTTGAATGATGAATCAATCAAAGTAGCCTATACTTTGAATGATTCAGACAAGTTATATTTTGATAAAGAATTTCCAATAAGAAGTGTCAAAACTGAAATGATCAAACAGGTTTTCAAATTACCAGAAATTAACATTTCTGAAATAAAAGATTTAAATCTTGATGAAAAACCTAACAAATACACTTCTTCAAGAATTCAACAAAGAGTAAACAGGAAAATGGGTTACGGTTGTGGTTATGGTTTTCAAAAGAAACCAAATCATAATAGTAATTTCAAAAAGAAAGGTTTGGGTTTTAGTTCTTCAGAAAATTATAAAAATGAGAAAAATTATAAACCAACAAAAAAATTTGTTGCAGGAGGAAGTTCTGATGAAGAGCAGAAGAAACCATTCTGGAAACAGTCTAATCAAGAGTTTCTTGCTGAAATAAAGAAGAATGTGAAGAAATTTGCTCCAAGAGTTGACAGAAGAACATGTTTTAAGTGTCAAAAAGCTGGACACATTGCTTAGAATTGCCACGAGTCAACTGATTCAAAACAGGGAGTTTCTTCTAACTCTGAAATGAGAAGGAAGTGCGTTGATAAATAAGAACAGTCAAAAGAAAAATTCAAAATGCTTGATAAATCGAGTTCTAAAGTTGGTGAAAGTTCAAAACATTTTTACAAAAGGAAAGGTGATTTGAACAAACAAAAGTGGGTTGTTAAATCTGAAAGTAGTTCTGACAATGAATCTGATTCCATAAAATCAGAGGAGTCATTTGTTGAGAAAAAGGTTGAGAATTCCATTCCAGAGGTGAACGATGAAAACTTTCCTAAATTGTCCATGGAAAATTTGAAGTTGAAAGTGGGTAAAACTGATATTTCAGGTCAATTCTTTGCTGGTAAGAAAGAATTTGATACTGAAAAGGTGTTCAATGGAAAAGTTAAACATATTTTCAGGAAGATGGTTGATGGGAAAGTAAAAGGTGCAAAAGAATTTTACAAATCAAAATTTTGGTGGGATAGATGTGTACCAGAATCTCCCAAGGCTGGTCAGGCTTGGGGGCAAGTATTTCCTAACTGAAATCCTGACTTGCCGGAGCTCCCAGGTTGGTAAGAGTGGAGCAGGAATCGGCATCATTCTTTGTATCAGGTTTGATTGGTTTGACCTACAAGTGGTAAATCAGGGACATTAAGTTGTACTTGATTTTCTACAAGTAGTAGTTGTTGTGAAATCCTAAGATTGTTAAATTTGTTCCAAGTGGTTGAAAGAGCAATGTGATGAATTGAACCCCAACCTACAAGTGGTAACATTATTTTCTGGAAAAACCATTTTGATTAAAACAAACTTAAGTGTTTTGAAATCTTAATGGGAAAATAGTTTGTTGTGAGGGGGAGTTCTGATTGTTTACGCCAAGTGGATGGCGAATTGTAGCTTGAAAATCAGTTGTCACTTTGCTTGTACAGTTTGTTTTCAAATTTCTTACACATTAGAAAATTTGAAAAAGCCAAAAACATGATAAAATTCAAAAATGAGTTTTGTAGTATAAAAGAGGAAATGATAGTGTATCAGTGGACTATCACAACACGCTAAAGAATTGAAGAGTTAAAATGTGATAAATGATCTCACTAAGGATGTGTCAGTAGGTTTTTGCACATTCAGTAAATTGTTTTCGAGATATAAACCTAAATTCAAACTTTCTTATCTCGTGGGGAACATCTCTCGGATATATGGGTAACCCCCGAAATCTTGTTTGAAAGGTCCCTCTTTCTGAGATACTAGGTCTTTATACTTAGTGATATCTTGGGTATTATCCCGGGACTTCTGATTTTGCAGAAGCAATGGCCTAGTCCCCGTATAATACTTTGCATTTGCTTGAAATAGAGCGCTGCCCTCAGTACAAAAAATGATGAAACATTGAAAAATGCTAATCATGTGCTGTTGAAGAAAAGATTCTCTAAAGGGAACACACCAAAATGCGAGCCGTCATCTCTTTGCTGAACGAAAATTCTGACCTGAGCTCTCACGGTTTCGCATTTAACCCTTTAACAGATATCATCTAGGTATACTCACCTGTAAGACGGAATATTGGGATCTGGATACGGGAGTATATTCAAGTGGTGGGACACGCGAATAAGTTTAAGTGCTTAAAACATTAATCTCGTATCTCGAATCAGTTGAACTTTGTGTGAAAATTTAAGTGGACCAATATACTGACAATCTAAGTGAATTGTTTAGAACTTATAATGTTAAAGCTTAACGGTGTTAGTGATATGTCTCATTATCTGATATGATCCTCTTACACAAACTCTCAAAAATATTGTATGTAGATATTTCTTTACTGCATTTCATTACAAAAAATCCAAAAAGATTTTCAGAGTGTTTTTGCATTAAGTTTTCAAAAATGCAAAAAGATTTTCGACAACTGATGATGAAAAGCTGATTTTCAAAATTCAAGTGCTAAACATGACGAACAAGTTTGGGAAGAGTTTGTTTGAAAGTTATATTTTCAAGTGGTCATCAGATATATTAAATGCTAAATTTTTCAGATCGATTCTTGCAAAAGTTTAAATTTGTCAAAGTGTTAAATTTGTAAATCTTATTTTAAGGTAGAGGATATGCAGGATATCTTGGAGTATATTTCTGAGAATAGAGCCAGGTTTCGATCCTGATCCTGTGAAAGCCAGACTACGATCCCAGTACATCTTGAGGGGGAGTCTGTTAGAGAGAGAGAGTCTGAAGATGAAAGAGCTAGGAATTTGATCCTGAAGATGCCAGAGATTGATAGAGCATCATCCAAGGGGGAGATTAGCTGAAGAGAGAGTTAGAGTAGGATAAGAGCCAGGTCGTGATCCTGGAGAAAGCCCAAAGACTGATAAAGATTGAAGACGTTGAAGACTCGACACTTAAGACTCGTCAACATTCGAGGGGGAGTCTGTTGGTGCATGCGTCTGTCGACTTCGTCTTGTATCGAGTCTTGTACTAAGTATGTTAGATCAGGGCGCGTAGTTCGAGAAATAGGGTTTTGATGTAATTCCGCTTGAAGGGCCTAATTCCGTTTGAAAGTTGCACGTATGTAATTCCATGCGGAATTAGATTCCGCTTGGAATCTAATTTCGTTTGGATCTGTTTCGAGCGGAATTAGAATAGTATAAATACCCTCCCAAGCGAAATCATTTGTAGCCTTCGTGATTCCGGTACCGAAGTGCTGCCGACGCGTCGTTTGATTTGTATTGTTGTGATATCAATAAAACAAGACGTTTAATAGTGAAACAAGCTGTTTTTCAAGTCTGTTTCTTTGTTTCCGCCTCTGAATCAGACAAGAACTCTTCTGATTGACTCGT
Organism: Helianthus annuus; assembly: GCF_002127325.2. Classification (NCBI taxonomy): domain Eukaryota; kingdom Viridiplantae; phylum Streptophyta; class Magnoliopsida; order Asterales; family Asteraceae; genus Helianthus; species Helianthus annuus. The sequence continues at coordinate 129,522,716 of NC_035449.2, read as the reverse complement.
TTGGGTCACGGATCGATCCTACATCTCCGTTCACGATCTTCCGTTAGCATACCGGCTTAGATGCCATGGTTCTTGCAGATTTCTATTCTATTCTACCTACAGTGACCCACTGATACTCCGAGCCACCAGGAACGAGGAGGAATGGAAATCCAAGTTTTTCTTTGTGAAAAGAAATTCAATCCCTGGTGGAGCGGAATATCCGGTGAAGTGGTTGAGAAAGGGTAGGATTTAGGGTTTTAGGATGATCCTGTCTTATATCCTATCCTATATCCTGAACTGATCTTTGATTTTGTTGTATCCAGCTGACTTCAGGAAACTTGCGCCTCCCCTTGCTGATTCAGAAAGTAGAATCCAAGCCATCAGACTCCTTCCTGAGATCGAAAGAAGCTTTATTCCATACCCAACATCTTCAAGTCAACACTACAGCTTAAACATGTATGGTAAGGATCCTGTTCTATATCCTGCATACATATTTCCATTTGATATTGTTATGAAAAGGGTTTTAAAGTTACTCCTTGTATGCAGATGCCAGCAAAGTTCCCATCCTCTTGGATCTTGAAGAACTTGACAGCTATCCTACTCCTGTCAATGTCAAGAAAGAGACTCCTGCCGTTACCAGCTCCAAACTGGTCGCAGCTCCTAAGCCTAACCCAAGAACTCGTGTTTCCATGTCCAAGAAGAGAAAGGGTTCAGAGACCACCACTCCAGCTTCTGAAGGGTTCTCCTAGGAAGAGCTCAGCTTCACCGAGCCCTTAAAGCCTATGACCTCCTTCCTCAACAAGGTAATATCCTGGTGCTAGATCCTGCACATATATCCTGATGGAATATCCTAGTTAGTAAATATTAACCCTTACCTGTATCCTGAATTGTAGGGTCTCCAGCATCTGCTCCATCTTTATACCGATGCCGGCGGTACAGCCAAGTTCTATGAGGCCAAGATCAAACAACTTGAGACCACCATAGCTGACCAGGGCATGATTGCTGAAGCCAAGACCCGACATTATGAGGATAAGCCAAAGAAGGTCACTCATGATGCCGAAGTGAAGCTGGCAGCCGTCCACGTTGAGCACGAACAGACCATGATCTCCTTCCGGGAGGGGATCAAAAACTCCGTTGTTGTCTCCCTGCTGCAAGCTCGGATCAAGATGGCTTATGAAGCCCATGAGACAGGTCTCGAGTGCCCATCCTGGCCGGTTGACTCTTGGGTGGCAAAACTCAAGGAGCTTGGAGGCAATCCTGTGCCACATCCTGCCAAAGCTGGGGCTAGAGAGACTTCTAAAGCAGCTGAGGTGGTGGACAAGGCTGGAGAGAAGAAGGATGTTGGAGAGGATGCTGTTGAGGATGCTACTCAAGATGCTGAAGCTGAGAAGGCGTAGAAGGATGAAGGTGATGCCGTTGTGTGAGGGCAGTCAAGTGGGCGATGATGGATATTGATGCGTAGGCTGGCGCCCACTTTTTTTTTGAATTTGAATGATGGTTTGTAACCCCAAAACATTTTACTTTTCTTGCACTTAGACACAATATTATGGCCAAAGGTGGAGGGATCTTGAGTTTCAGGACGAAGCCCTTGGTCATCAATGTTAATATGCTTTTGAACAATCAACAATTGAAGGTGGAGGGATCTTGGGTTTCAAGACGAAGCCTTCAACTGTTTAAGTAAATATGCTTTAGAACTAATTGCACTGTTGGTGGATGGGTCTCATTTTGAGATGAAGCCAATAGTGCAACCTTTTGCTTGTGAATAATAAATAACCAACCTTTTGGCCTTATCTTTGTTGCTGTTACTTTATTCATGTGTTTGGTTTTGAAAATATTTTTCTCCTTTATTGTTTCAAATATGTCTTAAGAAAATATCCTGAAAAGTATTCTGAAAGATATCCTGATTATGATACTATTGTTAGACTTAGTATCTAATCAGAAATCCATCACTAAAAACTTAAGTTATTTAGACAAGGATTCAAAAGATAAAAAGGAGAGATCATACTTTTTTTGGTCAAAAATCACACAAGGATAATCCAACCAAATCCGATTTTGTGAGGTGTGATGCTTGAATAAATGGACAAATGTATGAACAAAATATGAATGAAATGAATGTGTGACACAAGGATTTATACGAGGAAAAAGCCCTTGATCAAGATATGATCTCCGGCACAAAAAACCTCGGGTGATGGAAACTACCGATCACCAACTATATTAAACAAGTAAAGGTTACAAATCGGGATGATAACAAGCTTGTTACAAGGATCACTAGTGTGCAAAAAATGTGTAATCGCCAATAAGTTGCAGAGAGTTCTCGAGTAGTGTGTGTTTTCTAATTGTTCTATCTATTCAAGCTTGTTATCCCCTTATAAAAATAGAAATAACTAGCTAACTAACAATCCGCAAAAGATGCTAGCCTCCCACGACTTCCATAACGGTAACAAAAGCCATGCACGTGTAGAATAATGGAGCATATTCCCCTAGAATCTAGGCAAGACCAAGTCCTATTCGAATACTCCTGCAAAACAAGTTCAAATACAGTGGAAACAACCGTTAGTATAAGGATAATAATGAGGATCCTGGATCCTTAAACTTGCAACGTCTTCTGAGGATCCTTAATTCAAACCGAACTGAAGATCCGTGATCCTGGCTCCACTTGAGGATCCGTGATCCATACATTAGAAAATCCATCCCTAACAATTGCTCCCAAAATATGAAGAATTAATTGTAACTAGATGACTCATATTTTCGATTCAATCCGGAACAACTTGGTTAGCGAAAAACTAGCCATTAAAATCGGACTAGCTGTTGTGCACGTGACGTCAGCGATTAAACTACCTGCAAAATCATCATTATAAATTCAGAGTTAGAGATTAGGATCAAGAGGCATTTAAATTCGAGCATTCCACTCCTTTAAATCTTCATCCGGAGATCAAACAGGTATTCTCTCTTTCCTTCTCTCTAAATTCTTCTACTCCGATCCTCTGTTCTCGAGTATCCATGGCGAAAATGGTTCTGCGATCCTCACCTGCTAAGGATCCTAAAAAGGATAGTCCTTTGAAAATCCAAGGCGTTACCAAAAACCCTTCACTGGAACTCTGCCGCTTCACTGATCCAGAAATTGACCGGATCCGCCATTGCTTTCCGGCTGAAACCGTTTTCCGATCCTTTGACTCTTCGATGAAGAGTGACTGTATTTCCGACACTTGGGTCACTTTTCCGGCCACCCCTTTTCTAATAGGGTTCTCTTATCCTTTCCCTGCTTTCAAATAATCCTTCTTCACACTCACGGGCATGTGCTACATACAGGCCATGCCCATGATGTGGAGAGTTCTTTACACCCTGGAAAACATCATAGAGCAAGAGGATGTAGACATAGGAATGTCTGAGTTGAGTCAATTATATAACCTTGTTAGCCATGGTTCACACCATTTCCTGTTCAAACATAAACCTAGTCAGCCTCATCCAATCCTCAAAACCCCCAAAAATGACACCCACTAGAAGAGCCATTTCTTCTTTGTGAGAAGAGACTCAATCCCAGATGGGAAAAACCTTCCCAAAAAGTGGATCACCCATGGTAGGATATGGGATCCTTAGACAAGGATCATAATAGGACTGATTTTCTGTTAAGGATAACTGATCCTTCTTTCTGTTTTTGCAGCTATCTCACTCTCTCATATCCAAGAAACACCTGCAACAAAGGAAAGGGTTGCTGCTTTCTGGAGCCTTGATCCTGCTGTAAGGACATTTCAAGTTAAAGCAAAGGATTCACAAGAAGTATCCTCTGGTTCCTTCACCATGTCAAGTAAGTATTCAAATTTGTGTATAATTAAATGTTTAAATGAAAATAAAACAAGAACACTTATCTGTGTTTTGCATTTGTAGGTGCTGGAAAATCCTCAAAATCAGCTTCCAGGTTCAGTGTCAGCGATCTTTGTTGGTGCACGAATGTCTAAAGCCTGCATCTTAGTCTTAGTTGATCAATGTATAGGGTCTAGATGTGTTAATTATGTATTGTATAGGGGGTTGAAGTGTAATTGTTTGTTTTTCATGTTGATATTTCGCTTATATGGAATGTGCCATAAGAGCGAAACCCCAACTTGATGGTTTCGCTCATATGGACATGGTCACATAAGCGAAACCCTCTCGCCTATAAATACCTAAGTTGTTTTCTCATTTTGTACGTTCATGTCTCCCGTGTAGCCGAACTGCTGCTCGTGTATTTTGTGAAGATTGAATGAGAAAACTGTTTTAAAGTGATTTCCTTCTGTTTCTACTCATTTCTGCTTTGATTCATGCCGGTTTTGTATTTCCGCTGCATTTTCGATAGTTGCTAGCTCTTATTGACTCACACGACTGTCAAATACGGTCCTACAATTGGTATCAGAGCCAGTTGTGAGCTAGTTCACTCGAATCAAAGCCTTTTTCTAGCACTTTTTGAGTTTCAGACCTTTCCGACGGACACAATGGACTGAGATTTGGACATATAGTGTAAAACTGGTTAATAACAATCCCTTGAGAAATTCAGACCTAAAAACAGCTTAAAAGTGACTTAAAATGGCTCGTGAATAGGTTTCGCTTTTGTGTCATCTAGAGAGGTTTCGCTTTTACGGCATAAGCAAAACCAGGGGTTTCGCTCGTGTGGTTCGCTCATAGGGACATTTTTGAGGTTCGCTCCAGGGGTTTCGCTCGTGTGGTTCGCTCATAGGGTCATTTTTGAGGTTCGCTCCAGGGGTTTCGCTCGTAGGGTTTCGCTCATAGTGTCATATTTGGGGTTTCGCTCTAGGGGTTTCGCTCTTAGGGGTTCGCTCATATAGACATTACCTGATTTCGCTTCTGTGAACATTAGGGGTTTCGCTCATTGTTACACATAAAGTCTGATTTCTCTTATACAACCTGTTTTAGTGTAAAAATCATGTTTTGAGCGTTTAGTCCATTTCGTACGTGATCGAGTGTTGGAAACTCAGTCTGTGTTAAAAGTTTTTCGATAAAATCAATCTGTTAATCAAAAAGTCAAACATTTTTGGAAATTTGTCACTAAAAATGAAACATCAAGATTTTTATAACTTGTTTGCGGGGAGCGGTTTGACGGCTACGCAAAGTCCGGCGAGTATAGTTCAGAATGTTAAGATTGAGAATGAATTAGGGACAATGCAAAAGCCTCCGAAGCTTATGAGTTTGGATGAATACACGGGTTGGTCCGGACATTTCAAAAACTGGGTGCAAGCCAATCACTTCGAATGTTGGATGAAAATAGAGGCGAAGTATGTGCCACCAGTTAATGGTATGGGATTGGAAAAGGGCATTGGGAGTTTGACAGAATCTGAACAGATTGACTTCAAGGCTGAAAAGAAGATGGTGAGCATTCTGCAACAAGCCATCAAGGAAGATATTCTCGTTTTACTGCAACATGAAGATAAGTCTCAGTCGATGTGGCAAGCATTGAAGCTGAAATTCCAAGGCAGTGTTTCGATGATTAAAAGCAAGAAGGCTTTAATCAAGAAGGAATTCGATATTTTTACTGGGATTAAAGGCGAGACAACAAAGCAGTTAATCGAACGATATTGTCATCTAGTGGTTGAAATGAAGCGTTTGGAAATTACAAAGACGAATGAAGAATGGATTGAAAAGCTGTGTGATGCACTTCCGTATGATGAGTGGGGCACGTATCTAATGATGTTGAAGAATAATTCTGATTTTGTGAACCTCAACCTCAGCTCATTCATCGAGAAGATCGAAGCTCACGAGCTTGAATTGCTGAAAATCAAGAAAATGAACTCAGCGAGTGTGCAGCAAGATGTGTCGTTGTATTACAAAGGAAACCCTACAGTTTCAACCAATCAAAGCCCAAAATCCAGACAGGGTTCATTGAGTATAACACCTCAAGTGTTTCTTCAAACACTCCGCAATCTGGCAATTCTTCACCATTCGCGAACTTTGAACCAAATGTCAAAGCTAAGGAACAACCTTCACCTCAAAGCTCAATAGGATCAAATCATCAGGCGTACGTTTCTGGGGTTCAGTGCAATATTGCGGTAAACATAAAGAATGGAAACGAGATCACGAAAACAGCCGCAAAACAGCACATTGCAATGCTTGCTTCCGTTCTTGAGGCTTATGAGGGCTTAGTCGCAGGGAGGATCGGTAATCCTGACATGACGAAGGAGGATTACGACCAAATCGATCCCGAAGAGCTTGAATTAATTGACATCAAGTGGTGTATGGCGAGTTTGGTGCGTAGGGCTCAACGTTTCATGGAAATTACAGGCCGAAACAGTCTATCAGGCCCCGATCAAAAGTTAGGGTTTGATGAGTCGAAAGTTACATGCTTTAAATGTAAAGAACGCGGTCACTTCAAACGAGAATGTCCCAATCGTGAAGTAAACAATCATCAAAACCCGTTCACCAACGACTACTACAGGCAAGCAATATATCATCGACCAAATCAACAGCAAACTGTTCAGAGGCCACAGATTGAAAATAAGCCGGGAAAGGCGCTGATCGTAAATCAAGACGACGAGAAGGTTGCTGCTGGTTTCAGCTGGGATAAATATATCCCCGGTAGCGATGGTCAGGCCATGATGGCTGAAGTTGTTGAAATTTCTGAGACGGTGTCTGAACCGGAAACAGTTGCGAAAGAGGTTTCTGTAGTTGTTGAAGAGGTTTCTGCAGATAATGCGGTCGATATGGAAGAAATAGCTACTGGAGTGTATTACTACCAGTCAGAGCAAGAGGTTTTGGGAAGTTTAATGAAATCTGTATTGCCTCCTAACATTTCTGAATCTTTTGCAGGTTATTTTGAAGAACCAAGGACCGGATCATGCCCAAGGTTTGAAGAGAAGAAAGAAGTCGTTGAAGAGTTGATAGATGTGTCGAAAGAGATGACTGGAGAAGCTTTGAAAGACATAGCTGACACAGCACTTATGGGAAAACTCAAAGAGGTAGACTCAGAATCCGAGGAGTCAAAGTCTGTCAGTAGTGTGTCTGTCAAACGAGAGGAATTTGGAGTTTAGGAGATCAAATCAGTCAAACTGTCTGAGTCTGAGTCGAACAATGTCGGTAAAACTGATTGTGTAGAGCAGATTGTTGAAAAGGTTGTTTCAATCCCTGAAACACCGTGCAAACAGTGTTTAGAACCATGCACGGAGTGTCTTGAAAAAGACACCAAGTATCAGGAATTGAAACACCACGCTGATATGATTAAGTTTGACCTTGGCCAAGTTAAAGAGGCGTACGATACTCTCGCCAGGTCAATCAAGATGATTCAAAAGGAAAGTATTGAGAACGATAAAGCTACAAAATTGGCTAAAGCAACACTTTTAGATAAACAAACTGAAGTTTACGAAGAGTTCAGGAAGAAATAGAACAAGAGAAGTTGTTGAGAAAGAGAAAGAGACAGAGAAAGAGACAGAAAAAGGACGATGATGATGCTTACGTTCCTTCACCAGAACATGTCGCCTTGTCACAATCTCCTCCAGGTGGCAGAAAGAAAGCTGGAGCTCGAAAGGAAGTAGTTTCTCCAAAAATTCGCAAGGTTACTCCAAAGATCAAAATGCCGAAGATTGTGTTGAAGAAAAAACCTTCCAAAGAATCCAAGAAACCACCAACACCATCACATGAACCAACACCACCACAATCACCAATTCGATCACCACCAAGACAACCATCACCACTACATCATTCACCACCACCACAACAATCCTCACCACCGAAACAACCAACACCACCAAGACAACCATCACCACTACATCATTCACCAACACCACAACAAAACCTTCTTACCTCACAAGAAATATTTCAAACACCTCCACTCACCCAAGGTCAACTTACACCGGGTTCTGCGGGATTTCGAAACTTTCCAAATGTTCCTTCGAATTTGAATGTGAGCCTGGATGATGTTGGAGATTTTGATTTCGCAAACACTTCACAAGTAAGAAATGTTGAAAAGAAGGTTGATGATGTGATTGCTGAGAACAAGAAGCTAGCCGCTGAAAACAAGAAAGTTGCAGATCGTGAACGAATTCTTGAGATGCGTGTAAAGCGGTTGGAAAATGATAACAAAGAGTTGGTGAAAAGGATTGATTCTGATCAGTCAGAGATAGACATTTTGAAAGTAAGAATTGCTGAGCTTGAGGAAGAAAAGGCTCGACGTGATGAACAAAATGAATACTTCAAGTTGAAGAACAAAGAGCTTGAAGCAGCTAAAGCATTCAGAGATCATGAGTTTTATATGCTGAATAAAGTTGTTGAAAGCATGCTCGAAACATCTGTAGAGCAAAAGTTTGAAGAGCTGCAAGTTGAAGAGCTCAGAGCTGAACATCAAGCCAAAATAGATGAACAAATGAAAGACAAAGGCAAAGGAGTTGAAGGAAGTTCTGCAGTGACAGAAAGATCGATTGTTCCTTCAATGGTGGTTGAAAATCCCGAGCCTATCTCTGCTGTTTCTGGTCTGTTTGAGGATTATACTCCTATGGATGAGTTGATTGGCGATAGTGATGAAGAAGAGGAGGATGAATAGGAAGGTGACAAAGATGAGAAAGTCTATTCCGCGAGCAGTCATGGTTCTGGTAAAGATGATGATGACGATGATGCTCAGGGTGGTACAGGTTTAAAAGTTACTGAGGCTTCTGCTGAACAGAATGTAGATAATTTGATGAACGATTTAGTGAACGAAGAATCAGGGGGAGCTGATAGACAGGGGGAGTCAGGTGATGCAGAGAATGTTCAACAAGCTGAGAAATTGATCTTGAGGTTAGATACTTATCGTGAAGAAGGAGAGCATTTCCATACTTACACGTTGGAAGAAATTAAGGAAATGACTCGCATGATGGATCCTGACTTTAAATTCGACTTTGAAGTAGAATTGAATGCCTTTGACATCAATCAGCAGCGTGATTACGAGTATAAGTATGTTGAAGATGCTGACTTGTATGATAGAGTTGAAGTCGAAGACTGGACAGATGATGAAAGCGTTAATGAAGATACTTCACAGTTGCCAACATTAATGGAATTCTTTACTGAGGAGAATCGTGATGAGTTGCGAAGAAAAGTTGCTGAAATTTTGAAAGATAAAAACTTTGATGGCACTCCAAAAGATATGGCAAAAGAAGAAAGGAAAAAGTGGTTCAAAGAAAGTCACGAGAGGAAGTTCAAACGGCCTTTGAAGTATTATCAATGTGATAGAAGCGTATCTCTCGGTGACATTATCAGTTGGGGATTCTTACCGCAGGTTAATGCGTATGCGATAAGAAGAGAATGTGGCGTGCAATATTTTGAAAAGTTACATGATATTATGTCACTTCCATGGTGGGATGTGGATGAATTGTCAAAGATTAGAACTTTGGGATATAATGTCAGGAAGAACGATATTGCTATGTGGGGATTGATAAAGTTCGAGGCTTTGAGAGACTTCAAGCACTGGAAGCCACACTATCCGAAGAGAGTTACAAGAAGAGATCCAGTGACAGGAGTTGAAGAAACGATTCTGAATGTGAAAAAGCCGAAAACGATGAAGACTATACCAGTTCCTCCAATGGAGCAAGAGTTTTACAAAGGCTTCATGGGCTGGGTTTATAGTTGTATTACTACTGAAGCAGTGATTACTTACAGAGCAGGTGGAGAATTGAGAGAGATTCATGTTTATGATCCTATGTGGCTTGTGAATTGCTCTGCAAAGGATATCGAATGTCTTTTCATAAACAAAATTCACTATCAGCCAGAAGACAGAGAGCAGGCCATGCAATTTCAGCGAGTTGCAACCCTTTGCTTTTAGAAAAGTATCAACTCTGAAAGTAAATGGAAGTCAGCGTGGTGGTCGCTCGATGAGAAGATGAAAAGGAAAGTTGCTCGTGAACGTCAAAAGCTTGATGAGAACAGAGGTAAATGGATGCATATTCAAGCTGAAGAAGATAAAGAAAGAAAGAAACATAACTACATGATAAGGAATGCGCTTAGGAGAAAGCCTAAGCAACACGAAGAAAAGTTCAAGTCGTTGTGAAGACCCGAGGACCAAGACTGAAGACTGCGGCTGCATCCAAGGGGGAGTTTGTTGGTGCACGAATGTCTAAAGCCTGCGTCTTAGTCTTAGTTGTTCAATGTATAGGGTCTAGATGTGTTAATTATGTATTGTATAGGGGGTTGAAGTGTAATTGTTTGTTTTTCATGTTGATATTTCGCTTATATGGACATGTGCCATAAGAGCGAAACCCCAACTTGATGGTTTCGCTCATATGGACATGGTCACATAAGCGAAACCCTCTCTCCTATAAATACCCAAGTTGTTTTCTCATTTTGTACGTTCATGTCTCCCGTGTAGCCGAACTGCTGCTCGTGTATTTTGTGAAGATTGAATGAGAAAACTGTTTTAAAGTGATTTCCTTCTATTTCTACTCATTTCTGCTTTGATTCATGCCGATTTTGTATTTCCGCTGCATTTTCGGTAGTTGCTAGCTCTGATTGACTCACACGACTGTCAAATATGGTCCTACGATCTTGATGCGTTTGCCTCCTCCAAGTCCATCAAGAAACAACTAGCTGCCAGCCCCAGTGTCCCGAACTCTAAAAGCATGAGCACACGGAGCAAGGGTGCCAAGAAAAGAAAAGCCTCTAAACCCCTTGAAGGCCTTTCTCTGATCAAACACCAGTTCGAGGAGTATGTCTCTGAGGTAAGGATCCTGGATCCTTAAGTCTGAACTTCCTTTTCTGAGGATAACGGATCCTGACATGTGTTTTCCTTGTGCAGAAATTTGCTGAGATCCAAATGCTCCTGGATCACAATCTTGAAGAGGCTGAGCGAAAACACCTGGATTTCCAGAAGATGTTCCTGGTAAAGGACAAGAAAATTTCCTCCCTTTAAAATGAGATCAACCTGGTGAAAAGGGAGCTAGTCCTGACCCAAATTACAGCTCAGCAGGAGAAAGAGGAGGTGATGGAAGGGGCAAAGCTCTCAGCTACAATCGCCATGCTCAAGATCAAGCTTCAAATGGCAAAGGAGGCTGAGGATCCTTCTTTTGACCGGTCAGCCTGGGACCAAGAGGCTTAGAAGCGGAAGCTGACAGAGCTGGATGATGAAGAGGATGCTGAGGAGGTCTTGGCAATCGAGGCTGGTAGCAGTGGGCTGAAGGATCAAGTGGAAAGAGCAGCTGGTGGTGATGATGATGCAGCGAAGGTGTAGGCTGCAACAATGGGCGATGATGGAAATTTCTAGACGTGGCCGGAGCCCATTTTTTATGGTTTAATGTTTTTTGGTGTTGATGTTTTTAAACAATGGTTGGTCTGTACTTGAACAGTAGTTTAGGGTTTAGGATCACTGATCCTTCGAACAATAGGGGGTAACAAAGGTGGATGGGTCCTTCTGTTTGTGGAGGATGAAGCCTTTAGTGGCCCTCGCCTTTTATTTCCTGCACTTAGACTTTGTTAATATGGACACCCTTTACCTACCCCAGCGGACAGGCCACGTATTGCTGGTAGATGCTTGGGGTAGGTAATTTTGACAACCTTTAAAGGGTTTAACTTTTGATAAATAAATAAAACCTTAATCTTTTGGCTATTTAGTGTTGTTCATTGTGTATATTTACCTTTCAATTGTTATTGTACAATTTCTTTGAATTTACAAGTTAGTAATGAAAGTATAGAAATTGGTTTAAGTCAAAAGGTTTAGGATATGATCAAGGATCAAATATCCTATAATCGAAAAATTCAAAATATGAGATAATTTTAGGATCATATATCCTGTTGTCAAAGAATAAGGGTGACTTAGATAAATCAAGAATAAAGTTAAGGTAATTAAGGAATATACAAGAGAATCCAAGTTAGGATCCTAAATCCTTGAAACTTACAATTATGATAACCAATAGACAAATCCTCATATAAGGTTAGGATCCTGGATCCTTAACTGTTTAACTTTGGAAACCTGAAAAGGAACATAACTTGGGACTAAGCCAACTGTAAAAGGAAAAGTTAGTAACTGGGGACAAGCCCAACAATCTGGGGACAAGCCCAATAAACTGGGGACAAGCCCAAAAAACTGGGGAAAAGCCCAAAGGATCTTGTGTAAACTAGAGTATGGCCCTCACTGGCAACTATCCAAACTTAGTGACATGAAAATGCCAAAACCTTAGCTAACGTGAAAACATTAGAAACCTTAGGAACGGATGTATGGTACGTCTACCATTATACGTAGGATCCTGAATACAGCCAGTACAATGAAATTATCAGCCCCTAAAGCGGGTACTGGTCTCATTGCCTTGAACTGCACCAGGATCATCGTGCGCTACTGGCGAAGGTAGTGGATACCTTAAACTGGGGACAAGCCCAAAACTGGGGATAAACCCAAAAACTGGGGACAAGCCCATAAAACTTAGGAGACTTCTGTGGATACTTGATCTGTTGTCAAGGATGCATCAATCTTCTGCAAAACTCAGAACTTAGTGAAAAAAGGGGTAAAGGATCCTGGACCCTTCTCCTTGTAATAGAATAAATTAAAGGATTAAATAAATTAGAATCAGATCATTACCAGACTGAGGATCATATATCCTTTAAGGATCCTTGATGTATATCAAATACGAAGATGGCTAAGGATCCTGGATCCTTCTTACATGAAGTATCTCTTCAAGTGAACAACATTCCAAGCTCTTGGTAGCAAATCACCTTCCATTGTTAATAATCGATATGCCCCCTTTCTTGCCTCAGCTTCAATAAGATATGGGCCTTCCCACTTTGGTGCTAACTTGCCATCAGCAGGATTTGTGGTATTTTGGAATGCTTTCCTTAACACCATATCACCAACTTGAAACTTTTTGATCCTGACATTCTTGTTATAAGCTCCGGCCATCCTTTATTGATAAGTAGCCAATCTTATCCTTGCCAAATCCCTGAGTTCTTCTATGGTATCCATGTCTTGAACCAAGTTTTCAGCATTTCCTTCAGAATCACATATGCTTGTTCTAGCAGTAGGAACCACCATCTCTGTAGGGATCACTGATTCTGCTCCAAACACTAAAGAAAATGGAGTCTGGCCAGTAGCATTCTTGGGAGTTGTCCTGTCAGCCCATAGCACATAAGGTAGCTCTTCTGCTCATTTTCCTTTCTTGGATCCAAGCTTCTTCTTCAAGTTGTTGATGATGATCTTGTTGGATGATTCTGCTTGACCATTAGCTTGTGGGTGTACTGGTGTTGATTTTATCATCTTAATCCCCCAGCTGTCACAAAAGTTAGTAGTTCTACTCCCAATAAATTGGGATCCATTATCATAAACAATTTCAGAAGGAATACCAAATCTAGTAATAATGTTTCTTTTAATAAAGGGTATCACTTCTTTTTCTCTAACTTGAGCAAATGCTTTAGTTTCTATCCACTTGGAAAAGTAATCAGTCATGGCAAGCATGAACACTTTTCCTCCTGGTGCTTTGGGAAGTTTGCCGGCTATATCCATTCCCCATCTCATGAATGGCCAAGAAGAGGATATAGGATGCAGGAGCTCTGCTGGTTGATGAAGGACATTGCTATGTCTCTAACAAGCATCACATTTCTTGGCATAATCCACAGCATCCTTCTTCATAGTAGGCCAATAGTGTAGGACCGTTATTGACAGTCGTGTAAGTCAATCAGAGCTAGGTACTACTGATAATGCAGCGGAAATACAAAATCAGCATGAATCAAAGTAGAAATGGAGTAGAAACAGAAGCAGATCACTTTAAACTGGTTTTCTCATTAATTCTTCAAGAAATAGTCGAGCAGCAGTTCGGCTACACAGTAAACATGCGCGTACAAAATGAGAAAACAACTACACTATATATAGGGGAGGAGATTTCGCTCATATGACCATGTGCCATTGAAGCGAAATCAGCTTGTTGTGATTTCGCTCATATGACACATTGTCACAATAAGCGAAATCAGGACATAACAAACCCAATTTTACACATTAACCCCCTATACATTACATAATTAACATATCTAGACCCTATACATGAACAACTAAGACTAAGACACATGCTTTAGACATTCGTGCACCAACAAACTCTCCCTTGGATACAACCGCAGTCTTCAGTCTTGTCTTCGGGTCTTCACAAGGACTTGAACTTTTCTTCATGCTGCTTAGGCTTCCTCCTAAGCTCGTTCCTTATCCTGTCATTCTCTTTCTTTCTCGCTTTGTCTTCTTCAGCTTGAATGTCCATCCACGTTCCTCTCTTTTCTTCAAGCTTTTGACGTTCACGTTTAGCTTTTCTCTTCATCTTCTCATCGAGCGACCACCATGATGACTTCCATTTACTCTCAGAATTGATACCTTTCTGAAAGCAAAGAGTCGCAACTCGCTGAAACTGCATGGCCTGCTCTTTATCTTCTGCCTGATAATGAATCTTGTTGATGAATAAACATTCGATATCCTTCGCAGAGCAGTTCACAAGCCAAATAGGATCATACACATGTATCTCTCGTAATTCTCCTCTTGCTCTGTAAGTAATGACAGCCTTAGTAGAAATGTAACTATACACCCAGCCCAAAAAGCCTTTGTAGAAATCCTGCTCCATTGGTGGCACTGGGATAGTCTTCATTGTCTTTGGCTTTTTGACATTAAGTATCGTTTCTACAACTCCTGTCTCCAGATTAACCCTCTGCACTCTTTTAGGGTAATGCGGCTTCCAGTGGCGAAATTCTTTCAATGATTCAAACTTGATATACCCCCACATCGGAATATCATTCTTTCGTACCGAATACCCAAGAGTTCTAACTTTAGACAACTCCTCTACATCCCACCAGGGTAATGACATCACGTCATATAGATATTCAAAGTACTATACCCCACATTCTTTCCTGATTGCGTAAGCATTCACTTGAGGTAAGAAACCCCAGCTAATGATGTCACCGAGAGACACGCTTCGATCACGTTGATAGTACTTTAACGGTCTTTTGAACTTCCTCTCGTGACTGTCTTTGAACCATTTCTTCCTTTCTTCCTTTGCCATATCTTTGGGAGTGCCATCAAAATTCTTACCTTTCAGGATCTCAGAAACTTTCCTTCTCAACTCATCGCGATTTTCTTCTGTAAAGAACTTCATCAGCGTAGGCAACTGTGAAGTATCTTCATTAACACTTTCATCATCCGTCCAATCTTCGACTTCAACTCTGTCATACATGTCGGCATCTTCAACATACTTATACTCGTAATCAGGCAGCTGATTGATGTCGAAGGCGTTCAATTCTTCTTCAAAATCGAACTTAAAATCAGGATTCACCATGCGAGTCATTTCTTTAATTGTTTCCAACGTGTAAGTATGAAAATGTTCGCCTTCTTCTCTGTAAGTATCCAATCTCAAGATTAATTTCTCAGCATGTTGAACATTTTGTGCATCACCTGACTCCCCCTTTCCATCTGCTCCTCCTGATTCTTCATTCACTGAATTGTTCATCAAATCATCAACAGTTCTCTCAGTGGAAGCTTCAGATACTTTCACACCCATACCGCCCTGAGCATCGTCATCATCATTACCAGAACCATGACTGCTCGCAGAAAACACTTTCTCATCTTCATCATCTTCTTCATCATCCTCCTCATCATCATCTTCCTCATCACTATCACCAATTAACTCATCAAGAGGTGTATCTTCTTCAAAAAGACCAGATATAGCAGAGATAGGTTCAGGATTTTCAACAACCACTGAAGGAACAATCGATCTCTCTGTCACTGCAGAACTTTCTTCAGCGCCTTTACCTTTATTTTTCATTTGTTCATCAATCTCTGCTTGACGTTGTGCCCTGAGTTCCTCAACTTGCAACTCTTCAAATTGTTGCTCTACAGACGTTCCGAGCATACTTTCAACGACTTTATTCAACATTTAGAATTCATGATCTCTGAATGCTTCAGCCGCTTCTAGCTCTTTGTTTTTCAACTTGAAGTATTCATTTTGTTTATCTCTTCAAGCTTTTTTTTCTTCAAGCTCAGCAACTCGCACCTTCAAAATATCTATCTCTGATTGATCACTGTCAATCTTTTTCAACAACTCTTTGTTATCACCCTCTAGCCTTTTCACACGCATCTCAAGAATTTTCTCACGATCCGAAACTTTCTTGTTCTCAGCAGCTAACTTCTTGTTTTCAGCAATCACTTCATCAACTTTCTTTTCAACATTCTTGACCTGTGAGGTGTTTGCAAAATCAAAATCTCCTACATCATCAAGGCTTACACTCAAATTCGAAGGAACATTTGGAAAACCTCGGTAACCCGCAGAACCAGGTGTTAGTTAACCTTGGGTGAGTGGAGGTGTTTGAAAGATTTCTTGCGATGTAAGAAGGGTTTGTTGTGGTGGTGGTGAAAGATGTAGTGGTGAAAGATGTATAGGTGATGATTGTCTGGGTGGTGTTGGTTGTTTTGGTGGAGATGGTTGTTATGGAGGTGTAGGTTGACGTGGAGGTGATTGGATTGGTGATTGAGGTGGTGTTGGTTCATGTGGTGGTGTTGGTGGTTTCCTGGTTTCTATGGAAGGTTTCTTTTTCAATACAATCTTCGGCATTTTAATCTTCGGTGTAACTTTTCGAACTTTTGGAGATACCACTTTCTTTCGTGCTCTAGCTTTCTTTCGGCCGACAGAAGGAGATTGTGACTCAGAGACATGTTCTGGAGAAGGAACATAAGCTTCATCATCATCATCATCCTTTTCCTGTCTCTTTCTCTTCCTCAATAACTTTTCTTTCTCTGTCTCCGCCTGAATTCTTTTCAACCTTTCAGTTTCGTCAATCTCATCATCTGAAGAGCTTGAAGAACTTGTAGTGCTCTTATCCACATCATCACCTTCAATGTCATCAATAACCTTCTCTTTTCCAGCTTCGACATTAACCGCTTGATCAACTTCAGCAGTCACTGTTGGCCCGGTTTCCAAGACATCAACATTAAACATCATATCTTCACTAGCATTAAATGGATCATCTTCCGTAGCTACAACTGTCTCATCTTCTTCAGGTTCATCAATCAATAACGTTTTCGCGACTTTCTTTTGTTTCTTCTTTGGTTGTGATGGTGACCCTTCACCCTCTTGAACTTTAGGAGTAGCCTTTCTGCGTCTCCTCCCTGTTTCTTTGACAAACCATTCATTTTTGATGCTTTTAAACTCCTCAAGAGTTTTCAGCTCTTCTGCATAGGCAGCCTCTTTCATCTCTTCTTCGTTTCTCCAGTTTTTGTGATCAACTGGATCAGGATCAACATAATTGGCATCCTTTATAAACCCGAAGAATTCAACACCAACTTTTGGTTCAGGGTGATTAGGATGATATCTCGCAAGCTGTTTGAGCGAATCGTTGCTCATATGTGATTGCACCAACAAGTCGTCCTTTATATTTCGATCAATTTCTGGATAAGCGTGATCGATCAACATCTACACGAACCGAGGATACATCCATGACTTGCTCTTCGTTGTGATATTCTCTGTCATGTAGTGGAATACAATATGCGAGAAGTTGTACTTTTTGTTCAAAACTAAGGCAGTCACCATGTTCATTTGATAGTCACGCATTGTATCATAACTCCCCTTTGTATAACTGAGTGACATCAAAATACAGTGAATCAGGAACTTGTAGGGTTTCTGAAATTTCGACTTCAAATAGTTCCCAACATTCAATGCTCCCTGATAACCCATCCTGAGCATGCAGCCTTTCACCATTCATTCTGGAAATCTTATTGGCGACTCTGCCTCATCCGGAAAATTAATAACTTCACGAATAAGCGCTTCAGTGACAAGTATCTTCTCATTTTTACCATGCACCTCAACAATAGAAGGAATTACTTTGTTTTGATCATCATAGCTTACATTCTTCCAGAAACGGTCTATATGAGATCTGTACAGTGTACGTTGATCCGTAAGCGCTTTCTGGATTGGAACTCGACCCATAAACTCCAAAATACCGCTAAACTTGGCTAATTCAGGGTTTTTTCTGCATATCCAAATCACAACAACTGTTGTGAAGAGGATCAAAGATCACACTTGAACCCTGCATATCAAACAACATACACTGAATCAATACTTAGAATAATTTTCATCAAAACAGTTTCAATTGATCACACTTGATACACCAAAAGCGAAATCAGAATGATACACTATAAGCGGAATCACAAGTGCGCACACTAAGCGAAATCACAAAAATGACACAAGAACGAAATCACATTATACACTTATGAACGGAATCACAAGTGCGCACACTAAGCGGAATTAGAAGGATGACATAAGAGCGAAATCACATGATACATCTATGAGCGGAATCACTGATGTGCATCTTGGGCGAAATCAAATTCATACACTCAAAACTCATCAAATCATAAAATTGAACATGTTATCTTGTAAATCTGTTGATTCCGACACATGAGCTATATTTTAATTGCATTCTGATCATCAAACAAGCCCTAGATCTAAGTATGAACATCCTGTTACTCGACAAATATCAGCAAACATCATATTTGTTACAATCAAACACACATATCCAATCTTTATACTAAAACGACAACACATGCTTGTTTTTAAGTTCAGATTTAACATATAACACTCTAAATCTACGTTAAAGTTCATCAAGTATGCCGACAAATCAAAATAAGTATGATGCAGGTCAAATTAGAACTCAAACAACCTTGCCCATGATTGTAAACTATGAGAATAACAAGATCTGTAAAAAATCGGGCAGCAATTCGCCTGTAAAACGTGGTTTTCAAGGTTTCGCTTAAAGGTCGCCGGAGAGGAAAGTCAGTGGAACGAAATCAGGAAAATGACTTGTGAGCGGAATCAGCCTACTTATATAGTCGGCCTGATTTCGCTCCTGATGACCAATGGTCCTCTCGAGCGGAATCACATTGGAGCTATAAGCGAAATCACACCTTGAAGCATCTATGAGCGAAATAACCTTTAAATGTACATATGAGCGAAATCAGAACAAGTTTTTTCAAATATTTAACATTTTAACAATTTTCTGATTAAACACCCACACACCCAGTTAACCAAGTCCAAGTTAATGACCTTGGTCAACTGCTTGGCCTACCAAGTCCAAGTTAATGACCTTGGTTGACCGAATTATGAAGTACACAGTCTTTTCATTCTAAAAACAGTTCAAATTAATGAACTTCTGTACGTTTTGAACTTTCAAACACTTTTCAACTGTCAAACAATGTACCAATTACTGTTTAGCATCTTCTGCTTACCCATCCCTCATCAAACACAGACATGATCTGCACTAAGCTTTGATCGTCTGATTCCCAATGTCGGTTGTCGAAAATAAGATGAGAAACTAAAATCTTTTTGGATTTTTAACAGGATAAACTGAAAACTGTACACACAATCTTTTTGTGAGCGTGTTAGGGGATCATATCAGCTGCCGACTAGACACAAGCACCGTTAAACTATAATTTCATACCTAGCATTAAACAATTCGTGTAGATTGCCGATATACTGATCCTCTTAAATTCTCACAAAACTTTCAATTTGTCCGGGATACAGAATTAGTGTTTTAGAACTTAAACCTCTACATGTGTCCCACCTCAGTATATACTCCCGTATCCGGATCCCAGTATTCAGTCTTACAGGTGAGTATACCTAGATGATATCTGTAATGGGGTGAATTGCGAGGGCCGTGAGAGCTCAGGTCGATACTTCTGTATACGCAGAGAGATGACGGCTTCGACTTTACGGTGGGTCCCCTTTAGAGGATCTTTTGATTACAACAGCACATGATTAACATTTTTCAATGTGTCATCATTTTTTATGCTGAGGGGAGGCTTTACAAGTAAAGCAAATGCGTAAAGTATTATCCGGGGACTAGGTCAGTATTTCCATACAGCAGAAGTCCCGGGATAATACCCCAGATATCACTAAGCATAAAGACCTAGTATCTCAGAATACAGGACCTTTCAAACAGGATTTCGGGGGTTACCCATATATCCTGGAGGTGTTCCCCACGTAGACGCAAGTAAATTTTATGTTTATATCCCAAACTAATCTACTGATTTTGCAAAAACCTATCGGCACATCTTTAGCGAGACTGCTTAATTGCATTTTAAACGTTACATTTCTTTAGCGTACTGTGTCCGTCTAGCTGACGTACTATCATTTCCCCTATTCTACACAAACTCTTTTTGAAGTTTTCTAATGTTTTTGGATTTTTGAATTTTATCATGTTTTTGTATTTTTCTGCGAATTTCTCCCCCTAAAAAGAAAAACATATTTTTGTGTTTTTGTTTTTATCGAAAAGTAGAAAATAAACTGTACAAACAAAATTAACAACACGACATGGTTCACGTCAAATCGCCGCCCAACACGGCTTCACATTCAATAACCCTCCCAGATTGCAGATTTTTCATCCCGTTTAATTTCAAAAGATAATAGAATCTCTTTTTGTCAAATGGTTTAGTATAAAAATCCACTTTCTGATCATCGGTGTGCAAGTGTTCAATCCGAATTAACTTTTTCTCATGACAATCACGGATAAAGTGGTGACAGATCTCAATATGTTTCATTTTCAAATGGTGAACCGGATTTTTAGTGATGTTAATAGCTGCTTCATTGTCCACATAGATCGGAGTGCCTAAGAACTGCAAACCGAAGTCGCGCATCTGCTGTTGGATCCAAAGGATCTGCGAACAACATCTGGAGGCTGAAACGTATTCAGCCTCGCATGTGGAGAGCGCCACTGCGGTTTGTTTCTTGCACTGCCAGGTGATGAGTCGAGTTCTGAAGAACTGACACCCAGCAGTGGTGGACTTTGCGTTTTGCTTCGGCTCCCAAAATCAGAATCAGCGAAACCAGATAAAGTAAAGTCACCCGATCGAGGATACCACAAGCCGATGCTTGGGCAACCTTTCAAATATCGTAAGATACGTTTCACAATGGTCAGGTGTGACTGCTTTGGATTCGACTGATATCTGGCACAGAGGCACGTCGGTACATGATGTTTGGATGGGAAGCCGTGAGATACATCAGAGATCCAATGATTGATCGGTACAATGTCTCGTCCATTTTCACTCGATTTTCATCTGGACAGATTCCGTGATTCTGTGCAAGGGGGGTTGATGCAGGACTGCAATCTGTCATATCAAACTTGTCAAGCACGTCCTTCACATACTTCGTTTGGTGAATGAAGATTCAATCGGGCATTTGCTCCATCTGTAGCCCGAGGAAGAACTTCATCTCCCCCATTGAACTTATCTCACACTTTTTCTTCATCACTTTCTCAAATTCTTTACACAGGTCGTCGTTGGTGGAACCAAAAATGATATCATCAACATAAATCTGCACGATCAACAAATGTCCTGTCACTTCCTTCGTGAACAAAGTGCAATCTACTATCCCTCTTGTGAACCCGTTGGCCAACAAGTATTGGGAAAGCGTCTCGTACCAGGCTCTCGGGGCCTGGTGAAGTCCGTAAAGCGCTATGTCTAGTAGATACACCTTGTTTTTGTGCAGTGGGTCTGTGAACCCCGGCGGTTGTCCCACATACACTTCCTCTTTGATCTTTCCGTAAAGGAAGGCAGATTTGACGTCCAGTTGGTACACTTTAAAATCTTTCCATGACGCGAAGGCTAGAAAGATCCGAATTGCCTCGAGTCTGGCAACCGGTGCGTAAACTTCATCATAGTCTATGCCTTCTTGTTGACTAAATCCTTGTACCACAAGTCGCGCTTTGTTTCTCACCACGACACCTCTATCATCTCGTTTGCACTTAAAAACCCACTTTGTTTTGATTAACTTCTGGTTCTATGGCAGATCGACGAGTCTCCAGACACCCAGCTTTTCAAATTGTTGCAGCTCCTCCTGCATCGCATTTACCCAGTTATCCTCAGTTAATGCCTCTTTTTAAGTTATGGACTCGATCTGTGAGATAAAACACTTTAATGAGACTTCTTTCTGCACATCAACAATAGAAGAATAGAAACATGTAAGAGCTCAGTTTAGTTGATCTCGGGTTTTAACACCACTTTGCAGGTCACCAATTATCTGTTCTGCGTCCGAGGCATAGCATTGTCAGGCACATTCACTTCCGATTCCAAGCTCGATATGTCAAGATCAACGGTTTGATCCTCAGCTTCCGTTGGATCCTCGTCAAAAGTCGGAGCGGGTTCCGGTTCTGAGTCGTCAGATTCATCAAAAGATGGAGCTGGTTCCTCTGGTGGTTCATGAGCTATTCCACTTGGTCCGGCTTCATCATCGTGAGTAACCCCGGCGGGTTGAGAAACTTCTAGTGGTCTAGATTCTGGCTCTTGTGACATATATTGCTGGTACTGGTACAGAAGAGCTAGTTCCTCATCACTCGGCTGAACCGGCAGTTGAAACGACTCCCAGAGCTTGTCGTAGTCGAACAGGAATCTTTGTCCGGGAAGTTGTGGTGATGGAGTAAGCTTCTGACAATCCACATGCTGGACTTGAATCACTTTCCCCAGGCACGGTACGAACACCCTCTTCAGCGGGCTTGCGTAACCTACAAAGAAACCCTCATTAGATTTAGCGCCAAATTTACCGTTTTCATCAATAAACGTGCAAGGAGACCCGAATGGCTCCAAAAACTCAAGATTCGGCTTATAACGGTGCAGCAGCTCAAAGCACGTCTTTTTGTATTTCTTGACAGTTAGAACTCGATTCAACGTGTAACAGGCTGCAGATACTGCCTCGCTCCAGAAAAAAGATTGATAGCTTGGAATCGGCTAACATTGTACGGGATGTCTCTATCAGGGTCCGATTCTTTCGTTCAGCAACACCGTTCTGCTGTGGTGTGTACGGCGCACTGAATTCATGAAGAATCCCTTCTCGTTGCAAAACTCGTACATCTTGTTGTTTTTAAACTCCGTTCCGTTGTCACTACGAATCCTCCGGAATGGCAGCTTATACATTGTTTCCATCTTCTTGAATAGCACCATCAAAGACTCAAAAGTTTGATCTTTTCGTTCTAAGCACACTACCAACGAGAATCTCGTAAAGTCATCAGTCACCACCAGGCAATACAAGTCTCCGCTGATGCTCTTTATGTTGACAGGCCCGAAGAGATCCATGTGTAATCTCTCAAGAGGTAACTTGATTGTGTTGAGGATCTTCGGTGGATGTGACTTCCGAGTCTGCTTCCCTTTCTTGCATGCTACACAATCATCATTCAAGTGAAAATTCTTCAGATTTACACCATCAACCAAATCATTGTGTACTAAAAAGTTCATTTTGCGCACATGAATGTGGCCCATCTTACGATGCCACATTATCGAATCTTTTTCTATCGCTTTAGTTTTTGACACAAAACATTGTTTCTGATGAGTTGTTGGTGTTGCGACACTCATATCAAGAATATAAAGATCGTTCTCCCATGGAGCGTGCAACAACACCATCTCATTAGTGATTTTAAACCCTGGTTTTAAAACCACACATTCTGTGTTTGTAAAATGTACACTAAAGGCTTTATCACAAATTTGCGAGATACTGAGTAAATTGTTTTGTAATTCTACTATATAGTTCACTTTGTCGAACGAAATCACGCCATTTGTCAGCGTTCCTTGACCAACGATTCTCCCACCTTGATTCCCGGCAAATCCCACATAGCTTCCATTGATGGATTTGACATCATAGAGAAGAGCTAGCATCCCAGTCATATGCCTTGAAGCACCACTATCCATAATCCACTTTGACAGTATAGACTTGGGCAGCCCCTACAAACATCAAATCAGCTTATTCAAACAATGAAGCCCAGGATTTCTTAACTTCAGACACACTTCCGAACACAACATCACACTTCTCAACTGTTTTTGGAAAGTTAAATGTGACATTTGGAATCTCTTCTTTCACAATTGATTTTACTTTATCGGTTATCGGGGGAAGTTTAGCAAGAAACTTATCAACTTCATTTTCAAACTCAACAACGTCATCTTTAAAAATACTTGATTCAATTTTCAACTTTTGTTTCGACTTCGCGACTCAACAGATGGTTTCGACTTCGCGACCCAAGATTGGTTTTCAAAAACTTTTGTTTTAGGGTAAATTTTTGAAGTCTTGCGAGTCTTAGAGGATTCGCCAACCTCGAAAGTCGATGTCGGCATATCCTCCGACTTCAAAGATTCACCTCTCTTCAAAATGCGGACCGGAGAAACCATCGGCTTTTTACCCTTTGTGTCAATCGGTGATTTAGGTCGAGGCTTTTGAACATTTGATTTTTGAACAGTTGGTTTTTGAACAGTTAGTTTTTGAACAGTTTGTTTTTGAACACTTGGTTTTTGAACACTCGGTTTTTGAACAATTGGTTTTTGAACCGGTTTTTGAACAGGTGGTTTTTTACCAGGTTTTTCAATCACTTTCTGACACTGTTTCGCCATGTGCCCAATTTCACTGCAGCGATAACACACCCTTTTGTCATATTCAACAAAAGTGGGTTTGACTGTCTCTTCTTTCAACTTCTTTGCTGCATTGAAATCGTCCACAGCCTTTTGACTAAAGATATAATCTTTCTCATCGTTAACACTTGGACCAGCGACAAATATCATTCATCTTCTCTTTCGGCTTAAACACATGTTTAGCCGTTTTCTTCTCAAAACCGATTCCTTTGTTTTTAAAATTGTTTTTCTTGTTATCACCTTTACCATCCCCTTCTTTCTTTCACGAACTTGTGGGACGTGATGTAACGAACGATTTCTTAGGTTTTGAAAAGAATTCATTGTTATTAACTCAGTAATGACCATTTCAACCAGCTTAAACACTTTTTTGACATTCTCAATCTTCACATTCTGAAGAGGATACTCGAAATCAGAATAAAGTTTGTCTGTTCCAATCATAGTGTATACCACCATAATCGGATCATCATTCGCACTCTTGTCCGATTTCGGTATGAACCGATCTAAGAAATTTCCCTCATCTTCAGAATCACTAACAATCTTTTCAGATTGAGCCTTTTCAGATTTATCACTCTCCTCATCCAATACCTGATCGACAACTGTTTTGATAACCTGTGATTCGTTGTCGGTATCGGATGCAGAGAATGTGACATCTATGCTTTCAGGCAAATCATCCTCTATCGATCTCAATTTGAGATTCAAAGCAGCTTCCACCCCATCTGGATATTTCTGTGTGTAATGATTCCACATTGGGGGTGGAACGCTCTTAAAGACTGGTGCAGCATGTGGCTGCTGAGGGACAATTTGTTCAAGAACGTACGATGAAGCCACATAACTCATTAGCTTTTTATCAATCCGATCATTTTCAATTTTTGCCAATTCAAGTTCCTTTTTAAGCGATGCAATTGTGTCTAAGTGAAAATTGACCTCAATTTGTTTATCAAACAGTGTTGCTTTAGCCAATTTTGTTGCTTTATCGTTTTCAACACTTTCTTTTTGAATCAACTTGATTGACCTGGCAAGAGTATCGTACGCCTCTTTAACTTGGCCAAGGTCAAATTTAATCATATCAGCATGGTGTTTCAATTCCTGATACTTAGTGTCCTTTTCAAGACACTCCATGCACGGTTCTAAACACTGTTGGCATGGTGTTTCAGGGATTGAAACAACTTTTTCAACAACCTTCTCTACACAATCAGTTTTACCGACATTGTTTGACTCAGACTCAGACAGTTTGACAGATTTGATCTCCTGAACTCCAGATTCCTCTCATTTGACCGACACACTACTGACAGACTTTGACTCCTCGAGTTCTGAATCTACCTCTTTGAGCTTTCCCATAAGGGCTTTGTCAGCTATGTCTTTCAATGCCTCTCCGGTTAGCTCTTTCGACACGTCGATCAATTCTTCAACGACTTCTTTCTTCTCTTCAAATCTTGGGCATGATCCGGTTTTTGGTTCTTCAAAATAACCTGCAAAAGATTCAGAAATTTTAGGAGGCAATACAGATTTCATTAAACTTCCCAATACCTCCTACTCTGACTGGTAGTAATACACTTCAGCAGCTATTTCTTCAAGATCGACCACATTTTCAGCAGAAACCTCTTCAACAACCTCAGAAACATCTTCAGTAACTATTTCCGGCTCAGACACCATCTCAGAAATTTCAACAACTTCTGCCATCATGGCCTGACCATTGCTACCGGGGATATATTTATCCCAACTGAATCCTGCAGCTACCTTTTCATCGTCTTGATTCACGATCAGCGCTTTTTCCGGCTTATTCTCAATCTGCGGCCTCTGAATAGCTGGCTGTTGGTTTGGTCGGTGATAAATTGCTTGCCTGTAGTAGTCGTTAGTGAACGGGTTTTGATGATTGTTTACTTCACGGTTAGGACATTCACGTTTGAAGTGACCACGTTCTTTATACTTAAAACACGTAACTTTCGACTTATCAAACCCTAACTTTTGATCGGGACCTGCTAGACTATTCCGGCCTGTGATTTCCATAAAATGTTGAGCCCTTCTCACCAAACTCTCCATACACCACTTGATGTCAATCAATTCAACTTCTTCGGGATCGATTTGGTCATAATCCTCTTTCGTCATGTCAGGATTACCGATCCTTCCTGCGACTAAGCCTTCATAAGCCTCGAGAACGGAAGCAAGTAGTGCGATATGTTGTTTTGCGGCTGTTTCAGTTATCTCGTTTCCATTCTTGATATTCACCACAATATTACACTGCACCCCAGAAACGTACACCTGATGATTTGATCCTGTAGAACTTTGAGGTGAAGGCTGTTCCTGAGCTTTGGCATTTGGTTCAAAATTCACGAATGGTGAAGAATTGCTTGATTGAGGAGTGTTTGAGGAAACACTTGAGGTGTTATCAGCAATGAAACCCGTCTGTATTTTTGGGCTTTGATTGATTGAAACTGGAGTGTTGCCTTTGTAATACAACGATACATCCTGCTGCACACTTGCTGAGTTCATCTTCTTGATTTTCAGCAATTCCAACTCATGGGCTTCGATCTTCTCGATGAATGAGCTTAGGTTGAGATTCACAAAATCAGAATTATTCTTCAGCATCATTAAATAAGTGCCCCATTCATCATACGGTAGTGCATCACACAGCTTATCAATCCATTCTTCATTCGTCTTAGTAATCTCCAACCGCTTCATTTCAACCACAAGATGACAGTATCGTTCGATTAACTGCTTTGTCGTTTCACCTTTAATCCCAGTAAAAATGTCAAATTCTTTCTTGATTAATGCTTTCTTGCTTTTAATCATCGACATACTGCCTTGGAACTTCAGTTTTAACGCTTGCCACATCGACTGAGAATTATCTTCATGTTGCAGTAAAACGAGAATGTCTTCTTTGATGGCTTGTTGCAGAATGCTCAGCATCTTCTTCTCAGCTTTGAACTCAATCTGTTTAGTTTCGGTTAAACTTCCGATGCCCTTTTCCAAACCTAGTCCATCAATTGGTGGCACATACTTCGCCTCTATTTTCATCCAACATTCGAAGTGATTGGCTTGGACCCAGTTTTTGAAACGGCCTGACCATCCGGCGTATTCATCCAAACTCATAAGCTTTGGTGGATTTGCATCGTCCCTAATTCATTCTCCATGTTAACGTTCTGAACTATACTCGTCGGACTTTGCGTAGCCGTCATGCCGCTCCCCGCAAACAAGTTGTAAAAATCTTGATGTTCCATTTTTAGTGACAAATTCGAAAAATGTTTAACTTTTTCACAAACAGGTTGTTTTTATCGAAAAACTTTTAACACAGACTGAGTTTCCAACACTCAATCACGTACGAAACGGACTAAACGCTCAAATCATGACTTTTACACTAAAACAGACCTTACAAGCGAAATCAGACTCTAAGTGTTGTTATGAGCGAAATCAACTTTTGCTCACAAGAGCGAAATCATGAAATGACCAAATGAGCAAAATCAGGGTGTAATGATGAGCGAAATCAGCACTTTGGAACCATAAGAGCGAAATCAAATATGACACTATGAGCGAAATCACAAAATATGAGTGAAATCTCTGATTTCGCTTTTACCGTATGAGCGAAATCACTCAAGTACCTTCAAGCGAAATCAGTTCGGGAGCCATTTTAGATCAGTTTTAAGCAGTTTTTAGGTCTGAAAATCTCAAGGGTTTGTTATTAGACAATATTACACAATGTGTCCAAATCTCAGTCCATTTTGTCTGTTGGAAAGTCCAGAAACTCAAAATGTGCAAGAAAAAGGCTTTGATTCGGGTAAACTAGCTCACAACTGGCTCTGATACCAATTGTAGGACCGTTATTGACAGTCGTGTGAGTCAATCAGAGCTAGATACTACTGATAATGCAGCGGAAATACAAAATCAGCATGAATCAAAGTAGAAATGGAGTAGAAACAGAAGCAGATCACTTTAAACTGGTTTTCTCATTAATTCTTCAAGAAATAGTCGAGCAGCAGTTCGGCTACACAGTAAACATGCGCGTACAAAATGAGAAAACAACTACACTATATATAGGGGAGGAGATTTCGCTCATATGACCATGTGCCATTGAAGCGAAATCAGCTTGTTGTGATTTCGCTCATATGACACATTGTCACTATAAGCGAAATCAGGACATAACAAACCCAATTTTACACATTAACCCCTATACATTACATAATTAACATATCTAGACCCTATACATGAACAACTAAGACTAAGACGCAGACTTTAGACGTTCGTGCACCAACAAATAGTATCCTGTCCTAAGGATCCTTGAGAACAATGCTCTGCCCCCAGTGTGGTTTTCACAATCTCCTTTATGAAAATTCTTTAGGATTTCTTGAATTTCAGGATCCTCAATGCACCTTAGATATGGACCTGCAAGAGATCGCTTATACAACATGTTATTTAATATTGTAAATTGAGATACCTTGACTTTGAAAGCTCTGGGGTTTTCTCTTGTAGGAATCTCTCCATGTTGTATATATCTCATGATTGGGAGGATCCAGGATCCTGAATGAGATTGTACATCATCACTAGGTATGATTGCAGAATCCTCTCCTATCTCCATAGCTGTGTGATCCTCAATAGCAGGAGCCAAGATGTGGATGATAAGAATTTTAATATCCCCTGGGATCTTCAATGATGATCCTAGGTTGGCCATTGCATCAGCTTCTGCATTTTCTTCTCTGGGTACCTGTGTCAAACTAAAAGAAGCAAAAGAGTGTGCCAATTCCTTGACTATCTCTAAGTATTTGATTAGTCTTTCACCTTTAACAACATAAGAACCATTAAAGTGGTTAGTAATTAACAATGAATCTACATGTACCTCAAGATACCTGATCCTCATATGCTTAGCAATTTCCAAACCAGCTATCAAGGCTTCATATTCAGCCTCATTATTAGTAGTTTGAAACTCACAAGCAATAGAGTGGGGTATTATGTTCCCCTGTGGTGATTTTAGTAGTACTCCAAGTCCAGTTCCCTTGACATTAGAGGCTCCATCTGTGAAGAGTATCCAAGGATCCTTGGTCTCTTCAAGCTGCTGAACTTCTAACTCAGCTTCCCTTTATAGATCACTACTGAAATCTGCCACAAAGTCAGCCAAGGCTTAGGATTTAATGGCAGTTCTTGGTTCGTATCTTATATCATAAGCACTAAGCTTCACTGCCCATTTGGCCATCCTTCCCGACATTTCAGGTTTCCTGAGAACATTCTTAATTGGAAAGTTAGGCTTAACAATGATAACATGAGTTTCAAAATAATGGCGTAATTTAGTAGATGCCATAATCAAAGCAGGGATAAGTTTTTCTAAATGTGAATACCTGGATTCAGCCTCAAGCAAACTTTTACTTACATAATATACAGTTCGTGATCCTTAACAAGGACTGCACTTACTGCTTTAGAAGAGACTGCCAAATATAAGGATAACATATCCCCTTTTTCTGGTTTCATTAAGGCGAGAGCTGAGGATAGGTAATCCTTAAGGGCTTTGAGAGCATTCTCATGCTTTTTAGTCCATTCAAATTTCTTGTTCTTTCTCAGAATGTCATAGAAATCCTTGCACTTCTCTGATGACTTCGAGATGAACCTGTTCAAGGCTGCGATCCTCCCTGTCAATCTTTGCACATCCTTGGCATTGGCAGGAGATTTAATATTCACAATCGCCTTGATTTTCTCTGGACTTGCCTCGATGCCTCTTTTTGTCACCATGTAGCCTAGAAACTTGCCTGCTTTTACACCAAAGTGACACTTGGAAGGATTTAATTTCATATTGAATTTATCAAGGATATCAAATGCTTCCTCCAGGTCTTTAAGGTGATCCTTAGCTCTCTTGGACTTAACCACCATGTCATCTATATAGACTTCTATAGTGTATCCAATTTGCTCTTTAAACATCATATTGACTAGCCTTTGATAGGTAGCACCTGCATTTTCTTAGTCCAAATGGCATAGTAATATAACAATAGATACCAGTTGGGGTCATAAATGTTGTATCCTCTTGATCAGATGGTTCCATCTGAATTTGTTGAAATCCAAATGAAGCATCCATGAAAGTCAACAACTCATGACCCGCGGTAGCATCCACCATGGAGTCAATGTGGGGTAATGGGAAAGGATCCTTGGGACATGCCTTGTTTAAATCAGTAAAATCGACACATACCCTCCACTTTCCGTTTTTCTTTTGAACAACAACCACATTGGCTAACCACCTTGGATATTTAATCTCTCTTATCATACCTGCTCTGAGCAGCTTGTCTACCTCCTCCTGGATGATGGCATTCCTCTCAGGTGCAAACTTTCTCCTCTTTTGATGTATGGGTTTGAACGACCTGTCAATGCCAAGCTTATGAGTAATAATATCTTTAGAGATACCTGTTATGTCTTCATGCTTCCAGGCAAAGGTAGTTTTTCTCTTCTTGAGGAAGGAACTAGATCCTGTTTGATGTCATTGAGGATACCGGATCCTATGAAGACTTTGGATTCAGGATCCTGAGGATCCATCAGGATATCTTTCATATCTTGTTCTCTTGCCTCCAGGAGATCTCTTGGAGGATGCTTTAATTGCTATTGCTCCCCGGGTCTTGAGGTTGGCTTCATCGATGAAGTATACCAATTCTTTGCTTCTTGTTGGTCACTCTCAATCTTCACCACACCCCATGGACTAGGAAGCTTTACACATTGATGATATGTAGATGGGACTGCTTTCATGTCATGAATCCATGGCCTACCAAGGATAACATTGCAACAGGATAAGCAATCTATAACACAAATTTTTGAAAAGAACTAAGTCCCTCTATGTAAATGGGAAGCTTAATGTCCCCCAATGTGTTCTTGGTTTCTCCACTGAATCCCACAAGAACTGATGATCTTGGGATAATATCTGATTCAGGGATGTTCATCTTCTTGAGGACATCAAGTTGAAAGATGTTTACTGAGCTTCCCCCATCTATCAAGATCCTGCGAACAAAATGATTAGATATAAACAAAGTAATAACAAGACCATCATGATGAGGATCCTGAATATCCACACGATCATCCTCGTCAAAACTTATAACTTTCTCCTGTGTAATAGTAGAGGTTCGGATGGGTCTATCCCCATTATCCATCTTGGTCTCTTTGGCATGCCTCTTGGCTGCTGAAAAGGAAGTGCCACATATGTCTGATCCATCAGATATGAAGTTGATAATTTGTGCATCAGCAGGAGGAGCAGAAGCTCTTTCTGGAACCTTTTCAGGATCCTAGATCCTTGACTTTTTTCTTCCCAACAGCTCCTTCAAATGCCCTTTGCTTAACAAGTAACCAATCTCTTTTCTGAGTGCAATACATTCTTCAGTGAGATGACCGAAATCTTCATGATATGCACACCATTTGGATTTGTCATTTGTTGTAGTTGGCTTATCACTCTTTCTGGGCGATCTTGCTTTTTCACCTAAATTCTGCATTGCAAGGATTAGTTCATTATTATCAACAGAAAAGCAATATTCAAAAATGGGAGGATAATCCTCATCATCCTCTTCTTGCTCCACTACATGCACGTTCTTCTTATCAGACTTGTTGTATGATTTAGACTTGTTGTATGATTTAGACTTGTTGTTCCTGAAGTAGGATCCTTGCTTTTCCTGCTTTGAGGATCCTGCCAGTCTTTCTTGGATCCTTTTATCATCCTCTAACCAGATGAATCTAAGGGCCCTGGTTCTTACTTCATCAAGATTCCTGCAAGGGGTCATGACAAGATCATCATAGAATTGTGAATCCCTAAGTAAACCCATTTTGAAGGCTTCTACAGCTGTAGCAATGTCCAAATTAGGAATCTCTAAGGATTCTTTACTGAATTTAGTGATATAATCTCTAAGTGATTCATTTTGGCCTTGTGTTACCCTATATAGATCACTAGTTAAACGTTCAAATTTCCTACTGCACGAGAATCGACAATTAAACAAGTTAACTAGATTAGCAAATGACGTAATAAAGTAAGGGGAAGACTTAGCAGCCATTTAAGAGCTAATCATGTCAGTGTGGATTCGAAACCCTTGCATAGACATGCTTCTTTTAACCTCTCAGGAATGGGATTGATCTCCATCCTTTCTCTGTATTGAGCTACATGCTCTTCTGGATCCGTTGAGCCATTATATAGCTTCATGGTTGGTATTTGAAACCTCTTCGGTATTTCTGCATCACAAATAGGTGGTGCAAAACAGGATATCTTGTGGCTTCCATTTGTAATTTCAGGAATGGGCTTAACCACTCCCGGAACGCTGGATATCATATCCTTGAGTTTTTGTAACTCTCTGGCCATAGCTTGGTTGATACCTGTTTTTAGGGGAAGATTTTCCAATGATCAGTGATCCTCAACTACTGTCAGGCTTAGTGATCCTCAGAGATTATTGTGGGATCAGGATCATGGATCATCATAGTGATCCTTACACTAACGATTGCCTGCTTTGTATATGATCTTTTTTTGCAGGAGTACGAGCTTGGACTTGGTCTTGGCGATATTCCTGGAGCATATTCCATACTTATTCCGCACGTGCTTAACTAAAGTGGACGTTATGGAGTTCGTGGAGGACTTGCACAAAATGCGGAATGTTTGTTAGCTTAGATATTTTCCATTTTTAAAGGGGATAGCGAGCTAAATAAAAATACTTGGCTATTTTTAGCTTAACACACACACTCGCAATTGCTCTCACCAGCTCTTGACAATTCACTTGGCGATTACATACTTTTTTGCACATTACACTATAGTGATCCTTGTAATTACATTTCAGAGTGATCCTTAATATTGTTCATTGATTCAAGCATCACACCTCACACATAAAGATTTGGTTGCATTATCTTTGCTTGATTTTTGACCAAAACAATTTGGCGCCCATCGTGGGGCAATTGGTGCTTCATTCCTAAGGAATCCTCGTTTTTGTGATCATTTCGGTTCGTTACAACCAACTAGATAGCTCTTCAGCGAAGAACACTTCAAGTGCAATGTCTGCGGTCAATTCATCCCAAGGCGTTCCACCTTTGCCTACACCACCTTCTGGATCCCAGAAGAATGCTGAAAAGAAACCGACTCCTATTTTCTCAAAACTTCCAACTTCTTCTGCATCTTATACTCCTACTACTAGTGACCTTTTTACTCTAATTTTGCAGATGAAGGATCACATACAGCAGCAGGATAAGACTAACGAAAGGATTCTCAGAGAAATTGGAGATATCAAGAAGCAGAAGAGATCGGCAGAGGATCATTCCCCATTGATGCCCAGATCTTTGAATTTCGACACTCCGGCCATAACCTCCCAGCATTCTGCAGCCCCAGATGTCCAATACTTGGGTGGAACAAGAGGAATGCACTACGGATCCTCAGCAACATCTCAGGCCTTAGGATCCTATTTTCAACCAGCAGGATCCTTCTCTCAGCATCAAGGATCCTTCACCAGCTCAGGAGGATACATGGGGACGTAGCAGGTTCAAGGATCCTCTCAGGTTCAAGGATCCTCCCAGGTTCAAGGATCCTCTCAAGTTTAAGGATCCTCTTTTCAGCCTCAAGGATCCTCTCAGGTTTTCGGATCCATGGATTATCCTCCGAGACCCCCATTCACAGTGCATCAAGGATCCTTAAGTAGTTTGCAACCTGGAAGTTCTGATGTCCATCAAGGAAACTTCATTCCAATGCAAACCATTGCTTCTTCTGGTCCTTCAATCATACCAGAGCCTCGACAATATGGATTCACATCCGGGATTCCAAGCTTGAATCCACCGGGAGGTAACACTTTCAATAATTCTTATACCACTAACCATGGCCTTATGCAGGATACATGTATCAATCAAGTTATGGCTAAAGAAATACAAAAGCTCAAGGATATGATATCCAATGTTCCAGGGGTAGTTAAGCCTATTCCTGAAATTCCAGATGGGAGCCATAAGATATCTCGTTTTGCACCACCTATTTGTGATGCTGAGATACCCAAGAGGTTCCAGATACCAACCATGAAGTTATATGATGGCTCCACAGATTCTGAAGAACACATAGCTCAATACAGAGAAAGGATGGAGATTAACCCCATCCTAGAGAGGTTGAAAGAAGCATGTTTATGCAAGGGTTTTGGATCCACACTCACAGGATCAGCTCTTAAATGGCTGCTAAGTCTTCCCCCCTACTCTATTACTTCATTTGCTAATCTAGTTAATTTGTTTAATAACCAATTCTCTTGTAGTAGAAAGTTTGAATGATTAACTAGTGATTTGTGTAGGATAACTCAAGGTCAAAATGAATCACTTAGAGATTATATCACTAAGTTAAGTAAGGAATCCTTAGATATCCCTAACTTGGATATAGCCACGGTTGTAGAAGCCTTTAAAATGGGTTTGCTTAGGGATTCATTATTCTATGATGATCTTGTTATGACTCCATGCAGGAATCTCGATGATGTAAGGACCAGGGCCCTTAGGTTCATCCGGTTAGAGGATGACAAAAGGATCCAGGAAAGATTAGCAGGATCCTCAAAACAGGATTACATTCTTATCAAAAATTTTGTGTTATAGATTGCTTATCCTGTTGTAACGTTATCCTTGGCAGGCCTTGGATACATGACATGAAGGCAGTCCCATCCACTTATCACCAATGTGTAAAGCTTCCTAGTCCATGGGGGGTGGTGAAAATTGAGAGTGATCAGCAAGAGGCTAAAAACTGCTACACTTCATCAATGAAACCAGCCTCAAGGCCTAGAGAGCAATAGCAATTAAAGTATCCTCCAAGGGATGTCTTGGAGGCAAGAGAGCAGGATGTGAAAGAAATCCTTATGGATCCTCATGATCCTGAATCCAAGATTTACATAGGATCAGGGATCCTTGGCAAGATAAAAGAGGATTTGGTATCCTTCCTCAAGAGAAGAAAATCTACCTTTGCATGGAAACACGAAGATATGATAGGTATATCTAAGGATATAATCACTCATAAACTTGGCATTGACAGGTCATTCAAACCAATCCATCAGAAGAGGAGGAAGTTTGCACCATAAAGAAATGCCATTATCCAGGAGGAGGTAGAAAAACTACTCCGAGCAGGTATGATTAGAGAGGTTAAGTATCCAAGATGGCTGGCCAATGTGGTTGTTGTTCAAAAGAAAAATGGAAAGTGGAGGGTATGTGTCGACTTTACTGATTTAAATAAGGCATGTCCCAAGGATCCTTTCCCATTACCCCACATTGACTCCATGGTGGATGCTACCGCGGGTCATGAACTGTTAACTTTTATGGATGCTTCATCTGGATTTCAACAAATTCAAATGGAACCATCTGATCAAGAGGATACAACCTTTCTGACCCCAACTGGTATTTATTGTTATATTGCAATGCCATTTGGACTAAGAAATGCAGGTGCAACTTACCAAAGGCTAGTCAACATGATGTTCAAGGATCAAATAGGACACACTATGGAAGTCTATATAGATGACATGGTGGTTAAGTCCAAAAAAGTTGAGGATCACCTTAAAGACTTGGAGAAAGCGTTCAATATCCTTGATAAATTTAATATGAAACCAAATCCTTCCAAGTGTCATTTTGGTGTTAAGGCAGGTAAATTCTTAGGCTATATGGTGACAAAGTGGGGCATTGAAGCAAGTCCAGAGCAAATTAAGGCTATTGTGAATATCAAATCTCCTGCCAATGCTAAGGATGTGCAAAGATTGACAGGCAGGATCGCAGCCTTGAACAGGTTCATATCCAAATCCTCAAAAAAGTGCAAGGAATTCTATGACATCCTCAGGAAGAAAAAGAAATTTGAATGGACTGAGAAGCATGAAAGTGCCCTTAAAGCTCTTAAGGATTACCTATCCTCAGCCCCCGCCTTGATGAAACCAGAAAAAGGGGATATATTATCCTTATACTTAGCGGTATCCTCAAAAGCAGTAAGTGCGGTCCTTGTTAAGGATCACCAAGGTACACAACATCCTGTTTATTATGTAAGTAAGAGTTTGCTTGATGCTGAATCCAGGTATTCACATTTAGAAAAACTTATCCTTGCTTTAATCATGGCATCCACTAAATTAAGACATTATTTTGAAACTCATGCCATTATTGTTAAGACTAATTTTCCAATTAAGAATGTCCTCAGGAAACCTGAAATGTCAGGGAGGATGGCTAAGTGGGCAATGAAGCTCAGTGCTTATGATATAAGATATGAGCCTAGAACAGCCATTAAATCCCAAGCCTTAGCTGACTTTGTGGCAGATTTCAATAGTGACTTGCAAAGGGAGGCTGAATTAGAAGTCCAACAGCTAGAGGAAACTAAGGATCCTTGGATACTCTACACTGATAGAGCCTCTAATGTTAAAGGAACAGGGCTTGGAATACTACTAAAATCGCCACAGGGGGACATAATACCCCACTCTATAGCTTGTGAATTCCAAACTACTAACAATGAGGCTGAATATGAAGCCTTGATTGCTGGTTTGCAAATTGCCAAGCATATGAGGATCAGGTATCTTGAGGTACATGTAGATTCATTATTAATCACTAATCACTTTAATGGATCCTATGCTGTTAAAGGTGAAAAGCTAATCAAATACTTAGAGATAGTCAAAGAATTGGCACTCTCTTTTGTATCCTTTAGTTTGACACAGGTACCAAGAGAAGAGAATGCGGAAGTTGATGCACTGGCTAATTTAGGATCATCCTTGAAGATCCCAGAAGATATCAAAATCCCTATTATCCACATCCTGAATCCTGCTATAGAGGATCATGTCGCTATGGAAATAGGAGAGGATTCGGTGATCATACCTAGTGATGCTCCGCAATCAGGATCCTGGATCCTTCCAATCATGAGATATATTCAATATGGAGAGATCCCTACAGGAGAAAACCCCAGAGCTTTCAAAATTAAGGTATCTCAATTTACAATATTGAATAACATGTTATACAAACGATCTCTTGCAGGTCCATATCTAAGATGTATTGATGATCCTGAAATCCAAGAAGTCTTAAAGGATTTTCATGAGGGAGATTATGGAAATCACACTGGGGGCAGGGCATTATTCTCAAGGATCCTGAGGACAGGGTACTCTTGGCCTACTATGAAGAAGGATGCTGTGGATTATGCTAGAAGGTGTGATCCTTGTCAAAGACATAGTAATATCCTACATCAACCAGCTGAACTTTTGCATCCTATATCCTCCTCTTGGCCATTTATGAGATGGGGAATGGATATAGTTGGTAAGCTTCCTAAGGCACCTGGTGAAAAAGTGTTCATGCTTGCTATGACTGATTACTTCTCCAAGTGGATAGAGGCTGAAGCCTTTGCTCAAGTCAGAGAGAAAGAAGTGATATCCTTTATCAAAAGAAATATTATTACTAGATTTGGTATCCCTTCTGAAATTGTATGTGATAATGGATCCCAATTTATTGAGAGTAGAACTACTAACTTTTGTGACAGCTGGGGGATTAAGATGATAACATCAACACCAGTCCACCCACAAGCTAATGGTCAGGCAGAATCATCCAACAAGATCATCATCAACAACTTGAAAAAGAAACTTGGATCCAAGAAAGGGAAATGGGCAGAAGAACTACCTTATGTATTATGGGCTGATAGGACAACTCCCAAGAATGCTACTGGTTAAACTCCATTCTCTTTGGTATTTGGAGCAGAATCCGTGATCCCTACAGAAATGGTGGTTCCTACTGCAAGAACAAGTATCCGTGATCCTGAAGGAAATGCTGAAAACTTGGTTCAAGACCTGGATACTATAGAAGAACTAAGGGATTTGGCAAGGATAAGGATGGCCAGTTATCAACAAAGGATGGCCGGAGCTTACAACAAGAATGTCAGGATCAGGAAATTCCAAGTTGGTGATATGGTATTAAGGAAAGCATTTCAGAATACCACCAATCCTGCTGATGGAAAGTTGGCACCAAAATGGGAAGGCCCTTATTTGATTGAAGCTGAAGCAGGAAAAGGGGCATATCGCTTGCTGACAATGGAAGGTGATTTGTTACCAAGAGCTTGGAATGCTGTCCATTTGAAAAGATACTTCATGTAATAAGGATCCGTGATCCTTAGCCAACGATGATCCTTGAAGGATCCTTGATCAACGAAGGATCCTTGTTATGGTAATGATCTAACCTCAAGCTCTTAAGCTTTTCATATATCAAATACTTAAGGATAAGGATCCTGTATCCTTTATCCTCCTTTCACTTGTTTCTAAGTTTTGCAGAAGATTTGAGTATCCTTGCCAGAGGATAAGTCTCCACAGAAGTATCCAGTTATTTGGGCTTGACCCCAGTTTTTTGGGCTAGTCCCCAGTTTGGGCCTGTCCCCAGTATCGCCAGTAGCGCACGATGATCCCGGTACAGTTCATGGCAATGGGACCAGTACTCGCTTTAGGGGCTGACAATTTCATTGTACTGGCTGTATCCGGGATCCTATGTATAATGGTAGACGTACCATACATCCGTTCCTAAGGTTTCTAATGTTTTCACGTTAGCTAAGGTTTTGGCATTTTCATGTCACTAAGTTTGGATAGTCGCCAGTGAGGGCCATACTCCAGTTTACACACGATCCTTTGGGCTTATCCCCAGTTATCCTTTGGGCTTGTCCCCAGTTATCCTTTGGGCTTGTCCCCAGTTATCCTTTGGGCTTGTCCCCAGAATTGTTGGGTTGTTCCCAGTTGTTTTGGTCAAAAATCACACAAGGATAATGCAACCAAATTTGATTTTGTGAGGTATGATGCTTGGTTAATTGTATGAACAACAAGTATATGAAATCAACGATGAACACCGAGCTTTATACGAGGAAAAAGCCCTTGATCTTTAGAAGATCTCCGGCATAAAAAACCTCGGGTGATGGAAACTACCGATCACCAAGTATATTGCAAAAACAATAGTGATCCTTGTACAGCTTCGGAAGAAAACAAGCTCAATACAATGAATTTCTAGTGAAAGTGTGTGTTTTTACTAAGTGTTTGCAGAGAATTCGAGGGTTATGTGTTGTTTGTGTGGTGTGTACGACTTATGCCTTCATTGAGCTCGTTTTCCCCTTAAAATGATAAGAAAAATCAACTAACTAACTTCCCGAAAAAAGTGGAAGTCACCCATGACCACCACTAACGGTTATCTCTTCATTGAGCACATGCCTAAGAAGCATATTCCACGAGATTCCAGCAAAGAAGTAGTCCACTACGTCCATTATCTGCATTTACACATTAAAAACATGACAATTGTAACAAAACATAAGTTCTGTTAAGGATCCTAGATCCTCAGACTCGTGATCCTCATACTCTGGATCCTCAGACTCTCTGCATCAGCCATTAAGGATCCGTGATCCATGCCTAGTCTCAGGATAGATGATCTTTAGCACAAAATCCATGCCCTAACAATTGCCCCCAATATGGCAGTTGTGATAAGGATTCACAGCTGTCATATTTCCATTAGAAGCGGACTAGCCGTTGCTGCTGGTAACTAGTCGTTACACTACTTGTCGTCACTGATAAGACCTGCTATAATCATCATTGCAAAATATAGAGTTAGAGATAACACCTCAAATGCCTTTACAGACAAGAAGATCCTTCTGTTTGTGGAGAATGAATCCTTCTTCACAGTTCGCTATTAACCTTCCTGCACTTTAATTTCAGAGAATCCAGGTTAGGATTCTAAATCCTTGTAAATTAATACTGAATAGATAAACTGTGAAAAGTAAAGTTTCAAGGATCCAGGATCCTAATTGTCAGAACTTTTATAGCTTTAAAGCTCCAAGATCCTGCAAGAAAAACAAACTTGGGACCAAGCCAAATAATTGGGAATGAACCCATAATAACTAGGGACAAGCCCAAATAAACTGGGGACAAGCCCAACAAACTGGGGACAAGCCCAA
This sequence comes from Helianthus annuus, assembly GCF_002127325.2. Classification (NCBI taxonomy): domain Eukaryota; kingdom Viridiplantae; phylum Streptophyta; class Magnoliopsida; order Asterales; family Asteraceae; genus Helianthus; species Helianthus annuus. The sequence continues at coordinate 129,482,547 of NC_035449.2, read as the reverse complement.
ATAAACTGGGGACAAGCCCAAATAAACGGATGTAAACTGGGTCAAGCCCATATAACTTGTGTAAACTGGAGTATGGCCCTCACTGGCGACTATCCAAACTTGAGCGACATGAAAATGCCGAAACCTTAGCTAACGTGAAAACGTTAGAAACCTTAGGAACGGATGTATGGTACGTCTACCATTATACGTAGGATCCTGAATACAGCCAGTACAATGAAATTGTCAGCCCCTAAAACGGGTACTGGTCGCACTGCCTTGAACTGCACCAGGATCATCGTGTGCTACTGGCGAAACTGGGGACAGGCCCAAACTGGGGACAAGCCCAAAACTGGGGACAAGCCCAAATAACTGGGGACAAGCCCATAAACTTTGGAGAGTTGGCCAACCACTTTGATCTTCTGTAAAATGATAACAACTCTGCAAAAGCTTAAACTTTGTGAAAATAGATGTTAACGGATTAACATCTTTAACTTATGATAAGTAATAAGTATAAAATGAATGAAAATGAAGATGAAAGTAATGTGTTACCAAATGTAGAATCATATATCCTTTGAGGATCTTGGATCCTTAATCAGAATACCGGTATCGCTGAGGATCCCTGATCCTTCTTACTTAAAGTATTTTTTGAGATGAACAACATTCCAAGCTCTTGGTAGGAGATCACCATCCATTGTTAACAAATGATATGCCCCCCTTTCCTGATTCAGCTTCAATTAGATAGGGGTCTTCCCACTTTGTTGCTAGCTTGCCATTAGAAGGATTTGTAGTGTTCTGGAATGCTTTCCTTAGCGCAACATCACCAACATCACTTCCTTTTCTCTGACTTGAGCAAAAGCTTCTACTTCTATGCATAGGATGCAGAGGCTCCGCTGGGTGTTGAAGGATATTGCTATGTCTTTGACAAGGATCACACCTTCTAGCATAATCCACAGCATCCTTCTTCATAGTAGGCCAATAGTACCCTGTCCTTAGGATCCTTAAGAATAATGCCCTGCACCTAGTGTGATTTCCACAATCTCCTTCATGAAAGTCCTTTAGAACTTCTTGAATTTCTGGATCCTCGATGCGCCTTAGATATGGACCTGCAAGAGATTGTTTATATAACATGTTTTTTAGTATTGTAAATTGAGATACCTTAATTTTGAAAGCTCTAGGATTTCCTCCTGTAGGAATCTCTCCATATTGCAAAATATCTCAGGATCGTAAGGATCCAGGATCCTGAACTTGACTGTGCACCATCACTAGGTATGATTGTTGAATCCTCCACTAGTTGTGTCATCCTCAATAGCAGGAGCTAAGATGTGGATAATGGGAATTATAATATCCTCTGGAATCTTGAGTGATGATCCAAGGTTGGCTAAAGCATCAGCTTCTGCATTTTCTTCCCTGGGTACCTGTGATAGACTGAAAAAAGCAAAAGAATCTGCGAGTTTCCTAACTATTTCTAAGTACTTGATTAGCTTTTCACCTTTGACAGTGTAAGAACCATTAAAGCAGTTAGTAATTAATATGGAATCTATGAATACTTGAAGATACCTGATCCTCATATTGTTAGCTAATTGCAAACCTGCTATCAAGGCCTCATACTTTGCCTCATGAGTAGTGGTTTGGAATTCACATGCAATGGATTGGGGTATAATGTCCCCCTGTGGCGATTTTAGTAGTGTGCTTAGTCTAGTTCCTTTAACATCTGAAGCTCCATCCGTGAAGAGTGTCTAAGGATCCTTGGTCTTCTTAAGTTGTTGAACTTCTAATTCAGCTTCCCTTTGTAGATCACTACTGAAATCAGCCACAAAGTCAAGTAAAGCTTGGGACTTGATTGCCCACTTTGCCATTCTACCTGACATTTGAAGTTTCCTGAGAACATTCTTGATAGAAAGGTTACTTTTCAAAATAATGGTGTGAGTTTCTAAATAACGTCTATGTTTAGTAGAAGCCATAATTAAATCAAGAATTAATTTCTCTAAATGAGAATACCTGGCCTCAGCATCAAGTAGAATTTTACTTACATAGTATACCGGATGTTGAGAGCCTTCATGATCCTTAACTAGGATCACACTTACTGCTTTAGCTTAAATAGCTAAGTATAAGGATAACGATTCTCCATTTTCTGGTTTCATCAGGGCTGGTGCTGAGGATAGATAATCCTTAAGAACCTTAAGTGCAGCTTCATGCTTATCAGTCCACTCAAACTTGCCTTGAGCAATTTGTCTACCTCTTCTTGGATAATGGCATTCCTTTCAAGTGCAAACTTTCTCCTGTCATATCTTCATGTTTCCAAGCGAAGGTAGATTTTCTTCTTTCCAAGAAGGATACTAAATCCTGCTCAATACTGTCTAGGATCCCGGGTCCTATAAAAATTTTGGATTCAGGATCATGAGGATCCATAAGGATGTCTTTCACATCCTGTTCTCTTGCCTCATGCTGATCACATCCCATTGAGGGGGACTGCCTTCACATCGTGTATCCATGGCTTGCCAAAGATAACATTACAGCAAGATAAGCAATCAATAACATAGATTTTTTTAACATAATTTACTCCCTCTATATAGATAGGAAGTTTGGTGTCCCCCAATGTAATCTTTTTCTCTCCACTGAATCCCACAAGGACAGATGATCTTTGGACAATATCGGATTCAAGGATGTCCATTCTATTGAGGACATCCAATTGGATTATGTTCACTGAGCTTTTCCCATCAATGAGAATCCTGCGAACAAAATGGTTAGATATAAATAATGTAATAACTACACCGTCGTGATGAGGATCCTGAATGTCCGCACAGTTATCCTCATCATATGATATCACTTTCTGCTGGGTAAGGATGGAGGTCCGAACAGGTCTGCCCCCATTCTCCATCTTTGTTTCCTTTGCACGTCTCTTAGCTGCTGAGAACCTCCGGAGATGAAATGGATGATTTTTCAGGAACTTTCTCAGGATACTTGATCCTAAACTTTTTCCTTCCAAGCAATTCCTTCTAGTATCCTTTGCTCAAAAGATAACCTATCTCCTTCCTTAATGCTATGCACTCATCTGTGAGATAACCAGAATCCCCATGGTAAGCACACCATTTCGATTCGTCTTTGGTGGTAGGCGGTTTGTCATTCTTCCTCGGTCACCTAACCTTGTCACCTAAACTCTGCATAGAAAAGATTAGTTCATTATTATCAGCAGAAAAACAATATTCAGAGTATTGTTAGGATCCTCATCATCTTCCTTTTGTTCCACAGCATGCACACTCTGGTTGTCATGCTTGGAGTATTGCTTGGATCAGTTATCCTTGAGATAGGATCCTTATTTGTCTTGCTTTGAGGATCCTGACAATCTCTCATGGATCCTTTTGTCATCCTCTAAACGGATGAACCTAAGGGCCCTATTTCTTTCCTCATCTAAGTTCCTGCAAGGGGTCATGACAAGATCATCATAGAACATTGAATCCCTAAGCAAACCCATTTTAAAGGCTTCTAGAGCTGTAGCAATATCTAAGTTAGGGATTTCTAAGGATTCTTTATCGAATTTAATTATGTAATCTCTAAGTGATTCATTATGACCTTGAGTTACCCTATATAAATCACTAGTTAATCGTTCAAATCTCCTACTGCATGAGAATTGTCTATTAAACAAATTAACTAGATTAGCAAATGAAGTAATAGAGTAGGGGGGAAGACTTAGTAGCCATTTAAGAGTCGATCCTGTAAGTGTGGATCCAAATCCCTTGCATAGACATGCTTCCTTTAACCTTTCTGGGATGGGGTTAATCTCCATCCTTTCTCTGTATTGCGCTATGTGTTCTTCAGGATCCGTGGAGCCGTCGTATAACTTCATGCTTGGTATCTGGAACCTCTTGGGTATCTCAGCATCACAAATAGGTGGTGCAAAACGAGATATCTTATGGCTCCCATCTGCAATTTCAGGAATAGGCTTAACTACCCCTGGAACACTGGATATCATATCCTTGAGCTTTTGTAATTCTCTAGCCATAGCTTAATTGATACCTGTATCCTGCATAAGGCTATGGTTAACATTGCAAAAATTATTCAAAGTGTTACCTCCTGAATGATTCAAGTTTGGAATTCTAGATGTGAATCCATGTTGGCGGGATTCTGGCATAACCGAGGGACCAGAGAAAGCAATAGTCTGCATTGGTATGTGTAGGATCGGTTTCGACCTGAATAAGTCGTTCGGAAGAGCTCTCGTACGTTTCAGAGGCGGAAACTAAGAAACGAACTTGAAAACAGCTAGAAAATCACTTTAATCCTCTTTTATATTCAATTGACAATGTTTACAGCGAGAGGAAATACCGGCAGCACTTCGGTATCAACTGACCCCATCGTTTCAAATGTTAACAGTTGAATCCTATTTATAGTCTAAACCACCTCTCGTTTGAAATCTTTCAAACGGTTACAAGTTCAAACGGCAGGCCTCAAACGGTCACCAGTCAAACGGTGACTCCTTCAAACGACCAAGCATGAAATTATAGTTCTTCAAACGGTCAAGATGCATTCTAATTGGACCTCCTCATGGCCACCTCCTATTGGACCTTTATCATTTGAAGTGGTGGCTTCTAATTGGACCAAAACATCATTTGTTTTATGTGTGATGATATCATTGATGATGTCACTCATGTGATGTCATCATCAAAGATGATGACATAATGATTGATCCAAAACCGCAACGAAACTGAGACTCGATATAAGACGAAGACGGCAGATGACTGCACCAACACCCTCCCCCTCAGATGTTGACGAGTCTTAAGTGTCAAGTCTTCAACGACTTCTGTCTTGATCTGTCTCTGGGCTTCACTCTCAGTCTTTTTGTTGCAGGTCTTCAGACTCCCCCTTGCGATATGCTGGCATTTCTTTAGATCATCAGCATCATCAGCTTTAGGATCGTTGTCTGTCTTTCCATCTCACAGCTTTTCATCTTATCCTGCAAAAAACTCTACCCCAAAGTAAATTTCTCTCACATATATATCTCAAGCATAAACACTCACACTAATCAGACTCTCCTTCAAAACAAACACAGATTTTCCAATCTGATGAACCACTATAAGGTTAGATTATGAAAACATTTAATTCCAAACATACACTCCCCCTCAAATATTACTCATCATGTTTAGCACTCGGAATTTTGAAAATCTGCTTTTCAATACCAGTTGTCGAAAATCATTTTGAATTTTTCAAAAGTTTATGCTAAAACACACACAAAATCTTTTTGGATTTTGGAATAAAGAAACATGTAATGCAGTAAAGAAATATTTACAAACAATATTTTTGTGAGTTCGTGTAAGAGGATCATATCAGTTTATGAGACAAATCACCAACACCATTAAGCTTCAATTCATTTTAAGTTCTAAACAATTCACCTAGATTGTCAGTATATTTGTCCACTTAAATTTTCACACAAAATTCAATTGATCCGAGGTACGATATTAATGTTTTAGAACTTAAACTTATCCGTGTGTCCAACTACTTGAATATGCTCCCGTATCCAGATCCCAATATTCAGTCTTACAGGTGAGTATACCACAGCTGATATCTGTATAGGGGTTAGATGCGAGGGCCGTGAGAGCTCAGGTCGATACTTCCGTATACGCAGAGAGATGACGGCTTCGAATTTTCGGTGTGTCCCCTTTAGAGGATCTTTTGAATTACAACAGCAGCGACTATCAATTTTATTGTTTCATCAGCTTGCTGAGGGCGATGCTATGTTTCAAGCATTTGCGGAAAGCATTATCCGGGGACTAGGTCAGTACTTCCATACAGCAGAAGTCCCGGGATAATACCCCAGATATCACTGAGCATAAAGACCTAGTATCTCAGAATAAGGGACCTTTCAAACAAGATTTCAGGGGTTACCTATATATCCAAGCAGTTTTTGGCTTTGTTTCTTCATCTTTAAATGCTTCAAATCCTTCAACTGTTGGATAAATTCTATCAATTATGTAGTCACAGCCTTTGTAACTTTGTAGCAATCTTCTGATTCTTTCATTTTCAGCTGCTTCATTATCCAACTCTTTCTTCCACTTTGCACACTCTTCTATGTACATGTTGATCTCTTTCTGCTTTGTCATCATTGTAGCATTCATCATCTTCAAAGCTTTTTCTCTTTCTGAGTTAGTCTTCTCCAGACCATTCACATGCCTATTCAATACATCATATGACTTTTTCAAGTTCTTTACATCAAACACCAATTGTTCTTTCAACTTTTCTAACTCACTAAACCTCTCATCTTTTTCTATACATTGTTTACAAGACTCTAAACATGTAAGACAGGGTTTTGTGACTTCAGCGATCTTCTCGACTTCAACTCTTTTTTCAACTTCCACAATCTTCTCAATCACTTTGACTTCTTTCATTTCCTTTGCAGCTTTCCTCTCTTTTAGTTTCTTCAGTTTTTCTGCAAAATAAAATTCAAAACTATCAGAAGATAAGTGAGATTTTCCAATATTAATCTGTTCAATTTCTTCATCACTATCACTTGTTTCTGATGAACTATTTTCAGAAGAAACAAATCCTTCATCTTCACACTTCTCTTCATCAGATAACACTTCCATCCATTCCTTTAGCATTTCTGGCTTTCGAGTAATATGTGAAATAAACGCTTTAACATTTGAATCAGCTGGAATAAACTTGTCCCAGCTAAAACCTTCAGCCATTTTCTCATCATCTTGATCAATGATGCCATAATAAGCTTTCCTGTTTGCATCCTCGATCATTCTTCCATGTGCCATTTGAGGTTCTTTTTGTTGATGCGGTTGATGAGTGATTTGCTGATAAATGGTCTTCCTATAATAATCATCTTTCCCAGACGATTCCTTTTCTCCTCTTGGCTGCTGATTCTTGCACTCTCTTTTAAAGTGACCTTTCTCCCTGCAACGAAAACAAACAACTTTAGATTTATCAAATCCAAGATTAGAAAGATTTGCATCCAAGAAATCAGTTCTCCCTGTAACCAATCTAAATTTTTCTGCTCTCCTCAAAACACTCGCCAAGGCCCACTTGATGTCCATCAATTCTAGCTCCTCTGCATCGATCTGGTCATAATCTTCTTTTGTCAGCATCGGATTACCAATTCTTCCGGCAATCAACCCTTCATAAGATTCCAATGCAGTGACCAGTAATCCCATATGATGCTTTACAACTTCTTCGGAATAATTTTGACCATTTTGAAGATGTAAAGCTACATTGCACTGAATCGAATGCCCATTTCCAGCAGATACACTTTGAACACTTGGAGGATTTACCGTTGAGAACCCACTAGTGTTGACTGATCCTTGACTGCTAGGCGGAGATTGATTTCCAGCACTAAATGCAGTTTGTATCTTTGGACTGGCTTCAGCAGTTTGAACATTTCCTTTATAGTATAATTTGATATCTTGTTGATGAGTAGAACTGTTCATTCTAGCAATTTTCTGCTGCTCCAGATCCTGTGCCTCCAACTTCTCTATAAACTGTGCAATAGATAACTTTTTAAACTGTCCAGAATTTTTCAATATCATCAGATATGTACCCCATTCCTGTTGTGGTAGCGCATCAGCAAGCTTTTCAACCCATTCTGCTGCATTTTTTGTAATCTTTAACTGTGACATGGTGCGAACCAGATGACAGTATCTTTCAATAAGAGTTTTCGTTGTTTCACCAGGCATGCACGTAAACAGCTCAAATTCCTTCTTTAGTAAAGATGCTTTACTTTGTAGCATTTCCGTACTTCCCTCAAACTTCTTCTTAAGAGCTTCCCAGATAGAATAAGCATTTTCATCGTGTTGAGGCAACACAAATATATCTTCTTTAACAGCTTGTTGTAAAAGATTGATCATCATCTTTTCTCCTTTGTAACTCTCTCTTTCTTGCTCTGTGAATTCTGAAATAATTTTATCGACACCCGCTGAATTCCTTGGTCTTTCATATTCAGTTTCGATGCTCTCCCAAGCTTTTAAATGATTCGCCTGCACCCAATTCTCGAAACGTTTCTTCCATCCATGATAATCTTCAATTCCCATGAGTTTCGGGGGTTTTTGCATTGTTCCGGTTTCATTCTCCATTGTCATGTTCTTAGCAATGTCGGATGGACTAGCAGGAGTTGTAGCAAACGCGTTGTAAAACTCAGTATCCATGTTTCACACTTGGATCACCTGACAATTTCGAATTACCGGACGATCTCGAATTACCTGATATAAACAAACAAACCAAACACAATCAGTTTAAAACACTTATCAAAGCAACTGAAACAAACTGATACTCTATGCGAACTGGAACACTCGAACTGATGAAAATTCTGTGTAGACTGAAGTTTGACAGATTGTGTAGACTACTATGACCCGGACCAAAATCAATCGACCTGGAGACTTTCAATTCATATGAACAAATTCAGTTTCAAACGATCTGAACCGAAATCAAGTTATCTTTTCAAAAGATCTGACCCTATTTCATGCAAACTGAATTCCCTTTCAAATGACCTGGTTCAAATTTCAAGTAGACTAGACCCTTTCAAACGACCTTGAATATCTATACCCACTTCACACAACCTGACCACACTGTTTGAATCTTCAAAACTTGGACTGTAGACACTTTCGAAAACTGTGTCGGCAACAACAATTTTTCAAACAAATAATATTGAACCGATACTCTCTTAATTCTTTTCACATTGTCCACTGACTTTAATAGACTGGCAACACAATTAATTGGTCGATACAATGTAATGGGCTGACACAATGAATTGAGTATTATCACATGTAAACAGACCAACTCACATGCAACTTTGACTTTTAAAAACAATGCTGACACTCCTTAATATCTATTGGGCCGCAAACTGATTAATACACATGGGCTGGTGATTTATGCTCTCATTGATTGGACCAACGTTCTACTAACTCGACAAATGATTGGGCCTCAATCAAAATTAGTAAACAATTTCCCTTTTTAACATGGCCGACACTCAATTGATAGTGCTGAATATTTTGGCTTTAATATTGATCAAATCGAGATACTCACATGCAATATCACATGCAGTCTGTTGCAATTTGACCACAATAACCATTAAGCCAACAATTTTTTTTTAAAGACCTGACAACTCGTGATGATTCACATGGACTTCGGTATTCACATTTACCAACAATGATTTAGAGATTATAAAAAGTGATCAACAAACTGTGTGAACTAAATTCTTGTAACTTGAACCTTTTGAAATATTTCACGTGACCAGACAACAACTTTAGCTTCACACTTATCAACAAAAAAAATTATATTCACATAACCCGAGATATAAAATGTCTCTTAATTGGACCGTATTCCTTTTATCTCATGCAATTCTTGATTATCTCAAATGTATAATGATGCACCTTTCAAACAATGTTCATGTTTCAAACGGTCAGGTAAATTTTCAAACAGACAACCACGAATTTTCAAACGGTCAGGATCAGATTTCAAACGATGCTTCAAATGGATGTCATATTTTCAAACGATAGGACACATTTTCAAACGATAAGCATCAAATTCAAACGGTCAGTCACTGTGCTCGTTCAAACGGACATCAATTTTCAGGTCATTTTGACCAGTTTTCCGTTGAGTTATAAGCTTAAACTTTCAAGGGTTTGTCAAATGTCAAATCCGAACACTGTGTAAAAATTTGAGCCGATTTTAACCGTGAAAAATATCGATTTTATGGAAGAAGGTGTAGAAAATCAGATTTTCAAGCTGAATATGGCAAGAACTCCTCGTCCTGAGCTCTGATAACACTTGTAGGATCGGTTTCGACCTGAATGAGTCATTCGGAAGAGCTCTCGTACGTTTCAGAGGCGGAAACTAAGAAACGAACTTGAAAACAGCTAGAAAATCACTTTAATCCTCTTTTATATTCAATTGACAATGTTTACAGCGAGAGGAAATACCGGCAGCACTTCGGTATCAACTGACCCCTTCGTTTCAAATGTTAACAGTTTGAATCCTATTTATAGTCTAAACCACCTATCGTTTGAAATCTTTCAAATGGTTACAAGTTCAAACGGCAGGCCTCAAACGGTCACCACTCAAACGGTGACTCCTTCAAACGACCAAGCATGAAATTATAGTTCTTCAAACGGTCAACATGCATTCTAATTGGACCTCCTCATGGCCACCTCCTATTGGACCTTTATCATTTGAAGTGGTGGCTTCTAATTGGACCAAAACATCATTTGTTTTATGTGTGATGATATCATTGATGATGTCACTCATGTGATGTCATCATCAAAGATGATGACATAATGATTGATCCAAAACCGCAACGAAACTGAGACTCGATATAAGACGAAGACGACAGATGACTGCACCAACAGTATGAAGTCTCCTAGATAAACATCTGAACTTCCGGGTTGCACACTCCTTAAGTATCCTTCTTCCTGGAAGATGTTGGATCCTTGAAGTGCTGTGAATGTAGGTCTTGGAGGATAATCCATGGATTCGGAAACCTGAGATGAAGATCCTTGAACCTGGAATGAGGAACCTTGAACCTGAGAGGATCCTTGAACCTGGGGGAGGATCCCTAAACCTGAGAGGATCCTTGAACCCGAGAGGATCCTTGAACCCGAGAGGATCCTTGAACCCGAGAGGATCCTTGAACCCGAGAGGATCCTTGAACCTGAGAGGATCCTTGAACCTGAGACGATCCTTGAACCTGAGAGGATCCTTGAACCTGAGAGGAGGATCCCTGAACCTGAGAGGATCCTTGAACCTGAGAGGATCCTTGAACCTGAGAGGATCCTTGAACCCGAGAGGATGCTTGAACCTGAGAGGATCCTTGAACCTGAGAGGATCCTTGAATTAGCTGCGTCCCCATGCATCCTCCTAAACTGGTGAAGAATCCCTGATGCTGAAATGAGGATCCTGAAGGCTGGAAAGAGGATCCTCGAGCCTAAGACATTACCGATGATCCAGAACGCATTCCTATTGATGCACCCTGGTATTGGACATCTGGAGCTGCAAAGTGCTGGGAAGTTATGACCGGAGTGTCGAAATTCAGCGACCTCTACATCAAAGGGGAGTGATCCTCTGCTGATTTTATCAATTTCGCGAAGGATCCTGCCATTAGTTTTGACCTGCTGCTGCATGTGATCCTTCATCTGCACAATCAAAGCATAAAAACCACTGTTAGTAAGTGTAGAGGAAGAAACAACAGTTGGTTTTGTGAAAACGGGGGTTGTCTACTTCGGAGAATTCTCAGCATTCTTCTGGAATGCAAGGGGGAGATGATGCAAAGGCGGAATGCCCTGTGAAAAAGTGACTGCCGACATAGAACTTGGCGTAGTTTTCCCTGAGAAGCCATGTGGTTGAAGGTAATGACCGAAATGAATGAAATGAACAAAATTTCTCAGAATTGAAGCACCAATTGCCCCACGGTGGGTGCCAAACTGTTTTTGTCAAAATTACACAAGGATAATGCAACCAAATCTGATTTTGTGAGGTATAATACTTGGTTAATTGTATGAACAACAAGTATATGAAATCAACGATGAAAACTGAGATTTATACGAGGAAAAAGCCCTTAATCTTTAGAAGATCTCCGGCATAAAAAACCTCGGGTGATGGAAACTACCGATCACCAAGTATATTGCAAAAACAATAGTGATCCTTGTATAACTTCGGAAGAAAACAAGCTCAATACAATGAATTTCTAGTGAAAGTGTGTGTTTTTGCTAAGTGTTTGCAGAGAATTCGAGTGTTGTGTGTTGTTTGTGTGGTGTGTACGACTTATGACTTCATTGAGCTCGTTTTCCCCTTAAAATGATAAGAAAAATCAACTAACTAACTTCCCGAAAAAGGTGGAAGTCACCCATGACCACCACTAACGGTTATCTCTTCATTGAGCACGTGCCTAAGAAGCATATTCCACGAGATTCCAGCAAAGAAGTAGTCCACTACGTCCATTATCTGCATTTACACATTAAAAACGTGACAATTGTAACAAAACATAAGTTCTGTTAAGGATCCTGGATCCTCAGACTCGTGATCCTCAGACTCGTGATCCTCAGACTCTGGATCCTCAGATTCTCTTCAGCCATTAGGGATCCGTGATCCATGCCTAGTCTCAGGATAGATGATCCTTAGCACAAAATCCATGCCCTAACACCAGTTACTAACTCTTATCTTATATTGGCTTAGTCCCAAGTTGTATCCTATTTCAGGTTTTTGGAGACAAACGACCAAGGATCCTTGATCCTTACCTTCTACTAAGGTTTGTCTTTTGGTTATCCTGATTATAATGTTAAAGGTTAGGATCCTAACTTGCATTCTCAGGTATGATCCTTAACTATTTTGATTTTATTCATTATTCATTTGAGTAACCCTTATACTTTGACAACTGAACTTATGATCCTTAAAATATACTACTTTTTGGAACTTGTCGACTATAGGATATGTGATCCTTGATCATATCCCAAACTTTTTGAGGATATTTATTAAGTTTTTTCTTTACTTGATAAGTTTAAACAAAATTAATATCGCAACAATTGAAAAGTAAAGTACTAAAAAGGATAGCAACACGGGAGATAGCCAAAAAGTTAAAGTTATTTTATTCACAGAACATTAAGCCCTTTAAGGTTGTCAAAATTGCCAACCCACGTTTCTACCAGCAAAACGTGGCCCGTCCACATGGGTTGGCAAAGGGTGTCCATTGTTTACGGGTCTTTGTAGTGCAGGAAATAAAAGACGGAGGGATAACGAGTGGCTTAGTCCCCCAAACAGAGGATCCATCCACCACCCATTATCCTGCCTATTGTTCAAGGATCCATGATCCTTCACCCTAGAAACTATTGTCTAAAGTTATTACAGACCAACCATTGTTCAACAAAAACATCATAACTAAAAAACAACTACCAAATTCTAAAAAATGGGCTCCGGCTATGTCTAGAAGTGTCCATCATCGCCCATCCTTGCAGCTTACACCTTCGCTGCATCACCATCACCAGCTCCACTTGCCTCTCCACCGGCCTGATCCTTGCCAGTCTCAGTTGCCTCAATTGCTAGAACCTCATCAGCCTCCTCGTCATCCTCCAACTCAGCCAGCCTAGCCTTCTAGCCCTCCATGTCCCAGTTGCTCCTGTCAAAGTCAGGATCCTGAGCTTCTTGGGCCATCTGCAGCTTGGTTTTGTACATGGCCATGGCAGCGGAGACTTTAGCACCCTCCATGAGCTCGTGCTTCTCATAGTCAGCGTTGATCAGAACTTTAGCCGTCTGGGTTTTGGCATCATTGACGTCCTTTTCAAGAGAAGCAATCTTGTGATCCTTGAGCACCGCTACTTGTTGAAGGTCTGAGTACTTTAGCTCAACTTCTTCAACATTGCCTACGTAGTCCTCGATTTCAACAAATTACTGCAAAAAGATGATATAAAGCTTAGGATAACATGATCCTCAAGTGGGCAGGATAATTAAGCTAAGTTAGTGATGCTTACCTCAGCAAAGTACTCAACGAACTGATGACGGATCACAGGCAAGCCTTGTAGATTGTCAGCCTCAGAGGTCTTCCTTTTCTTGCCACCCTTGCCTTTAGAAGTGGTTGCCTTGGGGATCGTGACAGTTGGACTGGAAGCAAGCTTCTTCTTTGAGGATCGGACAGTGTCAAGGTCAGTGACACTGAATTTGGAGGCAGATCTTGAAGATTTTCCAGCACCTACACATCCAAAACAGATAAGTATCCTTATTTCATTTTAATTTAAGCATTTAATTACATATAAACATGGATACTTACTCGACATAGTGACAGAACCTGAGGATGCTTCTTGAGATTCCTGGGTGTTAGCTTTAAACGATCTTATTGCAGGATCAAGTCTTCGGAAAGCAGCAAGCCTTTCCTTTGTTGCAGGTGTTGTGATGAGGTGTGCGACAGTAATAGCTGCAAAATAGAGACAAAAGGATGTTAGTGATCCTCAAACAGAAACAAGGTTATCCTGTGATCCTTTTCAGGATCCTCTATCCTACCATGAGTGGTCCATTTTCTAGGCAGATCCTTTCCATCAGGGATAGAATCCCTTCTGACAAAGAAGAATCGCCGTTTCCAGTTGGTGTCATTCTTAGTGGCTTTGAAGATGGGGTGTTCTTTACCAGGTTTATGTTTGAGTAGATACCGGTGAGACCCATGGCTTACGAGGTCGTACATCTCTGCAAGCTCCGACATTCTCAGATCAATACCTTGCTGCTCAATGATTCTTTCGAGGGTATACAAGACCCTCCAGATCATAGGCATTGCTTGGATGTAGGAGATGCCAGTGAGAAAGAAGAAGGATTGGGTGAAATCTGGAAAAGGGTATGTGTATCCTATTGTGAATGGGGTGACCGGAAAAGCTACCCAGGTTTCAGAAACAGAATCACTTAGAACGGTGGGATGAAATGTTTGAAATCGGTGTTTGCCAGAAAGCAATGTTGGATTCTGTCTATTTGTGGATCAGTAAAGCCGCACCGTTCCTTCACAGAATCTTTGATGATTTCCTGGCTTTTTAGAGGACTATCCTTACGATGATCCTTAGCCGGCGAATATCTCAGCATCATCTTGATTACGACGGTGGTGAAGAAGAAGAGACAGAGTGAGAAGATAAAGAAAGAAAGGAAAGGGAAATACCTAATCAAGTCTCCGAATGAAGATTTAAAGGATGAAACGCACGAATTTAAATGCCCTCCAACCCTTATCTCTAACTTCAATTTATAATGATGATTTTGCAGGATAGTCACCTCAATGATGTCATGTTAGCAACGGCTAGTCAGGATTCAACGGCTATATATCCGTTGGTTGGTTACGGATAAGAACGAGAAAATATAACTCGTTATTTTACATTTTACTCCTTATATTTTAGGGGCAATTGTTAGGGGAAGTTTTTCCAATGATCAGTGATCCTGAACTACTGTCAGGCTGTGATCCTCAGAGATTATTGTGGGATCAGGATCATGGATCATCATAGTGATCCTTACACTAACGATTGCCTTCTTTGTATATGATCTTGTTTTGTAGGAGTACGAGCTTGGACTTGGTCTTGGCGATATTCCTGGAGCATATTCCATACTTATTCCGCACGTGCTTAACTAAAGTGGACGTTATGGAGTTCGTGGAGGACTTGCACAAAATGCAGAATGTTTGTTAGCTTAGATATTTTCCATTTTTAAAGGGGATAGCGAGCTAAATAGAAACACTTGGCTATTTTTAGCTTAACACACACACACTCGCAACTGCTCTCACCAGCTCTTGACAATTCACTTGGCGATTACATACTTTTTTGCACATTACACTATAGTGATCCTTGTAATTAGCTCGCTATCATCCGAAGTTGTAATACATTTTCTTGTTTAATCTGAGTTGGTGATCGGTAGTTTCCATCACCCGAGGTTTTTTATGCCGGAGATCAACTCTTGATCAAGGGCTTTTTCCTCGTATAAATCTCCGTGTCACTTGTTCATTACATTTCAGAGTGATCCTTAATATTGTTCATTGATTCAAGCATCACACCTCACACATAAAGATTTGGTTGCATTATCTTTGCTTGATTTTTGACCAAAACACCTGTATCCTGCACAAAGCCATGGTTAGCATTATAAGAATTATTCAAAGTGTTACCTCCTGAAGGATTTAGGTTTGGAATTCCTGATGTGAATCCATATTGGCGAGATTCTGGTAAAATAGAGGGACCAGATGAAGCAATAGTTTGCATAGGTATGAAGTCTCCCAAATGAATCTCTGAACTTCTGGGTTCTACACTTCTGAAGGATCCTTGACCCAGAAAGACGTTGGATCCTTGAGATACCGAGGTTGGGGGTCTTGGAGGATAATCCATGGATCCATGAACCTGAGATGAGGATCCTTGACCCTGAGATGAGGATCCCTGAACCTGAAACGAGGATCCTGGATGTTGAGAGTAGGATCCTTGAACTTTTTGCGTCCCCATGTATCCTCCTGAACTAGTGAAGGATCCTTGATGCTGGAAGGAGGATCCTTAAGGCTGAAGAGAGGATCCTGAAGGCTGAAAGTAGGAGCCTTGAGCCTGAGTTATTGCCGTTGATCCATAATGCATTCCCAATGATCCACCCTGATGTTGAACATCTGATGCCATAAAATGCTGGGCAATTATGACCAGAGTATCGAAATTCAGTGATCTCGGCATCAAAGGGGAGTGATCATCCGCTGATCTTTTCAATTTCTTGATGTCATCAATCTCTCGAAGGATCCTGTTGTTAGGGGAGGATTTTCCAATGATTTGTGATCCTCAATTGCTGTTGGGTTTAGTGATCCTCACTTCTGTTTGAGCTAGTGATCCTCAGAAGTATTGCGGGATCAGGATCATGGATCATCATAAGGATCCTTATACTAACGATTGTCTGCTTTGAATATGATGTTGTTTTGCAGGAGTACGAACTTGGACTTGGTCTTGGCGATATTCCTGGAGCATATTCCATGTTTATTCCGCACGTGCATGACTGAAGTGGACGTTATGGAGTTCGTGGAGGACTTGCACCAAATTCGGATAGTTAGTTAGCTTAGATATTTTCTATTTTTAAAGGGGATAGCGAGCTAAATAGAAACACTTGGCTATTTTTAGCTTAACACACACACTCGTAACTGCTCTCACGAGCTCTTGACAATTCACTTGGCGACTACACATTTTTATGCACATTACACTATAGTGATCCTTGTACTTAGCTCGCTATCATCCGAAGTTGTAATACATTTCTTGTTTAATCTGAGTTGGTGATCGGTAGTTTCCATCACCCGAGGTTTTTTATGCCGTAGATCATTCATTGATCAAGGGCTTTTTCCTCGTATAAATCTCTGTGTCACTTGTTCATTACATTTCAGAGTGATCCTTAATATTTTTCATTGATTCAAGCATCACACCTCACAACAGAAAGTTTGGTTGCATTATCATTGCTTGATTTTTGACCAAAACAGTTTGGCGCCCACCGTGGGGTAATTGGTGCTTCATTCCTAAGGAATTCTTGTTTTTGTGATCATTCCGGTTCGTTACAACCAAGCAGATGGCTTCTTCAGCGAAGAACACTTCAAGTGCAATGTCTGCGGTCAATTCATCCCAGGGCGTTCCACCTTTGCCTCCACCACCTTCTGGATCCCAGAAGAATGCTGAAAAGAAACCAACTCCTATTTTCTCAAAACCTCCAACTTTTTCTGCATCTTATACTCCTACTACTAGTGATCTTTTTACTTTAATTTTGCAGATGAAGGATCAGATACAGCAGCAGGACAAGACCAATGAAATGATTCTCAGAGAAATTGGAGATATCAAGAAACATAAGAGATCAGTGGAGGAACATTCTCCATTGATGCCTAGATCACTGAATTTTGACACTCCGGTCATAACCTCTCAGCATTCTGTAGATCCAGATGTCCAATACTTGGGTGGAACAAGAGGAATGCACTACGGATCCTCAACAACGTCTCAGGCCATGGGATCCTATTTTCAAACAGCTGGATCCTTCTCTCAGCATCAAGGATCCTTTGTCAGCTCAGGAGGATACATGGGGATGCAGCAGGTTCAAGGATCCTCTCAGGTTCAAGGATCCTCTCAAGTTCAAGGATCCTCCTTTCAGCCTCAGGGATCCTCTCAGGTTTTCGGATCCACGGTTTATCCTCCAAGACCCCCATTCACAGTGCATCAAAGATCCAATGCTCCGCAGGATCTAGGATCCTTAAGAAGCTTGCAACCTGGAAGTTCTGATGTCCATCAAGGAGACTTCATCCCAATGCAAACCATTGCTTCTTCTGGTCCTTCAATCGTACCAGAACCTCGACAATATGGATTCACATCCGGGATTCCAAGCTTGAATCCACTAGGAGGTAACACTTTCAATAATTCTTATACCACTAACCATGGCCTTGTGCAGGATACAGGTATCAATCAAGCTATGGCTAGGGAGTTACAAAAGCTTAAGGATATGATATCCAGCGTTCCAGGGGTAGTTAAGCCTATTTCTAAAATTGCAGATGGGAGCCATAAGATATCTCGTTTTGCACCACCTATTTGTGATGCTGAGATACCCAAGAGGTTCCAGATACCAAGCATGAAGTTATATGATGGCTCCACAGACCCTGAAGAACATATAGCTCAATACAGGGAAAGGATGGAGATTAACCCCATCCCAGAAAGGTTAAAGGAAGCATGTCTATGCAAGGGATTTGGATCCACCCTCACAGGATCAGCTCTTAAATGGCTGCTAAGTCTTCCCCCTACTCTATTACTTCATTTGCTAATCTAGTTAACTTGTTTAATAACCAATTTTATTGTAGTAGAAAGCTTGAACGATTAACTAGTGATTTGTATAGGATAACACAAGGTCAAAATGAATCACTTAGAGGTTATATCACTAAGTTTAGCAAAGAATCCTTAGATATTCCTAATTTGGATATAGCTACGGCTGTAGAAGCCTTTAAAATGGGATTGCTTAGGGATTCATTATTCTATGATGATCTTGTTATAACACCTTGCAGGAATCTTGATGAAGTAAGAACCAGGGCCCTTAGGTTCATCTGGTTAGAGGATGACAAAAGGATCCAGGAAAAACAAGGATCCTCTTTCAAGAGTAACAAGTTCAAATCCTACAACAAGTCTGATAACCAGAATGTGCATGCAGTGGAACAGGAAGAGGATGATGAGGATTATCCTCTAATCTCTGAATACTGTTTTTCTGTTGATAACAATGAATTGATTCTTGCGATCTAGGTGAGAAAGCAAGATGGCCCAGAAAAAGTGATAAACCAGCTGCTACAAAGGATAAATCCAAGTGGTGTGCATATCATGAGGATTTCGGGCATCTCACTGAAGAGTTTATCGCACTAAGAAAGGAAATTGGTTACTTGTTAAGCAAGGGGCACTTAAAGGAACTTTTGGGACGAAAGAAGTCGAGAACCCAGGATCCTGAAAGGATCCCTGAAAAAGCTCCAATTCCTCCAGCAGATGCACAAGTTATAAACTTCATATCTGGAGGATCAGACATTTGTGGTACTTCCTTTTCAGCAGCCAAAAGACATGCCAAAGAAACCAAGATGGATAATGGAGACAGACCCGTTCGAACATCCAGTGTTACCAAGGGCAAAGTCATAACTTTTGATGAGGATGATCGTGTTGACATCCAGGATCCTCATCATGACGGTCTCGTTATTACTCTTTTTATTTCTAACCATTTTGTTCGCAGGATCCTTGTAGATGGAGGAAGCTCTGTGAACATCATCCAGATTGAAGTCCTTAAAAAGATGAATATTCCTGAATCCGACATTATACCAAGATCCTCAGTGCTTGTGGGATTCAGTGGGGAGACCAAGAATACTCTGGGGGACATCAAACTCCCAATCTATATTGAAGGATTACATTATTTTCAAAAATTTTGTGTTATAGATTGCTTATCCTGTTGTAATGTTATCCTTGGCAGGCCTTGGATACATCACATGAAGGCAGTCCCATCCACTTATCATCAGTGTGTAAAGCTTCCTAGTCCGTGGGGAGTGGTAAAAATTGAGAGTAATCAGCAATAGGCTAAGAACTGCTACACTTCATCAATGAAATCAGCCTCCAAGCCTACAGAGCAATAGCAATTAAAGTATCCTCCAAGGGATGTCTTGGAGGCCAGAGAACAGGATGTAAAAGAAATCCTCATGGATCCTGAGGATCCTGAATCCAAGATCTTCATAGGATCAGGGATCCTTAGCGACATTGAACAGGAGCTGATATCTTTCCTCAAAAGAAGAAAGACCACCTTTGCCTGGAAACATGAGGATATGATAGGCATATCTAAAGATATAATTACTCATAAACTTGGCATTGACAGGTCATTCAAGCCAGTTCATCAAAAGAGGAGGAAGTTTGCACCTGAAAGGAATGCTATTATCCAGGAAGAGGTAGATAAACTACTTCGGGCAGGTATGATAAGAGAAGTTAAGTATCCAAGATGGTTAGCCAATGTGGTTGTTGTTCAAAAGAAAAATGGAAAGTGGAGGGTATGTGTCGACTTTACTGATTTAAACAAGGCATGTCCCAAGGATCCTTTCCCATTACCCCACATTGACTGCATGGTGGATGCTACCGCGGGTCATGAACTGTTAACTGTTGATGCATGGAATGTCTGTTGACTACGTCTACATTAAGTCTTAGGTCAAGATAGGTCAACATAGGAGCTAGAAAGTCAAAATTATGTTTTATGTTGTAGTTTCGCTTTTATGTACATAGGTTAGAAATAGTTTCGCTTATGTGTACATATAGTTCCGCTTATGTGGTCATCAGGTAGTTCCGCTTTTATGTCACTAGGTAGTTCCGCTAATATGGCAGTCCATATGAGCGAAACCTGCTTCCCTATAAATACCTGATGTTGTAATTCATTTGTGGATGTTGGAGCGGAACTAGGTCATTGCTGGTGTAACGAAACTCTGTCAAATTTGTATCAGAAAGCAATAAAAGAGAAGGAATTGAATAGGAAAAGCTGTGTAACTTCATTTACGTTGATTCCGCCTTCATATGTGAAGATGAACATTCTCAACTGACTGTTTAGGGTCGGAACACGGTCCAACAAGTGGTATCTGAGCTCAGGACGAGGAGTTCATACTACTACAGCTTGATTCTACAGAATTCTCTCATTTCTACTCACTTTCTCTCATACTTTTTTGATATGAACTGGTTCCTACGGTTGAAATGGCCTGATTTTTTAGTATAACGTGTGTAACATACAATTAATAAACACTAGAAAGATTCAGGTTAAAACACGGCTTAAAAATGGTAAAAATCATTTAAAAACTTAGTTTCGCTTATCCGGACATCGCAGGTTTCGCTTGAAATACATAGGTTTCGCTCGTAATAACTTGATAGTTCCGCTTATTCGAACAAGTTAGTTTCGCTTATTCGAACAAGTTAGTTTCGCTTATTCGAACAAGATTAGTTCCGCTCAAATGTACAGTGTGTAGTTCCGTTTATTCGGACACTGATAGTTCCACTTATTCGGACACTGATAGTTTCGCTTATTCGGACAAGTGTGGTTTCGCTTTTCTGTCAAGAGTGGTTTCGCTTATTTGATACTTTAGCTTATTTGTCACAAAATTGATATTTCGCTTTTGTGTTATTGTTTTTCAAAAACTCGAAAATTTTTCTAAGTGTTTGCTGATTTTGCAGGTACATTCAAGATGGATGACATATTCTTGAACCCGTTTAGCGACATGTACGCGTTCATGGGAAATTCCGGAAACGATGATACTTCATCAAGCAAAGAGAATGAGAATCCACTGAACGCGAAGAATGTTGATGCATAGGATGTCTGTTGACTACGTCTACCTGAAGTCTTGGGTCACGATAGGTCAACAGGAGATCTAGAAAGTCAAAATTGTGTAATTTAGTATTAGGTTCGCTTTTATGGTCATTTGTAAAAGAGGTCCGCTCATAGGTCTTTAAGAGGTTCGCTTATACGTCAAAGTGTAACAGGCCCGCTCATATGACCTGTCATATGAGCGAACCATCATGGCTATATATAGTTGGTCAGTCTGAGCGGATCTCATATGCGTGATTGTTCTCTGAAGCGAACTCTGTCAAAATCTTGTTAGAAGGCAATAAAAGCTGTGGAATTGAAAGGACGAGCTGTTGTAACCTTGTATACTCTGTTTTCGCCTTTGTATATGAGGATGAGCTACCTTGACTGACTTTTCGGGTCAAAACAACGGTCCAACAAGTGGTATCAGAGCACAGGACAAGGAGTTCATACTACTACAGCTTATATCTGCAGAAATCTCTTACTTCTACTCACTTTCTCTCATACTTTTTCGGTTTTCAGTGGTTCCTACGGTTGAAATCGTCTGAAATTTGAGTATAACGTGTAAAACATACTAATAACAAACCCTAGAAAGTTTTAGGTTAAAATTCGGATTAAAAATGGTTAAAACAGGGTAAAAACCAAGATTCGCTTTTTCGGACAAGTGGTTCGCTTTTTCGGACAAAATTGACTAGGTTCGCTCGAAATTCACTAGTGGTTCGCTTGTAATTCATAACTGGTTCGCTCGAACGGACAATTATAGGTTCGCTCGAACATACATTCTGGTCCGCTCGAACGAACAAGTGCTGGTTCGCTCGAACATCTGGTCCGCTCATTTGAACAATTACTGGTCCGCTCGAAAGGACATTTTCTGGTTCGCTTTTGTGACATTATTGGGTTCGCTCGAACTGTGATTTGCTTATTGGGTTCGCTTATTTGAACCTTATTGATCCGCTTATCTATCATCTGTACAGATAGATTCGCTTTTGTGTCCTGATTTTCAAAAGTTTCGGAAAAATTTTTCTAAGTGTTAGTTAATTTTTCAGGTATAATTAAAATGGATGATATTTTCATGAATCCTTTCAGCGACATGTATGCTTTCACAGGGAGTTCTGGAAACAATGACACCTCTTCAAGCAATGCAAACAAGAGTCCACCGAAAGAAAGAAAGAAGGAAGCTTGGGAGTCCGAAAGTGCATTTGGAACATTTAACAAACCTCCTAAGCTGATGGCTATAGAAGATTACAGCAGGTGGGAAACAAAGTTCGAAGACTGGTTGATGGCATTCGCTTTTCCCAGCTGGAAGAGCATGAAGAATGGTTATGCCGAAGGAAAGAAGAATGGTGAAACATTGAGATCGGTTGATGAGATTGATAGTTTTGTGGCCGAGCAAAAGTGTGTGGCATTATTGTTTCAGTCGGTGCGGGAAGACATCATTTCGCTGATAGATTACTCCAATGCTAAAGATCTGTGGGAGAAACTCGAAAAGAAGTGTCTTGGAAGCAAAGAGATTGTAAAGAACAAACGAAAGCTTCTTAGAAAAGAATTTGATCTTTTTGGATGTTTAAAGAATGAATCGGTGTGTAAAATGATAGAGAGGTTCGGTCATCTGAAACTAGAGTTAGCAAGACATGAAATCAAGTTTTCTGATGAAGAACTAGTTGACAAATAGTTCGATTCATTACCGGATGAAATGGATTGGAGATACTATGCACTAATGTTGAAGAACACGATTGCTCCGGAAAAACTGACTCCAGATGTGTTGATTGAAAGACTTGAAAGTCATGAGCTAGCACTGAAGAAAACATATACAGTCAATAATTCATCTTATTAGCAAAACCTGGATCTGTACTATCCGAAAAGCTTGATGCCGAAAGCTACTTCTCCAAAAACTGCATTTTCTGCTGAGAATGTTTCTCCAGCAAGCAAAGAAAGTCAAAGCAGTCCAAGCAGCGGAAGCCACAGTGGTTATCACGGTGGATCTTCGTCTTCTGAAAAACGTTCTGATGCAAAGTTTTCCTGTAATATTGCGATAGATCTGAAGAACGCACAGAATTTTGATGAAGAGTCGGCCAAGTAACAAATGGTTTTTCTGGCATCTGAGTTAGAATCCTACGAAGGGTTGGTGGCTGGTAAGATCGGGAACACAAATCTGACAAAAGAAGATTACGATCAGATAGATCCCGAAGAAATGGAGCTAATCGACATTCGTTGGGCGATGGCGAGTGCTGTTCGACGTGCTCAGCGTTTCATGGAAATTACCGGGAGGAAGACGATCGGTGGTCCTTCTACAAAGCTAGGGTTCGATAAATCGAAGGTGACATGCTTTAAGTGTAAGCAGAAGGGTCACTTCAAGCGGGAATGCAGGAACGCATATGCTGATGAGTCAGAAAATCCGTTTCGAGACGATTATTACAAGAAGGCAATCTACCATCAAAATAAATCCGAGCCGCCCAGATTGAAGCAGACTGAAGATAACAGAGACAAATCAAGGGCTCTGGCTGTGATTTATGATGATGAGGGGTACGATTGGAGTAAGGAAGTTCTACCGGAAGAAGATGCGGTGGGTTACGCATTCATGGCAAGTAACGATGAACCGATTCCGTGGAAAGATGATCGTACTGTAGAGCAGAAGTATAGATACCGGAAGATGATTGCTGAAAATAAGATTATCAGACTTTCTGGTATATTTCTGGAGGCAAAAAGAGCAAATAGATGGGATCCAGATAGAGAGTGCTACCTTGATAAGTATGGCAACATCGCGATTGATGACAAAACGCTAGATATCGAAGCCATCATCAAGGAGTACAAAGAAGAAGATGAATACTGGCAGCACAAGTGGTGGGGAACACCAACTGAGAAGATGATTGAAGAAGAGAAAGAGAAAGAGAGAAAGCAGAAAGAGGAGAAAGAGAAGAAAGAAAAAGAAGAAATTGAGAAAGTAAAGCAGGTTGATACAGGCTTGATTGATACTACGCAGGAGTTGATAGCAGAGAACCTGGGAAAGATGGCTGACAAGGTGCTGGCTGCGAAAGCACTTGAGGTAGATCCTAATTCTGTTACTGAGTCAAAGGGACTGGTCAGTCAAATTGCGTCAACAAATGCGTCGGGTAACAAGATCGACGGGAATGCTGACTGCAAAAATTGCACCAAACAATGCAATTTTGTAGTACTATCACGTACCTTAACAATGAGGAAATCAAGAATCTGACAACGAAAGTTAAAAGTGTTGAGGATCAGATTCTAGGTCGTGACAGAACTGTAAAAGCTTCAACTGAACGAATCAAAGAATTAACAGCTCAAATTGAAAATGATAAAATTGAACGTGAGAAAATAAAATGTGAAAATGAAAAGTTAATTCTTGAAAACCGTCAAATTTCTGAAAAGTTTGAAAAATTGAAAAGCATTGTCAAAGATAGTGATGATCGAAATGGCAAAACGTTTAAAGAAAACGAACATCTGAGAGCTGTGGTGAGAATAAAAGAAGAATCAATTAACAATCAACTGGATGAAATTGCTAAATTGAAACTTAAAGTTCAAGAAGCTGAAATTGAAAATGAAAGAATTTAGTTGAAGTTAAACAGCTATAGCTCAGCAAGCTTTGTTTTGCAGCATATTGTGTTTTCTGATGGAACGGGTGTAGGGTTTCACAAAGTTCCACCGCCAATTTTAGACAACTACACGAAAAAGCAGTCTAGTTTGGTGGAAATTGAGGAAGAAAGTGATGTTAAACTTCCTGAGAACATTGATGTCACGTTCACGTCTTCCAATGACGAGGGTGTCCAAAATGATGTGGTGAAAAGTGTGGTAGACAAAGTGCTTAAACCGGATTGTGACACTTCTGAGGAGGATGGGTGTTTCTTGGATAAATACATTCCGAAACAAAAGTCCAAGAACAACTTAGATGAAGAATCAAACCTTGTCATGTACAAGATGATGGGTTCGGATAAGTTGTTTTAGGATTCTGAGTTTCCGATAGAGAATGTTAATTTGAACAAATTGACAAATGTTTTTAAACTGGTAGAAGTAGAGTTGTCAGCTGTGAACATGAACAATCTGAGTCGAAAGAAAGACAGGGTTTACAACAAGAAAACTGGTTATCCACCATGTTTTTACAATAACAACAGAAACAATTGGTCGGGTGGTTATCAGGGGGGTAAACCATATCAGAAAAGAAATGTTCCAAACAAGAGGTTTGTAGAGAAGAAAAAGTTTGTGAACAGTTCGAGTTCATTGGCTGATGAAGAGAAAGAAATTTTTCAAAATCGAACAAAGAATTTTTTGAGAAGAGAGCTTCACAGGCTCAGTCTGAAGGCACAAGTCGGGTAGCTGATACTCGTACTTGTTTTAGATGTGAACAGGTTGGTCACATTGCACGAAAGTGTACATATGTGAAGCCTAAGACTGAAGCTGTGAAAGTTCAACAGATGAAGGTTGATTTGAAAGGTAAAGCACCGATGAGTGTTGAAAAAAGGGTTGTTGAGAAGAAAAATGTTAAAATTGACAACTTAAAAGTGAAAAATGAACCCGTAAAGAAGTCAGTAACTAAAAATGACACATTTTACAAAAGGGTTGCAGTAACTCAACAGGTGTGGAAACCTAAAATTGAATCAAAAGTTGAGAAGAAAGTTTCAACTTCTGAGGTGAAAAAGGCTGAAGAATCAATTACGGTTGATTATGATGCAAATTTTCCACCTCGCAAGGCTGAAAATTTTGAAATTCAAATTGCAAGAGTCAAGGTTGCACCTAAGGCTGATGAGGCCTGGGTGGACTCAATGTTTGACTAAACTGTTTGAATTGCCGGAGCTTCCTGGTTAGCGAAGCATGAATTGGCATCTTTCTTGAAGTTGTTTAAATAATGATTTGTTATGTGCAGGATCTTCCACAACTTATATCCAGGTGGATCATGGATAGTGGAGCATCAAGACATATGACAGGGAAGACCGCATTACTGTATGATGTGAATAACATTAACGGTGGTTATGTGGGTTTTGCGGGTAATCAAGGAGGAAAGATCATAGGTGAAGGAACTTTATCGAATGGCATCATAACCTTTGAGAGAGTTAATTACATCGCTGAGCTGGAGAACAACCTGCTGAGTATCTCCCAGATCTGTGACAGGATGTATACTACTCATTTCACCGACAAAGAATGTTTGATCTTGAAACCGGGATTTGTGATACCTGAGGAATGGATCATCATGAGGGCACCAAGAGTCAATGATCTGTATGTGTTGGACATGAGCGTTGCTACTACAACCACGGGTCAGGCTCATTGTTTTGTGTCCAGAGCAACGGAAAAAGAGTGAAGATTGTGGCATCGAAAGATGGGGCATATTCATTTGAGGAAAATGAATCATTTGGTGCATAATGATTTGGTTACAGGAGTGCATGTCAAAGGTTTTCATCTGGAAGGGGAGTGCATAAGTTGTGTCAAAGGCAAACAGAAGAAAAAGTCACACCCTACAAAGCAAGTCAATTCAGTTTCAAGACCTTTGGAAAGACTTCACATGGATTTGTTTGGTCCAGTGAATGTCAAGAGTATAACAGGAGATTCCTACTGTTTGGTCGTGACTGATGATTATTCCAGATTTTCTTGGGTTATGTTTTTGAAATCCAAAGACGAAACGTTTGACAGCCTGATGGCATTGTTTAAAAGGATTGAGAATTTGTACCAGAGGCCTATCTGTAGAATTCGCAGTGATAATGGTACTGAGTTCAAAAATAGTAAGATGGAAGAATTGTGTGATGAAAGAGGTATACTGCATGAGTTTAGTGCTCCGTACACTCCGCAGCAGAATGGAGTTGCAGAACGCGAAAACCGGACGCTAATCGAGACAGCCAGAACGATGCTTGCAGACTCTAAGTTACCAATTAATTTCTGGGCTGAAGCTGTTTCTGCTGCATGCTATACTCTCAACAGAGTTCTTACTGTAAAGAAGTTCAACAAGACGTGTTTTGAGCTAATCAATAACCGCAAGCCGAATTTGAAGTATCTAGAACCGTTTGGGTCACCTTGTACGGTGATAGAGCCTAATGGAAAGTTTGGTCCGAAGAGCATTGAGGGTATCTTTGTTGGATATTCAAGTCCTACACGACGTGTCTTCGTTCCAAGCGAGAAGCGGATTATTGAAGCAGTTAATGTTGAATGTCAGGGGTACACTATGCCGCCACAGAATCCTGGTGATTCATGGCGTTATCATTATGAAAAACTTTGGGATTCGTTTGACATCAGAGAAGAATCAGAGGAAGAAGAAGATTTCTTTGATGAGCTGGATATTTTGCGAGAGTATGAGTCACAGCTCAGGTTCCCAGCGGAGTATTCTAGAAGACCTCGGGAGACTTCAAATGACGATGAAGCAGGTCCTCGTAATGCTGGTGAACATGATGATGAAGTTGCTCCTGGTAGTCAGTGGGAGGTGAATGATGATCAAGAAGCTGATAACATGCCAGTATTTGACCATGGTGATTCAGATCTTGAGGGGGAGCAGATCCAGTTGTCAAGTCAAACAAACCAAGTTGGTGAACAAGATGCAGAGCAAAATGTTACTAATCTGGAGGGAAATGTAGAAGTTCCATGCGAAGTGATGCCGCGAACTCTTTCTTATCATCCAGAGGAGTTGATCATAGGAGAATTGCAATCGGGCGTTCGCACGAGACGTCAAATTGACCAGGGCTTAACATGTTTTTATTCTACAGTAACACCTTTACAAACTGAATTTTCATTAAGTTGTTTTATCTCGCAGGTTGAACCGAGAACTTACAAAGAGGCACTTACTGAAGACTCTTGGGTCATAGCAATGCAAGAAGAGTTAAGTCAGTTTGAAAAATTGGGAGTGTGGAAGTTAGTGGATTTGCCAGATGGTCAAAGGAAAATCAATACAAAATGGGTTTTCAAGTGTAAGAGAGACGATAGAGGAGTGGTTGTAAGGAACAAAGCTCGACTCGTTGTTCAGGGCTTTAGTCAACAGGAGGGGATTGATTTTACCGAAGTCTATGCTCCTGTCGCACGACTAGAGGCTATCAGAATTTTCCTAGCATTTGCGTCTTGGAAGAATTTTAAAGTATATCAGTTAGATGTTAAATCAGCGTTTCTTTATGGGAAGGTCAAAGAGGAGGTTTATGTTGGTCAGCCGCCGGGCTTTACTGACCCAATCCACAAGAACAAAGTTTATCTGCTGGACAAAGCGTTGTATGGTCTACATCAGGCGTCGAGAGCCTGGTACGAGACTTTGTCTCAACACCTACTCGCTAACCAGTTCATACGTGGAAAAGTGGATGCCACTCTCTTCACTAAAGTCGTTGATGGTCATCTTCTGATAGTACAAATTTATTTGGACGATATAATTTTTGGGTCAACGAATGAGAAATTGTGCAAAGATTTCGAACAGGTGATGAAGCAGAAATTCGAAATGTCCTCAATGGGGGAGATGAAATTCTTTTTGGGCTTACAAGTTGAACAACTTCCTGACGGAATTTTCATTCATCAAACGAAGTACGTGCATGATATTCTAGAGAAATTTGGAATGTCAAGTTCTACTCCAGCTGCTACCCCACTTGCGACTAATCATGGGATTCACCCAGATCTCACCGGAGACAGGGCTGATGAAACGTTCTACCGTTCCATGATAGGTTCTTTGATGTATCTGACTGCTTCACGTCCTGACATCATGTACCCAACGTGCCTCGTAGCAAGATTTCAGTCTAACCCGAGCGCATCGCACATGATTATTGTCAAGAGGATATTACGTTACCTGAAAGGTACTCCGTCATTGGGGTTATGGTATCCTAGGAAAGGCGATTTTACGCTCGAAGGGTATTCCGATTCGGATTTCGGATGCTGCAAAGTCAATGCGAAATCAACAACTGTAGGATGCCAGTTCTTTGGTCCTAGATTGGTTACCTGGCAGTGTAAGAAACAAACATCTGTGGCGTTATCTACATGTGAAGCGGAGTACGTTTCTACTAGCAGTTGCTGCTCTCAGATCCTGTGGATACAACAACAGATGCGCGACTACGGTTTGCAGTTTCTTAACACACCTCTGTTTGTTGATAATGAGGCCGCAATAAATATAACTAAA
Source organism: Helianthus annuus (assembly GCF_002127325.2). Lineage (NCBI taxonomy): Eukaryota > Viridiplantae > Streptophyta > Magnoliopsida > Asterales > Asteraceae > Helianthus > Helianthus annuus. The sequence continues at coordinate 129,453,215 of NC_035449.2, read as the reverse complement.
AATCCAGTACATCACGCTAAAACTAAACATATAGAGATTCGTCATCACTTTATTCGCGATTGCTTCGAGAAAAAGTTGATACGAATTGAGAAAATCCACACTGACGAACAAAAAGCTGATTTGCATACCAAAGCTTTTGATAAAAATCGGTTTCAATATTTGTTAAAACTTAATGGTATGAAATTGCTTTCGGTGTCGGATGGGGTTGTGAGCGTTGATGAGAGTACTGTTGCGGATGAAGACGAGAAACAATCTGCGATGGTTTGTCGATTTTTTACGTGTTTTGGTATTTAGGGGGAGATAGATAGTTGTACATAGTTTATTTTTAGAAAAATACAAAAACAGTAAAAAATGCAAAAATACAAAAACATGATAAAATTGAAAAAGAGCTTGTGTATATAGGGAAAATGATTGTACATCAGCTAGACAATTACAGTATGCTAAAGATTTGGAAAGACAAAATGAATTAAACAGTCTCACTAACGATGTGTCGATAGGTTTTCGCACATTTAGTAAATTTATCGGGATATAAACCTAAAATTTCAAACTTGTGAAATTCGTGGGGAACACTACTTGGATATATAGGTAACCCCTGAAATCTCGTTCGAAAGGTCCCATATTCTGAGATACTAGGTCTTTATACTCAGTGATATCTGGGGTATTATTCCGGGACTTCTGCTGTATGGAAGTACTAAGCTAGTCCCCGAATAATACTTTCTGCAAAATGCTTGAAATATAGCATCGCCCTCAGCAAGCTGATGAAACAATAAAATTGATAGTCGCTGCTGTTGTAATGCTAAAAGATCCTCTAAAGGGGACACACCAAAAGTCGAGCCGTCATCTCTCTGCTGAACGGAAATTCTGACTTGAGCTCTCACGGTTTCTCATTTAACCCCTTACAGATATCATCTGTGGTATACTCACCTGTAAGACTGAATATATGGGATTCTGGATACGGGAGTATATTCAAGAGGTGGGACACATGAATTGATCTAAGTTCTAAGACACTTAAACGGTATCCTGAATAGATTGAAGTTTGTGTGAGAATTTAAGATGGATCAGTATATCGACAATCGAGGTGAATTGTTTAAGTCTAAAATGTAATGTAGCTTAACGGTACTAGTAATTTGTCTGAAAAGCTGATATGATTCCCTGACACGCTCGCCAAAAATAAACTTGTAAATAGTTTACGTTCTGCAATTTAAGTTTTCTGTTATTTCATTTCTTAGTTTAGATCACTTAAAATCCAAAAAGATTTTATTTCTGCTTTATTTTAGACAACCAGAGTGGAAAGTTGATTGTCGGATTCTAGAAAGATGAAGCAGATGCAGGAGATTCTGAGCTGGAGAATGAGGAGAGCTTACATTGTTGGAAGTTTGATTGTTTTCAAAGTCACAAACAAGTTCATTAACTTGATACTTGTTATTTTCAGAAAAAAGTTGAAAATGTTTTTACTAAATCAGTTGGATTCGTCAAAAGATCAACCAGGGTCATTAAATTGAACTTGGTAGATAAATCAAGTAATCAGGGTCATTAACTTGAACTTGAATACTTGAGTGGATTTCTAGAGCTGATTGAATTTGTTTTATTGTTTGAAAAGATAAATTTTAATGTTATGGGTAGAGTTACAGGTTTGCACTTTATTTCCCAACGGAGGCAAATTGTCAAAGCTTGAACCATATATCTCAGATCCCAGCATACTGAGAGGGGGAGTCTATGAAAAGGGAAGACTGGATCAACAGCTAATGGGAAGTTTGAAGTTAGAGCTAGGAGACAGTCCTGGAACCTGTAAAGAATGCTTATGAAGAGAAGACAGAGTTAGAGAAAAGACAAAGACCGAAGATTCAGGAGCTGAAGTCCAATAAAGACTACGTCAACATCCAAGGGGGGGGTCTGTTGATGCATAGGATGTCTGTTGACTACGTCTACATGAAGTCTTGGGTCACGATAGGTCAACGGGAAATCTAGAAAGTCAAAATTGTGTAATTTAGTATTAGGTTCGCTTTTATGGTCATTTGTAAAAGAGGTCCGCTCATAGGTCTTTAAGAGGTTCGCTTATACGTCAAAGTGTAACAGGTCCGCTCATATGACCTGTCATATGAGCGAACCATCATGGCTATATATAGTTGGTCAGTCTGAGCGGATCTCATATGCGTGATTGTTCTGTGAAGCGAAACTCTGTCAAAATCTTGTTAGAAGGCAATAAAAGCAGTGGAATTGAAAGGACGAGCTGTTGTAACCTTGTATACTCGGTTTCCGCCTTTGTATATGAGGATGAGCTACCTTGACTGACTTTTCGGGTCAAAACAACAGTCCAACAAAGAAAAAGATAACGGAAGCTTGGGAATCTGAAAGTTCCTTTGGAACATTTAGTAAACCTCCAAAGCTAATAGCTATCGAGGAATACAGTCGGTGGTCAAGAAAGTTCGAAGATTGGTTAATGGCATTTGCATTTCCCAGCTGGAAGAGTTTGAAAAACGGTTATGAAAATGGAAACAAATATGGTGAAACTTTAAGATCAGCTGAGGAGATTGATTCATTTGTAGCTGAGCAAAAATGTGTGGCATTGTTATTTCAGTCCGTTCGGGAAGACATTATTGCCTTGATCGATTATTCAAATGCAAAAGATCTCTGGAAAAAGCTAGAAACAAAATGTCTAGGAAGTGCTGAAATTGTAAAAAGTAAAAAGAAACTTCTTAGGAAAGAGTTTGATATGTTTGGTTATCTAAAGAATGAGTCAGTCTGTAAAATGATAGAAAGGTTTGGTCATCTGAAGCTGGAATTAGCAAGACATGATATCAGATATCCTGATGATGAGCTTATCGACAAACTGTTTGATTCATTGCCTGACGAGATGGATTGGAGATATTATGCGCTGATGCTGAAAAACACTATCGAGCCTTCAAATTTGACTGTGGATTTGCTGATTGAGAGACTTGAAAGTCACGAGTTGGAACTGAAGAAGACATACAAAGTCATTCACTCATCTTACCAGCAGAATTTGGATTTGTATTATCCAAAAAGCATGATGCCAAAAGCAACTTCTCCCAAAACTGCTTTTTCTGCTGAGAATGTGTCCACATCAAGCAAAGAAAGTCAAAGTGGTCAAAGCAGTGAAAATCACAGTGGTTATTATAGTGGATCTTCATCATCTGCAAGTCATTCTGATGCAAAGAATCGTTTTCAATGCAACATTGCAATAGACTTGAAGAATGCCCAGAATTTTGATGAGGAGTCGGCTAAACAGCAGATGATCTTCCTAGCATCGGTGTTGGAATCGTATGAAGGGTTAGTAGCTGGGAAGATAGGCAACACCAACTTAACGAAAGAAGATTATGATCAGATAGATCTTGAAGAAATGGAGCTAATCGATATTCGTTGGGCTATGGCCAGTGTTGTTCGTCGAGCACAACGTTTCATGGAAATTACTGGCAGGAAGACAATTGCTGGTCCATCTACCAAGCTGGGCTTCGATAAATCCAAAGTGGCATGCTTCAAGTGTAAACAGAAAGGTCACTTCAAGCGAGAATGCAGAAACGCATATGCTGATGAGTCGGAGAACCCTTTCAGAGATGATTACTACAAGAAGGCGATTTATCACCAGAATAAATCTGAGCCGCCTAGATTGAAGCAGGTTGAAGACAAAAAAGAGAAATCTAGAGCTCTTGCGGTGATTTATGATGATGAAGGGTATGATTGGAGTAAAGAAGTTTTACCAGAAGAAGATGCGATTGGTTACTCATTCATGGCGAAAAACGACGAACCTATTCCTTGGAAAGATAACCGAACTGAAGAGCAGAAGTATAGATACAGAAAAATGTTGGCTGAAAACAAAATCATTAGAATTTCTGGTATCTATCTGGAAGCGAGGAGAGCGAGAAGATGGGATCCGGACAGAGAGTGTTATCTTGATCCATATGGAAACATTGCGATCGATGACAAAACGCTTGATATCGAAGCCATGATCAAGGAGTACAAAGAAGAGGATGATTATTGGCAGAATAAATGGTGGGGAACTGGAGACGAGAAAGAGAAAGAAGAGAAAGAGAAAAAGGGGAAAGAAGAGCTAGAGAAATCAAAGAAGATTGATACTGGGGTTATTGACACAACGCAGGAGTTGACTAATGAGAACTTGGGAAAAATGGCTGACAAAGTGCTAGCTGCTAAGGCACTTGAGGTAGACTCTAACTCCGTGTCTGATTCAAAAAGTCAGGTCAGTTCAAACTTGTCAACAAATGCGTCAGGTAAACAAATTGATGGAAATGTTGATTGCAAAAATTGCAACAAAGAGTGCAAATTTTGTAATACAGTCACGTATCTCAACGGTAAGAAAGTTGAAGATCTGACAGCAAAGGTCAGAAGCGTTGAGAATCAAATTCTTGATCGTGACAAAACAGTTAAAGCTTCAACTGAACGGATAAGAAAATTAACTAGCCCAATTGAAAATGATAAAATTGATCATGAAAAAGTAAGAAAGGAAAATGAAAAGTTAATTCTTGAAAACCGTCAGATTTCTGAAAAATTTGAAAAACTCAAAAGCACAATGAAAGATAGTGATGATCGAAATGGTAAAACTTATAAAGAAAATGAGCATCTAAAAGCAGTATTGAGAGTAAAAGAAGAATCAATCAACAAACAACTGGATGAAATTGCTAAACTGAAACTTAAATTTCAAGAGGCTGAAATTGAAAACGAGCGAATCCAGTTGAAGCTTAACAGTTACAGCTCCGCAAGCTTTGTTTTGCAACACATTGTTCCCAAACCCATCGGGAAAAACAAAGCTGGCGAAGATGTTTATTCTGATGGAACCGGGGTGGGTTTTCATAGAGTTCCACCGCCGATTTTGGATAATTACACGAAAAAGCAATTTGGGTTGGTTGAAATTGAGGAAGAAAGTGAAGTTAAACTTCCGGAGAACATTGATGTCACGTTCACATCTTCCAATGACAATAGTGTCCAAAATGATATTGTAAAAGGTGTTGTTGAAAATGTGCTTAAAACGGAAAGTGACACTACTGAGGAAGATGGGTGTTTCTTGGACAAATACATTCCGAAACAAAAGTCCAAGAACAACTTAAGTGAAGAATCAAATCTTGTAATGTACAAGATGTTGGGTTCAGATAAGTTGTTTTCGGATTCAGAGTTTCCAATCGAGAATGTAAACATGAACAAATTAACAAATGTTTTCAAATTGGTCGAAGTTGAGTTGTCAGAAGTAAACAATCTGAGTCAAACAAAGAGAAAAATGAGTTTTGAGAAAAATAAATCACACCACAAGAAACCTGTTAATCCATCGCGTTTTTATAATAACAACAGAAACAATTGGTCGGGTGGTTATCAGGGGGGTAAATCTTATCAGAAGCAAAATGTTCCAAACAAGAGGTTTGTTGAGAAGAAGGTGTTTGTGAACAGTTCGAGTTCACTTGTTGATGAAGAGAAAGAAATTTTTACAAGATCAAATAAAGAGTTCTTTGAGAAAAGAGCTTCACAGGCTCAGTCTGAAGGCACAAGTCGAGTTGTTGATACTCGAACATGCTTCAGATGTAATCAAGTTGGTCACATTGCACGAAAGTGTACCAATGAGAAACCTAAGACTGAAACTGTGAAGACTCAACAGAAGAAGGTTGATGTGAAGGGTAAAGCATAAATGGTTGTTGAGAAAAAGAGTGTGAAAAATGATAACACCAAAGTGAAAAATGAACCTGTAAAGAAGTCGGTAACTAAAAATGACAAATTTTACAAACGGGTTGCATTATCTCAACAAGTGTGGAAACCTAAAACTGAGAAAAAGATTTCAACTTCTGAGGAGTCAATTCAGGTTGATTATGATGCGAACTTTCCACCTCTTAACGCTGAAAATTTCAAAATTCAAGTTGCGAGAGTCAAGGTTACACCTAAGGCTGATGAAGCCTGGGTGGACTCAATGTTTGATTAAACAATTTGAATTGCCGGAGCTTCCTGGATCGCGAAGCATGAATCGGCATCTTTATTGAAGTTGGTTAAGTCAAAGTTTGTTATGTGCAGGATCTTCCAAAACTTGTATCCAGATGGATCATGGATAGTGGAGCTTCAAGACATATGACAGGGAAGACCGCGTTGCTGTATGATGTGAGAAACATAAATGGAGCAAAGGTAGGTTTTGCGGGTAATCAAGGAGGAAGGATTATTGGTGAAGGAACGTTATCCAACGGGATTGTAACATTTGAGAGAGTTAACTACATTGCTGAGCTGGAAAATAATCTGCTGACTATCTCCCAGATCTGTGACAGGATGTATACTACTCACTTCACTGACAAAGAATGTTTGATCTTGAAACCGGGATTTGTGATACCTGAGGAATGGATTATCATGAGGGCACCGAGAGTTAATGATCTGTACGTGTTGGACATGAGTGTAGCTACGACAACCACGGGTCAGGCTCATTGTTTTGTGTCTAGAGCAACTGAGAAAGAATCGAGATTGTGGCACCGCAAGATGGGGCATATTCACCTCAGGAAGATGAATCACTTGGTGCACAACGATTTGGTTACAGGAGTTCATGTCAAAGGTTTTCATCTGGAAGGGGAGTGCATTAGCTGTGTTAAAGGCAAGCAGAAGAAAAAGTCACACCCTACAAAGCAAGTCAATTCAGTTTCGAGACCTCTGGAAAGGCTTCACATGGATTTATTTGGTCCTGTGAATGTCAAGAGTATTACGGGAGATAAATATTGTCTGGTCGTTACTGATGATTATTCCAGATTTTCGTGGGTTTCGTTCTTGAGGACGAAAGACGAAACATTTGACAGTTTAATGGCGTTGTTCAAAAGAATTGAGTGTCTGTACCAAAGGCGTATCAAAAGAATTCGAAGTGATAATGGTACTGAATTCAAGAACAGCAAGATGGAAGAATTTTGTGATGAAAAATGTATATTGCATGAATTTAGTGCTCCGTACACTCCGCAACAAAATGGAGTCGCAGAACGCAAAAACCGGACGCTAATCGAGACGGCTAGAACTATGCTTGCAGATTCAAAGTTACCGATTAATTTTTGGGCTGAAGCTGTTTCCGCCGCATGCTATACGCTCAACAGGGTTCTTACTGTCAAAAAGTTCAACAAAACATGTTTTGAGCTGATGAATAATCGCAAACCGAATTTGAAGTATCTAGAACCGTTCGGGTCACCCTGTACTGTTATAGAGCCTCATGGAAAGTTTGGTCCGAAGTGCATTGAGGGAATATTTGTTGGCTATGCAAACCCGATGCGACGTGTCTTCGTTCCAAGTGAGAAGCGAATTATTGAAGCTGCAAATGTTGAATGTCAAGGTTATACTATGCCGCCGCAGAATCCTGGTGATTCATGGCGTTATCATTATGACAAACTGTGGGATTTGTTTGACATGAAAGAAGAATCAGAGGAAGATGAGGATTTCTTTGATGAGCTGGATATTTTGCGTGAATATGAGTCGCAGCTAAGGTTCCCAGCTGAGTATTCTAGAAGACCTCTGGAAACTTCAAATGATGATGAAGCAGGTCCTAGCTATGCTGGTGAACAAGATGATGAAGTTGCTCCTGGTAATCAGTCGGATGTGAATGATAATCAAGAAGCTGACAACATGCCAGTATTTGATCATGGTGATTCAGACTCTGAGGGGGAGCAGATCCAGATTTCAAGTCAAACAAACCAAGTTGGTGAACAAGATGCAGATCAGAATGTTACTAATCTGGAGGGCAATGTAGATGTTCCAAGCGAAGTGATTCCGCGAACTCTTTCATACCATCCAGAGGAGTTGATCATAGGAGAATTGCAAGCAGGCGTTCGCATGAGACGTCAAATAGACCAGGGCCTTACATGTTTTTATTCTACAGTAGCACCTTTACAAACTGAATTTTCACTAAGTTGTTTTATTTCGCAGATCGAACCGAGAACGTATAAAGAGGCGCTTACTGAAGACTCTTGGGTCATTGCGATACAAGAAGAGTTAAGTCAGTTTGAAAAGTTGGGAGTGTGAAAGTTAGTGGATTTACCGGATGGTCAAAGGAAAATCAATACTAAATGGGTATTTAAGTGTAAGAGAGACGACAGAGGAGTTGTTGTATGGAACAAAGCTCGACTCATTGTTCAGGGCTTTAGTCAACAGGAGGGGATTGATTTTACAGAAGTCTATGCTCCTGTTGCACGACTAGAGGCTATCAGAATTTTCCTTGCATTTGCGTCTTGGAAGAACTTCAAAGTATATCTGCTAGATGTAAAATCGGCGTTTCTTTATGGGAAGGTCAAAGAGGAGGTTTATGTCGGACAGCCGCCGGGCTTCACCGATCCGATCCACAAAAACAAGGTCTACTTATTGGACAAAGCGCTGTATGGTTTACACCAGGCCCTGGGAGCCTGGTATGAGACTTTGTCTCAACACCTACTAGCCAACAAGTTCATTCGTGGAAAAGTGGATGCCACTCTCTTCACTAAAGAGGTCGACGGACATCTTCTGATAGTTCAGATTTATGTTGATGATATAATCTTTGGATCAACAAATGAAAATCTATGCAAAGATTTCGAACAGGTGATGAAGAAGAAATTCAAAATGTCTTCAATGGGGGAGATGAAATTCTTTCTGGGTCTACAAGTTGAACAACTACCTGAAGGAATTTTCATTCATCAGACGAAGTACGTGCATGATATTCTGGAGAAATTTGGAATGTCAAGTTCTACTCCAGCTGCTACCCCACTTGCAACAAATCATGGGGTTCACCCAGATCTCACCAGAGATAGGGCTGATGAAACGTTCTACCGTTCCATGATAGGTTCTTTGATGTACCTAACTGCTTCACGTCCTGATATCATGTACCCAACGTGCCTCGCAGCAAGATATCAATCTAACCCGAGAGCTTCGCACATGATTATTGTAAAAAGGATATTTTGCTACCTGAAAGGTACTCCTTCATTGGGGTTGTGGTATCCTAGGAAAGGCGAGTTTATGCTGAAGGGTATTCCGATTCGGATTTCGGATGCTGCAAAGTCAATTCAAAATCAACAACTGCAGGATGCCAGTTCTTTGGACCTCGGTTAGTCACCTGGCAGTGTAAGAAACAAACGTTTGTGGCGTTATCTACATGTGAAGCGGAGTATGTATCTGCTAGCAGTTGCTGCTCTCAGATCTTGTGGATATAGCAACAGATGCGCGACTACGGTTTGCAGTTTCTTAACACACCTCTTTTTGTTGATAATGAGGCCGCTATAAATATAACAAAGAATCCAGTACATCACGCTAAAACTAAACACATAGATATTCATCATCACTTTATTCGCGATTGTTTCGAGAAAAAGTTTATACGAATTGAGAAAATCCACACTGACGAACAGAAAGCTGATCTACATACCAAAGCTTTTGATAAAAATCGGTTTAAATATTTGTTAAAACTGAACGGTATGAAGCTTCTTTCGGTGTCGGATGGTATAACTGGCGTTGATGAGAGTATTGTTGCGGATGAAGATGAGAAACAATCTGCAATGGTTTGTCGATTTTTTACTTGTTTTGGTATTTAGGGGGAGTAGATAGATGTATATAGATATATTTTTTAGAAAATACAAAAACAGTAAAAAAATGCAAAAATACAAAAACATGATAAAATTCAGAACTCCAAAAACAATATAAAATCTGAAAAAGAGCTTGTGTATAAAGGGAAAATGATAGTACATCGGCTAGACAATTTAAGTATGCTAAAGATTTGTAAAGACTAAATGAGTTAAACAGTCTCACTAATGATGTGTCGATAGGTTTTCGCACATTTAGTAGATTTATTCGGGATATAAACCTAAAATTTCAAACTTGCGAAATTTGTGGGGAACACTACTTGGATATATAGGTAACCCTGAAATCTCGTTTGAAAGGTCTCATATTCTGATATACTAGGTTTTTATACTCAATGATGTCTGGGGTATTATTCTGGGACTTCTGCTGAATGGAAGTTCTGACCTAGTCCTTGGATAATACTTTCTGCAAATGCTTGAAACACAGCATAAACGCTCAGCATGCAGATGAAACAATAAAATTGATAGTCGCTGTTGTTGTATCTAAAAGATCCTCTAAAGGGGACATACTGAAAAGTCGAAGCTGATATCTCTCTGCGCATACGAAAGTATCGACCTGAGATCCCTCGGCCCTCGCATACCTAATTTATGTACAGATATCATTGTAGTATACTCACCTGTAAGACTGAATATTGGGATTCTGGATACGGGAGTATATTCAAGTGGTGGGACACATGAATGAGCTAAGTTCATAAAACATCTAAATTGTATCCTGAGTAAATTGAAAATTGTGTGAGAATTTAAGATGGATCAGTATATCGACAATCCAGGTGAATTGTTTAAATCTGAATATGAAATGAAGCTTAACGGTACTTGTAATTTGTCTGAAAAGCTGATATGATTCCCTGACACGCTCGTCAAAAATAAGTTTGTAAATAGTTTACTTTGTTTACTTTCCGAAATTTAAGTTTTCTGCATTTCATTTCTTAGTTTAGAACACTTTGATAAAATCCAAAAAGATTTTATTTCTGCTTTATTTTTGACAAACCAAAGTGGAGAGTTGATTGTTGGATTCTCGAAGACTGAAGCAGATGCAGGAGATTCTGGACTGAAGAATGAGGAGAGCTTATCTTGTTGGAATTTGATTTTTTGAAAAGTCAAAAACAAGTTCATTAACTTGATACTTGTTATTTTCAGAAATTGTTTGAAAAATGTTTTCAAAATTAGTTTGATTCGTCAAATGATCAACCAAGGTCATTGAGTTGAACTTGGTAGATTAACCGAGTAACCAGGGTCATTAACTTGGACCTGAATACTTGAGTGGATTTCTAAAGCTGTTTGAATTTGTAATTTTGTGAAAAGATAAGTTTGTAATGTTATTGGTTGAGTCACAGGTTTTTTGGACTTCGTTATTCCCAACGGAAGCTAATTGTCAAAGCTTGAACCAGATATCTCAGTTCTAGCATATCGAGAGGGGGAGTCTATGAAAGGGGGAGTCTGGATCAACAGTCAAAGGGAAGATGGAAGTTAGAGTCAGGTAATGATCCTGAAGCTTGTGAAGATAGAGTGCTTATGATGTGAAGACAGAGAGTAAGAGAAAAGACCAAGATTACAGACTCGGAGCTGAAGACTTCGTCAACATCCAAGGGGGAGTCTGTTGATGCATGGAATGTCTGTTGACTACGTCTACATTAAGTCTTAGGTCAAGATAGGTCAACATAGGAGCTAGAAAGTCAAAATTATGTTTTATGTTGTAGTTTCACTTTTATGTACATAGGTTAGAAATAGTTTCGCTTATGTGTACATATAGTTCCGCTTATGCGGTCATCAGGTAGTTCCGCTTTTATGTCACTAGGTAGTTCCGCTCATATGGCAGTCCATATGAGCGAAACCTGCTGCCCTATAAATACCTGATGTTGTAATTCATTTGTGGATGTTGGAGCGGAACTAGGTCATTGCTGGTGTAACGAAACTCTGTCAAATTTGTATCAGAAAACAATAAAAGAGAAGGAATTGAATAGGAAAAGTTGTGTAACTTCATTTACGTTGATTCTGCCTTCATATGTGAAGATGAACATTCTCAACTGACTGTTTAGGGTCGGAACACGGTCCAACATTAACTTTTATGGATGCTTCATCTGGATTCCAACAAATTCAGATGGAACCTTCTGATCAAGAGGATACAGCCTTTATGACCCCAACTGGTATATATTGTTATATTGCTATGCCATTTGGACTAAGAAATGCAGGTGCTACTTACCAAAGGCTAGTCAACATGATGTTCAAGGAACAAATTGGACACACTATGGAAGTCTATATAGACGACATGGTGCTTAAATCCAAGAAAGCTGAGGATCACCTTAAAGACTTGGAGGAAGCATTCAATATCCTTGATAAATTTAATATGAAACTAAATCCTTCCAAGTGTCATTTTGGTGTTAAAGCAGGTAAATTCCTAGGCTATATGGTGACGAAGAGGGGCATTGAAGCAAGTCCAGAACAAATCAAGGCTATTGTGAATATCAAATATCCTGCCAATGCTAAAGATGTGCAAAGATTGACAGGCAGGATCGCAGCCTTGAACAGGTTCATATCCAAATCCTCAGAAAAGTGCAAGGAATTCTATGACATCCTGAGGAAAAACAAGAAATTTGAATGGACTGAGAAGCATGAAAGTGCCCTGAAAGCTCTTAAGGATTACCTATCCTCAGCCCCGTCCTTGATGAAACCAGAAAAAGGGGATATATTATCCTTATACTTAGCGGTATCCTCAAAAGTAGTAAGTGCGGTCCTTGTTAAGGATCACCAAGGTACACAACATCCTGTTTATTATGTAGTAAGAGTTTGCTTGATGTTGAATCCAGGTATTCACATTTAGAAAAGTTTATCCTTGCTTTAATTATGGCATCCACTAAATTAAGACATTATTTTGAAACTCATGCCATTATTGTTAAGACTAATTTTCCAATCAAGAATGTTCTCAGGAAATCTGAAATGTCAGGAAGGATGGCTAAGTGGGCAGTGAAGCTCAGTGCTTATGATATAAGATATGAGCCTAGAACAACAATTAAATCCCAAGCCTTAGCTGACTTTGTGGCAGATTTCAGTAGTGACTTGCAAAGGGAAGCTGAATTAGAAGTCCAACAGCTAGAGGAAACTAAGGATCCTTGGATACTCTACACTGATGGAGCCTCTAATGTCAAAGGAACAGGGCTTGGAATACTACTAAAATCGCCACAAGGGGACATAATACCCCACTCTATAGCTTGTGAGTTTCAAACTACTAACAATGAAGCTGAATATGAAGCCTTGATAGCTGGTTTGCAAATTGCTAAGCATATGAGGATCAAGTATCTTGAGGTACATGTAGATTCATTATTAATCACTAATCACTTTAATGGATCCTATGCTGTTAAAGGTGAAAAGCTAATCAAATACTTAGAGATAGTCAAAGAATTTGCACTCTCTTTTGTATCCTTTACTTTGACACAGGTACCAAGGGAAGAAAATGCAGAGGCTGATGCATTGGCTAATCTAGGATCATCCTTGAAGATCCCGGAGGATATAAGGATTCCTATTATCCATATCCTGACCCCTGCTATTGAAGATCATGTGGTTATGGAGATAGGAGAGGATTCTGCAATCATCCCTAGTGATGATACTCAATCTCATTCAGGATCATGGATCCTCCCAATCATGAGATACATACAACATGGAGAGATTCCTACAGGAGAATACCCCAGGGCTTTCAAAATTAAGGTATCTCAATTTGCAATGTTGAATAATACGTTGTATAAACGATCTCTTGCAGGACCATATCTAAGATGCATTGAGGATCCTGAAATCCAAGAAGTCCTAAAGGATTTCCATGAAGGAGATTGTGGAAACCACACTGGGGCAGAGCATTATTCTCAAGGATCCTGAGGACAGGATACTATTGGCCTACTATGAAGAAGGATGTTGTGGAATATGCCAAGAAGTGTGATTCTTGTCAAAGACATAGTAATATCCTTCATCAACCAGCAGAGCTTTTGCATCCTATATCCTCTTCTTGGCCTTTTATGAGATGGGGAATGGATATAGTTGGTAAGCTTCCTAAGGCACCTGGTGGAAAAGTATCCATGCTTGCTATGACTGATTACTTCTCCAAGTGGATAGAGGCTGAAGCCTTTGCTCAAGTCAGAGAAAAGGAAGTTATATCCTTCATTAAAAGAAGGAAAAATTACAAGTTTGGTCCTTTATCTTTATACCACTTTTCAGGCGGTGTCCTTTTTAACGAATGTTGACAGGCAGTGTCCTTTACTAGGTATTTTGTTGCAAGTTTAGTCCTTTACATCTAACCCAGTTAAAAAACCCTGTTAATTGTTGGGTGTAAAGGATTGCAACAAAATACCTAGGTAAAGGACTAAACTTGCAACAAAATACCTAGTAAAGGACACCGCCTGTCAACAATTAACAGAGGTTTTTAATTGGGTTGAGTGTAAAGGACTAAACTTGCAACAAAATACCTAGTAAAGGACACCGCCTGTCAACATTCGTTAAAAAGGTCACCGCCTGAAAAGTGGTATAAAGATAAAGGATAAAACTTGTAATTTTTCCTTAAAAGAAACATTATTACTAGATTTGGTATTTCTTCTAAAATTGTATGTGATAATGGATCCCAATTTATTGGGAGTAGAACTACTAACTTTTGTGACAGCTGGGGGATTAAGATGATAACATCAACACCAGTCCACCCACAAGCTAATGGTCACGCAGAATCATCCATCAAGATCATCATCAATAACTTGAAAAAGAAGCTTGGATCCAAGAAAGGAAAATGGGCAGAAGAACTACCTTATGTATTATGGGCTGCATAAGACAAACCTTAATAGAAGGTAAGGATTAAGGATCCTTGGTTGTTTGTCTCCAAAAACCTAAAATAGAATATAACTTGGGACTAAGCCAATATAAGATAAGAGTTAGTAACTGGGGACAAGCCCAAAGGATAATTATGAAAACGTTAGAAACCTTAGGAACGGATGTATGGTACGTCTACCATTATACGTAGGATCCCGGATACAGCAAGTACAATGAAATTGTCAGCCCCTAAAGCAAGTACTGGTCCCATTGCCATGAACTGTACCAGGATCATCGTGCGCTACTAGCGATACTGGGGACAGGCCCAAACTGGGGACTAGCCCAAAAACTGGGGTCAAGCCCAAATAACTGGATACTTCTGTGGAGACTTATCCTCTGCCAAGGATACTCAAATCTTCTGCAAAACACAACCAATCCATCCCTACCACCACGTCGAAACTTCCCAACTCGACTGGTAGTAGATCCAAAGTGAACTCCGTTCTCCCAGCTCGATTATGCATCCTCTGATGACTTCATTGGTTTCAACTAGCTTTCCATTAGCCAGCTCAATTGAGTACGGAATATCTAACTTACTAGCGGTTAACCCAAGCATACTCTTAAATTCTAATGATACGAAACTATAATCGGCACCAGTATCAAACAGAACAGATGCAAAGCGTTAATTTATAGGGAACGTACCAGTGACAACGTTTGGATCCTGGCGCGCTTCCCTTGCGCCTATGTTGAACACTCTTCCACAGGCTTGATTCAGCTTTGGGCATTCCCTCTTAAAGTGCCTAATATCTCCACAATTAAAACATCTCGGTCCTCGACCGTTTCCATTCCCATTTCCAGCTTGAGTGTTGTTTTGGTTGCGATTTCCATTCCCAGCTTGATTCGGAACATTTCCACGGTTTCCATTTCCGCCATTTCCTCCTTGCTGGCGGTTTCCATTACCATTCCCATAACCTCGATTACCACCACGCCCAGCACCAGTTCTGGCCCAACACGTATCCTTCGTGTGACCGTTCTTTCCACATGACTCGCACTTTCTCAGTCTGCACTGACCAGAATGATGGCGCTGGCACGTATCACACTTGGGCAGCGTACCCATGTAACCCTTTCCTTTGTTTTCAACACCGGTTGCAGCCCTGGCCGGTGTGCTTAATTCACCCTTCTTGTTCACATTACTGGTACCTTGCTTGAAGTTTGAAAATTTCCTTTTGTTTTCACCAGACGACTCCACATGAGTCTCTTTCTTCTTCGGTTCAGTGACTGAAAACTTGTTCAACCGAATGGCTTCCTCAATAAGAGCCACACTAAGATCAATGGCTTCAGTAATCGTCGCAGGCTTGGACGTAGTCACCATGCTCATGATCTGAGGTGCCAATCCCCAGATAAAGCGCTCAACATGTTTAAATTCCGGCGTGACCATGTACGACACTACATGGGACAAATCATGAAACCTCTGAACATACTCTGCAATCTTGGGACCTTCCATTTTTAGGTGCCAGAACTCAGTCTCTAGCTTCTAAATTTCAGCACGTGAGCAGTACTTCCATCTCATGAGCTCCTTCAGCTCACTCCATGATAACGCATAAGCAGCAGCTTCACCTAAAGTTTGCACTTGCAGATTCCACCACGATAGGGCTCCATCCAAAAACAGCCCTGAGATGTAGGTCACTTGTTGCTCAGGAGCACACTTGCTTATTCTAAGGATAGATTCTGTCTTTTCAGCCCACCTAACAAACGCAACAGCACCTCCAGTGCCGTCGAAATTTACGGGCTTGTAGTCGAGGAATTGCTTGTAGGTGCACCCTGCACATACGTTTGAATTTACAAATGGTATTAGCGAACGTGCTATAAATATCCAAATGTATCATAGTATATCTCAAACGACTTAACATTACCATTGGGTGGATTGTTATTGCCATTGTTGTTTGAGACATTTCCACTCGTCTCTGCATGAGAGGCAGCGTATTGTGCGATAGCTGCGACAATGATCCCTTGGAGTTCCGCCTCAGTAGTGGGCATGCGCGGGTCACATCTTGGAGGAATCTTCTAAAAGGGTGATCATTTTGGTCAGGTCATAGTGAGTAAATAGTATGTGTATGTAATAACATTCATCAAGCACATAACATCTCATGTTATAAAGTTAAAACAAATAATCCAACAATGCATATAATGAGAATACTTCGATTGAGCTATCATAAAATCAAGACCACAATACAATGTTTACAAGTTTTATAACTGTATCGTACATCAAAAGTGACTAAGGGCCACATCGTCCTTGTCTGAACTATCTAGTTATCTACAACAACCATAAACTAAATATCAAAAGTCATGACATCAAAATGCGGTCTTCAAGATGTTGTATAGTCGACACAATCGCGGTCTTCTCACCAAAAGTCCACCTGCATCAAACCAAAATGCCTATGCTGATGGCAGAGGAGGAGGGGGAAAACGAGAGAAAAGCAAGCGACGCATATGTAACCAATCCTCCTCTAAGGCACGACAGACGCGCAACAAATATGCAATCTGCTGCTCAGATGTTAAGAAACGAACGTCTGAATCAGGGGAAAGCGGACGAGGAGTGTGTGGTGTTGCAAAGGGGGTCTGACAATGACAAGGCGGACGTGGAGCTCTCTCCAACTCCTGAATATGACGTGTTAATGCATCTTGCTACATCATCAAGGATGTAAGTATGTCCTCCGTAGTGTACCCAACATGGTACGGGTGGTACGGATCAGACAATGGCATGACAGGGGGCGTAGTCCACAAAAATGGCTTGCTCGATGGCATGAAGGATGGTGCAGTAGGTGGTGCAACATGAGGAAACTGAGACGTGAACGGAAAAGGTGATGACAATACGGGTGGAACAGAAGCAGGAGGCTGCCTCGATGACCCCTCTCTAGGACGCGGTGGCGGTATGTCCTGGAGGAACGTAACGGGAAGATCAGTACGATGGGCGTCTGTGGTGTGTGGGGGAAACAATGGGATATCAGTGGGTGCAGAAACAGGTGCTACTCGGGGAGTGACAGGTAGCACAAACGGTGGGTAATCGTCATCGTCATCGATCCACCCGTTGCGGATGTCGGCATAACGAGGATCTATGTGAGCAGCAAAAGGTGCACGGTCAAACAGTACTGGCACGGGATCGGGTAATGGTGCATCAACAACAGGATCATCCATCAAGGGTGGAGCAACAACGGGAAGATCAGCAATGGGTATATCATCAACAAGAGGTGCAATGGCCGGTGCACCCATATCAGGCGGTGCAACGGCTGGGGCATCATCAAGAACAGGGCCATGGTCAACAACAGGCTCTGGGGCCATGACGGGCTCGGGGTCAACAAGATCCATATCAAAATCAGCAGGAATGTCAAACAAAGGATCAATAGGAGCTACGGGCGCCTCTAAGGGCTGGTCCATGTGAATAAACTCGATATCAAGGTCAGGATCGAAATCAGGGGGAAAGACTGGATCAAAATCATCATCGACCTCATGGTCAAACTCGAACTCGTGTGATGGACCAGGTGCAGCTGACATCGCCATGTCGGGGTCGGCGTCAGAAGAGTGATGCTGCACTCCATGGTCATCCAAAGACGCAGATGCCACAGACTCCAACGAATCTGGGACAGGTGAACCAACAGGAAGCTCCTCTACAGGGGCCTCAGCTATAGGAAGGATAACGTTAGCATCAATCGGGGCCTCTCCCTCATAGTCGTCCTTAGGCGGACCCTCCTCGAACAGATCAATGTCGTTATCAGATACGACATCGAGTGGCACATCCACCACGGGGAAAGCAGCAAGCGAAATGGGAGCAGGGATCACCGCAAGAGGTAAATCCCCAGCAGGAATGCCATCAGCAGGCTCAACTCCAATGTCTGGCAGCGCGAAGGGCTGAAAATCGTCGTCATCTGTACTCGTGGTGTCTGAGGTGTATACGTCTCCCTCTGATGGTATCTCGTCATTTGACACAACCGCCATGGGGTCTACTGTGTCTGATACTCCTGTGTCTGAAGAAGAAACCATGGTGTCTGTAACACAATCACATATATCAACATGATATCAAATAAACATGTAAGTCACAATAAAGCAAACAAGTAATTCTCCTAGTCTCCTAGACTACCCTCCCAGCCTCTCAGACTGAACTTCCTAGCCTTTCAGACTAACTCCCTGGTCTCTAAGACCAACCTCCCAGTCTCTAAGACTAAACCTCCCCAATCTCTAAGATTGAACCCTTCAGTCTCTAAGACTGAACCTCCCTCAGCCTTTAAGACTGAACTCCCTCAGTCTCTAAGACTGAACCTGCCCAGCCTCTAAGAGTGAAATATAATTTTGAAAAAGTGTATTTATGCTTTTTATTTGTAAAAATGTTATGTATCCTGAATCTGGACGTTTTACTGTATGCAATGTAAAAATTTTTTCGTGAGAGCCCTAATGATCATAGTCTAGACTTGAGAAAGAATCCTAGTTCGCTATGATCGATGCTCTGATACCAAACTGTCACACCCTGGCTTTTGCGAAAGCATGGATTTATTTGGTGTGACTTCTTAATACCATAGCAATTATCATAACAATGCTATATGATAGTAAAACCATGATAGTCATCCATTCATCAAGTTTTAAAAGTTACTACAACATCATTGTCTTAAAAAGTTGACACATGAACAAAATACAATCATGACATAATTAAAAACATGTTCATACGACAAACAAAAGACTTGAATAAAAACACGGTTTAAGACTTGTAACCCGTCCAGGCAAAGGTCACACTTCCTAAACCCGGATGACATCATTATTCCTACGCAGCTTGCCACTATCGCACACATCGCCAGATCCATTAATTTCCTGAAATACATGTAGTTTGAAAAATCAACAAAAAGTTGAGCGAGTTCATGTAAAAGTGAGTATGAATAACCTTTAATGTATGAATAAAAGTCCCTGGTATGTAGCAATAAGGAAAAAGAGATCACCAATGGGTTGCAAAGCCACTGGTATGTGTGAGAAAGTGCAGGGAAACTCAAACCTAGCAAATTTGTTACCGGGCTTTGGCTGGAAGACACAGTCACCTCAATGGGCCGCCCCGGCCTCACGGGTGTGGGCTCGCTACACCCAAATAGATCTATCACTCTTGTGTCCCTCGGTCCTAACAACGAGGATTAATGGCTTCAAGTGTTGTACCCACCCCTCACATGATCTAGTAGTATAAACCCTCCCTACGCTAACCATACCATGTAATAAATGTTTGTAATAATTGTCGCATGTATTTCACCCCCGAAGTATAAAACTGAAAGCAGTAAAGAGAAAAGGGGGACATGAACTCACAGAAGCGCGTCTTCTGAAATAGTCGTCAATCTCAACTCGGTCTGCTACGCGACGACCTACACGTACTAATGCCTATTAGACGGATGGGTCGTGCCTTGGCTTAGGGTTTAACGTTTTTGGAAAAATAGTTCGGCAACTATTTCGTATTCACACTTCTTAATTATTTTATAAGTGTATTTCCTTCCCAAGGATGGGGGTATTTATACATGTACACTTTATAATTCCGGAAAATATATTTTAAGTCTCACTTACAAAATATATTTTAATCACTTGTCTAAAACATTTTAATTCCAAATATATATATATATATATATATATATATATATATTTCCCAAAAATATTATTTTACCTCATACATTTTCCAAAATAATACTTTATCAAAATATACGTGTTTTGGTCAAAAATTACCGAAGTAATTAAGTGATCAAATTAGTTAAGTGAGGTAGTGTGCTATAAAGTGTGTTGTAAATATGTTGGTTAACTTGTTTAGGAAAAACAGTTTCAGGATACGGCTCAGGATATTGAGCTGTATCTACGATCAAACTATGAGCAAAAAGAAAAGGAAATGACACGAGATGTACGAGGAAAGCCCTTGATCAATCTAGATCGCCGGCATAAAACCTCGGGAGCTGACAATCGCAGCTGCCTAGTTCTTCTTATTGCTTTCAACTTCAGGATACAGTGCATACATTTTCCAAAATAATACTTTATCAAAATATACGTGTTTTGGTCAAAAATTACCGAAGTAATTAAGTGATCAAATTAGTTAAGTGAGGTAGTGTGCTATAAAGTGTGTTGTAAATATGTTGGTTAACTTGTTTAGGAAAAACAGTTTCAGGATACGGCTCAGGATATTGAGCTGTATCTACGATCAAACTATGAGCAAAAAGAAAAGGAAATGACACGAGATGTACGAGGAAAGCCCTTGATCAATCTAGATCGCCGGCATAAAACCTCGGGAGCTGACAATCGCAGCTGCCTAGTTCTTCTTATTGCTTTCAACTTCAGGATACAGTGCAGGATATGATACAGATCAACTAAGTGTTACAATGAGATTTGAGTACAAGTGTTTGTGTGTAATGGTTGCTAGTAACTAGAGAGCAAAGTGTGCGAAAGAGTGTCTGTGACTTAATCTGATCCGATCAATCTATTTATAGTAAACAACCAACTATCCTGTTATTCCGGGATCCGGCGAATATTCCACATATGAACGTTGCAGTCCACATCTTCCGGCTTCAACGTCTTTTATCTAACTGATTTGCCCGAGTCTCGAGGGGAAGAAGTCCACTTGAACGTTGGAGACTTATACCCTTTAATCTGCACGTGGTTAAATCAGTTACTACCAGGATATCGTATCAGGATACTACCAATATCCTGATCCGGTATCCTGATCTCTAATAAACAATCAAAACTAGAATATTAATCAGGATATATGTTCAAAAAACGGCCCATAACAATTATCCCCAAAATATATTTGTTGGTATACCAATCCAACGGATATATTTTAAAGCTTATCTCATGAATCGAGGCAATTAATATGATTGGACTCTTGAAGTGACAGTGTGCAACTTCCCATGCATTTTTTACTCGATGGCTATCCATTTAGCCCCTAAATCTTCTCTCTTCTTGTTTGATAAACCACCATCTTCACCGGAATCTTCAGGTAAATTCCCTTTCTTTCTTTTTTCCTCTGTTTCTTCTCCACTGAAATCCTCCATGGCTAGTAGAACTAGATCCCACACGGACGATTCAATCCCGACTTTCGAAGCCCAAAACCTTCTTAAAGAGCCCGAGAAAGAGATCTGTTCATTCGACAATGCTGACATTGCTGCCCTGCAATCTTCCGGCGCTTTCCCTGTCGGTACAATCATCCGCCCTTTCGATAGAGAAGTCCGATCGGACTTTTCTTCCAACGAATGGGAGTGCTTCTTGGCCTACCCTTTCTCTATCGGACTCCGATACCCTTTTCCGGCTTTTATATCCCGCTTCTTCGAACTCACCGGTCTTAGTTATGCCCAAACCATGCCCATGGTTTGGCGCGTGCTAGTGACCTTGGATCAAATCAGATCTCGTTTTATCCCCAACCTTTGCATTGAAGATCTCCCGATAGCCTACCGCCTTCGTTCCCATGGCAATAGTCGTTTTCTTGTTTTCTCAACCTCTAAAAACCCTCTCGTTCTTAAAGCCACAAAGAACGAGGAAAAATGGCAACGGAAGTTCTTTTTTGTAAAAAGGGATTCTATCACTGGAGGTTTTGATCTTCCAGTGAAGTGGTTAACTTCTGGTAGGATTTAGGGTTTCAGGAATATCCCCAACCGTATCCCGAAGTTATATCCTGAACTGACATCTTTATTTTTTGTGCAGCAAATTTCAAAGATCTAGCCCCCCCAAGCACTGAATCAGATCCGAGAATCAAAAGCATTTACCAACTCCCAGAAAGTGAGAGAACTTTTTCTCTGTCATTTACAAGTTCAAGCCAAAGATCCAGCTCCGATATGTCTGGTAAGTACATTAATATACATGAAACAAATATAATAACTTATAAATACTCAAGGGTTAGATGTTTTTTCCTTTTATGCAGCACCAGTCAAAGCTCCAGAGGTCTTCGATCTCGATGAATTGGATAGCTACTCTGCTCCCATCTCGGTGAAGAAGGAACCAAGCCCTAAAGCTCCCACGTCTTCCAGGCCCAGCAGCTCGAAAGCCGTTACCACTCCCAAGCCTCCACCAGCCACCAGGACTCGTGCTCTCAGCGCCCGGAAGAGGAAGGAAATAGATTCTCCGGCTACCTCCGAGACTTTCCCATACGAGAACTATGGATTCAATGAAGCCAGTGGGTTTATGACTTCATTTCTTAATCAGGTAAAAATCCTCATCTGATATCTTGCACATGTATGTTAACCATTATCCTGGACATTTTATACATATGTTGATACCTGTGCTTTTGGTTGTAGGGCTTGGAACGTCTCATGTTCCTTTATGAGGAGGCGTGTGGGCTTAACAAGATGCTGGAGGCCAAGCTCAAGAAAGCTGAAGTCACCATTGCTGACCAAGGGATGATCGCCGCCGCAATGTCTCAGCATTATGAAGATAAATTCAAGGCAATGACCCAGGAGCACCAAGCCGCTATTCACAAGGCCAATGAGGACGCCCAAGCCAAGCTGGATGCTACCCATCTCCAATACCAGCAGGATATGAGTTCCTACAGGGATGGCCTTAAAGGATCCGTTGTTGTTTCCCTACTTCAAGCCAGGCTAAGGATGGCCTATGAAGCCAAGGCCTTGGGCTTTGAATGCCCTTCCTGGAACGTCAAGGCCTGGGAAGCGAAACTAACGGATCTCAAAGGCACTCCTGTGGAACATCCAGCGAAGAATGCTGGTGAGGATCCTCCCAAGACTATAGGGGCGGCGGCCGATGCTGGTGGCGATGCTGAGAAGAATCCTGAAGATGATGCTGGTGCAGGTGCCGATGAAGCGATGGTTGAAGAGGGTGCTGCCCCTTAAAAGCAGCGAAGTGGGCAATGATGGATGTATGTGCCAAGACCGGAGCCCACTTTTTTAAGCTTGATGGTTGTGACCTGTCGAACAATTTATTTTCCATGATTTTTGAACAATTTACCTTTCCTGCATTAGAACAATTTGATAACCAAAGGTGGATGGTTCCTGGGTTTCAGGATGAAGCCCTTGGTTATCAATTAGTATATTTTGTTTTGGACAATACAACGGTTGGAGGTGGATGGGTTTCAATTTGAAACGAAACCTTCAATCGTTGTGTAAATATGGTTATGAATCCATTGTGCTTTTGGTGGATGGGCCTTGGTTTAAGGTGAAACCAAAAGCACAACTTTTGAAATGCTAATAATATAACCCTCTTTTGACTCATCTGTTGTAGCCTTTTAAATTTTTGCCATGCATTACTTAGTTTAGATTTTGGCTTTGTGAAATTAGTGCTATCATTTCTGTGAAGGTATCCTGATCAATATACTTAGTGATATCCTATGCAGACTTTCGTAAAATAGGACTTCTTAATATCCAAACAATTTGGACAAAGTTTCTCAAAATAGTTTATTTTTTTTTAAATCTCAACTAATTCGAATAAAGTTTTCAAAGGAAAAGGATAGTTTTCTCAGAATTTATAAACAAATCCAACTCTGATTTTTAAAGCCAAGTATTGCATCCCAAAGGTTCCAACCAAATATCCTGAATCATATCCCGAGAATATATCTCTAGAATATATCCTAGAGATAAATCCTGATCAGGATACTTAAACTTTAAACACGATTTCAAAAGTTCAATCAAGTTGTGTAAGATTCACAAAGGAAAGATCATACCAGGAATAGAGTGTAACCCTAGTTTCAAACTTCAATCCTTTTTGCAATTCCTTGTACCAAGATGTCCCCAGTCTTTGTACACTTGGTTCAACCCTGACTCTTTGTGCCTTACATAATCACCTTAGGAGAAATGTCCCCTGTGCACGAAATCTTCCAACACTTAGAAAAAATTGCTTAGATTTATGTTCAACTGCATAGACAGTTCTTGTGTTACTGGGGTAAAACCCGAAAACATCCTGGAGATAAATCCTTAGTATCCTGGGAATAATCCCAAATTTTCATGCGCTACAGGCGGGAGTGTATAAACTCCGAGACTTAGAAAGGTGAAAACCTTTAAACCTTAGAAAGTATGAAAATACCCTTTCCCGAGAGAGGGTGATCAATCCTCATATACCTTAAGGATCCAGGGTATAGCCAACAGTAACGGAATTGTCAGCCACTTTTACATGAACTGGTCCCGCCACCTTGAACTATCCCTGGATAACTTGCGCTCCAGGCGGGGTGTTTAAACCCAATTCGTGAGAAAGGTGAATACCTTTAAACATGTGAAAAGGATCAGGATCCCTTAATCGTGAGAGAGGGGGCCAATCCTCTAATCTTTTGAAGTATCCTGAGTGTGTATCCTGGATCTATATCCCGAATCATATTCTGCAAAACAACCTTAAACTAAGGTGGGTGTTAGCTTGGCTAACACCCCTCCGATGCTTAAGTTAGTATTGGGTTCAAATAAAATAAATTATATTTAAAAGAGACAGAATTCATACCATCTTGAGTTAGAAATTAAATTCTAAACTCACTTGAAATAGGCTTTGAGATGTATAGCATTCCAGGATCTTGGTAGCATATCCCCCTCCATATTCTAAAGTCGGTATGCTCCTTTCCCTGATTCTGATTCAATCTCATAGGGTCCTTCCCATTTTGGAGCTAATTTTCCATCGGCGGGACTGGTGGTATTCTGAAAAGCTTTTCTCAACACCCAATCTCCGACTTGAAACCTCCTAGTCCTTATATTCTTGTTGTATGCTCTGGATATCCTCTGTTGATATGCTGCCATCCTTAGCTTTGCTGCATCCCTTGTTTCATCCACAGTGTCTAACTCGTGGCACAGAGCTTCAGGATTCTGCTCAGGATCCTGAAAGTTGGATCTTGCCGTAGGTATCACCATCTCTGTTGGGATCACTGCCTCTATTCCAAATACCAAAGAAAATGGGGTTTGGCCCGTTGCATTTTTCGTCGTTGTTCTATCAACCCACAAAACAAAGGGTAGTTCTTCTGCCCATCTTCCTTTTTTGGCTCCTAATCTCTTCTTCAAGTTGTTGACAATTATCTTATTTGAGGATTCAGCTTGTCCATTTGCTTGAGGATGTACCGGGGTAGATGTCATCATTTTGATTCCCCAACTTTTGCAAAAGTCAGTAGTCCTCTTGCTTATAAACTAGGATCCATTGTCACAAATGATTTCAGCTGGTACTCCAAACCTGGTCAGGATATTTCTCTTTATAAAGGATACTACTTCCTGGTCTTTGACGTGAACAAATGCTTCAGCTTCCACCCACTTAGAGAAATAATCAGTCATTGCCAACATAAAGACTTTTCCTCCTGGAGCTTTTGGTAATTTCCCTACTATGTCCATCCCCCATTTCATGAATGGCCAAGGGGAAACTATAGGATACAATGGTTCAGCTGGTTGGTGCAGAATGTTGTTATGCCTCTGACATGCGTCACATCTTCGAGCATATTCTGCAGCATCTTTCTTCATTGTCGGCCAATAGTATCCTGTCCTCAATACTTTCGAAAATAATGACCTGCCCCCAGTATGGTTACCACAATCCCCTTCATGTATATCCTGGAGTACCTCTTTGGTCTCGGGATCCTCCAGGCACCTCAGATACGGACCTGCAAGAGATTTCTTGTACAAAACGTTATTTATAATAGTAAATCGTGAAACCTTCATCCTAAAGGCCTTAGGATTCTCATCTTTGGGGATATGTCCATCCTTGAGATATCTTGTGATTGGAGTCGTCCAGGACTTAGGATCCTCGTCGGGATACTTATCATCAGGATCCTGAATACTTATTACTTCTTTATCCTGAGGATTCGTCGCAGGATACAGGATATGTAATATTGGTATTCGGGTTCCTTACAGTATCCTGACCGATGATCCCAGATTTGCCAAGGCATCAACTTCAGCATTATCCTCTCTTGGTACCTGTTCAAGTGTAAAAATATCGAAATATCCTGATAATTTTTTGAGAATCTCGAGATACTCGATTAACTTCTCTCCTTTAACTGCGTAGGTTCCATTAAAATGATTAGTGATTAACAAAGAGTCAAAATATACTTGCAAATTCTTAACATTCATATTTTTAGCTAGTTCTAACCCTGCAATTAAAGCCTCGTACTCTGCTTCATTATTAGTAGCAGGGAATTCACACCTAATAGCCTGGGGTATTTTGTCCCCCTGTGGCGATTTCAGTAGTATTCCCAACCCTACTCCTCTAACATTAGAGGCTCCATCAGTGTACAGTGTCTAGGATCCCGGGGATTCTCTTAATTGTTGTACTTCTAGGTCTACCTCATCCTGAATGTCACTACTGAAATCAGCCACAAAATCAGCTAGAGCCTGTGATTTTATGGCATTTCTAGGTTCATACACTAAGTCATAAGGACTCAACTTTACTGACCACTTGGCCATCCTGCCTGACATCTCGGGTTTCCTAAGCACATTTTTGACAGGATAATTGGTTTTAACATGAATTCTATGTGTCTCAAAATAATGCCTAATCTTCGTTGATGCCATAACTAGTGCTAGTATCAACTTTTCTAAATGAGAATATCTAGTTTCAGCATCTAACAAACTTTTACTAACATAATAAACAGGATACTACCGACCTTCATGATCCTTTACAAGGACAGCACTTACTGCATTCCCTGACACTGCAAGATACAGGGATAATGGTTCACCATCCTCAGGCTTCATTAGTAGAGGTGCAGTTGAGAGGTATTGCTTCAAATCCTACAGGGCTGCTTCATACTTCTCCCCCCATTCAAACTTCTTATTTTTCTTCAGGATATCATAAAACTCCTTGCATTTTTCTGAGGATCTTGAGATAAATCTATTTGACGCTGCTACTCGTCCTGTCAGTCTTTGAACATTCTTCATGTTAGAAGGTGATTTGATATCTAGGATGGCTTTGATCTGTTCTGGGCTCGCTTCTATCCCTCTTTTAGTTACCATATATCCTAGAAACTTACCTGCCCTCACTCCAAAATGGCACTTAGCAGGGTTCAGCTTCATGTTGTACTGATCCAGGATATCAAATGCTGCTTCAATATCCTGAAGATGATCCTCAGCCTTCTTAGACTTTACTACCATGTCATCGATGTACACCTCCATAGTGTCCCCCAGTTTGTCTTTGAACATCATGTTTACCAATCTCTGGTATGTTGCACCTGCATTTTTCAAACCGAAAGGCATAGCAGTATAACAATAAATACCTGTTGGTGTCATGAAGGCAGTATCCTCCTGGTCCGAAGGTTCCATCTGGATCTGCTGAAATCCTGAGGATGCATCCATGAAGGTTAACATTTCATGGCCGGCAGTAGCATCTACCATTGAGTCAATATGAGGAAGAGGAAACGGTCCTTTGGACAAGCCTTGTTCAAGTCTGTATAATCCACACAAACTCTCCATTTCCCGTTTTTCTTCTGTACCACTACTACATTTGCTAGCCACCTTGGAAATTTGATCTCTCTGATCATTTTCGACTTCAACAATCTGTCTACTTCTTCTTGAATAATTGCATTTCGTTCTGGAGCAAATTTCCTTCTTTTCTGCTGGACAGGCTTAAATGACCTGTCAATACCAAGCTTGTGTGTTATAACATCCTTGGAAATACCTGTCATATCCTCGTGCTTCCATGCGAATGTTGACATCCTGCATTTCAAAAAGTTAGTCAATTGGTGCTCAATATCCTGAGGGATATTGGTCCCTACGAGCACCGAGATATCCGGATTATCCTGATCCAGGATAACTTTCTTTACATCCTGCTCCGAAGCCTCCGCGATATCCTGGGCCCGTATCTTTAATTGATATGCTGCATTAGGCTTGGTAGAGGATTTCATGGAGGATGAGTAACACTCCTTTGCTTCCTGCTGGTCACTGTCTACTTTGACAACCCCCCAAGGTGTAGGGATTTTGATGCACTAATGATAAGTCGATGGCACAACTTTCATATCATGGATCCATGGCCTGCCCAATATATTATTATAGCAGGATAGGGAGTCCATCACACAAAAGCGTTGTATTGAATTGACCCCTTCGACATATACTTGTAATTTAATCTCTCCCACGGTATTCCTAGCTTCTCCACTGAAGCCAACGCGTACAGTGGATTTTGAAGTGATATCCATTGGGGATACATTCATCCTCTTCAACGTCTCTAGTTGGACTATGTTGACGGAGCTTCCATTATCCACCAATATCCTGCGTACAAAATGGTTAGCCACATATAATGTTATTACCAGAGCATCATGGTGAGGATCCTGGACAGTATCCCTGTCATCGCTATCAAAAGTGATCACTTTATCAGCTGTGAGGGTTGTCATCCTGGTTGGTCTTTCCCCTCTTTCGGGTTTAGCCTCCTTTGCATGCCTCTTGGCCGCTGAATATGAAGTTCCACAAATGTCGGATCCTCCTGAAATAAAGTTGATTATCTTGGCATCCGTAGGAGGTGATGTTGCACGTTCAGGATCCTTCTCAGTATCCTGACCCTTGTTTTTCTTTCTTCCTAGGAGATCCTTCAGATAACCTTTGCTCAGGAGATAGCTTATTTCCTTCCTCAGAGCAATGCAATCCTCTGTAATATATCCAAAATCTTCACGGAAGGCACACCATTTAGACTTATCCTTCCAATCATCCTTTTGCTGATTATTCCGAGGCCACCTGGCTTTCTCTCCTAAACCCTGCATAACATACATTAGTTCAGGTATATTAACAGAAAAACAATATTCAGATAACTCAGGATACTCCTCAGGATCCTCGTCTTCAACAGTATTCACTTTCTTGTTATCATTTCTACCATACGGCTTAGAGCGGTATGGTTTGTACGAGGATTCTGACTTCCTGTTAGTTGATTCATATGTTAAGGATGCATTCATCCTCTCTTGCATTTTCTTATCATCCTCCAGCCTGATATATCTCAATGCCCTGTTACGAGCTTCATCCAGATTCCTGCAGGGATTCATCACAAGATCCTAGTAAAATTGGGAATCTTTCTGCAATCCCATCTTGAAAGCCTGCACAGCTGTTGCGACATCAAGGTGCGGGATATCCAAGGATTCCCGGCTAAACTTATTCACATAGTCCCTCAAGGATTCCTGAGGTCCTTGAATTATCCTGTAAAGATCACTGGTTAATTTCTCAAAACTCCGGCTGCAAGAAAATTGACTATTAAATTAGTTAACCAAATGAGCAAAAGAAGTAATTGAGTGAGGAGGAACGTTTAACAGCCATTTTAAGGCTGGTCCTGTTAAGGTAGAGCCGAAACCCTTGCATAAGCATGCTTCCTTAAGTTCCGGAGGGATAGGATTGATTTCCATCCGTTCCCTATACTGGGCAATTGATGTGCTGAAAATGGGTTAATTAAAAACAACTAAAATTACCCTAATTCTAGACTCTCTAAGCTTTAAATTTATAAAACTAAGACTATCTAAACCCTAAACCACACGACCGGCAAGTGTACCGATCGATGCAGTATAGCCTAAGGAAGTCCGAGTATCGAACCCAAGAGACTCTACTAAATTACGCTAACGACTTTACCTAGACTTAGACTGACACGACTTAACTAATTGTTTATTGATGGGGGGGATTTTCTAAATATCCTAAAATTATAATTAAAAATTAACTAAATTAACTAAACTAACTAGACACGAACTCGCACGAAGGTTGAACTCAAGGATGATGAAGGAACTACCTAGACAGGAATCCTGATTGCTTTTAGTTATGATTATATTTGGAAGTTGTCTGCTATGGAACCGGGATCTTAAAATTCTCACCTCTCGGGAAATCTAAGGACCCCTAACCCTTCTCAAGAGCACGCTAAGTTCCCCTAAAGGTTGTTAAATTACCAGTTATTAGACTCCTTTACAAGACATCTAATGGGTTTATAAAAGTATCCTAAAAGGCTCACTCCCTTACGAGATCTAAACCTAGGATAGGCTTGTTTTCTCAGCTAGACTTGCTAGACAGCAGCCAAAAGGTTAACTTCCTAAGAAGGACCCACCTTACGGTTTAATCACTTAGACCTAGCAATAATCTCGCACCTTACAGCTATTGATGATTAGTAGAGCACTTGATTTTATAAAAATACCAATTATTACTTCTAAGGTTAGTTACGTAATTTCACCTTAAAGAGTTAAAGATTTATTATGTGATATAGACACTCACCAAAACCTAAAACCCTAGCATGACTCTATTATGTGATAAAGACCGTCACCAAGATTCATGCGAAGCAGTAATCAATATTTAAATAACATCAAGCACGCAAACACACCTAACCGATAGAACAAGCCGTTTACAATTTATAAACAATCCATAGCATTCAAAAATCTAATATATAATCAAAACATCTAGCAATCATTCAACCATATCTAGGTAGTTAAAGAAAATTAGCCAAAAACCATAGTCACTAAAAAGAAATAAGTCTCAAATAAATAACAAATCATAGTATCAAGTTAAAAAGAACACAAAGTCTTTAAAATCGAATACTACTAAATTGCAAACCCGGACTTAAATCTTGATTACGGCTTTGAATCTTGATCCCTTCTTCTTTTTCCTCTTGATCGAACCCCTGTGCGTCTGATTTTCTTTTTCTCCTTCCTGTCGTATATGTCCCAATGTTGTTGTCCTTTTTCGGTATGATGTGTTTTTTTATTAAATTATGCCGTCCAAAAACCCCTCTTCTTAGCCGCTAACCATAAACACACTTCTCTATGCCTTCTGTTCGATGTCTTTTGTATATCATCTAATTTTTCAATTGGCCCAATATAGATAAAGATGCACATGGCCTAACACCACAAAACTTGCACAAATCAGTGGCTTTTAAGCCTTTCACGGCCCACCTCTAATTCCTCCATAATGTACGAATACTATTGGCCTTTTAACTAGTTGGACATTAATGCTCTTTATGCAGCCCCATTTAAAAAAAAACAGATATAGTGGTCTCGGCCCACTCACAGAAAATAGCGCCAATTTTACTTCGATCTCTGGCATCCTACTCTGCCCAACTGGCTGGTCATTTCCATATTACTCGTTTTTCCTTCATTTGCACCAGGACCTGCCAAAACACAAAATAATATAATAAAATACTAAAAACTAAAAAGAATAAATAAAAACTAAACTAAAACTATATAATTTACACAGAACAAATATGTATATTTTACCACTTATCAGCAATATGCTCCTCAGGATCCGTGGTTCCATCATAAAGCTTCACGTTGGGAGTTTGGAATCTTTTTGGGATTTCAGCATCACAAATTGGATGCACAAACCGAGATATCATGTGGCTATCCTGGGATACTTCAGGAATTGGCTGAACCACCCCAGGTACACTGGATATCATATCCTTTAGCTTCTGAAGCTCCCTAGATAATGGTGATGTCACACCTGTATCCTGCAAAGATCCAACACTGTTAGTGGCAAGAGTATTATTATTATTATTATTAGTCACATTACCAATCTGAGGATTTTGGCCATATCCTGAAGCATATCCTGAGCTCCTCACAGTTGACACTTTAACCGAAGAGGGCATCTCAGGGGTAGGATTTTGGGGATGGCTAGGCACAATATTTCCTCTATTATCCTCAGTATACACAGCCGAACTGAAGTTCAAAGTTCTGGGTTGTAGAGGAGTGACGATATCTTCAGTGGATCTGCTCGAACCAGATTTTAAGAGTTGTATTTCCCTTAACAGCATTTGGTTTGTTTCCTGTTGCTGCCTCATTTGTTCCTGCACACTTCCAAATAAGGTTAGAATTTCATCATTAGAAGCTAAAACGGGAGCAGATCCCTGAATACTCCGAGTAGGGATAATATCCTGAGGTTGTGAAGGAGCGGGCATCCTTGGAGGAGGTAGTGGAAGCACCGAACCAGTAGTAGCAGAAGCTGTAGCAGACACAGTGGAGGAGCTCATGCTTGATCTTGTGGCCATTGCAAATAATGTGGCAAAAAGTTTTGAAAACAGAAAACCGATTAATGATTTCACAAAGATTTTTAGTAAAGATAGCATCACTTGCCCCACGGTGGGCACCAAATTGTTTTGGTCAAAAATTACCAAAGTAATTAAGTGATTAAATTAGTTAAGTGAGGTAGTGTGCTAAAAAGTGTGTTGTAAATATGCTGGTTAACTTGTTTAGGAAAAACAGTTTCAGGATACGGCTCAGGATATTGAGCTGTATCAACGATCAAACTATGAGCAAAAAGTAAAGGAAATGACACGAGATGTACGAGGAAAGCCCTTGATCAATCTAGATCGCCGGCATAAAACCTCGGGAGCTGACATTCGCAGCTACCTAGTTCTTCTTATTGCTTTCAACTTCAGGATACAGTGTAGGATATGATACGGATCAACTAAGTGTTACAATGAGATTTGAGTACAAGTGTTTGTGTGTAATGGTTGTTAGTAACTAGAGAGCAAAGTGTGCGAAAGAGTGTCTGTGACTTAATCTGATCCGATCAATCTATTTATAGTAAAAAGAAAGCAACCAACTATCCTATTATTCCGGGATCCGGCGAATATTCCACATATGAACGTTGCAGTCCACATCTTCCGACTTCAACGTCTTTTATCTAACTGATTTGCCCGAGTCTCGAGGGGAAGAAGTCCACTTGAACGTTGGAGACTTATACCCTTTAATCTGCACGTGGTTAAATCAGTTACTACCAGGATATCGTATCAGGATACTACCAATATCCTGATCCGGTATCCTGATCTCAAATAAATAATCAAAACCAGAATATTAATCAGGATATATGTTCAGAAAACGGCCCACAACAATACGTATGAGAGTATTTTCCGAAATATACATAAGTTACGTTTTAGCGTGTCGTAAAGCAACAATACTTGTGTAACTTAAATATTTATTTTGTGAGAGCGTTGGTATTATTTTGGAGTCGTAATTTCATGGTATTTTCAAGTTTATTATTTTTACCCTAAAAATAATATATCTAGTGCACAGAATAACAAACAATCACACAAGCGTTTTAGTATAAAATATATATTCTAAATATATATTTATCAAATCTTATTTACGAAAATCCACCTCCGATACTTGGTAATTTTGAAATGAAAATGATGGCGAAGTTTATTTAGAAAAATAAAGTTAAAAATATATTCGTAAACACTTACTAGAAAAATTATTTTCTAAGTATTGAAATTTTAGAAAAATTTCGCCAGAGTTTCCTTTGTAAATGGAGGAGTCCATGCTTACTAGCATATCATTTTCTTTTGTAAAATCATTCAAACAATTAACAACCAACAATATATAATCTCTAATCACCAATCTTGACAAAAATAAGCATAAACTATAAGCTTATGAACTTGAAAGATTTATAAAAGCAAGTAGTAACTTACTAGCATAATTAGTAAGTCTTGTTACCTTTAAAAATGTGATTAGTTTCTTAAAAACTTTATTTTTAAAGGATTTGAACATTTACAGCTTCTAGTCATGATTTCTAAAAATATTTCTTTGTGAAATTTCTTTTTACACAAGTGTTTCCACACTTGTTTACCCACTAAAAATATGATTAGTTTATGTAAGATCCATTTCTTAACAAAACTCATATCTTTCATTTGGTTCCTTCGAAAAACCACTCATAGATCTTTAGATCTGCAAGTTTACATCCCATTTTGATCTTTATTTTTCAAGAAACATGTATGTAATCAAGTTCATAGCTTATGTGTGGATGATTTTATCATCCACAACATTTTTAACCTTCACATCTTGCTAGTTCATGTCTTTAAACATGATCTACCAAGCCTATGTGATGAACCATATCATTCTATCTAACAAACAACATTCAACAAGCATAACAACATAAGAACAACATGATTTTATCTTCATTTTATCACTACTTCATCACTAGTTAGTTTATACTTCAAGACTTTGATTATGTTCTTAGAGTTTCTTAATTTTTCACCATCCTTTTCACTATTAACCAACAAAAATATGAACAAGATGAAGATCTAAGGCACTTACTACTAGCACAAGGCTAGGGGAGTTCAAAGGCGTAAAAGTGATGGATAAAAGAAAACGAGAGAGGTCCTTGAGCTTCCGATCACAACAAGCTTACTTGTAGGGTCTCTTGCACCTTTGGGTATGTATGGAATGCTTGAAGGAAGCTTGAAGGTGGTGGTGTGGTTGTGACACCTGTGTCACCGCGACCATCAAACAAATACCAAGCCGATGAAATATCGTATTTCATACTTGGGATCTTGTGTAAATATGTGTATCTTTTGCACATATCAGTTCTTGTTCAATTTCAAACTTCACATCGCTTTCTGGAGAATTATACGCAACCTGGTGCGAAAACGTACTCAGTTTAATGCGACAAATACTCCGAGACATCAACATATACTTAACATACCTTAAATAACCTTTACATAACTTAGAAATAAGTTTTGAAGGCTTTGGTATGGCAAAAACAAGTTAATTCGCTTACAGGGACTAAACTTGACAAACTGCGAAAGTATGCCAATTTGAACTGTAATGAACATTCCGGAACATGTCCATAAGTTAAACATACCATAAATATCCTTTACATAGCTTAGAAATAGGCTTTGAGGGGTTTGGTATGCTAAAACAAACTTTTGGGTCATTCAGGGACTAAAAGTGTCAAAAAGTGCACAAGTTTGCACTTTCGCACATAACTTACGTTCTGAATACATCCGGACATCCAAAAATTTATGTAAGCATCCTAATATTATGCCTTAGTGTTTGGCATGAGAAAAATCCATTCGTCACGCATTTTGGATCGTATTTCGCACTTATGCGCATTGCGTCGTAATTAACCGAACATCGCATTCGTACGGCCAAACGAACCGACATCCGGAATATTTTTGAGCATATTTCAAGTCCCCTACACTTTAACTTCATCTTAGAGCCTTGAAATGAGGTTAACAGGGCTTAAACGTGCCAAAAATGGGCCAAATTGCATGGTTCTGAAGTGCAAGGACTAAAACTGAAAATTCTGAACTGTGACCCTCAGGCGGGGCGCGTAAGGATTGCCCAAATCCTTACGCGGGGTGCGTGGGACTATCAGACCAGATTCAATGTTGAATCCACTTGCAGTTGGCCTTTCGTTCGTTCAAGGGGCAATGCCCTTTCACCCAATCAAGAGCCAAGGGCCATTATTCAGTAACCACAACATTTTGACAAGTGGACGCTTAGGATCGTGGCACGATATTCAAGAAACGATCCTAACGGTTCTACTTTTCCTATAAATACCCCCCCCCCTTGTTGCCAAAAACCCACACAATCTGATCAAAATGCTCTAAGTTGATGCCATTGCTTCATACCTGAGCTCTTTGATCTAGATTAGCATTCGGGGACCCTCCGTAAGTATTCTTTCGTTCTTTTATTCGCTTTTCGAGTCCGAAAATCAACGTTTTGTTGACTTTCTGCATTGACCAGCCTATGGTCAACAAGAAGTTCGTGGAACTTCATAACGTGAGCGTGATCACGAGTGACTATACCTACTGATTACCACGTTATCTAGGCTCAGTGACGAGTCGTAGTTTCGGCCAAAATGCGCATTCTTGCGTATTTTGTAACCAAACTACTCGTGAGCATCAAAGCCGTTTGCTTTGATGCCAAACCTGTTTCCGAAACTTAGTTAAGCATGTTCTAACATGTTTAGCTCGTCACTTTTAGTTTAGTGCTTATATAGGGTCGTAAGGTAAGCGATCTAAACCATCGCTTATACTTTCGAACCCGACCCATTTGGTCGATCATTAGGACCCGACCAAACACATTAGGTGACCATAGCTATAACCTTTCGAGATTATACCTTGTGGTCGCGATGTTAGGCGTTCCGAACGCGTTCTACACGAACGACGCGTTAAGGTAGCATAAGCTACCTAAACGGGTCGTAATGGGTCGCAAGCACTTAGGTTAAGTTTCATTTTAGTATGTAGGCTTCGTTAAACCATATTACATGAGTCTCCATACTCGTTTGGTTTACGAACCCGCATACTATCCGATCCTTCCGATTTGGTCCGGTATATTAACATAGCTACCTATTAGGTGTCGTTTGATATCCCGTGATCTTTAGCATTACCTGGTTATTATACAAGGAATTCAAAGCAATCTCAGGTGAGTACATTGAACCCCATCTTTTACATGTTTTCAAGGAGTCAATGTGAGTACATTGAACCCCTCTTTTACTGTTTTCCAAACTGTTTTGGTGTGAAACACATGTGCCTATCTGTTACTTTCATGCTTTCCTGTTTTCACATCATATACTTGCTATGTTCGATAGTACATATATAGTACATGATTTCATTGTGTTTATGCTATGTATGTCCATCGTGTGCATATTTAGCACAACACTTTACATTACATTTCATGCTATGTATGCCCATTGTGTGCGTACTTAGTACATTGCTCTACATTTTATGCTATGTATGCCCATTGTGTGCGTACTTAGTACATCGCTTTACATTTCATGCTATGTATGCCCATTGTGTGCATACTTAGTACATCGTTTTACATTACATGCTATGTATGCCCATTGTGTGCGTACTTAGTACATTGCTTTACATTACATGCTATGTATGCCCATTGTGTGCATACTTAGTACATGGTTTTACATTGCATTTCTGTTGCATATGCTCATCCAGCATATGAACACATTATGCTACATTTTGAACCGTTGTAACCATTTGACTATGTGAACCGTCTTACCCCTTTGATTACATGAACCTTCTGTAACCATTGAACCGTGTGAACTAGTTATATCTGTTGACATGATTTACATTTGACAATAGACATTTGACTATACATGAACATTTCCACAATTGTTAAACATTTCATCTTGATGGTTTGGTTTGAGTAAGTGATTAAGTAACGAGGCGTGTGTAATATGATACCAGCATGGTGGATACGCCGTTGGTACTTCCTATATATAAGTGTTTGTATGGTATTACATATCGTAGCGTTATTTGAATCATTTCAATTTGAGACATATGACATTTTATACAAATAACACACTTTTCACGAGACATTGTTTTACAAACTGGAAGAGTGAATGCCTGTACCCTGGGTTTTCTGTCTAAGGTTAGAGTGTTCGTACAAATCCACATAATCGGACCAGTCACTCTTACCTGGGAACTCTTGGGGTGAGTGTCCACTTATAGGCGAGCATGTCTTCGCGATACACTATGAGGATCTATTTACTTTGATTCAGCCTTGGTGTTGTTTGTTTGCTTCGTGGTTCAAACAAGTGACCATCAACCATGATTATGGCCGGTAATTGTAACATCCTATTCTTACCCAATGCCATTTCATTTGTTTTCTTTCTTGTCTCTCATTTAGAATGCCTCCTTGACGCGAAAACCAGATAGCGACTGCAGAACTGGCAGAGATCATTGCGCAGCAAATGGCTGCTCAATTCCCAAACCTCTTTGCTCAATGGAACCAAGCCAACAACAACAATCATGCCCCCTGCAACTTCAAGACGTTCAACTCGGCTAAGCCATCAAAGTTTTCAGGATCTCAAGGAGCGACTGCACTTCTGCAATGGTTCGATAGTTTAGAGAACACCTTCAGACATGTTCAATGTACAAACGAGCGAAAGGTAGAATTCGCATCTAGCGTCTTTGAGAAACGAGCTTTGACATGGTGGAATGGTGTGATGAGAGATAGGGGTGCCGATGTGGCACTGGCTCAAACATGGCAAGAGCTTCGAGCTTTGATGATGAAGGAATTCTGTCCTCGTCACCAGATCAGGGCCTTGGAAACGGAGTTCGACGATCTTAAGCAAGTTAGCGGTGAGCATCGAGCCTACACGGACCGTTATGAGGAGTTAAGTTTGTTATGCCCGGATATGGTTACACCTTTGGATAAGGCAATCGAAAAGTACATTGATGGCCTCCCTGACTCAATACAAGACATTGTGACTGGTAGCAACCCTACTACAGTTAGACAGGCCATTGAGCTATCTGCAACCTTGACTGAATCAAAGATCAGGAAGGGTAAACTTTTCCGAAAAGGTGACAAGAAACCGATCGGGGAATCAAACCCAATCGAGGAATCAAAGACCATGGATGAACAGACTGAATCCCCTAAGAAGTCAAAGAGGCGGAAGGCTTCTCAGAACTTCGCCGTGGTCGCTCACAATGGTCAAGCCGTCCCCAACCAACCATCTCAACCCCCTGCTAGAAAACCATACAATGGAACAGCACCCTTGTGCAACCAATGTAGCCTCC
This sequence comes from Helianthus annuus, assembly GCF_002127325.2. Lineage (NCBI taxonomy): Eukaryota > Viridiplantae > Streptophyta > Magnoliopsida > Asterales > Asteraceae > Helianthus > Helianthus annuus. The sequence continues at coordinate 129,414,723 of NC_035449.2, read as the reverse complement.
ATCATCACGCCAACGTACAGTGCCGCAAATGCCAAGCTTGTGGGCTTATAGGCCACACAGCAAGAGTCTGCCCAGCTGCAGCTACGCCAAACCAAGCTGGCAACAATCCTGCTCAAGGTCGTTTTCTACCAGGCTCTTGTTTCAACTGTGGTGAGATGGGTCATTTCCGAAGAAATTGCCCAAAGCTTGCTAATGCAAATCCAGCACAGGGATGAGCATCTGACTGACTAGAAGACAACATTGTTTAGAAATAATCACGTCTTATGTATTATTTTCTTTTGTTGTCTAGGTCCAAGAAACCGTTGTTATCGTTGTTTATAAATAAATTTTTATTTACATTGCAATGTATTTCTGTGGCTGCATTTATAAACGACATATCCCTTACAATACCGACAATCAAGAAACCGTATTCCTTGAAGAACAAACTACCCCCAAAATTCTCCCATTCTATGATCTCTTGCGTCTTCCACGTAATTTCTAAGTACCCGTTTCTTCTAAGAAAAACGAAGTACAAGGCGCAAGTTACAACACATGACGAATATCCAAAGTACCACTATAAATCCTTAATAGCGTACCTAAGGATTTCCCGTAAATCCTTAATTGTTGTATACCTTAATTCGAATATGATAATTCCTGGTAAAAAAAATCGAATTTTGGGAGATCTTTCTATCTTCTCAGATAGATTCCAGTGAACATTGAGACCCGTCGATTGGTTTCCATATCCGTATTCAATCAATAACAAGTTAATAACAAATTATAATCAAGTTGAACAATTATGTGACCTTGTGCTTATGTGTTCCCTTATGTGTTGTTGTGTGATCCAAATTATGTTATCCAAATCTTCGTAGAATCTTACATATCCTTGTACAAGAGATTCATAGTAGGATACCCAAAGGTATTACTTAAAATCCTCAATGGACTTCTATGTTATAGTTAAGTCTCTTGGATTATAAAGTACTACTTCAAAATTTGACCCCTTGAGTGGTCTAGTTAAACAGATTGATTCAAAAATCTGGTTAGGGATATCATGTGATGATATAACTGAAAGGACTCCTTGGTGGCCTAACTAAGAAGATCCCCTGTCGATCTAATAAAAAGGACCCGATGGAAGTCTAGTCACCCTCATCACAAGTTTGATATCCTTCCCCAAAACATTACAAAACAAACTGTGCGGACTGTGCAAGGGATTACGTAGTTATGGATGCATACATAATTATGGAATTTAGTGCACAGAAATCACAGCAAGTTCTATCATGTGTCTAGAGTTAACCCTATTCATTTCTAACTCTGATGAAGCAACCGTTGAAAATGACTCCATTAGTTCATTTTCATTTCTGACGATTTATCCGTTGGGGAAATGAATATCCGTTGCGTAATCCTTCATTTCCAACTCTGATGAAGCATGTGACAACTCGAATTTCCAAGATTCCTACTTCGCATTTATTGCACGTTCATTGCTTGTTTAGTTATTTATTTGCACAATTAGTTTGATGTGAAACTGTAACGTTTTAATACATGAAGTGTATTGTGTGATTGTGCATGGTTACGTGTTAATTATGAAAGACTTGTCAAATGCATAAACTTGGTGGTGAAACTGTGAAATTGTTTGAGATGGTGTGCTTGTGTAAAATATGATACTTAGGGAGGAAAAGAGTAATTAGTGAAATCCTAGAGATTCATAACCCTAATCCCTTTTCACTAATCATTACACTAAAACCAAAGCACGTACTTTCATTCTCTGATTCCCTGGAAATCATCATCACCATCACAAGCACAAAGCTCCTGCATCAATCTTAATCTTGCAATCTAGTTAGAATCAATCCAAGGTAAATGATTATTAATTGTTTGATTGTTTTCAATTCTTGAATATGTGATTCATGGAAACCCTAATGCTATATGTGATAGTTCTGCGTTTGATTGAGTTTGATTGTGTAAATGGTTTATAATCGATTGTGGAACCCGTTGTGCAATTACCTGCTGTATGTTAAGTTGTCTGTGATGAAAGAATAGTTGATTATTGATTTGATTCTGCAATGCAATGAAATTAGGGTTCTGGATCGTGTGGAAACGTAACTGTTCCAATGATTCGCATGAGTAACTGTTGGTGGATTTTTGATTGCTTGGTTGTCCGAATTTTAGAAAGGAAATAAACAGGTCCGACCTTTACTTGTTATTATGTGGTCAGACTTTTAAATAGATCTCATCCGAGTTTTGTATCAAAGAGATCGTGTCCGACTTTTTGAGACACATCACATATGTCCGAGTTTTAAGAAGTGTAACTAGTCCGAATTTCATGATGTGTTGAGTGTGTCCGAGTTTTAAATCAAAGTGAAGGGGTCCGAGTTTCGTGAGCCTCCCCTTTGGTCCGAGCTTTGAACCCCCACCCCTCATATCCGAGTTTTAACCCCTTGCCCCATATGTCCGACTTTTAACACCATACCCCCTTTGATTCTGTCAGAGTTTCATGCTTGGGGACTCTTGTCCGACTTTTATGTTATCAGGAGCTAGTCCGTCCTTTCGTTAAACTGTTAAATGGGAGATGTGAGTAACTGCATGATGATTAGATAAATTGTTTAGTGGCCGCCAACATGGATGTTAATGATACGTATGTGTTTCTTTAAGTAGGCCACTGTTTCATGCTCATGATCGTGTAATGATTCGTGCTACATAAATTACATATAATGTGTATGGAATTATTGAGGGGTTGTGTGAGTAATAGTTGACATGATATCCTAATATGTAGATTATTAAGTGGTGATTACCTTGAACATGTGCTTTGTGATTATCAACTGTCACTGTAAACTCGTAAGGTGGTTGTGCCAAATTTAAGGTTCGTATATATATATCTACCGCGTGCTAAATAGTGGTGATTGAGAACATGTCTAATGAAGGACAATCGATGAAACAAGCTTGTTGTTTTGTATATTGAGTATGGTCCGATTAGCTCTATGATTGCATATTAGTTATTGTTGAGGATTGGGCTCATACAAACTGATTACATGCTAAAAGACTACTCGATGATGTAGGGCTCGTATGTTAATTGCTATGTTTTGAACTATATGGGTGTTACTTACATATTAGAATGGTGTGTAGCATGTGACTGGGTAATATGAGAATTAATCGTACGCGTGTTACGTAGGAAGTATGCACATGAAACTGATTGTTATCTGTACCCATGTTAGGGCGCGCTTAATCACTGTTAAATCAAGTAGCTAGTCTTACCGAGCAAACCAAGGTGAGTTCACACAGCCAAGGCATGGGGTTCCCAAGGTGGGAATGGGATTGAATTATTTATTCGTACTTCTCTAGATAATGGAACGTAGTGATATGATCCTCGGGTGAGGAAGGTGATTGGTTAAGATACTGCTAGACTAGTGATGCTTATAGAACTGATCTTCGCACACACGCCAGGGTTGGCTGCGATAATATGACTGATCTTCGCACACATGCCAGGGTTGGCTGCGATAATATGACTAATCTTCGCACACATGCCTAGGAAGGCTGCGAACTATACACTAAAACTTCGCACAGGTGCCGGGTAGCCGCGATACGAACATACCTAGTCTAGAATATTTGAGAACTTTCCCTAATCTTCGCATACATGCCTAGGTGGGCTGCGATACGAACTATTACGATACATGACTTAATGAACGAATACAAGGCTTATTACACTATTACAATTACTGAACTATAAACTGTGAACTCGCTCAACTAGTTGTTGATCCTCTGTTACATGCCTTGCAAGTCGTTAAATACATGGAGCTTGCACAGGGAGGAGCAGGTCGTTGTGGAGCTTGGATCGTGGATGTTATGTTACACTTATATCACATGAACTATTTACATACATTGGATTCTCATTATTACGCTTCCGCTACTTAAACTATGTTTGGTTTGAACATCAATTGTATTGAATTAGGTTTTACAAACTACTTTGATTATTATATACTATGTTCAATATGATTGGTGGCTTGATCCTGGTCAGTCACGCTCCCAAGCGGTGATACTCCGCAGGTGGATTTTGGGGGTGTGACAGATTGGTATCAGAGCCATTGGTTATAGAGAACTTGGTTTTAATATGGGGGAAACGTTTTTATTAAAACCAGACTATAACCAGAACAGTGCTCTCAACGATCCACAACGACGCTTCGCTCCACGTGCAAGACTCAACATCGTAGGTAATAAGGTTTATTTTTATTGCCTACATGCTAGAATTACATAGAACTTTGCTCGTGGTAGGCTTAGATTACATCACTCACTACTTGTTATTGCTTGAGAACACCTACGTGCTTACACTCTTCTGTCATCGCACTACTCGCGAACCATTCTCACTTACGCTACCTTTACTAAGAAGATCATGTCTAGACGTGTTAACATGACTCAAGCCCAGTTGACGGCTCTCATTAACGAACAAGTTGCTGCGGCGCTTGTAGCCGCACAAGCAGGAGGTATAACCTGCTATTTCAAACCTATCCTAGGATGTTAGATCCTACTCTCGTGACCCAACTCTCGCGCTTAACCTTGACCTATCTTTCTCGCGCAACGGGTCAGAACGTACAGCAGCCTGTCTGCACATTCAAGAACTTCATGGACTGTCGTCCAAGCACATTCAGTGGCACAGAAGGAGCAGTGGGACTACTCCATTGGTTTGGGAAGCTCGAGTCAGTATTCGAGATGGGTGAATGCCCTGAGGCTCGCAGGGTCAAGTACGCCACTGGTACTTTGGAAGAAATCGCGCTAACCTGGTGGAACGCGCAAGTACGGATACTAGGGTTGGCAGCTGCTAACGCCACCCCCTGGAACGAATTCAAAGAATGCATTAAAAGGGAATACTGCACGCGTGATGACATCCACAAGTTGGAAGTGGAGCTTACCATTTGAAAATAACAGGGTCAGAAATTGAAGCTTATACGAAACGGTCGAACGAACTGGCCATCTTGTGTCCAACCATGGTGGACCCTCCAAGCAAGCGTATCGAATTGTACCTCAAGGGTCTAGCCTCAGAGATTCAGAGCCAAGCTACATCGGCTAACCTCGACAATATCCAAGACATTCAGCGTCTTGCTCATCGCCTCACGGATCAGGCAGTGGAACAGAACAGGCTGCCTAGTTGTATCAGCGCTATTACTACCGCTACCACTTCTGTTACTCCCGCTACTCCTAGTGACAACAAGCGGAAATGGGATGGGTATTCCAGCAAGGGTTCTGCTACCGTTCAGTCTCAAGCACAGCAGCAGCGCAAGAATAGAGATCACCAGAGCCCGAGTCAGCCAACTTCTGGTGGTCAGGGGCAGGGTGGATATCGGGGAATTCACCCAATGTGTAACAAATGCAACAGACACCACTGTGGTTAGTGCAACGAGGGACATTGCCAGAGGTGCCTCAAGATGGGCCATGAAGCTAAGGATTCAGGAGCCCACGTCCTGCAAATCAGAATCGCCAGCAGCATCAGCAAGCAGAAATCCTATGCAAAGAAAAGATTGTTCGCATTCCTCGTTCTGGTCAAGAACCTCTCGAAGTTCAAGGCGACAAGAGTGGTGCTGTGGTTGGCATCACCTCCTTCTTGAAGGCTCAGAAATGTTTGCGGAAGGGCCACACCGCAATTTTGGCTCTCGTTACTAACGCATCAAAGAAAGAAAAGAAGTTGGAAGACCATCCAGTTGTACGCGAGTTTCCTCAGGTGTTTCCTGAAGATTTACCTGGTCTACCGCCTCATCGTCAGGTCGAATTTCAAATCGAGCTCGCTCCAGGAGCAGCACCCATAGCTCGAGCACCGTATCGTTTAGCTCCAACCGAACTGGAAGAACTGTCAAAGCAATTACAAGAGCTCTTGGATAAGGGCTTCATACGTCCAAGCTCTTCGCCTTGGGGAGCTCCAGTATTATTCGTGAAAAAGAAGGATGGCACTTTCAGAATGTGCATAGACTATCGCGAACTGAACAAGGTCACAGTGAAGAACCGCTATCCTCTTCCACGTATCGACGATTTATTCGACCAGTTGCAAGGGTCGAGCTACTACTCCAAGATTGATCTAAGGTCTGGTTATCATCAGCTGAGAGTCCGGGATGAGGACGTCTCCAAGACAGCAATCAGAACTCGCTACGGTCACTACGAGTTTCTAGTCATGCCATTTGGGCTTACGAACGCGCCTGCAGTTTTCATGGATCTTATGAACAGGGTGTGCAAACCCTATCTTGACAAGTTCGTCATCGTTTTCATCGACGACATTCTGATCTACTCCAAGAGTCAGGAGGAGCACGAGCAACACTTACGTCTTATCTTGGAACTACTTCAAAAGGAACAACGGTACGCCAAGTTTTCAAAATGCGACTTCTGGCATCGTGAAGTCCACTTCTTAGGCCATGTGGTGAACAGGGATGGGATTCATGTCGATCCATCCAAAGTAGATTCGATCAGGAACTGGCCTGCACCGCGTACACCAACGGAAATACGCCAATTCTTGGGTTTGGCGGGGTACTACAGACGATTCATCAAAGACTTTTTCCAAGATCGCACAGCCGCTTACACTACTGACACAGAAGGGTGTCACCTACCGTTGGGGAGATCCCCAGGAAACCACTTTCCAGTACCTAAAGGATAGGCTATGCAGCGCACCTATTCTCTCATTGCCAGAGGGCACGGATGATTTTGTAGTATATTGTGACGCATCGATACAGGGGCTTGGTTGTGTATTGATGCAGCGGGATAAAGTTATTGCCTACGCTTCTCGTCAACTCAAAATTCATGAACGGAACTACACGACGCACGATTTAGAGCTGGGAGCTGTTGTTTTCGCGCTCAAGATATGGCGACACTACCTGTACGGTACCAAGTGCACTATTTACACCGATCACAGGAGTCTCGAGCATATCTCCAAGCAGAGACTGAAGCTACTACTGCAACCACTACTAAGACTGAAGCTACTACTGCGGAATTTCGGGACGAAATTCCAAATCAACGGGGGGATGATGTGACACCCCAGGAAAACCAGTAAACGATACAACTTACCTAGCTTCCTCAGTAACCGCATGCTAAATTTCGGGACGAAATTTCTTTCAAGTTGGGGATAATGTGACAACTCGAATTTCCAAGATTCCTACTTCGCATTTATTGCACGTTCATTGCTTGTTTAGTTATTTATTTGCACAATTAGTTTGACGTGAAACTGTAACGTTTTAATACATGAAGTGTATTGTGTGATTGTGCATGGTTACGTGTTAATTATGAAAGACTTGTCAAATGCATAAACTTGGTGGTTAAACTGTGAAATTGTTTGAGATGGTGTGCTTGTGTAAAATATGATACTTAGGGAGGAAAAGAGTAATTAGTGAAATCCTAGAGATTCATAACCCTAATCCCTTTTCACTAATCATTACACTAAAACCAAAGCACGTACTTTCATTCTCTGATTCCCTGGAAATCATCATCACCATCACAAGCACAAAGCTCATGCATCAATCTTAATCTTGCAATCTAGTTAGAATCAATCCAAGGTAAATGATTATTAATTGTTTGATTGTTTTCAATTCTTGAATATGTGATTCATGGAAACCCTAATGCTATATGTGATTGTTCTGCGTTTGATTGAGTTTGATTGTGTAAATGGTTTATAATCGATTGTGGAACCCGTTGTGCAATTACCTGTTGTATGTTAAGTTTTCTGTGATGAAAGAATAGTTGATTATTGATTTGATTCTGCAATGCAATGAAATTAGGGTTCTGGATCGTGTGGAAACGTAACTGTTCCAATGATTCGCATGAGTAACTGTTGGTGGATTTTTGATTGCTTGGTTGTCCGAATTTTAGAAAGGAAATAAACAGGTCCGACCTTTACTTGTTATTATGTGGTCAGACTTTTAAATAGATCTCATCCGAGTTTTGTATCAAAGAGATCTTGTCCGACTTTTTGAGACACATCACATATGTCCGAGTTTTAAGAAGTGTAACTAGTCCGAATTTCATGATGTGTTGAGTGTGTCCGAGTTTTAAATCAAAGTGAAGGGGTCCGAGTTTCGTGAGCCTCCCCTTTGGTCCGAGCTTTGAACCCCACCCCTCATATCCGAGTTTTAACCCCTTGCCCCATATGTCCGACTTTTAACACCATACCCCCTTTGATTATGTCCGAGTTTCATGCTTGGGGACTCTTGTCCGACTTTTATGTAATCAGGAGCTAGTCCGTCCTTTCGTTAAACTGTTAAATGGGAGATGTGAGTAACTGCATGATGATTAGATAAATTGTTTAGTGGCCGCCAACATGGATGTTAATGATACGTATGTGTTTCTTTAAGTAGGCCACTGTTTCATGCTCATGATCGTGTAATGATTCGTGCTACATAAATTACATATAATGTGTATGGAATTATTGAGGGGTTTTGTGAGTAATAGTTGACATGATATCCTAATATGTAGATTATTAAGTGGTGATTACCTTGAACATGTGCTTTGTGATTATCAACTGTCATTGTAAACTCGTAAGGTGGTTGTGCCAAATTTAAGGTTCGTATATATATATATCTACCGCATGCTAAATAGTGGTGATTGAGAACATGTCTAATGAAGGACAATCGATGAAACAAGCTTGTTGTTTTGTATATTGAGTATGATCCGATTAGCTCTATGATTGCATATTAGTTATTGTTGAGGATTGGGCTCATACAAACTGATTACATGCTAAAAGACTACTCGATGATGTAGGGCTCGTATGTTAATTGCTATGTTTTGAACTATATGGGTGTTACTTACATATTAGAATGGTGTGTAGCATGTGACTGGGTAATATGAGAATTAATCGTACGCGTGTTACGTAGGAAGTATGCACATGAAACAGATTGTTATCAGTACCCATGTTAGGGCACGCTTAATCACTGTTAAATCAAGTAGCTAATCTTACCGAGCAAACCAAGGTGAGTTCACACAGCCAAGGCATGGGGTTCCCAGGGTGGGAATGGGATTGAATTATTTATTCGTACTTCTCTAGATAATGGAACGTAGTGATATGATCCTCGGGTGAGGAAGGTGATTGGTTAAGATACTGCTAGACTAGTGATGCTTATAGAACTGATCTTCGCACACACGCCAGGGTTGGCTGCGATAATATGACTGATCTTCGCACACATGCCAGGGTTGGCTGCGATAATATGACTAATCTTCGCACACATGTCTAGGAAGGCTGCGAACTATACACTAAAACTTCGCACAGGTGCCGGGTGGCCGCGATACGAACATACCTAGTCTAGAATATTTGAGAACTTTCCCTAATCTTCGCATACATGCCTAGGTGGGCTGTGATACGAACTATTACGATACATGACTTAATGAACGAATACAAGGCTTATTACACTATTACAATTACTGAACTATAAACTGTGAACTCGCTCAACTAGTTGTTGATCCTCTGTTACATGCCTTGCAGGTCGTTAAATACATGGAGCTTGCACAGGGAGGAGCAGGTCGTTGTGGAGCTTGGATCGTGGATGTTATGTTACACTTATATCACATGAACTATTTACATACATTGGATTCTCATTATTACGCTTCCGCTACTTAAACTATGTTTGGTTTGAACATCAATTGTATTGAATTGGGTTTTACAAACTACTTTGATTATTATATACTATGTTCAATATGATTGGTGGCTTAATCCTGGTCAGTCACGCTCCCAAGCGGTGATACTCCGCAGGTGGATTTTGGGGGTGTGACAAAGCAACCGTTGAAAATGACTCCGTTAGTTCATTTTCGTTTCTGACGATTTATCCGTTGGGGAAATGAATATCCGTTGTGTAATCCTTCATTTCCAACTCTGATGAAGCAACCGTTGAAAATGACTCCGTTAGTTCATTTTCGTTTCTGACGATTTATCCGTTGGGGAAATGAATATCCGTTGTGTAATCCTTCATTTCCAACTCTGATGAAGCAACCTTTGAAAATGACTCCGTTAGTTCATTTTCGTTTCTGACGATTTATCCGTTGGGGAAATGAATATCCGTTGTGTAATCCTTCATTTCCAACTCTGATGAAGCAACCGTTGAAAATGACTCCGTTAGTTCATTTTCGTTTCTGACGATTTATCCGTTGGGGAAATGAATATTCGTTGTGTAATCCTTCATTTCCAACTCTGATGAAGCAACCGTTGAAAATGACTCCGTTAGTTCATTTTCGTTTCTGACGATTTATCCGTTGGGGAAATGAATATCCGTTGTGTAATCCTTCATTTCCAACTCTGATGAAGCAACCGTTGAAAATGACTCCGTTAGTTCATTTTTGTTTCTGACGATTTATCCGTTGGGGGAAATGAATATCCGTTGTGTAATCCTTCATTTCCAACTCTGATGAAGCAACCGTTGAAAATGACTCCGTTAGTTCATTTTCGTTTCTGACGATTTATCCGTTGAGGAAATCAATATCCGTTGTGTTATCCTTCATTTCCATTTCTGATGAAGCAACCATTGAAAATGACTCCGTCTGTTCATTTCGTTTCTGAAGAATGACCGTTAAGGAAATGACAGGACATTACTTTGCATATCGCTGATGGTTATTTGGCAGAGTCACAAATAGACTCCTACGAATAAATTTCGGGACGAAATTTCCTAAAGTAGGGGAGACTGTGACACCTGTGTCACCGCGACCATCAAACAAATACCACGCTGATGAAATATCGTATTTCATACTTGGGATCTTGTGTAAATATGTGTATCTTTTGCACATATCAGTTCTTGTTCAATTTCAAACTTCACATCGCTTTCTGGAGAATTATACGCAACCTGGTGCGAAAACATACTCAATTTAATGCGACAAATACTCCAAGACATCAACATATACTTAACATACCTTAAATAACCTTTACATAACTTAGAAATAAGTTTTGAAGGCTTTGGTATGGCAAAAACAAGTTAATTCGCTTACAGGGACTAAACTTGACAAACTGCAAAAGTATGCCAATTTGAACTGTAATGAACATTCCGGAACATTTCCATAAGTTAAACATACCATAAATATCCTTTACATAGCTTAGAAATAGGCTTTGAGGGTTTTGGTATGCTAAAACAAACTTTTGGGTCATTCAGGGACTAAAAGTGTCAAAAAGTGTACAAGTTTGCACTTTCGCGCATAACTTACGTTCTGAATACATCCGGACATCCAAAAATTTATGTAAGCATCCTAATATTATGCCTTAGTGTTTGGCATGAGAAAGATCCATTCATCACGCATTTTGGATCGTTTTTCGCACTTATGCGCATTCCGTCGTAATTAACTGAACATCGCATTCGTACGGCCAAACGAACCGACATCCGGAATATTTTTGAGCATATTTCAAGTCCCTTACACTTTAACTTCATCTTAGAGCCTTGAAATGAGGTTAACGGGGCTTAAACGTGCCAAAAATGGGCCAAATTGCATGGTTCTGAAGTGCAGGGACTAAAACTGAAAATTTTGAACTGTGACCCTCAGGCGGGGCGCGTGGGACTATCAGACCAGATTCAATGTTGAATCCACTTGCAGTTGGCCTTTCGTTCGTTCAAGGGGCAATGCCCTTTCACCCAATCAAGAGCCAAGGGCCATTATTCAGTAACCACAACATTTTGACAAGTGGACGCTTAGGATCGTGGCACGATATTCAAGAAACGATCCTAACGGTTCTACTTTTCCTATAAATACCCCCCCCCCCTTGTTGCCAAAAACCGACACAATCTGATCAAAATGCTCTAAGTTGATGCCATTGCTTCATACCTGAGCTCTTTGATCTAGATTAGCATTCGGGGACCCTCCGTAAGTATTCTTTCGTTCTTTTATTCGCTTTTCGAGTCCGAAAGTCAACGTTTTGTTGACTTTCTGCATTGACCAACCTATGGTCAACAAGAAGTTCGTGGAACTTCATAACGTGAGCGTGATCACGATGGTTATAGTCCGTAGTGACTATACCTACTGATTACCACGTTATCTAGGCTCAGTGACGAGTCGTAGTTTCGGCCAAAATGCGCATTCTTGCGTATTTTGTAACCAAACTACTCGTGAGCATCAAAGCCGTTTGCTTTGATGCCAAACCTGTTTTCTAAACTTAGTTAAGCATGTTCTAACATGTTTAGCTCGTCACTTTTAGTTTAGTGCTTATATAGGGTCGTAAGGTAAGCGATCTAAACCATCGCTTATACTTTCGAACCCGACCCATTTGGTCGATCATTAGGATCCGACCAAACACATTAGGTGACCATAGCTATAACCTTTCGAGGTTATACCTTGTGGTCACGATGTTAGGCGTTCCGAACGCGTTCTACGCGAACGACGCGTTAAGGTAGCATAAGCTACCTAAACGGGTCGTAATGGGTCGCAAGCACTTAGGTTAAGTTTCATTTTAGTATGTAGGCTTCGTTAAACCATATTACACGAGTCTCCATACTCGTTTGGTTTACGAACCCGCATACTATCCGATCCTTCCGATTTGGTCCGGTATATTAACATAGCTACCTATTAGGTGCCGTTTGATATCCCGTGATCTTTAGCATTACCTGGTTATTATACAAGGAATTCAAAGCAATCTCAGGTGAGTACACTGAACCCCATCTTTTACATGTTTTCAAGGAGTCAATGTGAGTACATTGAACCCCTCTTTTACTGTTTTCCAAACTGTTTTGGGGTGAAACACATGTGCCTATCTGTTACTTTCATGCTTTTCTGTTTTCACATCATATACTTGCTATGTTCGATAGTACATATATAGTACATGATTTCATTGTGTTTATGCTATGTATGTCCATCGTGTGCATATTTAGCACAACACTTTACATTACATTTCATGCTATGTATGCCCATTGTGTGCGTACTTAGTACATTGCTTTACATTTTATGCTATGTATGCCCATTGTGTGCGTACTTAGTACATCGCTTTACATTTCATGCTATGTATGCCCATTGTGTGCGTACTTAGTACATCGTTTTACATTACATGCTATGTATGCCCATTGTGTGCGTACTTAGTACATTGCTTTACATTACATGCTATGTATGCCCATTGTGTGCATACTTAGTACATGGTTTTACATTGCATTTCTGTTGCATATGCTCATCCAGCATATGAACACATTATGCTACATTTTGAACCGTTGTAACCATTTGACTATGTGAACCGTCTTACCCCTTTGATTACATGAACCTTCTGTAACCATTGAACCATGTGAACTAGTTATATCTGTTGACATGATTTACATTTGACAATAGACATTTGACTATACATGAACATTTCCACAATTGTTAAACATTTCATCTTGATGGTTTGGTTTGAGTAAGTGATTAAGTAACGAGGCGTGTGTAATATGATACAAGCATGGTGGATACGACGCTGGTACTTCCTATATATAAGTGTTTGTATGGTATTACATATCGTAGCGTTATTTGAATCATTTCAATTTGAGACATATGACATTTTATACAAATAACACACTTTTCACGAGACATTGTTTTACAAACGACTTATCTTATACAAACACATTTTACATGGTTATCCGTTTAACCATACAGTGTTCTCTTATTTATACATATCATCTGATCCTACCATTTTTCAAATGATTTACAAGACAAAGCAAAAATACAAGGTTCATGACTAAACATTTTCTCAAACATAAGTCATGAATCCCGTTTTCACAAAACCAATGTATCTCACAGGCATTTTTATGCTGACGTACCTATTTTCACATGTGTTTTCAGGAGATGATACGTAGGACTTATCAAGACATACTTAGGCGGACCTGTGCCTTAGTAACTTAAAACGAGACAAGAACTAGTTAATTTATGTTATGTACTCTTTGGTTCTTGTTTAAACAATGTATACTTTCATATTTGATTAATAAAACGAAACTTCATTTGCCATGGATTTGAAACAATTGATTCTGTTACAACACTCCCCGACTTTTCCGCCACGTTTTGTATGTTCTACGTGGTCGGGGTGTGACAGTGGTGGTGGCGGCCGAACCAAAGAGAAAGAAGAGAGAGTTTGGAGTTTGTTGATGTGTTGTGAATCAGAGATAGTGGTGAACTCTTGTGCCTTTATATTAACCATCCTCACCATTTGTCCATTGTATCTTATGCCTCTAATTACCCAACATCCCCTAATACAATATTGAAAGAATTCAATGGGTGGGTCACCCATATGTGACCGTCGCCCAATGGGGGGGGGGTATGGGGTTGGGTTGTAATGGATCTAGTTACTAACTAGTTAGGATTTAGATGTTTAGTTAGTATGTTTTGTTATTTATAAGGTGTGTTAGGGTGTTCGGGGACCCTAACTAGCTCAGAAAAGTAAAAACAGTGGGTTTGGCAATATTTTTGTGTTCCGGGTAAAGTCCGGTTGTTCGGTTGGGTGTTGTTCCGTTAAAGTGCTAAATTAATCCATAAAGTGTCTTTTACAATACTTTTAGTGACACATTAAATTCCCAACACTTTGGAAAGTATCTAGGACTATTTTGCCAAGTTTTTGCACTTTACTAGCATTATTAAATGCTGAATTTTGTTATTTAGTGCAGAATTCTGCATTTTAAGTGTGTTTTAGGCACTTCCGGGCACTATAACTATCACCTAGTGACGCAGTTTTATGGTCCTCACTTCCCTACACTCCCTACTAGTGTAGTAACCTATCTCTGGCTCATACTGGCCTCAATGACATTGTTTGTCTATGTGTTGCCATTGTCAGCATGTCTTTATGGTTATCCGCTCACTGTGCTAACTGTGCTTTGTGCATCAAGTTTGTCACTATTGTTTGTGTGTAATAAATGGAGTGACAGTAATAAATGTGATGCATATGTATGTGTGTATCAAAAAACAGAAAGCAGTTTAATCACAGTTGTAATCATGCACAGTCATTAAGCACAAATTAAATATTAATTACTTGTACGGATACCTGTAAATGTGAGGGTTGTCACACTTATTACTTCAAAAGTCAGGATATAGTGTAGGATATTGACCAGATCGTTGCTAAGTGTTACAATGCTTTTCAGAAAGTGTATGAATTGCGAGAGAAAGTATGAGTATTCGAGAGCAGTGAAAGTGATGTCCTATGTGATCTGGTTTATCCGTCTATTTATAGTTACAAAAAGAAAACAAAATTCCCTAAAATGGGGGTATGCCATCGAATATTCCATGTGAACGTTGAAGACCAAGTATTGCGGCTTCAACGTTCTTCTTCTAACAACCTGGACCGAGTCTTCAGGGGAAGAGGTCTTCATGAACGTTATGGACTTGTACTCGTACTCCTGCAAACAATCCATTAGTAATCCTCAAGATACAGCATCAGGATGTTACCAATATCCTGATTCAGCATCCTGGTTGTAAACATATATTATGTAATCAAGATATAATTCAAGATACTATCCGGGATATGGGCTCAGAATTTCACCCATAACAATACCCATCTTCAAAGAGAGAGAGACTTCGTTGGAAAAATCGAGGGTTGTTGGAAAACCACTATCAGAACTGGCCGGAGGTACCACATTTGACCAGACCAGGAACCATGACGTTGTTGGTCTTACCTTTCGTCGTCAGGAATCTCGGTCTAAACGGACGTTAAAGGTCTGTAGCGGCTACACGGTGATGTGGTGGTTAACTTCATCATTAATCATCATCATCTTCAAACTTCTCTCATCCATAATTTCATCATCGCCTTCATCACCGGCGAACACACCCACCATGTGCCCACTCAACGAAACTTTTTATTCGGTAGCTCCCGCAACAAAACCGCTATCTCCGGCAACGACGACGTCGAGAACAAACCAACACCTGTTTTCCTGCAAAGGAAACGTTTGAAGAATGTGACACCGACGATGATACCAACTTCGATGTCTGTGACATAGTAATTGACGGAGATGTTTGAGACATTTTCTCTGACCACCACATGGCGTCAAATGCATCTCCGCCTTTGCTATGGTTGTCAAATAATGTGGCGAACAACAGCCACTGGCCTTCATTATCATTAATCTTCTTATTACTGTGTGTGTGTTTTTTTTTTTTTTGTTGATGTGAGAAAATGGTTTCATAAAACAACTATTTGTGGTTTTATTTAAAATTTAAAAATATATATATTAAATAAGGATTTGAAAAGACTAAATACCCTTACATGGTTTGCATGTGAGTTAACTTAACTAAGAAATTAAACAGAGTTTGTGTCAAAGGTTGACCCATGTATCAAAACATGAACATAAAGGTTGGATTTTGCTGATTTCATAGTAAAAGATATGAAGTGCAGTTTAGGTATAACATAAAGGTTGATTTGTGCAATTTACCCTTTTGTTTATTATTATTGTGTCTTTTATTTATCATTATGTCTTTTCTATATTTGCGTCATTGTGTGTTTTTGTGACTCATTGTGTCTTTTTTTTCTCAATATTGTGTTATATTTTTCGAGATTATGTTATATTTTGCTCAACATTATGTCATCCTATGCAATTTATTGTGTCTTTGTGCACTTTTTATTTTTAAGAGCTTTTGTAGAATAACTTAACTAATATTTTAGTTGGTAAATAATTAGGAGATCGAGTAGTCTTTGTCAATGAAACCTTTGCCATCGCAAAGTTATATCAAGATGTGTGAATTGCCATCACGCCCGCTCCCCCTATCCCACTTGCACATGACCCAATAATCCAATATTGCTTCACACTTGCCCAATTTCATTTATATATAAAATCGTTCAAATTATTGTCTATTTACAATGTGTGAACTAAATAATTATTATATTAGTTTTTTATTCTTTTGTAAAAAATCTAATTTTTTACAATGTATAAAAAATTAATTTGATTGATAAGCAGGGAAAAATTTGGAAAAAAACGTATATGCTAGTAATTTTATTAAAGCTTATTTTTATATAATTATTTAGCTGGTAAAACACTTTTCATGTTTTCTTTAACATCATTTAAGTTAATTAATATGTCATACATAATATATTATGATTTTGCATGTAAATTGACCTAAACTTGTATGAAAAAAATATTATTTGCACAATAAATGAAAACTCAAAGGATCTTTTTTTCTAATGATTTTTAAGATTTATAAATTTGGCTTTTTTTATTAGAAAATAGTTATTTTGGGGTGATAAAAAGTTTAGTATAAGACTGGTGGATGTGGGCGTGGCCAAGGGGCGTTGTTGGCCCTTTAACGTCGGGTACACCACCCTAGGTTGGCGTTTTGGTGGGCGTTGTCCGCTTGGTGTGGCAATAGTGTTTGGCGTGGGGCGCTGGCCTGAGGTGACGTATCTGGCAATAGTTGGTTGGGTGTTGATGACCTTTTGTAATTTATTTTACTTTATACCCTTACACTAATATTAAATACAAAAATTGAGTTAATTACATAGTTAGTCCCTGTGGTTTGCCCAAAGTAACATACTTAGGTACTAATAGTTTAAAATCACATTCTAGGGTATTAACTTTTTATTTTGTAACGTTTGGAGGTATTAACGTTATCTGTAGGTTTAAAATCACATTCTATAAGTACTTAAGTATGTTATTTTGTGCAAACCACAGGGACTAACTATGTTAATACCCTAGAAGTTAATACCTCCAAACGTTACAAAATGAAAAGTTAATACACTAGAAGGTGATTTTAAACTATTAGTACCTAAGTATGTTATTTTGTGCAAACCACAGGGACTAACTATGTAATTAACTCTACAAAAATTAAATGATATAAAATGAAGCATTCTTATTGGTTGAATTTATTTTATTAAAATTATATATATATATATATATATATACACACACACAGACATATATATAAAAATAGTTTTAAATTTATTTTTATGAAATTCTGATTTTAATATTTTTATAAAGTATATAATAATAACAAGATAAATTACTTTTTATATAAAGTAAAAATAAAACATAAATTATTTTACAATAAAGTTTTTGTCATATCCAGAATATTTTATAATTATATATAATTATAACAGACGTTTTAAAACTACTCAAACTAAAAAAAAATATTTTTTATGTATATGTAAGCATGTGTTATAAAAAATAAAATATTAGACAAATTTATATTCATAAAAGAAACTAATAAATTAATTTGACATTTGAAAGAAATCATTATAGTAAATTTCAGTAAACAAGTTCTAAATATATAATATGCAAATAATACAAATGCAATAGAAAATAAGAAAATGTCTTAAAATTTGATTGTTACATAGAATATTTAAATTACCAATCAAATTTTAAGACATTCTCTCTCTCTATATATATATATATATACATATACATATATATATACATACACACGTATATAAAAAATAGTTTTAAATTTATTTTATGAGATTCTGATTTTAATATTTTTATAACGTAAATAATAAGGACAAGATAAATTACTTTTTATATAAAGTATAAATAAAACATAAATTGTTTTACAATATAGTTATGGAGGTTTCCCATGTTTTCAAAACATGTGTTTATTTCTTTTCATCATCAAAAATCAATTTTCCAACAATTTCACAAGTAACATACACTAAAATCATTATGAAAAACCTTATGATGAACTTGATTTTTGTTAAAAATGTGTAGTCTTTTAGATCTACACTTTACATACATGAATCTTCTAAAAATAAGTGTTCTCGTTTAATTTTAACAAACTTTGTATGAAACTTTATTTTACTAAGTAAACCATCCACAAGTTTTAGGGTTTTAAAACCATTCTAAGACCATTTTCATGTTCATTTTGAAGATCTTTATGTTCATCATCAAGTTTTATCATAGATCTTGAATCCATGCTTAAACTTTACCATGCTTACACATGATGGATCTAACCAAAAACACAAGATTCAACATGCACAACTTCATCACATACATCAAACAACTTGTTTTCACTTAGATTATGTTAGATCTTCATGTTACCATCTTTAAAAGTTTATGTTCTTTGAAGGTGTAACGTGTACATAAGCTTAACATGAAGTAAAATAGAGATTATGAAGCTTACTACTAGCTCTAGTGGCTAGGGAAGTGGCAAGAACAAGATAAAGAATGAAGAAAATAGTTGGATAAAAGCTCCATAAGGTGGTCCTTCAACCCCCTTTGCTCCTAGCTTCCTTAGATCATCTTCATACACCCTTGAATCACCTTAGATGTGCTTGAAAGTGACAGTAAAATGGTGGTAGTATGTGGAGTGGTTGTGGCCGTGAATGAAGGAGAGAAAGGAGAAGAAGATGTGAAAAATTTGAAAGTGAAAATGAGAAGTGTGGTCTTGTGGTCTTACATATAATCTTCCAACATAACCATTAGTTTTAATGTTCCATATCTATCCATCAAAAGTAATATTTTAATGGGGGTCTTTGTGGGTCCCTATGGGGCCGGTTGGAACAAGGGGGGGGGTAAATTGTAAAATATTGAAAGTTAAAGGTAGAAGATGTACATTAGAAGGTTAAATGGAAGGTTAAGTATGTTTATGTGTTTTGATGATTTTAAGGTGTTCTAGCACCATAACTAGCTTTAAATCATAAAAACAATGCTTCTAGTCTATTTTTGGTGTTTTGGGTAGTGTCCGGTTAATCGTTCGATTATTGGTTCGTTAAAGTGCTAAATTGTGAATTTCACAAGGTATGAAGTACCTTTTGTGACAGTTTTCATTCCCGACACTTTACAAGTTATTCTGGACATTTAAACCTTAATTATGCATGTTATTTTAGTGTTAAATTGCTGGTTTTGCTTGTTTTCTGCGGAATTCTGCATTTAAAGTGCGTTTCGGATACTTTATAGTGCCTGTTTTAGCTTCCGGAAAGTGTTTATATTAACCTTTGTTCACCTACTTAGTTTTCAATGTATTTTGATGTTGGACCTACTTCGAAGTCCTAAATCTATTGTCTGGTTGTATTCTGTAGTCATGCTGACGCAGCTTGTCTAACCGATGAGCTTACTAACCATTTTGACGCAACGCTTAGGTAGCGTTTAGTACGAAGGAATGGAAGGTGGAATGGAATGGATCATTCTGATGGAATGAAAAGAAACATGTTTGGTTATCATGTGGTAATGGAATGGAGCATTCCAAAGGAATGTAACTCCTTCCAAATATAATAATTTCCATTCCTTAGTATGTAGGTGTTTTTTTTCCATTCCTTCAAGGAATGAAAAGAAATATGTTCTTATTCTTATTATTGTTATTATTATTAGTAGTATTATTATTATTATAATACTTTTATTTGTATTTGTATTTGTATTTATATTTATATTTATATTTATATTTATTAATATTCATACAAATATTAATATATATCAAAAATCTATTATTAATTTTTTATCATTAATATATTATTATTATTATTATTATTATTATTGAGGCAACTATATTTTTGTCGTTTATAATACAGTTGTGT
The DNA here is from genome assembly GCF_002127325.2 of Helianthus annuus. NCBI lineage: Eukaryota > Viridiplantae > Streptophyta > Magnoliopsida > Asterales > Asteraceae > Helianthus > Helianthus annuus. The sequence goes on along the minus strand of NC_035449.2, from coordinate 129,394,397 downwards.
TTCGTTACTTCATCTTTTTTTGTTTATCAAATTGTACAAAGTAATGATTCATTATATTCACATAAGAGTAACCAAACATCACAATGGAATGGAATGATCCATTTCATTCCGTTGTCCATTCCATTACCTCGTCCATTCCATTCTCTCATCTATTCCATTACCCCATACCAAACAAACCCTTAAAGTATGATATAATGTGAGACAGTTAATATATGAAACATGCATGAATTCAGTTGCATATCAAATAAGCACATAATGTTGACGTGTAAACACAATAATGCAGGAAATAAATAATAGTTAAAATAGTCCAAAAATTACCGGTTTTGTGCCAGTTGTCACATTTATAGTGAAGATGATGGCGGTGGTTGTTGGTTTTACGATGACGGTGGTGGTGTTGGTTGATGACGTGGGTGGCGGAAAAGTGGCCGGTGGTGGTGTAAATGGTGGGTGGTGATGGTGGTGGGTGGGTGGTGACAGTGCAGGCAGGTGGTGGCAATGATAGAAGGTTGTGATGGGATGGGTGGTGGGAGGTGGGAGGTGGTAGTGGTGGTCGATGAAAATAACAAAAGTTAGGGACTAAAATAACAGAAAACAAAACTATTTGGACTAAAATGACAAAAAAAACTATTTGGACTAAATAGCAATTTTGATCAAAACTCAGAGATTAAAATGACAATTTACTCTATAAAAAAACATAAATTACTAATTTGGTATGTATGGTGAATGATACTAGCTATCGATTTGAACTTATAAATGATACTAGCTTTCTATCGATGAAGAAGTAACCGATTTGAACTTATAAATTATACCAACTTTTTATCGATGAAGTAAAAGAGATAACATCATCCATTAAAATTGATTTCAACGTAAAATATTATTTACATATCTTAATTACTTAATAGTTTTTATTTAAGCCTCACTCATATATATTTATATATAGTGAAGAGTTTAAATGAAAAAAAAATTATTTGTAGAAAGAAATTTCAACCAAAATAAATGCTTTATTTTTCTTCATTTAATATTTGTATTTAATGTTATTCTAAGGTATATTGTAGGGATAAATTACAAAATAAATGGATTATTAATTTGTAATCTTCCTCTTTAATAACTAGCTACATTATATTTCTAACTTATTTTCAAAAAAAAAAAAATTAACTTAAATTGTAGGGATAAATTACAAGGTGTGTAGTATAAAATTCAATAATGTGTAAGATATATACACCATAAAATTTTATGTGTACATGATAAAATGAAATTGACTAATGTAAGAGGTTATAAACTATTTAATTTAAATCATTATACTTTTTCCGTTTTTTTCTTTAATTAATTTTCAGCTCATTTGATCATTCCCCTGTATGTGTATATTGAGAATCGGTAGGGGCTAGAAGGTTGGTGAGGTATCAACCAGCGATTAATCAGATTGTTATTTTTATATGTAATTTTTTGTTTTATATATACAGATATTTTTATATGTATTTTTTTTTTAAATAAACATGTGTTAACCCCTCGTCGGCCCATTTTTTAAGTAATTGGACGAAATTTGCCTGGAATCTGGCTAAAATAGGATCACCGTTGACCGCCTTAGTGATTAATGGACTATTACTCAATGAACCTGCGATTGATGATTAATCAGCGACTAATCAAAATCTAGACGGAATTTTTATATACACTTTAAGATATATAAATATTTTAGACGTATAAGCTAAATTATAAAAAAATTACTAGTGATATTTTAAGTGTCTTGCTCGAAAACAATCATGGTGCCCTTTTTGTCCATGAGGGGGCCTTTTGGCCATAATTTTGTGTTTTTCTTCCTTTGTATTTCTTTAATAAGAAGGAAGCAGATATACACAGATCTTAGATAAATGCTTAATTCATTTTTTTTTAACTAGTCACAAATTATATAAAACATTTAAACCCAGTAATTAATTATTAATATATATTCTTTTCGAAAAATTACTTTTGTTGTAAACAAGATTCATAAGATTTAGTTTGTGTTACCAAAAAGAGGTTTCAAATGAAAATATGTGTTTATCAAATATGACTAAACTTTTGTATTTTAAATTTTAGAGTAAATTACAAGTTTTGTCATTTATGTTTGTCCCAAATTTCAGGCGCTGTCATTTACCTTTAAAATTGATGAGTTTTGTCCTTAACGTTTCAAAATCCTGCACGTTATGTCCTTTAGGCCAAACCCAGTTAGATTTTTTGGTTAAATCTGGTCACCCAGGGGTATTTTAGTCTTTTTACCCTGTTTACTTAGTATTATTAAAAAATAAAACAAAATGATTTTAAAAAAATATTATTATCATTATTATTATAAGTGTATATATATACCATATATCTTTAACAATTACCACAACCCGTCACCACCCTCCACCGTCACCGTCACCACCACCCTCCATCGCCACCGTCACTACGGCCACCATCACCACCACCCTCCACCCTTCACCGACATCATCACCACCTTCCACCAAACACCCACAAAACCCCTCCAATCCTCTGCCTTCTCTCTCCCTAAATTCCCACTCTCTCTCTCTCTCTTCTCTCCCGTTCTCTGCAAACCCACCACCACCATCGATTAACCCACCGCCACCATCGATTCTTTGTCTCTTTCCTTCACCCACCTCCTCCATCAACACACCACCTCCTCCATCAACACACCCCACCGGAACCCTAATCCCAACCCCAACCTGCAACAACCAAAATCAGCAACCAACACCATTAAACCCACCACCTCCACTGGAACCTTAACCCCAAGAACCTGCAAACCACCATTGTGATAGTCGATCGACTATGGTAAGGTCTCCGATTGACGAAGAGCACACCGTCACCACACACAGTGCCACCGCATTCTTCCCCTCTTTTGACTCCAACCACCGTTTACCCCCTCTCACCACCGCCTGAGTCAACCAATTTCTCACCGGACCACCACTCAACCACCGCAACTGTTCAAACAATATCAAATCCGATGAGTTAACAAGATCTATACTCTTCTACACCTCTCAATGCATCATTTGTCTCTAATCGCGGCTCCAATCGCGTCCACTTCATCGGAAGAATTTCGACTACGAGGATCCAATCGCATCCACTTCGTCGGAAGACTGTTGTGCTGAAGATTTAGGTATTCCTTTGGATTCATGGGATAATAGTAAGATCCGATCTAGTTGTGATGAAATTGTTGAAAATCGATCTGATGATGATATAGTTAGGGTTTGTTCTGGTGATGTTGTTAGAGAGAATGAGTGTGTTGCAGAGTTCTGGTGATGATGATATAGTTAGTGTTTTATTATTTACCTAACGGTCTCTTAATATAAGTTGTTTTACAGGATAGTCCTTGGGAAGTTGAAAGGACAATAATACCCTCATGTGCCTTGCACATGACCAAATTTAACCAAAAAATCTAACTGGGTTTGGCCTAAAGGACATAACATGCAGGATTTTGAAACGTTAAGGACAAAACTCATCAATTTTAAAGGTAAAGGACAGCGTCTGAAATTTGGGACAAACATAAAGGACAAAACTTGTAATTTACTCTAAATTTTATATAAATAGTGTTTAAAAAAATAAATATATTTCTTGAAAGCGTTAATATTCATTGTTAACGGGTTGAGAAGCAGGTTTAATGATTTGATGAGGGTAGGGGTGCAAACGAGCCGAGCTACTCGCGAGCTACTCGAGCTCGGCTCGAAAAAAAACTCGAACGAGCCGAGCTTAAACGAGCTCGAGCTTGAGCCCGAGCCTAAAAAACAAGCTCGTTTAGTAAACGAGCCCGAGCCTGAGCTTCGCTTATCGAGCTCGAGCCGGCTCACGAGCCTAAACGAGCTTTCTGTTTATATATTTTTTATTAATATATTAAACATATATTTATATAATAATAATTACCATTTATATAAATATATAAAAATAGCTTAATTATATGTATAATAATAATTATAATTAATATAAATTAATTAATTAATAAATACTAAACGAGTCGAGCCCGAGCCGAGCTCGAGCTTGAAAAATTACCTTCGAGCCGAGCTCGAGCTTTAGAAATAAAGCTCGAATTGAGCCGAGCTCGAGCTCGAGCTTTCATATGTTAAACGAGCTCGAGCTCGAGCCTGGTCGAGCTCGGGCTCGGCTCGGCTTGTTTGCACCCCTAGATGAGGGGTTGGAGCTTGTAAACGACTTTTTTACCATTACTTTCCTACTAATTTTTGACATAAGTATGTAAAATATCCATAAACCCATTTTTCATCAATTTTGAAAATACATCTAACAATTAAAAAATAGCAAAAAACTTGGTTTGAGTCACCAAACCGAACCGTTTTGTCATGTTTGCCCGGTTCGGCCTAACCAACCCAAATGATTTTGTTTATTTTTCATTTTTCTATAAATTGTAGTTGATGGTTCAACCAAAATGTCATCGAAACCAAAGATTGGACGATATAATTTATTTTTTTCATTTTAGTGTGTTTTTTTAAAAGGTAAATTTCATTAAAACACACGCTGCCTCAAACCGAGGCAACCAACAACACCATTACAAATTTCATTTTAGTGTGGTTTTTTTAAAGGTGAATTTCATTTTAGTGTATGATGTGGAAAAAAAAGAACATGTATAAATAAAAGTTCAACAAATATTTTAAACCTATAAGACCATAACTTTAATATTCCATGCCTTGCTTTTACGCACTTCCAAAAGGTTCTCTTTATTTCACTACACATGTATATATTCCCTTATAAGACACCATCACCATCACTTATTAATGGATTACTTCCGATTCATGTCTTGAATTCCTCACAACCAATGGAATCCAATTCCATTCCTTTCATTTCCTTCATCAATTCCATCCATGATTTATTTTCCACATTCTCATGTTTTTGCTCACACCCACTCTTCTCCACCTTTGTTACCATATACACTTTGATTCTTCTTTATGCTCCATCTTTTTTCCTAAAAGTAGTTCTTTCCCCGGTTCTCAATTCGACCGCAATCATACTTCTTTTCCTTCTCAAGTTTGGTGCCAACGAGAGGTCGGGGAAAGATTTAACTTCTCAAGAAATACGAATTCTTGGTTTAAATAAAGATGAGCATTTTGAGCAGTCGTCAAACGATGGTAACAACTCGGCTTTAGATTCAAGTTATGTTCTAGAGTCACCTTTTTTAGAACAAAAAGTTGTTGACTTTCGAAATAATCAAATCAATATAACGTTCGAGGCTAAAGTGGGACTAGGCTTTGGATCTAATCAAACTAGCACGGAGTCCAAGCCTGATTCTAGGTTATATCTAGAATCCAATCAAGTATACGTCGAGTTTGAGCATGATTTAGTACATCAATCAAATCCCCAATATGATTGCGACAAAGGGGAGTTACTAGACACAAATCCAATGAAATCATCACAAGTGGTTGAGAAAGGAGAGACAAGAATGGAAATGGACTCGATTAAAGTGGATGCAACGATGAAATTTCTTGAATGGAACATGAAAGCACCATTAGAGATCATATATGAAGCATATGAAGGAGAAGAAGAGGATGATGATAGTAATAAATATAACATGGATTCTAGTGAAAACTATGTCATGGGATGTGAGAGATATCCATCCTTGTCGTTATATTACCCAGAGAGCGAAACAGACAGCTCGTCAGATGATGATTTTCCAGTAAACGAAAAGTGGAAAGCACCCGAGAGTGTATTTTTCAAATGGGAAACAGAAGATGATGAAAGAGACGAGCTTATAGAGATTTCACTTGATCATTATGAGAAGAGAAGCACTGAATTTTGTCAAGATGAAGAAGATAGTTTGATTGAAATCGACATTTTCCCACAAGAAACCGAATAGTAGCTTACATAATCATTCATATACTATATATACTATATACGTGCTTGCATTTCTAGTAATTTTGTGTCATCAATTGGTTTTTATAAGTGGTTAACTAGTTCAAAGGTTAATTCCCTAACAATCTAGTGCCTAAACTATAACTAGTAAGACTTGCTAACTACAATTGCTTGAAATTTGCATTATGTGTATTTTGGTCATATTGGGTCACTTATTTAATCACGGATGACGTGCTAAGTCAAAATTTTATGTTTCGTGCCAATGTTTAATAAATTACGCAAAAATTTTTAAAAGCTGATACAAAACGTAATTTAAACTTTTTAGAACCTTTTTCTTGAACGACCAACTAAATCACCGGATAAGAATCCTGGGATGCTCTCAATCGAGCAAATGCATCCCCTCATCCATAATAGTTAGAGTTGGATGCATACCCGAGCCACTAAGCCACAAGTTCCGGGGAAAACCCGCCCGTCCGAAGGCCAACTGCGGTAAAACCCGGTTCGGCTCGGTTTCGAACTGGCGACCTCAAGAGAAGCCTAGTTCTAAACTTCATTGACACCACCAATGTCCTTAAAAGTGATGCTAGTGAGAGTTGAACTTGGGACCTCAAGGAGAGAAAATCAAGTGACTAACCCGTAGACCAACTTGTTAGGGCAAAAATTTTGACCATTTTTCGATTTGTGCATGTCATCCTTGCATTGAGACCATGCTAATCTTCTCCGTATCGTTCCAATTTTATCAAATTTCCCTAAGGGGACTAGTTAGTTTCTACCTATCTATATCATTCCCTCTCTCGTTATTTGTGTAAGTTTGAAATGCAAACATCACCATTTCTTTAAGCGTCCATACTAGATTTAAAGGCACATAGTCGTTTGATACTTGGGAGCAATTAGTAAGTTTTTGTTTTAGTCACATTTTATTTTCTCAATGTATATAGTGGAATACCCAAACCAAATTTATTTAAAGTTTATAATAACAATGGTAGCAATTTAATGTTTAAGACTATATATTAAAATCTAAAATAGTAACAAAATATGAACTTTGAACTACATAGTTAGATAGGTAACATTTAAAGAATTATAATAAGATAGTGCAAACAAAAACAAGTGGGACGTTATATATAACAATTATTATGTGGCGGTTTAAATAAGTGGATTTAGGTATGACATTTGAGTTTCTTATTAAAGTACATATAGTATAGTTCATACATGAAAATAAAAGTTTTCAATCATTTATAACACTTTATGTAGAAATACCAATACATCCATTTTGCAAAGTATTTTACACAAGATTAACCACTAGGGCATATATATTATAGGGATTAAGACTTAAATTATAACATATATGATAAGCTTAATAATTTTCGCAGCAAAATTTGTTGAATTATTTCACAGGCTAGACGTGGACCGAACTGTAAGTATTTTCACATTGTATAATAGAGGCCTGCTAAGTGGTAGTACTAATTACTATTACGAATTACTTTACTAAATAATTAGATTAGAACCATGTGTATTACACAGGCTGAATAAATATAATTTTATATCCTCAGTAATAAAAAAAAGTTACATCTTTAAAAGACAACCGTACTGATTGAGTTATTAAATAAGCCTGAAGACAAAAGAAATAGTTAAAAAAGAAATATAAAATATATAAGAGATAAGCTAAAAAGAAAATATAACAATGATATAGCAATAATGATTGAAATTAATATTACTAAATAACCCATTATATTGAGATAAGCGTAAAAAATAATAATGATATAGCAATAATCATTAAAAGTAATATTAATCCATAACAAGTTATAGGAGAGAGACGTAAGAAGAAAAAAAAATATAGCTTTAATGAATGACACACGTGTCCATCATAAATTTCTTTTATTAATCTATATCTATCTATACTATATAATAAAAGAAACCAATAAAGGGACACATGTCATTCATTGAAGCGATCAATTAAAAGATAATTATAAAATTAAACTTAATATAAATTTAAACAATTCGTATAGGAGATAATCCATTTTAAAATATTTATCAGATTTAGTAATAATAATAATTTCTCTAAAGGAGTGGGTAATATTATAAAATAATTTAGTAAAATTAAAAATGTTATTTTGGAGGCAAATCATGTGAAAAAAGATTACGTACACCAAGAAAAGTAGTCACCAGATATAATTTTTTATTAAATTAATTCAACTGTGTAATAAACGATGTTTTTTATATAACATTTTTATTTTTTATCATACAAAATTATATTTATGCAACTCGTGTAATACACGGAGTTTTTAAAAATATAATTTTTTTTATTATGTAGTATATAAAATTAGATTTATTCAATCCATATAATACATAGAGTTTATAAAGATATAACTTTTTATTGTTCGATATATAAAATTATATGTGCTCAACCCGTATAACACATGAGATTCTTAAAAATGTATCTTTTTTTCATTATTTAATATATAAAATTAAATTTACTTAACCCGTACAATACACAGAGTTTCTAAAAAATACAACATTTTTTATTATTTAATATATAAAATTACATTTATTCAATCCATATAATTAACGAGATTTTTAAATAAATATTGTTTTATTATTTGATAAATAAAATTGTATTTATTCAACCCGTGTAATAAAAAAAAGATTTTTAAGGATATATATATATATATATATTTATATTATTTGGTATATGAAAATACATTTATTCAACCCGTGTAATATACGAGGTTCTAACCTAGTATAGATATAGAAGATACATAATAGTTATATAGATTATGATGATTTTAATGCTATCAAATAAATATTATGTTATTCATTAGTATTAAATAAAGAATATTAATATTAATAGTAGTATCGTTAGTTTTAATATACTATAATATCATGACTAAAATATTATATTGGATAATTTGACAATATCGCACATATATTTTAACTTAATTTTATCAGAGGGGATAATAATTAATATAATGAATATCTTTAATTATAAAAAATAAATATTTATAATTAAGTAACAGATAATTAACTAGGAGAGAGACGGAAAATTAAAAAAATAGATAGATTTAATGAATGACACGTGTTCTCCATATGTTTCTTTTATTATATAGTACCAGTAGTAAAACCCGTGTGCAAACACGGGTGGTTTTTAGAAAACCATGCAAAACACATTTTAATAGAAAGTATAAATTTGTATATAGATATTGTACCAAAACTTGTTATCTATTATAGATAATAGACAACTATAAACATAGATCATCGGTTGATATATCAGTTACATACGACTATTTCCATTCTTCTATCCAAAAAGAGAGTACCCACCCATTGACAATGTAAACTGTTTATAGACATAACTACATATAAAACATGTCTACGAAGCTAAATTAGTAACACCGAGGAACCAAATGTACAACCACAAATAACGATCACATCAAACATTGTTTATAAACCTCCAATCAACACAACACTCATGAAGAGTGCTTAATCGTTGTCATGAAATGCACAATTTTGTTAGCTTCAGCAACTGAGCAAACTTGTGAAATTCAAACGAAAGTTCATCGCCAAAAACAATATTTTGGTTCTTCAGATAACCAGGCCATCCAACAATAACGTAGCTGAATCCAGTATTGGTTTTTTGAGATCTTGTAAAAAGTTCATGGACTTCACCTTTTAGATTTTGGATCTTAACAGGCTTAAGATTATCAGTATCCAAATCTAATGCAGATGACACATCTGATGGCAGATGCTAAAATACAGAAAATTGAATAATGAATTTTATAAAATATTGATATATAACTGAAATTGTTGAAATAACGAAACAAAGTAAGAACTGCAAAAACTTACAAGCCTGTGTTCAGCTTGTGTGGTGAAGTGTAAAACTGGCTCTGAAGTGGATGATACTAAATGAACTTTTTGAACTTACACGGTCTATCAACAACTTGTTTATCCTCTACAATGGTCTTGCCACGAAGATTTCGTATCTTTTCAACCTAAGTAAATTAATTTAGTCTATAACAACTCTGAATTTTTGAAATTTTGTAACTTTCTTTATCAACACAAATTATCTTCTTAACTCAGATTTGAAGTTTAAGACTCTATCATACAGAAGAATATCAACATATCGAGACAGTAATATAATGGGCAGTGTAAAACTAATAAACGCTTAAATTAGATACAACACTTGGACAGGCAGGAGTGTCATCAACAGAAAAATCTTTAGAGTGAAGTTGAGGATCATTAACATCAGCAGCTATTTTCACAGAATGATCTTCAGGCTACAAAAAAAATTTAAAAAACCTTGTTATACTTATTATACAATAAAATATATCTATATATGTTAATATATAATAGATAAAAAAATGAAGGAAAATTTAAACTTATAACACTTTTAACATCTGACTCATCAACCAGAGCCACTACCTTTGCATCGAATATGCTATCATCAACAGACTATATTTATAAGAATGATCATATATAAGAAACATGATGACGATACTATGAAACTGAAGTAGTGGTGATGCCTAGATACACACATAGACGTTTTAGGATTTAATATGTCGTATCAAATTTGTACTTGTTCGTTGTATCGTTGTTCTTGTATTGAACATGTATTTCAAGTTCCATGTATTGTAATATTTCGTTATGAATGAAATCAATTTATTTTAAATTCTATTGTCACAATTAGCGTTATGTGTGATGAGTAATCTTTCTTCTTCCCACTCCGATGATTTCGCCATTGGTTGGGTGTGACATATTGAAATGCCTAGATTCTGGTAAACTTGCTTTAGATGATGCTGAGACTGGAGCCACGGTTGGTAATTCTACGAAGTTTACGAGTTTTGAAGATATTTTTAATATATATATAGACATGTAATGTTTACTTATTATTATGATTTAAAATAACTTGTAACATGTTAAAAAATATAGTTCAATACAAATATGTATTGGCGAGTATACAGGATTTCATACATAGCATAAAAAGATAAGTTTTAAACAATTCTACATGGCAAGCTATTGAAACAAGATAAACAATAAATTCGGCATGTGTTTAACTAATCAAACAAATGATGAAACCCAATAAGCTCTTAACATAACCCAAAGTTTACAGGCGGTGCGTTAATCCTATAGCGCTATATATGTCAAGGATAGGCTCGTACAAAGTTAATGATAAGTCTAACACAAAACGTATAACCCCAAGTTTAAAGTATCAAGTAACAAGTATGCATTCATGTATAAGGAATGTTTATGATTTAAGAATAGAGTTTAAGTGTAAGTTTATAGTTTAACATGTTACACCCCAAAAGGTGGTAAACGAAAAGGGGGTTCAAGTATACTCACAAAATTGCTAATTCTTCCGATTATCCAAGTGTTGACGGGTGAATGAGTTTAGGAGGTTGAATGTATACGGATTGGAGTCCAAGGTATGTTTAGAGTCGGAATTCGGAATGAAAAGTACATGGAAAATATTATATGAGAAAGTAGCCATCTAGCACCGAATACTCGTTTTTTTGACACTATGAAACCCAAAAGGGTTTGAATGTTTTCATGGGTTAAAATACCCATTAGAATCATAACAAGTACTAAGGTCTTAGATGATGTAACTTAACATTTTGACAAATGACAACTAGGTCATCATCAAAGAGGTTTGGTTACTTGGATATTCTATGTTATATAGTATATATTATAAGTTTCTAGTCCAATGATAATACAAGAACATCATATAAGTCATGCATGAGGTAGGAAGATAAATCTTCCATTTAGGAACCTCTTTTGTATTCACCAATACACATGTTGTCATAGACAACAAGGATGGTCATGAAAGTACATTAAGGAATGAAAAAAACTCTATCTAATAAGGAAAACATCAAGTGATGTGTGGATTCACAAGTAGGATAGCACAAGCTAACCATATAATCACACAACTTCAAGTTTAAGACTTGTTCATCACTTGTGGGTTAAAACCCTATTAAAACAGAAAGTTTTTAAGGATAAAACCTCTAGATTTACATGTCACAACCTTTTTTTTAAGCTCACATAATCATGGTCTTGATTAGTGGCATAAGGACATAGGAATGTGTTGAGAAATCTCAAGTTCAAGTAAGTTTAACAAATGTTTATACAAAACAGAAAGTTTTCTTGCAATTTTAACCTTATTTGGTTGATGTTCCAGCCTTGGTTTTCCATGGAAAACCTGTGGAAACATACCTAAGGTTGTTCCAGGTGCTTAGATGAAAGAATCAATGAAAAAGATGAAGTAGAAGTGAAGTTATGCTTATTTTAGCAACTTGTATGAATCTGACTTGTTTCTGAGTTTTGCAACAGATTTGAAGTGTTTAGAGAGTGATATTAGTGAGTTTGTAAAGTGGAAAATGTGTGGAGAAGGCTTGGGTTTTATAGGGAAGAATTAGGTTTGAGTTTGGTGGCCATTAAATGCAAGAAACATAAATAAAACAACCAAAATTGGCCAATCCCGTAGCTGGCTAGGGGTTGTCTGCGGATCGAACTACGTCGCGGGGCACGAGCCATATTGGTGGTCGGGTCGCGGCCTTCGAGCGAGAGTGGGCTGGGAAACAAGTTTCAATTGTTGACAATTTAAGTCTCTGATGTTTATAATTGCAAGTTTAATGTATTTTTACGGGTATATTATGAAATATAGATAGAGGATCCTGTACATTAATCAAGAAGTGTGAGAAGTGTGAGAAGTGTATTATAACACTATATATAACACTATATAACACCATATAAACACCGGGTAACACTATGTAACACCATATAACACCATGTAACACTATGTAACACTATATAACAAATATAACACTATATTTTGTCTGATAGCATGTCTATGATAGATGTATAGTGTTATATATTGTTATATAGTGTTATATGGGTGTTACACAATGTTATGCGGTGTTTATATGGTGTTATATAGTGTTATATATAGTATTATAATACACTTCTCATACTTCTGGATTAATGTACAGGATCCCTACCCATGAAATATAACCATAGTTTAAGGGATGTTAAGTATGAATAACATAAAACAATTATGATTTAGTATATGTATGTCGTAAATAAGTATCGTATGTATCCAAAAGACGTATGTTTCACGTATAACCCAAATTTGCAAGTATAACACATAGTTTTCAAGAATTACGAATAGTGTATCAATTGTTTCACGAACTTAAACGTATGAACATGTATGAGGTGTGTATAATCATTGGTAGCACTCCTTTCTTGTACCCTAGAACCAAGCATCCCACCCATTTACTCTATTGACCAACCATTCACATAGTTTTCATAAACTTTTAGTGGGTTCTACTACCCTCAAACCCAACCCGCCCAAAGTACCATAGGGGGTGGCGACGGTGTACCCGCTTAGGACAAGTACCCTAGACCTCTTACCCGCATGACGCCCCAACTGAGATGGGCATAGAGTTCGCTAACTCTGAAAAGTTCCATTTTTCTCTTCAATAATTGTTCCCTAAAGATTAATGACTCATCGAGCCATTAACACTAAATAATAAATAATCTAATAATTAAAACCTATAACGATGATGCTGAAACTGATATTGATGGTCAATGCCACAATGAAGTTACCTTAGTCAAAATTGACATAATAGGTAGGATTAATCGATGTAGCCTAATATGTATCTACAACTTGCACAACTTGCTTCTGAAATATATATTAGAGTAAATTACAAGTTTGTCCTTTATGTTTACATCAAATTGCAGGCGCTGTCCTTTTGGCCAAAACTTTACAGGCGATGTCCTTAACCTTTCAAAATCTTGCACGTTTTGTCCTTTAAGCCAAACCTGATTAGAAATCTCAGTTAAAAACTGTCATGTGAAATGCACATAAGGGTAGAATGGTAATTTCCCTCTCAACCCTTCAAACTCAAATTCCACCCTAAAATTTTAGGGAAGATGATGGAGTGAGTGTTGAATTTGAAAGGGTTAAGAGGGAAATTACCATTTTACCCTCATGTGCATTGCATATGAAAGTTTTTAACTGAGATTTCTAATCAGGTTTGGCCTAAAAGACAAAACGTGCAAGATTTTGAAAGGTTTAAGGACACCATCTGTAAACTTTTAGCCAAAAGGACAACGTCTGCAATTTGATGTAAACATAAATGACAAAACTTGTAATTTACTCTATATATTATACACATTGTTCTTGTTCGTTTAGCCTGATAATTTATCAAGACCAAAAGTTTTAAAAAAAGTAAAAGTTCCTAAGATAGGAAGAAAAACTTATTAACATTTTCATAGCTCAAAATATAATATAAGTGCAAATCATGAACATACACATGATTAGTTGCACCAATTCGTAATATACACAACACACTACAAGATATAGCAGATCAAATCATGAGCATATAAGAAAAACAAATGAACTCTCAAGGACAAGTTATCATGATTAGATACACCAATTCAAATATAACGAGCAGACTACAACATATATCTTGAAAAACATAGATTATTTGGAGTATCTTATAAACTTACATGGTTAAGTGAAGACATCACAATAGCATTGATTGGGCACTCATTAATATATGTCTTGATCAACGTCAATTATCTGCCTAGAGCGATTTATTTGAAAGAAAATGTGACAATAATAATTAACGACACTACCTAAAATCAAAATATATTTTTATGAAAGATGGGAACATAGTACATGGAAATTACCTTTGCTAACTTATCTAGAGATCCGATGAGAAATATGTGAAGAATCACTTGATTTTGCAAGTGATGTAACTGTCTTTTTGTGACAAAATGCAGCAATTTTCCAGTCTTTCAGTTTAAAAAAGAAAAGAATAATTAATTTTAAGGTGAAAGCCATAAGAATATTATAAGTGAAAAAAGAGACATGAAAATATAAATGTACGCCGGCAATGTGCAATAACAAAGACGATCAACCAAACATGGTATTTCAAACCCAACGTAAAAGTAATATTTCATAATTTTTGAGACCAAAAACAACTTTAATTTAGAGCTAATCACAATAACCAAATTTTTTGTGCTTATAGTACTTCCTACCCTCGAGTAAGTAAATACTAACCACAAAAGTTAACCAACTTTTTTTTTTTGTAATTTATAGTTGACAAACAACTTTTATTCACATACATGTTGTATATAGTAGTAGTGGGTTAACCCAACCCGACCCATTTCGACTGGCATACATAGTGCAAGACTAAACATATACAAAATCATTCACATAGTAAAGAATATAATCCACCATAAGAATAACTGAAAGGTTGTTGATACGAAAGAACAAAAGTATTAACTTGTTCCATCTTAAAAAGATTGCCAAGGTTGAGTCCCTCTTAAACATAAAAATCGATCACCTCAAAGGCATTCGTGGCAGCTGATGTTCTTTTTTCTTTTCTGTCACATGATATTCTTGATTTAAAACAAATATATAAACTTAACTAAGCATTTTTTAAAATGCAACATATAATCTTATCTGTAAGCTTATGCATTATGTAACTAGTGATACTGATTTTTTTAATATACAAATTAAGCATAACAGAGCCCATAAAACCTTCTTTAAGATTACAACAAAAAAGGTATATTTTCTAGTTATTTATGCAATTAACCTGTTGGAAGTTCCCCAAACTCTATTTTGGTGCACGCTTCCCCCCAAGTCATTTTAGATTATCATTGTAATAATAATATAATATTGTTTTTGGTAAAATGATTAACTTATTACGATTTATAAAAAAATGGGGAAAATAGTGTTTTTGGTCAATCTAACCCGACCCTTCACATATCAAAGTGTTATTAGTTCACGTGACGTTTGGTGTGGCATGCTTTGGCCTAATAGGTATCGGTACTCTCATTGATAGTCCCCAGGTAGGCAAACTGATCCACTAAATTGATTTATACGAATGCTAGCCTAGACAGGACGTCCCGACTAGCGGTATGTAACCCTTCTAGCTACTACATGTTCGTCACAAGAACTCACTTTGACGAGAGTGCAATCTCAATTGAAATTTGAAACTCAAAAACGAAATGAAATCAAACTCATGAATGATTGAAATGTATTAAAGAAAATAAATTGATCCAAGACTTTAGATATATAGACATAAATAGGACATAACATTAGAATATTTAATATTCATATATAATATAAGGTGCTTGCATATGTAACAAAGAAAAAGAAAAAATACACTATAGTTTAATAATAAAGTATATATTGTCATGTAAAGCATATAACAATTAAAGTGCTCACATGCATTTGTGTGTGATATTAATATTTGTAAGCTAAGGCAATTAAAACATTTAAGCACATAAGGTACCTAATCAACTATAGACTAAGTGTAAGGGTCTAATAACCTATCTTAGTTCCCTATAGTCATTGGCTCTGATACCAATCTGTCACATCCTCGACCCGCAACGAAATGGTATGGGGCATGATGAATGCCCATAGCTTATGAGACTATTATAGGTTTAGATATTTAAAGTCGCCAAAATTAATTTTTTCACACATAACATAGAATTCAAATATTAATACCAAGTTACAAAATCAAATAAATAAAAGCAGCATATTATAGCCGGTTTATTACTAAGCTGCTGTTTGTTTTTTTGTTAAAAGAGCTTCAGGACCTCTTTTGTCTTCACCAAGTAGACCACGCGCAGACATAGGGGTCTGCAGCTTGTTTGTTTTTTAGAAGACAATTCATTAAAAAACCTCTCCAGCAGCTCTTCCTAGGGCAGATCTTGTCTTACCTCTTCACATACCTCTTCAACCTCTTCCAAACACAAAACTCTCAAAACCCTAGTTCCCTTCTCCATTCCTCAGCCGACCTCCCCTGCTCCTCCACCTCCAGCCGCCGCCACGTCGAGCACCACCGTCTCCATCCGCCCCCACGCTGCCCTCCACCCCTCCAATAGTCGTTCCACCTCTCCCGCCGTCGTCCATCACCGGCAGTTCCGGCTTCAAGTTGCGGCTGCTGCTGTTTGTTCATTACAACATTGCACCCCTTGTTGAAGAGTTCGTTTGTTGCTTTTGTGGTTGTTGAAGGTAATGTTTGCTCCGATCTTTTCTTTGATGTTTCTTTCAGTTTGGTACATAGAGGGTTTTCAAGTGGGTATTTTTAATCCGATTAAGAGAGTAGTAAATAAGGTATTTTTTAATCCTTAAGAAAATTGTGAACCACAACGAGGGCAAAAGCATATTGATGCTAAATTGGCATTTGAAATTACATGTACATGGACATAAGAACCACATTTGACTTTCCTAGGTTAATTCTAACAAAAGCCATCAAGATTTTTGGTGTGTATCTGATGACACAGAGGATTTAATGGGTCTGTTAATATTCAGACTAATCCTTGTTTGTTGTTGTTTGATGCAATGACTGAGAGAGATTCGGTGTGTTGGAATGTGATGATCGGTTGTATGCGAAGTACGGAAAGCCTACGGACGCGTTAACTCTGTTTAGGGAAATGCTAGAAGATGAACCCGGATGAAGTTACGTTAGTCGCCGGTTTATCTGCGTGCGGACATATCGGGGTGTTGGAATCAGGAAGATGGATTCATTCTTATATTCAGAACAATGATTTAGCACTTGTATAACTATTATTGTGTTTTTATGAATGTTGGAAAACTCTTTTAAGTTTAATAAATCAGTTTATTTATATTTTAATTTAATTCAGCAGCTTGCAGAAGTTAAAAACAAACAGTCTTCTTCTTGCAGACTGCAGAGGTTTGGTCCACCTCTTCTGCTACAGATGTCTGCAGATGTGGTCCGCAGACTGCAGACGTTTTACCTCTGAAAAAACAAACAGCACCTAAGGCAATCCTACATTTATTCAACTCAAAATCCGCCCATCCTTATGTATCTGTATCACGCCTAAAAGAGTTTTGGGTCAACAAACATGTTGGTGAATAGATTCGGTTTTTATTTAAAAACAATTTTGTTTTATTATTTTCAAAAAATCCTTATTTTATAACATGCGTTATCAAATATGAAAGTAGGTATTTCAATATAACAAGAATTCAACACATATCTCATAAGCAACACAAACATAACAATACTAGAAACCATAGACACATAGAGATTCAAGCCCCGAAAGACGAATCTACGAAACAATGATGGCGATACCGAGTTCGACCCGTGGCCGTGGGAAACCGGTCAGTCAGGTGGATCCACGCGAAACCTATGACATAAAGCGAGTAACACATAGATACACATATTGTGAAACAATGATACATAGCAACATGGGACACCTACATCGAATAGCATGTTAAAAATAGAAATAAATAAATTTAAAGTTAACGCGAAATACACCCCAAAAGATTTAATGACAGAAATGGGGAAAAAGATTCGAATATACTCACTGGTTGCGAAGAAATGTTCCACGAGAATTACCGCACAAACTGGAATAGGTGGAATCTAAAATAATAATCGAAATCACCCTAATAAAATATCAATAAACAATGTACCAAACAAGCGAAAAAACGAATATGATAAGATGATGAGGTTCTCATGATTTGGGGATTTTCTTGTTTAAATGATAAAAGATTTGAATAACTAAAATATATAAGTACAGTTAATACAATTCGTATTTATATATAATAGTAAAAATATGACAAAGTGGTACGATCTCGACTAAAAATATATTATATATCTTTCTCTAGAAACAAATATATAACATCTTCAAGTTTGATATAATAAAATATATTACATTTGTTAATATATATAGTGTCAGGATCAGGAGAAAACGCCCAAAAATGTGAGAACGGTGAGAACGCATCCTGGCCCTACACGTGGCGCGGGATATGATCAGGGGGTGAGGAGTTTTTTTGTCTTTTCAATCTTCTTTTATTTTCCCAACGCGCTATAACATTTTCTGGCGTCTAAGATTATTTTGGCGTTAATTGTATTTATTAAACTTTTTGGCATTGAATTAATTGTTTTTGTGTCACATAGATAATTTTTTGGCATTTTTGTAACACCACGTAAAAACGTGTCCAATTATGTATTAACACGTGTCCTAAACTCTAAATATATGAAAGATTGAGTTTGAAGGACTAAAGTTGACAAACAGTGAAACTATGTATACAGAAGGACTAAAAGTATCAACATGCCAAACTTAGGCCTCTGAATGACCATACGTGAAGAATATATCGTTAAACGAGTGATCAATTGGATATAAGAAGCCGTTTGTGAAAATAATCGGAAGATTATAAAACTACAAGGGTTAAACGTGTCAACATGTTAATTCTGACCTCTGAGTGACCTTTTAACGAAACCGAGGCTTCGAAATATTCAAATATACTCTAAAGAATAAGTGATAAAAATTTCACATGGTTTCGAGATCGTTAAACATGTTTTCAAGACTTTGGGCTATAAGTGTCAACTTGACGAAACTTGCATTCATAGTGATCATTAACGAATCCGAGCCTAATGAAGTTTGTTTATACATCCTTGAACCTCTACAAACTAACTACAAGGGCCTTATATGTCAACAATAAGGTTAAAAAGGGTTTTATACGAACAGGGACTAAAGCTGCCAAGTTTTAAAGTGTTTTAACCTGTTAAACAGGTCTACGCGGGCCGCGTAAGAACCTTTATGATCTTACGCGGGCCGCCTAAAAACGACCAGCGCAGAAAAATCATGACAGGTGCAGGTTATTCAAGTTTATCCGCCTCAACCTCAATTGTATCGATTCTAGGGGTTGTATGTCGGTTTATTTCATCAACTAGGACACCTGGAGTGATCCTAGGATGTTCCTTAACATATGTGATTGATCCTAGAACTTGCAAATGTGTATATAAAGGACTTAGTTCATGAGTTCAAGAACTCACATTTGCAACAACTCTCAAATACTCACTTCTGGAGCTTGCAATCAATTAGGGGAAGATTACAAGTGTAGAAAAGACAGCTAGGACCATTAGTAAGTGTTTAATTGCTTGCTTAGTCGTTTTAATTAGCTTAATTACCGAAAAGTCAAACTTGTCGTAATTTAGATTTGACTTTCAGTTTAATCACGTATTGTTCCACCACTGATCAAATCGAAAGTGGTTATAGAACCATATTAAGGTAGGTGATTAACCCCCAAAAGGGCACCTCCTAATTATCTCGTTTGACTAGTTAATTGTCGGGTCAAACTAGTTTGACAAAAGTCAAATTGGACATAATGTTTGAAAATGATTTAAATTGATAAAACAGAAGTTCTAAAACGTATTTTTACATTCTAATGACTTGGTAATTAATATTAGAACATGTTTTATCAGTCCTAACTCGAAAATTATCAGTCTAAGGTCAGTTTATAACCGAAAGTCGCAAAAGCTTGACTTTTGCTTTGACCTTCAGTTCTGACCCGTTCAAGCTTAATTCTCCCATGTTTCAAGCTTCCATTAGGACCACATTACTCAGTAGTATAACCCTTTGAAGTTATATTGGATGATTCTTAGTGGTTTGAATTATATGCACTTGATCATTAATATGCTTAAAAATGCCATAAACGCCCTTTTGACACACAACTGAGATTTTTAGCAATGTGAATGGACAAAAACCTTTACTACTGATATTTAGACATGTCCCGAAAATTTGACATCAGTTTGAGGTCTAGACTAGGAGTTATGCTCAATAGCGTAATTAGAAAGCTTTTTATTATTTAAACGGCGTAATTAACATAAAGCCTATCTAAACCCAATTTTTGATACCAAAATTTTTACCTACTGATGTAAAATAATATTTTGTAATTTTGAAGACTTTTACTTATTTTTAGGCTGAGCATAACATAGGGTTATAGCTTTGATTCGGTAATTGTCGGTTTTACCCTTTTCATGCATAAAATGAGTTTTACATAACATTTTGATGCCAAAATTTTTTGCTACTGATTTTTATATGACAAGTAAAATATTTTAAACTTTATAAACTGATCAAAAACTCATATTTCCTATTTTAACCCGAAAATCGCTTAAAACCGACTTTTAAGCGTTTTAAGCGCATAGTTTGAGTTAAAACTATTTTTGGCATATAAAACTTATTACCTACTAATATTTTAAGTTAATTTATGTAACTAAACAGTAAGCCAAAGTTTTAAACTCTGATTTCTGATTTTTAACCTTTAAAGCTTATGTGAAATTATCAAAATGCCCCTACGGTGCATAGTTTGGTTATATAAGATAAATTTCACATATATGCAATACTCTACTATTATAACTTATAAAAATACACAATTTTAATAATTGTATCAGACCTGAAACTCAGTTTAATATTTAAACTCTTTATGAGCATGAAAATTACCAAAATGCCCTTATGGGACTTAACTTGGTTTAAATTACTTTTCGGGCATATATGTTAACATCTTACTGATGTAATAACATATTTTGAGCATAATAACGATTAAGACCTGTATATGATTCATTTGGTTACCCGTTACGCATTTACGCGTTCGGATCGGCTTATGTGACTAGTTTACATAAAATAGCCGAAACGGGTCAAACCTTATCATTAAATCCTCAATTTCCAGAATGTGTTTAGTTTACCCATATTATAAAAGTATCCAAGCTTGTCAGGTCTAAACCACATTCTATTCCATCTTCGCTTAATCTAGCGTTTAGGATCGTAAAGTCTCTTCCTAGCTAGCTGGTCTAAGTCTTTGACTTAGCTAAAGACACGTTAGCATCCTAATAGGTTATTAAACCTTCCATACAGATTAGTAGCATCCAGTAGAAGGTACTATCAAGAAGCTTTAGGATTATACTGCTGAGTTATCTTTCACTTTAGCTCAGGTAAATACTTTTAACTTAGTTTCCCTTATACGGGCTTGGGATATGGTATTATAATAATACCACTTGGTCGGGTATGAAATCATTTAATCGGATTGTGATTAATAAATTTACATAACCCGTTTTAATCTGTCTTGTTTGATAACATAAGCATTGGGGGTTAATTCGACCGTGTCCTAGATATCCTCGGCTCATTTCATTTGAAAATGGCAACGACCTATGCGTAGGGTGTAGGCATACACCTGACAGATGCAAATGCTAAAATATAAACCCACATGTTGGGGATAACTCCTTTGTGGGTTCTATAAGTGGTGAGTCGGTTAATCACGACCGACTTCCAACCGGCCCCAATTGTATGACAAACATATAAATCTGTATACAAGATTATATTTAAATAATTGTCCCAAGTTATAAAAGGTTTGTGCTATGTGCACTTAAATCAATTTTCATAAATGTTTTAAAAAAGAGTCAGTTAATTGTATTTACCAGTTTATACTGACGTATTTTCCAAAGACTGATTGACAGGTACCTCTCGTAATAGACTGGAGCTATTAGGTGTCTTAAGAGGATCTTGCAAATCCATAGATACCTGAAGTCTGTTATTTTGTTTCTTTGTACTTTTATATGATCCGCCTGTGGATCTTATTACATTCCAGTCTGTATATTCATTTACTCGAACACTCAGACATTATGGTTTGTAATAGTTTATTCACCAAGCCTTCCGCTGTGCTATTATATTGTGTGTATTGACAATGATGATATCAACTACGTCACGATACTCCCCACCGGTAATATGTGGAAATATTGGGGTGTGACAGGTTGGTATCAGAGCCAACATTGAGTGAATTAAACACTAACCTTTTGTGTTTAATCTCAATGACACAATAAGCACATTCCTTAGACTCTCGAGTCTAGGCAAATGACCTAGGATTTATTCTTAACTTTCCTATGTTGTTTATATTTTATTTTGTTTTGTTTTACTTGTTTTGACAGGTGAAATCAGCTTTAATGCCGCCAAGGGTTAGGGGTAAAGGAAAGGGTCCCATGCGAGGGGGACCATCAGCAGGACCTTCACATTGACGCACCCCGTCTGCGTCATTTTCCAGTTCTGACTCCCGTGACCATTGGGGTCACTCTTTCGAGCCAACGAGACATTCTATCTCGTTGAGCTCATCTCCTTCATTCCATCCATCTTTCGGGCCGCCTGTTCCAGACGAGCCCCAGCATTCGCAACATTCTCAACACTCCCATCACTCCCATGAGTCTCACCAGTCTTACCATTCGTTGCACTCTCATTCCTTCCATCATTCGGATTCTACCTACTCCCCGGCACAGTTTAATCCGAATGATTATGTCAACGACTTTCTGGGCTACAACCCTTTGGGCCCTGAGGATCACTTTTCTCAGGAAATGGAGATGGACGACGACCCAGACCAAGAAATGCAAACCGGAACACCGGGCCACCCAATTAACATCTCAAGCGGTTCCCCATTTCAGGGATCACCGTACCGTGGGCCCGATTCATACTAAGAGAGGATGGCCGCGTATGATTGGTACTTTACTCCTTCGTACCATAACTCTCCTGCTCAACCACCTTTGGTTGAACCCCAGCTTCAAGCAGTTTCACCTCCACCACTTCCTGTTGAGGAGCCACCTCAACAGCCACCTCAGCCACCTCCCGAGCCTCCGAGGCGAAGGAGGAATGCGCGGATATCCGTGCGAGGAGGACCTCGTTTCAGTTCTCCTCAGGGTTCAAGTTCTTACCCTCCTATTCCCGAGGACCCCCAAATGGGTGGACCCTCAAACGCGGTGCCAGAGAACGATCCTCCGCCAGTTTCTTATGCACCACCGCCACCGCCAATGGGTTTTGACAACCCAATCCCAACTTACCCAGGTTCTTCTGGGTACAACCCTTTTGAAAACCCAACGGGATATCCATCGGATTATGGAACTCATGATCCGTACCTTACAGCTGCACAATACCATCATCTTTACCCTTCTTCTTCTTACCCTCCAGTTTATCCAACTGGATACCCGGTGCAGGGTTATCAATACCCGCCTTACCAGCAACCTCCTCCTCCCCAGCAGCAGCAAACTCAGGAGATCCTGGAAAGGTTAGATAGGGTTGAGCATGAGGCAAACAAAACCAAGAAGCAGCATAGTAGCTTTCTCAAAGGCCTTGCGAGCCTAATTAAGGGCAAGAAGAAATAGGAAGTGACTTTATCTTGTATTGTCTTTTAATCAAGTCCCTGCGAGGACATTTTATTTTCAGTACGTAGTCCCTGCGAGGACTCATTTTCTGTTTCTGTAGCCCCTGCGTGGGCAGTATGTTCTTTTTAAGACCCGCTTAGGGCACTTGTAGTAGTTTAATGTTTAATGAAATTTCTTTGGATTTAATTTATGTACTTTAATACATCATCATGTATTATCATTTCAAATTTTGTTGATCTGCCAAAGAAATTTTCTTAGAGGTATAACCTAGCCAAATTATTAAAATGGCTATGATGGTACAACCTTTTTAAGACAATAAATCTCTGTTAACATCTGAGAACATGTTAACATTCTTGGCTGTGCGGTACGAGAAACCACACAAGCTTCCAAATGTACTTGAGTTTTTCCAAGTCACTCATATATAGCCTATATGATCAATGCGAATCATGGCAAATAAACATCAATATGATGTATACACCAAAATATCCATTTGAGATGTATGCTTACAAGCAAAGGTGTAATAATGATAAAGATAGTTTTATTTATAAACTTCTTGTCAATAAGGCGATGAACTATGTTCGACCCTTAAAAGATCAATGATCCAAGAGATCGTTGGTTATGTTTTAATCGTCCTAGTGACAAGGCCTTTTGTGCCATCTAAATGTCCTTTGAGACGAGCCTTGTGCTAAATAAAAATGTCTTCCATGACATTGACAAATGTGATTTATATCCTCTGTCTAATAATATAAAGGATTATATCCTATAAATTGCTTATTGGGGTTCTGTTGTAGCCTAGGCAAATTATAATTTGATTAATTTATTTAAAATTGTCTATATGGTTTAATAATACCATGACCATTTGATCATCAATGCAATGATATACTATATAATTTAAATATCATCATTGTTTGATATAGTATTCAAAAATGGCTGGCTCGGATGAAGCAAACAGTCATCCTGCAGAAGGCAACAACACCAGGATTAAAATCACTGGTGTCGAACTGCAAGCAATGATCACCGCAGCAGTTACTCAGGCGGTGGATGCTAAATTTAAAGAGCCAAGTGTTGTTCGGTCTCAAACTCATTCAAAGTCCCATTCTCATTCTCATACTCATAAGAAAAGTGAGTCTCAGCACTCATCTAATCAGGGTAGTGAGCCCAAGAGGTAGATTGTCCTCGAGCCGACTCCCAGGTACACCAAGGGTTGTACCTATAAGTACTTTGTCTCCTGTAAGCGGAGGGATTTTACAGGAGAAAAGGGAGCAATCGATTGCATGAAATGGTTGGACGAGATGGAGATTGTGATAGACATCAGCGAATGTGCTAAAGAGGATATAGTGATGTTTGTGTCACAATCCTTCAAGGGCGATGCCCTCACTTGGTGGAAAGCATTAGTGCAAGCCACTAGGAAGGTTCCTTTGTACAATCTTTCATGGAACAAGTTTGTTGATTTGGTTAAGGACACCTATTGCCCTCAGCACGAAGTCGAACGGATAGAGACTGATTTCCTCACTTTAGTGATGAAGGATCTGGATTGTAGATCCTATATGACTAGCTTCAACTCAATGTCAAGGCTTGTACCATATTTAGTCACTCCTGAACCCAAACGCATTGCACGTTTCATCGGTGGTTTGGCCCCTGAAGTAAAAGGGAATGTTAAGGCCTCTAAGCCAGCCACTTATAGATCTGCTGTGGATCTATCTTTGTCCCTCACTCTGGATGTTGTGAGGAGTAGGGCAAAGAAGGTTACCGATGAAGGGAAGAGGAAAAGAGAGGAAGACAAGTCTCCTCAGTCAAACAAAAAGGGCAAAGGGAACTCTGGTTCCAAAAAGGGGCAGTCAAATGATAGGCCCAGGCGCAAGATATGTCACAAAAGGCACTTTGGAAAGTGCAACCAAGACCCACAGGCTAAACCATGTGGGATCTGCAAAAAGAAAGGGCACAAGTCTGTTGAGTGCCGAAATATTAAAGATGCAACTTGCTATGGTTGCAATGAAAAGGGGCACATCAAAACCAATTGCCCCAAGAATGCCAAAAAGCCTGAGGAGGCAAAGAAATACAATGCAAGAGTTTTTCAGATGAACGCGAAGGAAGCGGTGAACGACGAGAACGTCATAACAGGTACCTTCCTCATCAATAATAACTATGCTAGAATCTTATTTGATTCCGGTGCTGATAAGTCTTTTGTAGACCATAAGTTCTGTAAGTTATTGAATTTGCCTATTAAGACTCTAGACATATAATATGAGGTAGAGCTTGCCGATGGTACCTTAGAAACAGCTTCAACTCTTCTTGATGGATGTTCTATATCCATTAAGAGTCATTCTATCCCGCTATCCCTCTTGCTAATGAAATTGGCTGGGTTTGATATAATTTTAGGCATGGATTGGTTGTCGCATAACCAAGCCCAAATTTCTTGTGATAAAAAGCTAGTTATTATCAAAACCCCTTCTGGTGAATCTGTCACTATTCAAGGATATACACAATATGGGTTGCCCAGCAACGTGTCAATTCTCAAGGTATCGCAGTGTTTGAAGAGCGGATGTGTCATTTACATGGCACAAGTGTCTGTGAATGAACCAAAGCCCAAGATCGAAGACATTCCAATTATTTCTGAATATCTTGATGTCTTCCCTGATGAATTACCTGGATTACCTCCTGAGAGGCAAGTAGAGTTCAGGATAGACATTCTCCCAGGATCAGCACCTATTGCACGAGCTCCTTATCGTCTAGCACCTACAGAGATGAAAGAACTCAGAACTCAATTGGACGACTTACTGGAAAAAGGTTTCATTCATCCCAGTTCTTCGCCTTGGGCAGCTCCAATACTGTTTGTGAAAAAGAAGGACGGATCAATGCGCTTATGCATTGATTATCGTGAATTGAATAAGGTAACAATCAAGAATCGTTATCCTTTACCCAGGATCGATGACTTATTTGATCAGCTCCAAGGAGCGAGCTATTTCTCGAAGATTGATTTGAGATCTGGGTATCATCAACTTAAAGTAAGAACTGAAGATGTGCCTAAGACAGCATTCAGAACGAGATATGGACATTTTTGTAACGCCCAAAATTTTCTTTTAAATTATTTAAATAATGACGTACTTTATCTAACGAAATTTGGGCATGACCCATTCGTAAAAGGAGAACTCCCCTGTTTTTCACTTTCAAAATATATGTTTAACACGACACTTTTCAAAGGACATAATATATACCATCAAACAACTTGACATGCACACGGAATTCGATAAGTTCAAAATACATAACAAGAACTAAGTTTTTAACAACTAGATATAGACATAGTGACCAAAATATTAAGCGTTGTCTTCTTTACAAAAG
Organism: Helianthus annuus; assembly: GCF_002127325.2. Taxonomy (NCBI): domain Eukaryota; kingdom Viridiplantae; phylum Streptophyta; class Magnoliopsida; order Asterales; family Asteraceae; genus Helianthus; species Helianthus annuus. Next base: position 129,367,290 of record NC_035449.2, on the reverse strand, counting down.
TAGCGGAACATAAGGCGGGTCTTGAAGTGTGTTCGAACCGGGCGAAGCTTGAAAGCTAAACTTGAGATTTACCTACAAAGCCACAACAATGCAAACTCATTAGAACTAAATTTCTTTCCTTAAACTCAAGAATCCAACTAACGGACTTGTAACCATTATGACATCCGCAACTTGTAATTTACTACATACTTTCATTCTTGCACGCTAGTATGTTCCAAATGGAACTTCATACCATTCCTTCTAATCTTACAATGTCATATTTGACCCGTTCATAAAAGGGTCCACAAATATACCATTTTCATACTCGATTCAATTTGACACATCTAATGTTAAACACATCAATATAATAAAAACCATGAATTGTACAAGTAGCGTACCTCGTTCTTGATTTCCTTGTTGCTTCGCGTGACTCGAACCTTCCTCCTTTACACCTATACATAATCATTCATACTTAGAATTCAAGCCATATACATATTAACATACATTCCTTCATAAGATGTCATACATTTTTAACTCTTACTTCACAAGCACATTCAAATCATGATTTTTATATAAAGTTTATGGTTAATGTGGCTGAATTCTTTATTGAAGCATTTCATCAAACATTTGGTGTGCACAATATCAACAAAGCACAAGGTACAAGTGTTCATAGCATATTTCTACATGTTCACTTTCTAGTCTAACAAGAAGCAATCAAATTCGCATCTTTCTTTCATCCTACATTAACTTTTTACAAGTTCAGCCCCTCTAATTCTAATGGTTGATTATTAACACATCAACTTTCATTCTTGTTGAACTAATACCACATTCTTTTAAATTAGTTAATATTACAAAATTAGACATTTAAGATAGCATAAATAAATTGCGTATTTTGGGGTGTTACAAATCTACCCCCCTTAAAAGAGGTTTCGTCCCCGAAACCTTAACATGTACCAAATAATGTCGGGTAGTGCTCCATCATCTCATCTTCTAACTCCCATGTAAGATCCTGTCCTTTCCGATGTTGCCATTGCACCAAGACTTGCTTTATAGTTTTGTTCTGAAGGTGCGTTACCTTGGAATCCTTGATAGCTATCGGTCTTTCAATGTAATTCAATCTTTCATCCAGTTCAATATCATCAAGGGGCACGTATGCCGTCTCATCCGCTAAGCATATTCTCAATTGTGACACATGGAATGTGTCATGTATTCCGTCTAAGGTTGGCGGTAATTCCAACCGATATGCTACCTTTTCAACCCGGGCTAAAATCTTGAAAGGTCCGATGTAACGGGGGCCTAGCTTTCCCCGTTTACGGAAATGGATTATACCTTTCCATGGGGAAACCTTTAATAACACATGATCACCTACCTGAAACTCGATAGGTCGTCTGCTTCGATCTGCGTAGGCCTTTTGTCGATCTTGAGCCGCTTTTAAACGGGCTCGCACAAGATCGATCTTTTTGTTAGTTTTAGCTACTACATCATTGGGTGCAAGTTCTCTTTGCCCCACCTCTCCCCAACAAATGGGAGTTCTACACTTCCTCCCGTACAACATTTCATACGACGCCATTTGAATGCTATTGTGGTAGATATTGTTGTACGAAAATTCCACCAATGGCAAGTGGTCATCCCAGCTCCCCCCGAAATCTATAGCAGACGCTCGCAGCATGTCAATAAGTGTTTGAATGGTTCGCTCAGACTGACCATCCGTTTGGGGGTGCAAGGCTGTGCTGAAATTTAATTTTGTACCCACACTCTCATGGAAACCTTGCCAATATCGAGATGTGAATCGGGTATCTCGATCCGACACAATAGATGCAGGGACTCCGTGTCGAGATATTATCTCGTTAACATAAATCTCCGCCATTCTTTCAGAAGAGAAAGTCTCCTGAATGGGTAAGAAGTGTGTGCTCTTGGTGAGGCGGTCCACGATCACCCATATAGCTTCATGACCTTTCCTTGTCTTAGGAAGCTTGGTCACTAGGTCCATCGTCACTTCTTCCCATTTCCATACCGGTATTTCTAACGGTTGCAACATTCTGTATGGTTTCTGATGTTCTGCCTTTACCTGCAAACAGGTCAAACATCTTGCAACATACTTGACGATATCACGTTTCATACCGGGCCAACAATAACTTTTCTTCAAATCCAAATACATTTTTGTAGCTCCTGGATGAACCGAAAATCGGGATTTGTGAGCTTCTTCGAGTAACACGTCTTTTGCTTCGCTAAACAAAGGTATCCATATCCGGCCATACATTGATTTAATTCCACTGGGTCCTTCTTCTAATTTATCAACAAACCCCTTTGTTCTTTCCTTTCTTGAATCCATTTCGCTCAGCGACTTAACTTGGGCTTCCTTAATCATTTCGAGAAATCGAGGTGTAACTACCATTTTCATGGATTTCACTTGAATTGGAGGCGGATAATCCTTTCGGCTCCGGGCATCGGCCACTACATTTGCCTTGCCCGGATGGTAAAGGAATTCACAATCATAATCTTTAAGGAGTTCTAACCACCTTCGTTGCCTCATATTTAAGTCTTTTTGCTCGAAATAGTATTTAAGGCTTTTGTGGTCAGAATAAATTGTGCTTTTCGTACCGTATAAATAATGCCTCCAGATTTTCAAAGCGAACACTACTGCTGCTAATTCCCTGTCATGGGTTGGATAATTACTTTCATGTGTTTTCAGTTGCCTTGAAGCATAAGCAATGACTCTACCCTTTTGCATTAAAACACATCTCAACCCTTGGTGTGATGCATCAGTAAACACCACCAAGTCTCCGTTCCATCAGGTAAGGTTAGCACCGGGGAGCTCGACAGCTTCTTTTTCAAGGTTTGAAACGCCTTTTCTTGATGTGTACCCCATGTAAACTTTTCATTCTTCTTGGTTAACTTGGTCAACGGCAGGGCCAATTTAGAAAAGTCTTGAATAAACCTCCTATAATAGCCTGCTAAACCCAAAAAGCTTCTCACTTCACTTGGGATCTTTGGAGGTACCCATTTCATAACAGCTTCCACTTTTGACGGATCCACTAAGATACCATCTGCATTAATCACATGACCGAGAAATTGTACTTCTCTAAGCCAGAAAGCACACTTAGAGTATTTCGCGTACAATTTCTCCTTACGGAGCACTTCAAGAATTTCACGCAAATGGCATGCATGTTCGGCTTCACTTCGGGAATAAACTAAGATATCGTCAATAAAAACTATAACGAATTTGTCTAACATGGCCCGACAAACTCGATCATAAGGTCCATGAACGCGGCGGGCGCGTTCATTAACCCAAAGGACATTACTAAGAACTCGTAATGTCCGTATCGCGTTCTAAATGCCGTCTTTACCACATCCTTATCCCGTACCCTTAACTGATGGTATCCAGATCGTAAATCAATTTTTTGAAAACCAACTTGCCCCTTGTAACTGATTGAAGAGATCATCGATTCGGGGCAAGGGGTATCGGTTCTTCACCGTCAGCTTATTCAACTCTCGATAGTCGATGCACATGCGCATCGAACCATCTTTCTTTTTGACAAAAAGTACAGGCGCACCCCAGGGCGATACGCTCGGGCGTATAAATCCCTTGTCGAGCAATTCTTGTATTTGAACAATTAACTCCCGCATCTCAGTTGGGGCCAACCTATAAGGAGCTTTGGCTACGGGTTTGGCATCGGGGTATAATTCAATCTTAAAATCCACCTCACGATCTGGTGGAAGCCCCGGCAAATTTCCGGAAATACATCAAGAAACTCGTTCACAACTTCAACCTCTTCTATCTTAGGGGTATTCTGCTTAGTATCCACCACGTAGGCTAGAAACGCCTTGTTTCCATTTCGCACATACTTGAATGCTTGGACTATAAAACAAAGCTTCGAATTAACATTCCTTTCCCCTTGTATACTCACTCGTTTTCCTCCTGGTGTTAACACATGAATCACCTTTATCTCGCATTGAATTTCGGCATAATGTTTGGCTAGCCAATCCATGCCAACTACAACCTTGAATTCTCCCAAAAGGAATAAGGTTAATGGCAAACTTCTCATCTTCAACGATAATTTCACAATCTCTACAAACTTCGTGCAACAAATAACTCTTACTATCCGCTATCTCTACTTCTAATGGCACATGCATTCTTTCGATTCTAAAAGAGGGGTGTCACACTAATTCACTTGATACAAACGATCTACTTGCTCCAGTATCAAATAACACGTACGTAGGCATCAAGTTCAATAAGAATATACCTGATACAACATTCGGGTGGTCCTTTCCTTCTTCAGTCATGATCTGAAACATCCTCCCCTTAGCTCTTGGGGCTTCCTCCTTTCTTGCTTCCTTATCGGTTTTCTATTGAAGCTTGGGACATTCAGCCTTAATATGACCCGGCTGGAAACAGTTATAGCACGTTCTGGAAGGATTAGGACACCTATAGTATGGGTGTCCATCTTGACCACAATTGTAACAGCCCTTCTTCCCTTTCAAGCACTCCCCCGTGTGTAACTTCCAGTACGTTTTGCATTTCGGAATGCTACCCTTCGCCTTATCCTTCTTGCTCTGATCTTGAAATTTCTGTTTCTTCGACGGACTTGAGCTAGGAACATTCTCAGACACTCTCTTCTCACCTCTTTCTACCTGTCTTCTTAGTTCAATCTCCCTATCTCGGGCTATGTTAATGAGCTCATTCAAGGTTTCACATTTAGCGGGAATTATGAACTCCTGATATTCAGCCTTCAACATACCATGATAGCGGTTTATCTTCATTCTTTCCGTTCCTGCTATTTCTTTACAAAATTTCAGCTTGTCAGGGAAAGTGTTGGTGATTTCATCAATGGTTTCTTTTTTCTGACAGAGAAGTAAGAAATCTTCTTGGATCCTGTCAATGGCAGATTGCGGACAGTGGTACTTTAGAAAAGGTTCCTTGAACTCTTGCCATGTCAAGACTTGAACTTTGTCTTCCCCAATCTCTTTACTATAAGCATCCCACCAGCCTTTAGCTTGGAGTTGTAACAAACCGGTGGCAAACATCACTTGATCCTCTTTTTCACAATGACTCCTTACGAACACCGCCTCAGTACTTCCAATCCACCTTTGACATGCTATAGGATCAATTTTGTGACACCCCAGGAAAACCAGTGAACGATGTAACTTACCTAGCTTCCTCAGTAAGTGCGTACCAAATTTCGGGACGAAATTTCTTTTAAGTTGGGGATAATGTGACAACTCGAAATTCCAAGATTTGATTTCATATGTATTACACGAACATATATTGACTAATTGCTTAATTGCACATTTGATTGCCATATTGTGAAACTTGTATTATGTGTTAACTAGTTAGTATGATACATGGCCCAACTTTCGAAGGATGTCCCACGAAACATGATGCATGAATCGAAGGATGTCGAAACACATCCTTCGATCCGAAAGATCATCCTTCGGAATGATGAATCACGAAACATATCCTTCGATATGTTTCGGCCCAGTTATTCTAATGGGCTTGGCCCATTTCTGTGATACGTTTAAATACGTGAATGCATGTTAGACAACAGTTAGTTTCCGGAAAACCCTAGTTCCTTGTGTGTGTGTTACGGCATATAGCAGGCATATAGCAGACCTACTCTCTGTTCGAAGGAATTCATTCCGTAATCCAGATTTCCGGTTAGTGTGTGGTGTTGTTTACGATGCTTTGATTTCACGATGCTTTGATTCCATGATTTATCTATTGTCTTGCAATCTATCATTGTATGTTAATCGGATATGCATGATTATCGGATCCGTTTTGATGATGTTCAATGATAATATTTTATGAATCGGTTATGATAAACCGGATATGTATGTTAGAAAGTTGAACCGAATGATGATTATGTTTACATGACACATAGATGACGATTCGGATTGGTTGATGATTGATTTTGTTACCGTTAAATGATTTCTAGGAATGATAGTAACTGTCGTAGATGATCTTGTGCCTTCTGTGTAATGTAACTGATGTGATGATGATTGTTAATGATGATGACGGCTGTAGATGATTAGGGTTTCTGTTTCTGTGATATTCGTAACTGATGGTGATATACGTAACTGTTGATTGATCGAAAGATGCTTGTAGTCGAAACATAGTTGTGACCGAAAGATATCTGTTGACCGAAAGATATCTGTTGACCGAAAGATATCTGTTGACCGAAAGATATCTGTTGACCGAAAGATACCTGTTGACCGAAAGATATGTGTGTGATCGAAAGATGACATAGGATTCGGAACATAACATTGGTCCGAAGGATAATTGTGATAATTGTTTCCGAAAGATAATTGTGATTACTGTTGTCGAAAGATAGTGACTGGATTCGAAGGATGTTAAGGATTATGAACATACTTTGACTGATTGATTATATGCTGGATTTAATTGGCATGCCATGCTTAGAGATAAATGTTAGCATCTGTATTCGTGCAAGGTGAAATAATACGTGTGTGCTGTTATGCAACTGACTGTTATGTGAACATTAAACTGCATGCGTACAATTGCGAACATGAACTGATTTGTTATACGTGCATACACTAGGACGTGATTAATTACTTGTGAGTGCATAACTTAGCATACCGAGCAAACCAAGGTGAGTTCACACTCCTACTAAGGCATGGGATTCCCGGGTTGTGGGAATGGGTTAAAGGTTATTATTGAAAGGAACGTACATATGCTTTACTAGACTGTCACCTATCATGTCCTCGGATGTCAGGACGGTTACGTAGGTTGGGATAACACCTACGGGTTCACATGCCATTCTATCCTCGGTTACGAAGGATACGCACGTAAAACCTACGTGTACGCATTACTTACTACTATCCTCAGGTTACGAAGGATACGTGCGTAAAACCTACGCACACTTTATACACACTTCTGTTCTCGGACGAAGAACAGGGATAATAATACGAATAGTCTAGTGGTCACTTAACATGGGAAGCCCCCACCAGCATAACTTACTATCGGCCCTGTAGAGCCACCTGTTACTTACTGTTACACATTTACTTACTGTGAACTCGCTCAACTAGTTTGTTGATCCTTCTGTTACATGCCTTGCAGATCGTTAGGTACTTGGAGCTTGCACTGGAGAAGCGGGTCGTTGTGGACAAGGATTCGTGGTTTCTATGCTGAACTATTATAACATTTGAACTATTTACTATTGTTGGATTATTACTATGCTTCCGCTACACTTTAAAACAATAACATGTTTTGAACACCTTTTGTATTGAACGGATGGTTTTCTTTTATCTTACTTAATACTATATGCATGTTCAATATGATTGGTGGCTTGATCCTGGTCAGTCACGCTCCCAAGCGGTGATACTCCGCAGGTGGATTTTGGGGGTGTGACAGATTGGTATCAGAGCCATTGGTTATAGAGAACTTGGTTTTAATATGGGAAAACGTTTTTTTTATTAAAACCAGACTATAACCAGAACAGTGCTCTCAACGATCCACAACGACGCTTCGCTCCACGTGCAAGACTCAACTTCCTAGGTAATAAGGTTTATGTTTATTGCCTACATGCTAGAATTTGCATAGAACTTTGCTCGTAGTATGCTTACATTACTTGCTCACAACTTGACATTGCATGAGAATACTTATGTGCTTACACTCTTCTGTCATCGCACTATTCGCGAACCTTTCTCACTTATGTTGCCTTTGATGTGAAGATCAATGGCCGCACGAATTACCATGACTCAAGCCCAGCTAGAGGCTCTCGTTGCTGCGGCAGTTGCAGCCGCACAAGCAGGTAGTATACCCTGCAGTATAGACACTAGGATCCTTAGATCCTACATTAATTCTCGTATTTAACCTTGTCCTATTCGTACACAATAGGTCAACCCGCTCAGCAACAACCTGCGTGTACCTTCAAGACTTTCATGGACTGTCGTCCTAGCTCGTTCAGTGGCACGGAGGGGGCAGTCGGACTCCTCCACTGGTTTGAAAAGATCGAGTCGGTTTTCGAAATGTGTGAATGCCCTGAGGCTCGCAGGGTGAAGTTCGCCACTGGCACACTTGAAGGGATTGCGCTCACTTGGTGGAACGCACAAGTGCAGATCTTAGGGTTGGCAGCTGCTAACGCCACACCCTGGAATGATTTCAAAGAATTGATCAAGAGGGAATACTGCACTAGAGAAGACATCCACAAGTTGGAGGACGAGTTGTATAACTTGAAAATGGTTGGTTCGGAAATCGAAGCTTACACCAAAAGATCGAATGAGTTGGCTGTGCTGTGCCCAACTATGGTAGATCCTCCATACAAGCGAATTGAGTTGTATCTCAAGGGGCTCGCGTCAGAGATTCAGAGCCACGTAACGTCGGCTAACCTCAACAACATCCAGGAAATCCAGCGTCTCGCTCATCGCATCACAGATCAAGCAGTAGACCAGGGCAAACTGCCAAAGCGTATCAGTGCTACCGATACCGCTACTGCTGCTACTACACTTGCTACTCCCAGCGAAAGTAAGAGAAAATGGGAGGGGGATTCTAGCAAGGGATCAGCAGCGGTACAGTCACAGTCTCAGCAGCGAAAGACGGATAGTTACCAAAGTCCCAGTCAGCACTCATCGAGCAGCCACAGACAGGGAGGGTATCGAGGAAACCTTCCAAAGTGTAACAACTGCAACAGGCATCACAGCGGCCAGTGCAATAAGGGCCGTTGTCAAAGGTGTTTAAAGATGGGTCACGAGGCCAAAGATTGTAGAAGCGCTCGCCCTGCAAATCAGAATCAGCAGCCTCAGCAACCAGCTCCACAGAATCAGCAGAATCAGCAACAGGGCAACAGGGGGTGTTATAAGTGTGGGGCTGAAGGTCACTTCAAACGCGATTGCCCACAGTTGAACCAGAACCGCAACAACAACCATCAGGGCAACGGAAACCATAACAACAATAATGGGGGCAACAACAACAACAACAACGGCAATGAAGCTCGTGGTCGAGCATTTGTGTTGGGTCGAGGAGATGCAGTGAATGATCCTAACGTGGTTATGGGTAAGTTCCTTCTCGACGATATTTACGTTACTGTCTTATTTGATTCGGGTGCTGATACAAGCTATATGTCATTGAAAATGAGTAACTTATTAAAACGTACACCAACACCTCTAGACACTAAACACGTCGTAGAACTAGCGAATGGTAAAAGTGTAGAAGCCGCTCATGTAGTCAAGGGTTGTAGCATTGTTCTAGCGGGTCAGACTTTCACGATTGATCTCATACCCATAGTCTTGGGTAGCTTCGACGTCGTCATCGGCATGGATTGGTTATCTCAACATCACGCAGAGATCTTATGCAAGGAAAAAGTTATTCGTATTCCTCGCTCCAGTCAAGAACCTCTCGAAGTTCAGGGCGACAAGAGTGGTGCTGTGGTTGGCATCATCTCTTACTTGAAGGCGCAGAAATGTTTACGAAAGGGGCATACTGCCATTCTGGCTCTCGTTACAGATGCATCAGCAAAGGAAAAGAAGCTGGAGGATATCCCAGTTGTACGTGACTTCCCTCAGGTGTTTCCTGAAGATTTACCAGGCTTACCGCCTCATCGCCAAGTCGAGTTTCAGATCGAATTGGCACCTGGAGCAGCGCCAATAGCCCGCGCACCATATCGTTTAGCTCCAACCGAACTGGAAGAACTGTCGAAGCAGCTGCAAGAGCTCTTGGAAAAGGGCTTTATTCGTCCAAGCTCTTCGCCTTGGGGAGCTCCAGTGTTATTTGTGAAGAAGAAAGACGGTACGTTCAGGATGTGCATCGACTACCGTGAACTCAACAAGGTGACGGTGAAGAACCGTTATCCTCTTCCACGCATAGATGACTTATTCGACCAGTTGCAAGGGTCGTGTTACTATTCCAAGATCGATTTGAGGTCAGGGTATCATCAGCTGAGAGTCCGGGATGAGGACGTCTCCAAAACTGCTTTCAGAACTCGTTATGGTCACTACGAGTTTCTGGTCATGCCATTCGGGCTTACAAACGCGCCTGCAGTCTTCATGGATCTCATGAACAGGGTGTGCAAACCGTACCTCGACAAGTTCGTCATCGTTTTCATCGACGACATTTTGATTTACTCCAAGAGCCAGGAGGAACACGAGCAGCACTTACGCCTGATCTTGGAACTTCTTCGAAAAGAGCAACTGTACGCAAAGTTTTCAAAATGCGACTTCTGGCTTCGTGAAGTCCACTTCTTAGGCCATGTGGTAAACAAGGATGGGATTCATGTCGATCCATCCAAGGTTGATTCGATCAGAAACTGGCCAGCACCACGTACACCGACAGAAATACGCCAATTCTTGGGTTTGGCGGGTTACTACAGGCGATTTATTAAAGACTTCTCAAAGATCGCGCAACCACTTACTATGCTAACACAGAAAGGTGTCGTTTACAGATGGGGTAATACGCAAGAGACCGCTTTTCAGTACTTAAAGGATAGGCTTTGCAGCGCACCTATTCTTTCATTGCCAGAGGGCACAGATGACTTCGTGGTATACTGTGATGCATCCATCCAGGGTCTTGGATGTGTGTTGATGCAACGTGATAAAGTGATAGCCTACGCTTCTCGGCAACTCAAGGTTCATGAACGGAATTACACGACGCACGATTTAGAGCTGGGAGCTGTTGTTTTCGCGCTTAAGATATGGCGACACTACCTGTACGGTACCAGGTGCACGATTTACACCGATCACAGGAGTCTCGAGCATATTCTTAAGCAAAAGGATTTGAATATGCGTCAACGAAGATGGGTTGAACTTCTAAACGACTATGAATGCGCCATCAAGTATCATCCAGGCAAGGCCAATGTTGTGGCTGATGCCCTCAGTCGGAAAGACACCATACCTAAGCGCGTGCGAGCGCTACAGCTTACTATTCAGTCCAGTCTTCCTGCACAGATACGAGCTGCTCAGATAGAAGCACTAAAACCCGAAAACGTCAAAGCTGAAGCCTTACGCGGCTCAAGGCAACGCATGGAACAAAAGGAAGACGGCGCCTACTATGTAACGGGGCGTATTTGGGTCCCACTTTATGGCGGCTTACGCGAACTTGTGATGGATGAAGCGCACAAGTCTCGCTACTCGGTACATCCAGGGTCGGATAAGATGTACCACGATATCAGAACAACTTACTGGTGGCCAAACATGAAAGCTCTTATCGCAACTTACGTCGGCAAGTGTTTAACTTGTGCAAGGGTTAAAATCGAGTACCAGAAACCATCAGGCCTACTTCAGCAACCAGAAATACCACAATGGAAATGGGAGCAAATTTCCATGGATTTTGTTACTGGCCTACCTAGATCCCAGCGTGGGAATGACACTATTTGGGTGATCGTTGATCGGCTCACAAAGTCCGCTCACTTCTTGGCTATCAAAGAAAAGGATAAGTTTTCTACCCTAGCAGACATCTACATGAAAGAAGTTGTTTCGAGGCACGGAGTGCCCACTTCTATTATTTCGGATCGCGATGCACGATTCACGTCAGAGCTTTGGCAAGCGATGCACAAATCTTTCGGCTCACGATTAGACATGAGCACAGCGTATCATCCTCAGACGGATGGGCAGTCTGAGCGAACTATTCAAACTCTAGAAGACATGCTTCGAGCGTGTGTTATCGATTTTGGCAACGGCTGGGAAAAGCACCTCCCTTTGGTGGAGTTCTCGTACAATAACAGTTACCATACCAGCATTCAAGCCGCTCCATTCGAGGCATTGTACGGACGTAAATGCCGGTCACCTCTCTGTTGGGCAGAGGTGGGGGATAGTCAGATTACGGGTCCAGATATTGTAGTGGACGCCACAGAAAAGATTGCACAGATACGGCAACGCATGGCGGCAGCACGCGATCGTCAGAAAGCCTACGCGGACAAGCGTAGAAAGCCGTTGGAATTTGAGGTCGGGGACCGGGTTTTATTGAAAGTTTCACCCTGGAAGGGTGTGGTACGTTTTGGTAAACGGGGCAAACTCAATCCGCGGTACGTCGGACCGTTCGAGATCATTGAGAAGATTGGCAAGGTAGCCTACAGATTAAACCTACCTCCTGAACTCGGTGCAGTTCACAATGTATTTCACGTGTCGAATCTGAAGAAATGCCTATCAGATGAGACCCTTATAGTTCCTTTTAAGGAACTCACTATCGACGAGCGGTTACAGTTCGTCGAGGAACCAGTTGAAATCACGGACCGGGATGTTAAGGTCCTCAAACACAAGAGAATCCCTCTTGTTCGAGTTCGTTGGAACTCCCAGCGTGGCCCGGAGTATACATGGGAACGCGAAGATCAGATGCAAGAAAAGTATCCCCAGTTATTCGAAACCAATGCATCCACTTCTGAGGCTGAAGCTACTACTACTGAATTTCGGGACGAAATTCCAAATCAACGGGGGGATGATGTGACACCCCAGGAAAACCAGTGAACGATGTAACTTACCTAGCTTCCTCAGTAAGTGCGTACCAAATTTCGGGACGAAATTTCTTTTAAGTTGGGGATAATGTGACAACTCGAAATTCCAAGATTTGATTTCATATGTATTACACGAACATATATTGACTAATTGCTTAATTGCACATTTGATTGCCATATTGTGAAACTTGTATTATGTGTTAACTAGTTAGTATGATACATGGCCCAACTTTCGAAGGATGTCCCACGAAACATGATGCATGAATCGAAGGATGTCGAAACACATCCTTCGATCCGAAAGATCATCCTTCGGAATGATGAATCACGAAACATATCCTTCGATATGTTTCGGCCCAGTTATTCTAATGGGCTTGGCCCATTTCTGTGATACGTTTAAATACGTGAATGCATGTTAGACAACAGTTAGTTTCCGGAAAACCCTAGTTCCTTGTGTGTGTGTTACGGCATATAGCAGGCATATAGCAGACCTACTCTCTGTTCGAAGGAATTCATTCCGTAATCCAGATTTCCGGTTAGTGTGTGGTGTTGTTTACGATGCTTTGATTTCACGATGCTTTGATTCCATGATTTATCTATTGTCTTGCAATCTATCATTGTATGTTAATCGGATATGCATGATTATCGGATCCGTTTTGATGATGTTCAATGATAATATTTTATGAATCGGTTATGATAAACCGGATATGTATGTTAGAAAGTTGAACCGAATGATGATTATGTTTACATGACACATAGATGACGATTCGGATTGGTTGATGATTGATTTTGTTACCGTTAAATGATTTCTAGGAATGATAGTAACTGTCGTAGATGATCTTGTGCCTTCTGTGTAATGTAACTGATGTGATGATGATTGTTAATGATGATGACGGCTGTAGATGATTAGGGTTTCTGTTTCTGTGATATTCGTAACTGATGGTGATATACGTAACTGTTGATTGATCGAAAGATGCTTGTAGTCGAAACATAGTTGTGACCGAAAGATATCTGTTGACCGAAAGATATCTGTTGACCGAAAGATATCTGTTGACCGAAAGATATCTGTTGACCGAAAGATACCTGTTGACCGAAAGATATGTGTGTGATCGAAAGATGACATAGGATTCGGAACATAACATTGGTCCGAAGGATAATTGTGATAATTGTTTCCGAAAGATAATTGTGATTACTGTTGTCGAAAGATAGTGACTGGATTCGAAGGATGTTAAGGATTATGAACATACTTTGACTGATTGATTATATGCTGGATTTAATTGGCATGCCATGCTTAGAGATAAATGTTAGCATCTGTATTCGTGCAAGGTGAAATAATACGTGTGTGCTGTTATGCAACTGACTGTTATGTGAACATTAAACTGCATGCGTACAATTGCGAACATGAACTGATTTGTTATACGTGCATACACTAGGACGTGATTAATTACTTGTGAGTGCATAACTTAGCATACCGAGCAAACCAAGGTGAGTTCACACTCCTACTAAGGCATGGGATTCCCGGGTTGTGGGAATGGGTTAAAGGTTATTATTGAAAGGAACGTACATATGCTTTACTAGACTGTCACCTATCATGTCCTCGGATGTCAGGACGGTTACGTAGGTTGGGATAACACCTACGGGTTCACATGCCATTCTATCCTCGGTTACGAAGGATACGCACGTAAAACCTACGTGTACGCATTACTTACTACTATCCTCAGGTTACGAAGGATACGTGCGTAAAACCTACGCACACTTTATACACACTTCTGTTCTCGGACGAAGAACAGGGATAATAATACGAATAGTCTAGTGGTCACTTAACATGGGAAGCCCCCACCAGCATAACTTACTATCGGCCCTGTAGAGCCACCTGTTACTTACTGTTACACATTTACTTACTGTGAACTCGCTCAACTAGTTTGTTGATCCTTCTGTTACATGCCTTGCAGATCGTTAGGTACTTGGAGCTTGCACTGGAGAAGCGGGTCGTTGTGGACAAGGATTCGTGGTTTCTATGCTGAACTATTATAACATTTGAACTATTTACTATTGTTGGATTATTACTATGCTTCCGCTACACTTTAAAACAATAACATGTTTTGAACACCTTTTGTATTGAACGGATGGTTTTCTTTTATCTTACTTAATACTATATGCATGTTCAATATGATTGGTGGCTTGATCCTGGTCAGTCACGCTCCCAAGCGGTGATACTCCGCAGGTGGATTTTGGGGGTGTGACAAATTTCTCCTTTGAAAGGTAATGGGTTGCACGCCATAAATTCTTTGTAAGTTCATTTGCGAGTTCCTTTCGTTCCTTGCATATCTCCAATCATTCCCTTCAACTCGTCCATCTTACTCGCCATCATTGTTTCCACCACTTCCAACACATGACTTTCCACTTCTTGGGCTAAATGAGGCGTATTTGCCTGCATTGCCTTTTCAATCTCATCCGAAATCATAGTTTTCAGTTGTTCTTGTTGTGTCACTTCATCCTCATTCGTATCCACCATCTACACATAAACATCGTTCTTTATTTCAAGCATTCGTTCATCCTTTCCATCATATAATCATGCTAATAATACATAACTTCCTTTAAAAACTCAACATTCATACATAATATCATTCTTTAGAGTCTTATTATAACGTTTTCAATACTCCCCGTATGATAGAAAACATCAAACAGAATAATACAATTGAAATAGGCTGAAAATGGTCTCCATCGTAAGCTACGGTGGCCACCGTAACTTACGGTGGCGTCTTTTTCCTTTCGCCACGAAGCTACTGTCTTACGGTAGGAATTCTATCGCAGGGTCTACCGTAAGCTACGGTAGCCACCGTAGCTTACGGTGACGCCCAACATACTATGGTGAATTTTTATATTTTTGCAGCCATTTTCTGACCCGTTCTAATCCAAACTGATCTGATTCATCCCGAAACGATTCCAAACATTCCATAACTAAATTATTCGTAATGCAAAATTTCAAATTTTAAAGGTACTTACTTGCTTCGCGCCGCGGAACGAACACACACTTCACACTTTACACGAGCTTTCGGTTTGAGTTCAAGCATTTGATGCTTAAATCCCTCAAACCTAGGCTCTGATACCAACTTGTAACGCCCAAATTTTTCTTTTAAATTATTTAAATATTGACGTACTTTATCTAACGAAATTTGGGCATGACCCATTCGTAAAAGGAGCGGTCCCCTGTTTTTCACATTCAAAATATATGTTTAACACGACACTTTTCAAAGGACATAATATATACCATCAAACAACTTGACACGCATATGAAATTCGATAAGTTCAAAATACATAACAAGAACTAAGTTTTTAACTACTAGATATAGACATAGTGACCAAAATATTAAGCGTTGTCTTCTTTACAAAAGTAGCGGAACATAAGGCGGGTCTTGAAGTGTGTTCAAACCGGGCGAAGCTTGAAAGCTAAACTTGAGATTTACCTACATAGCCACAACAATGCAAACTCATTAGAACTAAATTTCTTTCCTTAAACTCAAGAATCCAACTTACGGACTTGTAACCATTATGACATCCGCAACTTGTAATTTACTACATACTTTCATTCTTGCACGCTAGTGTGTTCCAAATGGAACTTCATACCATTCCTTCTAATCTTACAATGTCATATATGACCCGCTCATAAAAGGGTCCACAAATATACCATTTTCATACTCGATTCAATTTGACACATCTAATGTTAAACACATCAATATAATAAAAACCATGAATGGTACAAGTAGCGTACCTCGTTCTTGATTTCCTTGTTGCTTCGCGTGACTCGAACCTTCCTCCTTTACACCTATACATAATCATTCATACTTAGAATTCAAGCCATATACAATTAACATACATTCCTTGATAAGATGTCATACATTTTTAACTTTACTTCACAAGCACATTCAAATCATGATTTCTACATAAAGTTTATGGTTAATGTGGCTGAATTCTTTATTGAAGCATTTCATCAAACACTTGGTGTGCACAATATCAACAAAGCACAAGGTACAAGTGTTCATAGCATATTTCTACTTGTTCAGTTTCTAGTCTAACAAGAAGCAATCAAATTCGCATCTTTCTTTCATCCTACATTAACTTATCTAATTTCTCTATCACATACAGATTATGCATTAATTCACATCTATAAGCATATTATTATAAATCATCATGTTCATCATACTCCTACAACAAGTGGGTATGAACCCTAATCACCCAAACAATCGAAATTAAACAAAATTCTCAACCTATTGTGAATTCCTAACTCGCAATTACACAAGATTTCCACATAAATTCATGATTGGGTTAAAACCCACTTTCTACAAACCACCAAATCAGAATTTTCGACTTACCATTTGTTGAACAAGCTTAGAGGGTTAAAGATTTGAGTTCATGCATTAGCTTGGGCTCTTAATTCCTTCTTAATCTTGTGAATTTCTGAAACTAGGGTTTTCTCTCTGGTTCTTTGCTCCTGGTCGATCCATAGAACACACCAGAAGGTGTGTTTTGTGTTTTATTTTGTTTATTAAAAACTTTCATCACTTTTTACAAGTTCAGCCCCTCTAATTCTAATGGTTGATTATTAACACATCAACTTTCATTCTTGTTGAACTAATACCACATTCTTTTAACTTAGTTAATATTACAAAATTAGACATTTAAGGCAGCATAAATAAATTGCGTATTTTGGGGTGTTACAAGTCTACCCCCCTTAAAAGAGGTTTCGTCCCCGAAACCTTAACACGTACCAAATAATGTCGGGTAGTGCTCCCTCATCTCATCTTCTAACTCCCATGTAAGATCCTATCCTTTCCGATGTTGCCATTGCACCAAGACTTGCTTTATAGTCTTGTTCTAAAGGTGCGTTACCTTGGAATCCTTGATAGTTATCGGTCTTTCAATGTAATTCAATCTTTCGTCCAGTTCAATATCGTCAAGGGGCACGTATGCTGTCTCATCCGCTAAGCACTTTCTCAATTGTGACACATGGAATGTGTCATGTATTCCGTCTAAGGTTGGCGGTAATTCCAACCGATATGCTACCTTTCCAACCCGGGCTAAAATCTTGAAAGGTCCTATGTAACGGGGGCCTAGCTTTCCTCGTTTACGGAAACGGATTATACCTTTCCATGGGGAAACCTTTAATAACACATGATCACCTACCTGAAACTCGATAGGTCGTCTGCTTCGATCTGCGTAGGCCTTTTGTCGATCTTGGGCCGCTTTTAAACGGGCTCGCACAAGATCGATCTTTTCATTAGTTTTAGCTACTACATCATTGGGTGCAAGTTCTCTTTGCCCCACCTCTCCCCAACAAATGGGAGTTCTACACTTCCTCCCGTACAACATTTCATACGACGCCATTTGAATGCTATTGTGGTAGATATTGTTGTACGAAAATTCCACCAATGGCAAGTGGTCATCCCAGCTCCCCCGGAAATCTATAGCAGACGCTCGCAGCATGTCAATAAGTGTTTGAATGGTTCCCTCAGACTGACCATCCGTTTGGGGGTGCAAGGCTGTGCTGAAATTTAAATTTGTACCCACACTCTCATGGAAACCTTTCCAATATCGAGATGTGAATCGGGTATCTCGATCCGACACAATAGATACAGGGACTCCGTGTCGAGATATTATCTCGTTAACATAAATCTCCGCCATTCTTTCAGAAGAGAAAGTCTCCCAAATGGGTAAGAAGTGCGCGCTCTTGGTGAGGCGGTCCACGATCACCCATATAGCATCATGACCTTTCCTTGTCTTAGGAAGCTTGGTCACTAGGTCCATCGTCACTTCTTCCCATTTCCATACCGGAATTTCTAACGGTTGCAACCTTCCGTATGGTTTCTGATGTTCTGCCTTTACCTGCAAACAGGTCAAACATCTTGCAACATACTTGACGATATCACGTTTCATACCGGGCCACCAATAACTTTTCTTCAAATCCAAATACATTTTTGTAGCTCCTGGATGAACCGAAAATCGGGATTTGTGAGCTTCTTCGAGTAACACGTCTTTTGCTTCGCTAAACAAAGGTATCCATATCCGGCCATACATTGATTTAATTCCACTGGGTCCTTCTTCTAATTTATCAACAAACCCCTTTGTTCTTTCCTTTCTTGAATCCATTTCGCTCAGCGACTTAACTTGGGCTTCCTTAATCATTTCGAGAAATCGAGGTGTAACTACCATTTTCATGGATTTCACTTGAATTGGAGGCGGATAATCCTTTCGGCTCAGGGCAACGGCCACTACATTTGCCTTGCCCGCATGGTAAAGGATTTCACAATCATAATCTTTAAGGAGTTCTAACCACCTTCGTTGCCTCATATTTAAGTCTTTTTGCTCGAAATAGTATTTAAGGCTTTTGTGGTCAGAATAAATTGTGCTTTTCGTACCGTATAAATAATGCCTCCAGATTTTCAAAGCGAACACTACTGCTGCTAATTCCATGTCATGGGTTGGATAATTACTTTCATGTGTTTTCAGTTGCCTTGAAGCAAAAGCAATGACTCTACCCTTTTGCATTAAAACACATCCCAACCCTTGGTATGATGCATCAGTAAACACCACCAAGTCTCCGTTCCATCAGGTAAGGTTAGCACCGGGGAGCTCGACAGCTTCTTTTTCAAGGTTTGAAACGCCTTTTCTTGATCTGTACCCCATGTAAACTTTTCATTCTTCTTGGTTAACTTGGTCAACGGCAGGGCCAATTTAGAAAAGTCTTGAATAAACCTCCTATAATAGCCTGCTAAACCCAAAAAGCTTCTCACTTCACTTGGGTTCTTTGGAGGTACCCATTTCATAACAGCTTCCACTTTTGACGGATCCACTAAGATACCATCTGCATTAATCACATGACCGAGAAATTGTACTTCTCTAAGCCAGAAAGCACACTTAGAGTATTTCGCGTACAATTTCTCCTTACGGAGCACTTCAAGAATTTCACGCAAATGGCATGCATGTTTGGCTTCACTTCGGGAATAAACTAAGATATCGTCAATAAAAACTATAACGAATTTGTCTAACATGGCCCGACAAACTCGATTCATAAGGTCCATGAACACGGCGGGCGCGTTCGTTAACCCAAAGGACATTACTAAGAACTCGTAATGTCCGTATAGCGTTCTAAATGCCGTCTTTGCCACATCCTCATCCCGTACCCTTAACTGATGGTATCCGGATCGTAAATCAATTTTTGAAAACCAACTTGCCCCTTGTAACTGATCGAAGAGATCATCGATTCGGGGCAAGGGGTATCGGTTCTTCACCGTCAGCTTATTCAACTCTCGATAGTCGATGCACATGCGCATCGAACCATCTTTCTTTTTGACAAAAAGTACAGGCGCACCCCAGGGCGATACGCTCGGGCGTATAAATCCCTTGTAGAGCAATTCTTGTATTTGAACCATTAACTCCCGCATCTCAGTTGGGGCCAACCTATAAGGAGCTTTGGCTACGGGTTTGGCATCGGGATATAATTCAATCTTAAAATCCACCTCACGATCTGGTGGAAGCCCCGGCAAATTTCCGAAAATACATCAAGAAACTCGTTCACAACTTCAACCTCTTCTATCTTATGGGTATTCTGCTTAGTATCCACCACGTAGGCTAGAAACGCCTTGCTTCCATTTCGCACATACTTGAATGCTTGGACTATAAAACAAAGCTTCGAATTAACATTCCTTTCCCCTTGTATACTCACTCGTTTTCCTCCCGGTGTTAACACATGAATCACCTTTTTCTCGCATTGAATTTCGGCATAATGTTTGGCTAGCCAATCCATGCCAACTACAACCTTGAATTCTCCCAAAACCATGGGAATAAGGTCAATGGCAAACTTCTCATCTTCAACGATAATTTCACAATCTCTACAAACTTCGTGCAACAAATAACTCTTACTATCCTCTATCTCTACTTCTAATGGCACATGCATTCTTTCGATTCTAAAAGAGGGGTGCGACGCTAATTCACTTGATACAAACGATCTACTGGCTCCAGTATCAAATAACACGTACGTAGGCATCAAGTTCAACAAGAATATACCTAATACAACATTCGGGTGGTCCTTTCCTTCTTCAGTCGTGATCTGAAACATCCTCCCCTTAGCTCTTGGGGCTTCCTCCTTTCTTGCTTCCTTATCGGTTTTCTGTTGAAGCTTGGGACATTCAGCCTTAATATGACCCGGCTGGAAACAGTTATAGCACGTTCTGGAAGGATTAGGACACCTATAGTATGGATGTCCCTCTTGACCACAATTGTAACAGCCCTTCTTCCCTTTCAAGCACTCCCCCGTGTATAACTTCCCGTACGTTTTGCATTTCGGAATGCTACCCTTCGCCTTATCCTTCTTGCTCTGATCTTGAAATTTTTGTTTCTTCGACGGGCTTGAGCTGGGAACATTCTCAGACACTCTCTTCTCACCTCTTTCTACCTATTTTCTTAGTTCAATCTCCCTCTCTCGGGCTAAGTTAATGAGCTCATTCAAGGTTTCACATTTAGCGCGAATTATGAACTCCAGATATTCAGCCTTCAACATACCATGATAGCGGTTTATCTTCATTCTTTCCGTTCCCGCTATTTCTTTACAGAATTTCAGTTTGTCAGGGAAAGTGTTGGTGATTTCATCAATGGTTTCGTCTTTCTGACGGAGATGTAAGAAATCTTCTTGGATCCTGTCAATGGCAGATTGCGGACAGTGGTACTTTAGAAAAGGTTCCTTGAACTCTTGCCATGTTAAGACTCGAACTTTGTCTTCCCCAATCTCTTTACTATAAGCATCCCACCAGTCTTTAGCTTGGAGTTGTAACAAACTGGTGGCAAACATCACTTGATCCTCTTTTTCACAATGACTCCTTACGAACACCGCCTCAGTACTTGCAATCCACCTTTGACATGCTATAGGATCAATTTCTCCTTTGAAAGGTAATGGGTTGCACGCCATAAATTCTTTGTAAGTTCATTTGCGAGTTCCTTTCTTTCCTTGCATATCTCCAATCATTCCCTTCAACTCGTCCATCTTACTCGCCATCATTGTTTCCACCACTTCCAACACATGACTTTCCACTTCTTGGGCTAAATGAGGCGTATTTGCCTGCATTGCCTTTTCAATCTCATCCGAAATCATAGTTTTCAGTTGTTCTTGTTGTGTCACTTCATCCTCATTCGTATCCACCATCTACACATAAACATCGTTCTTTATTTCAAGCATTCGTTCATCCTTTCCATCATATAATCATGCTAATAATACATAACTTCCTTTGAAAACTCAACATTCATACATAATATCATTCTTTAGAGTCTTATTATAACGTTTTCAATACTCCCCGTATGATAGAAAACATCAAACAGAATAATACAATTGAAATAGGCTGAAAATGGTCTCCACCGTAAGCTACGGTGTCCACCGTAACTTACGGTGGCGTCTTTTTCCTTACACCACGAAGCTACTGTCTTATGGTAGGAATTCTATCCCAGGGTCTACCGTAAGCTACGGTAGCCACCGTAGCTTACGGTGACGCCCAACATACTATGGTGAATTTTTATATTTTTGCAGCCATTTTCTGACCCGTTCTAATCCAAACTGATCTGATTCATCCCGAAACAATTCCAAAACATTCCATAACTAAATTATTCGTAATGCAAAATTTCAAATTTTAAAGGTACTTACTTGCTTCGCGCCGCGGAACGAACACACACTTCACTCTTTACACGAGCTTTCGGTTTGAGTTCAAGCATTTGATGCTTAAATCCCTCAAACCTAGGCTCTGATACCAACTTGTAACGCCCAAAATTTTCTTTTAAATTATTTAAATATTGACGTACTTTATCTAACGAAATTTGGGCATGACCCATTCGTAAAAGGAGCGGTCCCCTGTTTTTCACATTCAAAATATATGTTTAACACGACACTTTTCAAAGGACATAATATATACCATCAAACAACTTGACACGCATACGAAATTCGATAAGTTCAAAATACATAACAAGAACTAAGTTTTTAACTACTAGATATAGACATAGTGACCAAAATATTAAGCCTTGTCTTCTTTACAAAAGTAGCGGAACATAAGGCGGGTCTTGAAGTGTGTTCGAACCGGGCGAAGCTTGAAAGCTAAACTTGAGATTTACCTACATAGCCACAACAATGCAAACTCATTAGAACTAAATTTCTTTCCTTAAACTCAAGAATCCAACTTACGGACTTGTAACCATTATGACATCCGCAACTTGTAATTTACTACATACTTTCATTCTTGCACGCTAGTATGTTCCAAATGGAACTTCATACCATTCCTTCTAATCTTACAATGTCATATTTGACCCGTTCTTAAAAGGGTCCACAAATATACCATTTTCATACTCGATTCAATTTGACCATCTAATGTTAAACACATCAATATAATAAAAACCATGAAATGTACAAATAGCATACCTCGTTCTTGATTTCCTTGTTGCTTCGCGTGACTCGAACCTTCTTCCTTTACACCTATACACCTATACATAATCATTCATACTTAGAATTCAAGCCATATACATATTAACATACATTCCTTGATAAGATGTCATACATTTTTAACTCTTACTTCACAAGCACATTCAAATCATGATTTTTACATAAATTTTATGGTTAATGTGGCTGAATTCTTTATTGAAGCATTTCATCAAACACTTGGTGTGCACAATATCAACAAAGCACAAGGTACAAGTGTTCATAGCATATTTCTACTTGTTCACTTTCTAGTCTAACAAGAAGCAATCAAATTCGCATCTTTCTTTCATCCTACATTAACTTATCTAATTTCTCTATCACATACAGATTATGCATCAATTCACATCTATAAGCATATTATTATAAATCATCATGTTCATCATACTCCTACAACAAGTGGGTATGAACCCTAATCACCCAAACAATCGAAATTAAACAAAATTCTCAACCTATTGTGAATTCCTAACTCGCAATTACACAAGATTTCCACATAAATTCATGATTGGGTTAAAACCCACTTTCTACAAACCACCAAATCAGAATTTTCGACTTACCATTTGTTGAACAAGCTTAGAGGGTTAAAGATTTGAGTTCATGCATTAGCTTGGGCTCTTAATTCCTTCTTAATCTTGTGAATTTCTGAAACTAGGGTTTTCTCTCTGGTTCTTTGCTCCTGGTCGATCCATAGAACACACCAGAAGGTGTGTTTTGTGTTTTATTTTGTTTATTAAAAACTTTCATCACTTTTTACAAGTTCAGCCCCTCTAATTCTAATGGTTGATTATTAACACATCAACTTTCATTCTTGTTGAACTAATACCACATTCTTTTAACTTAGTTAATATTACAAAATTAGACATTTAAGGCAGCATAAATAAATTGCGTATTTTGGGGTGTTACAAGTCTACCCCCCTTAAAAGAGGTTTCGTCCCCGAAACCTTAACACGTACCAAATAATGTCGGGTAGTGCTCCCTCATCTCATCTTCTAACTCCCATGTAAGATCCTATCCTTTCCGATGTTGCCATTGCACCAAGACTTGCTTTATAGTTTTGTTCCAAAGGTGCGTTACCTTGGAATCCTTGATAGCTATTGGTCTTTCAATGTAATTCAATCTTTCGTCCAGTTCAATATCGTCAAGGGGCACGTATGCCGTCCCATCCGCTAAGCACTTTCTCAATTGTGACACATGGAATGTGTCATGTATTCCGTCTAAGGTTGGCGGTAATTCCAACCGATATGCTACCTTTCCAACCCGGGCTAAAATCTTGAAAGGTCCTATGTAACGGGGGCCTAGCTTTCCTCATTTACGGAAACGGATTATACCTTTCCATGGGGAAACCTTTAATAACACATGATCACCTACCTGAAACTCGATAGGTCGTCTGCTTCGATCTGCGTAGGCCTTTTGTCGATCTTGAGCCGCTTTTAAACGGGCTCGCACAAGATCGATCTTTTGGTTAGTTTTAGCTACTACATCATTGGGTGCAAGTTCTCTTTGCCCCACCTCTCCCCAACAAATGGGAGTTCTACACTTCCTCCCGTACAACATTTCACACGGCGCCATTTGAATGCTATTGTGGTAGCTATTGTTGTACGAAAATTCCACCAATGGCAAGTGGTCATCCCAGCTCCCCCCGAAATCTATAGCAGACGCTCGCAGTATGTCAATAAGTGTTTGAATGGTTCGCTCAGACTGACCATCTGTTTGGGGGTGCAAGGCGGTGCTGAAATTTAATTTTGTACCCATACTCTCATGGAAACCTTGCCAATATCGAGATGTGAATCGGGTATCTCGATCCGACACAATAGATACAGGGACTCCGTGTCGAGATATTATCTCGTTAACATAAATCTCCGCCATTCTTTCATAAGAGAAAGTCTCCCGAATGGGTAAGAAGTGCGCGCTCTTGGTGAGGCGGTCCACGATCACCCATATAACATCATGACCTTTCCTTGTCTTAGGAAGCTTGGTCACTAGGTCCATCGTCACTTCTTCCCATTTCCATACCGGAATTTCTAACGGTTGCAACTTTCCGTATGGTTTCTGATGTTCTGCCTTTACCTGCAAACAGGTCAAACATCTTGAACTAATACCACATTCTTTTAACTTAGTTAATATTACAAAATTAGACATTTAAGGTAGCATAAATAAATTGCGTATTTTGGGGTGTTACAATTTTGAGTTCTTAGTGATTCCTTTTGGGCTCACTAATGTGCCAGCAGCATTCATGGACCTCATGAATAGAGTCCGCAAACCATATTTAGATAAGTTTGTCATTGTCTTCATAGACGACATACTTATCTACTCTCGTAGCCAAGTTGATCACGAGAAGCACCTTCGATGTATCTTAGGATTGCTTCAACAGGAGAAGTTGTATGCTAAATTCTCCAAATGCGAGTTCTGGCTTCGCGAAGTCCAATTTCTTGGACATGTTGTTAGTGAGCGTGGTATCCAAGTTGACCCCGCCAAGATAGAAGCCAATATGAATTAGGAAGCACCGAAGACGCCTACAGAAATTCGCAGCTTTCTGGGTTTAGCTAGATATTATAGAAGATTCATTGAAAACTTCTCAAGGATAGCTGCACCATTAACTTCTTTGACCCACAAGAATGTGAAATTTGATTGGGGTCCAAAGCAACAAGAATCTTTTGAGATTCTTAAGCAAAAGTTGAGCAATGCTCCGGTGTTGACCTTAGCCGAAGGAATTGAAGAGTTTGTAGTATATTGTGATTCTTCACACACCGGCATGGGATGGGTACTTATGCAGCGTGGCAAGGTGATTGCCTATGCATCAAGACAACTGAAGGTGCATGAAAAGAATTACACCACCCATGATTTGGAACTGGGTGCCGTTGTATTCGCATTAAAGTTGTGGAGACATTATTTATATGGAACCAAATGTGTGATCTACTCGGATCACAAAAGTCTCCAACATCTATTCAATCAGAAAGAGCTCAATATGAGACAACGCCGTTGGATGGAAACTCTGAATAATTATGATTGCGAAATTCACTACCATCCAGGTAAAGCGAACGTGGTCGCTGATGCTCTAAGTCGAAAGGAAAGAGTTAAACCGATCAGGATCAATGCCAAGAGCATTGAGCTGAAGAATAGTCTAAATGAAAGACTATTAGCTGCACAGAAAGATGCGGTTTTGTAGGTTAACCTTCCAAACGAAAAGTTAGGTATAACTGCTGAGCAGTTAGCACCTGGCAAGGATGGCATTCTCAGAATGAATGGAAGAATTTGGGTTCCTATTCAGGGAGGGCTTTGAGATGTAATTCTCCAAGAAGCACACAACTCCAAGTACTCAGTTCACCCTGGAGGTGACAAGATGTATCAGGACTTGAAGGCTAATTACTGGTGGATAGGTTTGAAGAAATCTATTGCCACAGATGTAGCTAAGTGTCTAACTTGTGCTCAGATTAAAGCTGAACATCAAAAGCCATCAGGTCTGCTTCAACAACAAGAACTCCCTACGTGGAAGTGGGAGATGGTAACCATGGATTTCATAACCAAGTTACCTAAAACAAGGCATGGAAATGATACCATATGGGTTATTGTAGATAGACTGACTAAGCCAGCACATTTCTTACCCATCAAGGAGACTCATAGTGTCACACCCCCAAAATCCACACGCGGAGTACCACCGCTTGGAGGCGTGACATGACCAGGATCAAGCCACCAATCATATTGAACATGTAAGTAACAAGTAAAAGTAAATGTCATTCCTCAATACGAATGGCGTTTTCAAAACCAATCATAAACAAGTGTGTAGCGGAAGCATTAATGTAAAAACCCAAATATAAGTGTAAAGTTGATATGTCATAAAAGTGTTTATCATAATATCGCAATCCGTGCCCACAACGACTGCGCCTCCCGTGCAAGCTCCATGGGTACCTAAGGTCCTGCAAGGCATGTAACAGAGAGTCAACAAACTAGTTGAGCGAGTTCACAGTGGTCATTCAGTGTTCCTGAAAGTATAGTAATTCGTATGTTCGTTTAGTAATCCATGTATCGTATGCATTTGTATCGCAGCCCTCTGGGCATGTGTGCGAAGATTAGTGGGAGGTTTCCCAAGTATTTCTAGACTAGGTATATTTGTATCGCAGCCCACCCGGCATGTGTGCGAAGTTTAGTGTATAGTTCGCAGCCATTCTAGGCATGTGTGCGAAGAGAAGTATATGTATCACTAGTCTAGCAGTATCTATCAATAATCCTTCCTTTCCCAAGGCCCATAGTACGTAATCCAGATAATAACTTAAGTACGAGAAATCTTCCAAACCCATTCCTAACCCTGGGAACCCATGCCTTGGTAAGGGTGTGAACTCACCTTGGTTTGCTCGGCAGATACACAGAAAAGTAAATAAGGCTATTTGGTGATCAACCACGTCCTACCATGGTTACATACAAGTCAGGTTCATATTCAAGTAGTGCACGCATGTTCTACACGTATTGTACACACGTAACGATCATAGCATACACGTATAATCATGGCAGTTCAACAACAGTACAGTCACGTAAACAAAGTCCAAGTATGCGGCCCAAATGGTTGGGCTCGTAACAGTGTGCAAGTCCAACAGTGTGCATGTGTTCGTGGTCTCGAGTCGAGACAGTGTGGTCTCGAGTTGTAGTCCAGGAGTTCTCGAGTCACAACAAAGAAGGTCTCGAGTCATGCATGTACTAGCCGAGACTAGACGGTCTCGAGTCGCAACCGGACCCGCAACCGTGGTCTCGAGTTGTGCTGTTTGTGTCGGTGTTGTGGTCTCAAGTCGAGACAGTGAGGTCTCGACTCGCAATCCCTTGTCGAGACTATGAAGTGTAACCGATTTCCTGATTTCCTTAATGCAAGCTCAATAATTCCGTAATGTTTGCTAACAACTTTTGGCAGTTTCAAATCAGATCAATCAACAGTTTCTATCATGTTTTCAAACGAATCAAAACAGCAATCATAATCATTTAGCAATCCTAATCATGATCTAAGCAAGAACAATCAGTCCATTATCATGTGAAACATACAATCGGTGCGTTAAACTAGTAGATTCTAAACTAGCATGCACCCTAGTTTAAGTGTACATCAAATCTGTTAACATGTTTTTCAATCTGTTCGAGTTGTATAAACATTAACCAATATATCTATACATGAGCCGATTTCAAGCATATCAACATTAACAATTTATAACACCATTAACCATATTCACCACATAGCGCATACATATCACAACATCATGTATAATACAACCAACCAATAATCATAACACTAACCGGTTGAGAGTGTGTAACGAGGATGATCCGGACACAAGGATCTTCGAGAGTTGAGAGGTTGCCGTCGGGTTCTAAGGGAAAACGAGAGAGAGAAAGAGAGCTTAGGGTTTGGTGTGTGTAAAGTGTTTTGCAACAATGAGGAGTATACCCCAACTCCTAGTGTTATGCGTGTAATTGGAGTGGGCCGAACCCATCATTGGGCCGCCCTTGAGGTCTCGAGTTGGGTACATGGTTTGCGAGTGGGGTTGGGCCGAGAGAAAGATGTGCGGTCAAGAACAAAGTGTGCGTCCCAAATTTGATAACATGTAACATAATAAAATTCATAACATTTAATGCAATCACACATATCAACTAGTCACGCAACGTTCATACAAGTTTCAATAAGCATAAAGAGAGGTTTGAAATACGAGTTGTCACATTATCCCCAACTTGAAAGAAATTTCGTCCCGAAATTTGGTACGTACTCACTGAGGAAGCTAGGTAAGTTGTATTGTTTACTGGTTTTCCTGGGGTGTCACATCCTCCCCCCGTTGATCTGGAATTTCGTCCTGAAATTCCGTGGTAGCTTCAGCCTCAGTAGTGGTTGTACTGTTCGCGAATAATTGGGGATACTTTTCTTTCATCTGATCTTCGCGTTCCCAGGTGAACTCTGGGCCACGACGGGAGTTCCAACGAATTCGAACAAGAGGGATTCTCGTGTTCTTGAGGACCTTAACATCCCGGTCCGTGATTTCAACTGGTTCCTCGACGAATCGTAACTGTTCGTCGATAGTGAGTTCCTTCAGAGGAACTATGAGGGTCTCATCTGACAGACACTTCTTCAGATTTGACACGTGGAAAACGTTGTGAACTGCACGAAGTTCTGCTGGGAGGTTCAGTTTGTAGGCCACCTTGCCTATTCTTTCTATGATTTCGAATGGTCCGACATACCGCGGATTGAGTTTGCCCCGTTTACCAAAACGAACCACACCCTTCCAGGGTGAGACTTTAAGTAGCACTTGATCCCCAACCTGGAACTCGAGTGGTTTCCTGCGCTTATCAGCGTAACTTTTCTGACGGTCGTGAGCCGCCGGCATGCGTTGCCGTATCTGAGCAATCCGTTCAGTAGCATCAACTACCATTTCTGGTCCTGTGATCTGACTATCCCCCACCTCTGCCCAACAGAGAGGTGACCGGCATTTACATCCGTACAATGCCTCGAATGGAGCGGCTTGGATGCTGGTATGGTAACTGTTATTTTATGAAAACTCCACTAAAGGGAGATGTTTTTCCCAGCTGCTACCGAAATCAATAACGCATGCCCGAAGCATGTCTTCTAGGGTTTGTATCGTGCGCTCAGACTGCCCATCCGTCTGAGGGTGATATGCTGTGCTCATGTCTAATCGAGAGCCAAAAGATTTGTGCATTGCTTGCCACAGTTCTGAAGTAAATCGTGCATCACGATCCGAAATAATAGAGGTTGGCACCCCGTGCCTTGAGACAACTTCCTTGAGATATATGTCTGCCAGAGTGGAGAACTTGTCCGTTTCCTTAATAGCCAGGAAGTGCGCAGACTTTGTGAGTCGATCCACGATCACCCAAATAGTATTGTTCCCGCGTTGGGATCTAGGCAGGCCAGTAACAAAATCAATGGAAATTTCCTCCCATTTCCACTGTGGTATCTTAGGTTGCTGAAGTAGGCCTAACGGTTTTTGGTATTCCGACTTGACTCTCGCACAGGTCAAGCATTTGCTAACGTAGGTTGTTATGTGGGCCTTCATACTAGGCCACCAATACGTAGTTCTGAGATCGTGGTACATTTTATCCGAACCTGGATGTACCGAGTAGCGAGACTTATGAGCTTCGTCCATTACTAGCTCGCGTAAGTTTCCATAATGTGGGACCCAAATACGCCCCGTTACATAATAGGCATCGTCTTCCTTCTGTTCTAGTCGTTGCCTTGAGCCGCGTAAGGCTTCAGCCCTGACGTTTTCTGGTTTCAATGCTTCTACCTGAGCATCTCGTATCTGTGCAGGAAGACCAAACTGAATAGTAAGCTGTAGTGCTCGTACGCGTCTAGGTAGAGTGTCTTTTCGACTTAGGGCATCAGCCACAACATTGGCTTTGCCTGGATGGTACTTGATGGCACATTCGTAATCGTTAAGTAGTTCAACCCATCGACGTTGACGCATGTTCAATTCCTTCTGCTTGAAGATATGCTCGAGACTCCTGTGATCGGTGTAGATAGTGCACTTGGTAACGTACAGGTAGTGTCGCCATATCTTAAGCGCGAAAACAACAGCTCCCAGCTCTAAATCGTGCGTCGTGTAGTTCCGTTCGTGAACTTTGAGTTGGCGCGAAGCGTAAGCAATAACTTTATCCCGTTGCATCAATACACAACCAAGCCCCTGTATCGATGCGTCACAATAGACCACAAAATCGTTCGTGCCTTCTGGCAATTAGAGAATAGGTGCACTACAAAGTCTATCCTTTAGGTGCTGAAAAGCAGTTTCCTGAGTATTACCCCAACGGTAGGTGACACCCTTCTGTGTCAGTAGCGTAAGCGGCTGTGCAATCTTTGAGAAGTCTTTGATAAATCGTCTGTAGTAACCCGCCAAACCCAAGAATTGGCGTATTTCCGTTGGTGTACGTGGTGCAGGCCAGTTCCTGATCGAATCCACCTTGGATGGATCAACATGAATCCCATCCTTGTTTACCACATGGCCTAGAAAGTGGACTTCACGAAGCCAGAAATCGTATTTTGAAAACTTGGCGTACAGCTGTTCCTTTCGAAGAAGTTCCAAAATAAGTCGTAGAAGCTGCTCGTGTTCTTCCTGATTCTTGGAGTAGATCAGGATGTCGTCAATGAAAACAATCACAAACTTATCCAGGTAGGGTTTGCACACCCTGTTCATAAGATCCATAAAGACTGCCGGTGCGTTTGTCAACCCGAATGGCATGACAAGAAACTCGTAGTGGCCGTAGCGAGTTCTGAATGCTGTTTTGGAGACGTCCTCATCCCGGACTCTCAGCTAATGGTAACCTGACCTCAGGTCTATCTTGGAGTAGTAGCTCGACCCTTGCAACTGGTCGAATAGGTCGTCAATACGTGGAAGAGGGTAGCGGTTCTTCACTGTCACCTTGTTCAGTTCTCGGTAGTCAATGCACATCCTGAAGGTACCGTCCTTCTTTTTCACAAATAATACTGGAGCTCCCCAGGGCGAAGAGCTAGGTCGGATAAATCCCTTATCCAAGAGTTCTTGTAGCTGTGTAGAGAGTTCTTCCAACTCTGATGGAGCTAAGCGATACGGTGCACGTGCTATCGATGCTGCTCCTGGTGCTAGCTCGATTTGAAACTCGACCTGGCGATGAGGCGGTAGACCAGGTAAATCTTCAGGGAACACCTGAGGAAAGTCGCGTACAATTGGAATATCTTCCAATTTCTTTTCCTTTGCTGATGCATCGGTAACAAGTGCCAGAATGGCAGTGTGGCCCTTACGCAAACACTTCTGAGCCTTTAGAAAGGAGATGATGCCAACCACTGCACCACTCTTGTCGCCTTGAACTTCGATGGGTTCCTTCCCAGAATGGGGAATACGAATGATCTTCTCCTTACATAAGATCTCTGCGTGACGTTGGGATAACCAGTCCATCCCAATGACGATGTCGAAACTACCCAAAACTATGGGAATGAGATCGATCGAGAAAGTCTGACCAGCGAGGATAAGATTACAACCCTGAACTATGTGTGTGGCCTCTAGACTTTTACCGTTAGCTAACTCTACGACATGCTTGGTGTTCAGAAGTGTGGGTATATGTTTTAACATTTGGCTAACTTTTAGAGACATATAACTTGTATCCGCACCCGAATCAAACAAAACAGTAACATAAAAGTCGTCGAGGAGAAACTTACCCATAACTACGTTGGGATCATTCCTTGCTTCTCCCTGCCCCAGCACAAATGTACGTCCCCTAGCTTCGTTGCCATTGTTGTTTCCACCGTTGTTGTTCCCATTGCCCTGATTGTTATTGTTGTTGCGATTCTGGTTCAACTGGGGGCAATCCCGCTTGTAGTGACCTTCAGCACCGCACTGAAAACATCCCCTGTTGCCTCGCTGTTGCTGCTGCTGTTGGTTTTGAGGCGCTGGTGGTTGTTGTTGGTTCTGATTCGCAGGTCATGAGCTCCTGCAATCTTTAGCTTCATGCCCTATCTTGAGACATCTCTGACAGCGGCCCTTGCGGCACTGACCACTATGGTGTCTGTTGCATCTGTTACACAGTGGGTGAATTCCCCGATATCCTCCTTGCCCCTGACCACCATAAGATTGCTGACTCGGGCTCTGATAATCATTATTCTTGCGCTGCTGCTGTGCTTGAGACTGAACGGTAGCGGAACCCTTACTGGAATCCCCATCCCATTTCCGCTTATTGTCATTAGGAGTAGCAGAAGTGGTAGCGGTAGTAGTAGCGCTGATACGTTTTGGCAGTTTGTTCTGTTCCACCGCCTGATCCGTGAGGCGATGAGCAAGACGTTGAATGTCTTGGATATTGTCGAGGTTAGCCGATGTCACATGGCTCTGAATTTCTGATGCTAGACCCTTGAGGTATAACTCGATGCGCTTGATTGGAGGGTCCACCATGGTTGGACACAAGATGGCTAGTTCGTTCGACCATTTCGTGTAAGCTTCGATTTCCAACCCCGTCATTTTCAGATGATAAAGCTCCACTTCCAACTTATGGATGTCATCACGCGTGCAGTATTCTCACTTGATCAGTTCCTTAAAATCGTTCCAAAGGGTGGCGTTAGTAGCTGCCAGCCCTAGAATCTGAACTTGCGCGTTCCACCATGTCAGCGCAATTCCTTCCAAGGTACCTGTGGCGTATTTCACCCTGCGAGCCTCAGGGCATTCACACATTTCAAACACTGACTCGAGCTTCTCAAACCAATGGAGGAGTCCCACTGCTCCTTCAGTACCACTAAACGTGCTTGGACGACGGTCCATTGAAGTTCTTGAAAGTGCAAACAGGTTGCGGTGCGTGTTGACCTATTGTGTACGAATAGGACAAAGTTAAACACAAGAGTTGGTCTAAAAGTGTAGGATCTAAAGACCCTAGTGTGAGTTACAACTACAGGGTATACCTCCTGCTTGGGCGGCTGCAAGTGCCGCAGCAACTTGTTCGTTAATGAGAGCCATCAATTAGGCTTGAGTCATGTTAATACGTCCAAACATGATCTTCATAGCAAAGATAACATAGGTAAGAGTGAGGTTCACAAAAAGTGCGATGACAGAAGAGAGTAGGCACACAAGTGTTCTCAAGCAATAGTAGTTATGTGTATCTAAGCATACCCTGAACAAAGTTCTATGTAATCTAGCAAGTAGGCAATATAAACATAAACCATATTACCTAAGATGTTGAGTCTTACACGTGGAGCGAAGCGTCGTTGTGGATCGTTGAGAGCACTGTACTGGTTATAGTCTGGTTTTAATAAAAAACGTTTTTCCCTTATTAAAACCGAGTTCTCTATAACCAATGGCTCTGATACCAATCTGTCACACCCCCAAAATCCACACGCGGAGTACCACCGCTTGGAGGCGTGACATGACCAGGATCAAGCCACCCATCATATTGAACATGCAAGTAATAAGTAAAAGTAAATGTCATTCCTCAATACGAATGGCGTTTTCAAAACCAATCATAAACAAGTGTGTAGCGGAAGCATTAATGTAAAAACCCAAATATAAGTGTAAAGTTGATATGTCATAAAAGTGTTTATCATAATATCGCAATCCGTGCCCACAACGACTGCGCCTCCCGTGCAAGCTCCATGGGTACCTAAGGTCCTGCAAGGCATGTAAAAGAGAAGCAATAAACTAGTTGAGCGAGTTCACAGTGGTCATTCAGTGTTCGTGAAAGTATAGTAATTCGTATGTTCGTTTAGTAATCCATGTATCGTATGTATTTGTATCGCAGCCCTCTAGGCATGTGTGCGAAGATTAGTGGGGGGTTTCCCAAGTATTTCTAGACTAGGTATATTTGTATCGCAGCCCACCCGGCATGTGTGCGAAGTTTAGTGTATAGTTCGCAGCCATTCTAGGCATGTGTGGGAAGATTGGTTCTATTATCGCAGCCATTCCCGGCGTGTGTGCGAAGAGAAGTATATGTATCACTAGTCTAGCAGTATCTATCAATAATCCTTCCTCTCCCGAGGCCCATAGTACGTAATCCAGATAATAACTGAAGTACGAGAAATCTTCCAAACCCATTCCCAACCCTGGGAACCCATGCCTTGGTAAAGGTGTGAACTCACCTTGGTTTGCTCGGCAGATACACAGAAAAGTAAATCAAGCTATTTGGTGATCAACCACGTCCTACCATGGTTACCATACAAGTCAGGTTCATATTCAAGTAGTGCACATATGTTCTACACGTATTGTACACAAGTAACGATCATAGCATACACGTATAATCATGGCAGTTCAACAACAATACAGTCACGTAAACAAAGTCCAAGTATGCGGCCCAAATGGTTGGGCTCGTAACAGTGTGCAAGTCCAACAGTGTGCATGTGTTCGTGGTCTCGAGTCGAGACTAGAGATCTCGAGTCGAGACAGTGTGGTTTCGAGTTGTAGTCCAGGAGTTCTCAAGTCGCAACAAAGAAGGTCTCGAGTCATGCATGTACTAGCTGAGACTAGACGGTCTCGAGTCGCAACCGGACCCGCAACCGTGGTCTCGAGTTGTGCTGTTTGTGTCGGTGTTGTGGTCTCGAGTCGAGACAGTCGAGACTTTGAAGTGTAACCGATTTCCTGATTTCCTTAATTCAAGCTCAATAATTCCGTAATGTTTGCTAACAACTTTTGGCAGTTTCAAATCAGATCAATCAACAGTTTCTATCATGTTTTCAAACGAATCAAAACAACAATCATAATCATTTAGCAATCCTAATCATGATCTAAGCAAGAACAATCAATCCATTATCATGTGAAACATACAATCGGTGCGTTAAACTAGTAGATTCTAAACTAGCATGCACCCTAGTTTAAGTGTACATCAAATCTGTTAACATGTTTTCAATCTGTTCGAGTTGTATAAACATTAACCAATATATCTATACATGAGCCGATTTCAAGCATATCAACATTAACAATTTATAACACCATTAACCATATTCACCACATAGCGCATACATATCACAACATCATGTATAATACAACCAACCAATAATCATAACACTAACCGGTTGAGAGTGTGTAACGAGGATGACCCGAACACAAGGATCTTTGAGAGTTGAGAGGTTGCCGTCGGGTTCTAAGGGAAAACGAGAGAGAGAAAGAGAGCTTAGGGTTTGGTGTGTGTAAAGTGTTTTGCAACAATGAGGAGTATACCCCAACTCCTAGTGTTATGCATGTAATTGGAGTGGGCTTAACCCATCATTGGGCCGCCCTTGAGGTCTCGAGTTGGGTACATGGTTTGCGAGTGGGGTTGGGCCGAGAGAAAGATGTGCGGTCAAGAACAACGTGTGCGGCCCAAATTTGATAACATGTAACATAATAAAATTCATAACATTCAATGCAATCACACATATCAACTAGTCACACAACGTTCATACAAGTTTCAATAAGCACAAAGAGAGGTTTGAAATACGAGTTGTCACACATAGCTCCAACAAGCTAGCCCAGTTGTATGTGGATAAGATTGTATCCCTTCATGGAGTGCCGGTGTCTATTATCTCTGATAGAGATACCAGATACACCTCTCACTTTTGGAAAAGTTTCCAACAATCTTTGGGCACACGTTTGAATTTTAGTACTGCTTACCATCCTCAGACAGATGGACAGAGTGAACGTACAATTCAAACTTTGGAAGACATGCTTCGTGCATGTGTTATTGATTTAGGTGGTAGTTGGGATAACCACCTACCCTTGATCGAATTCTCCTATAACAATAGCTACCATACAAACATTCAGGTTGCGCCTTTTGAGGCATTATATGGTAGGAAATGTAGAACGCCTGTCTGTTGGGCAGAAGTAGGAGAAGCCCAGTTATCAGGATCTGATATAGTCCTCGAAACGACGGACAAGATTGTCCAGATTCGTGATCGCCTGAAAGCTGCCAGGGATAGGCAGAAAAGTTATGCTGATAAGAGGCGAAAACCTCAAAAGTTTGAGGTTGGCAATAAAGTCTTACTGAAAGTATCACCCTGGAAAGGTGTGATGCGTTTTGGTAAAAAGGGCAAGTTAAGCCCTAGGTATATTGGACCATTCGAGATTATCGAATGTGTCAGCAGTGTAGCTTATAAGCTAAACTTGCCTGAGGAGCTAAGTGGGATTCATAATGTGTTTCACATCTGTAATCTCAAGAAATGTCTAGCTGATGAATCGCTAGCTATGTCTCATAAAGACGTACAGATTTATGAAAGCCTGCGGTTTGTTGAAAGACCTATATCGATCGAGGATCGTCAGGTTAAAAAGCTCCGAAGGAAGCATGTACCTATAGTAAAGGTCAAATGGGATGCTCGTAGAGGTCCCGAATATACGTGGGAAGTCGAGTCCACTATGCGACAGAAGTACCCTCATTTATTTCAGTAAATCTCAGGGTCGAGATTTCTTTTAAGGGGGTGAGGATGTCACACCACGTAAAAACGTGTCCAATTATGTATTAACACGTGTCCAAAATTCTAAATATGTGAAAGATTGAGTTTGAAGGACTAAAGTTGACAACAGTGAAACTATGTATACAGAAGGACTAAAAGTGTCAACATGCCAAACTTAGGCCTCTGAATGACCATACGTGAAGAATATATCCTTAAACGAGTGATCAATTGGATATAAGAAGCCGTTTGTGAAAATAATCGGAAGATTATAAAACTACAAGGGTTAAACGTGTCAACATGTTAATTCTGACCTCTGAGTGACCTTTTAACGAAACCGAGGCTTCGAAATATTCAAATATACTCTCAAGAATAAGTGATAAAAATTTCACATAGTTGCAAGATTGTTAAACATGTTTTCAAGACTTTGGGCTATAAGTGTTAACTTGAAGAAACTTGCATTCATAGTGATAATTAACGAATCCGAGCCTAACGAAGTTTGTTTATACATCCTTGAACCTCTACAAACTAACTACAAGGGCCTTATATGTCAACAACAAGGTTAAAAAGGGTTTTATATGACCAGGGACTAAAGCTGCCAAGTTTTAAAGTGTTTTAACCTGTTAAACAGGTCTACGCGGGCCGCGTAAGATCCTTTATGATCTTACGTGGGCTGCCTAAAAACGCCCAGCGCAGAAAAATCATGACAGGTGCAGGTTATTCAAGTTTAACCGTCTCAACCTCAATTGTATCGACTCTAGGGGTTGTATGTCGGTTTATTTCATCAACTAGGACACCTGGAGTGATCCTAGGATGTTCCTTAACAGATGTGATTGATCCTAGAGCTTGCAAATGTGTATATAAAGGACTTAGTTCATGAGTTCAAGAACTCACATTTGCAACAACTCTCAAATACTCACTTCTGGAGCTTGCAATCAATTAGGAGAAGATTCCAAGTGTAGAAAAGACAGCTAGGACCATTAGTAAGTGTTTAATTGCTTGCTTAGTCGTTTTAATTAGCTTAATCACCGAAAATTCAAACTTGTCGTAATTTAGATTTGACTTTCAGTTTAATCACGTATGGTTCAACCACTGATCAAATCGAAAGTGGTTATAGAACCATATTAAGGTAGGTGATTAACCCCTAAAAGGGCACCTCCTAATTATCTCGTTTGACTAGTTAATTGTCGGGTCAAACTAGTTTGACAAAAGCTTGAAAATGATTTAAATTGATAAAACAGAAGTTCTAAATTATATTTTTACATTCTAATGACTTGGTAATTAATATTAGAACATGTTTTATCAGTCCTAACTCGACAATTAACAGTCTAAGGTCAGTTTATAACCGAAAGTCGCAAAAGCTTGACTTTTGCTTTGACCTTCAGTTCTGACCCGTTCAAGCTTAATTCTCCCATGTTTTAAGCTTCCATTAGGACCACATTACTCAGTAGTATAACCCTTTGAAGTTATATTGCATGATTCTTAGTGGTTTGAATTGTATGCACTTGATCGTTAATATGCTTAAAAATGCCATAAACGCCCTTTTGACACACAACTGAGATTTTTAGCAATGTGAATGGATAAAAAACTTTACTACTGATATTTAGACATGTCCCGAATATTTGACATCAGTTTGAGATCTAGACTAGGAGTTATGCTCAATAGCGTAATTAGAAAGCTTTTTATTAATTAAACGGCGTAATTAACATAAAGCCTATCTAAACCCAATTTTTGATACCAAACTTTCTACCTACTGATGTAAAATAATATTTTGGGATTTTTGAAGATTTTTATTTATTTTTAGGCTGAGCATAACATAGGGTTATAGCTTTGATTCAGTAATTGTCTCTTTTACCCTTTTCATGCATAAAATGAGTTTTACATAACATTTTGATACCAAACATTTTTTGCTACTGATTTTTATATGATAAGTAAAATATTTTAAACTTCATAAACTGATCAAAAACCCAGATTTCCTATTTTAACCCCAAAATCGCTTAAAACCGACTTTTAAGCGTTTTAAGCGCATAGTATGAGTTAAAACTATTTTTGGGATATAAAACTTATTACCTACTGATATTTTAAGTTAATTTACGTAATTAAACAGTAAGCCAAAGTTTTAAACTCAGATTTCTGATTTTTAACCTTTAAAGCTTATGTGAAATTACCAAAATGCCCCTACGGTGCATAGTTTGGTTATATAAGATAAATTTCACATATATGCAATACTCCACTGTTATAACTTATAAAAATACATATTTTTACTTATTGTATCAGACCTAAAACTCAGTTTAATATTTAAACTCTTTATGAGCATAAAAATAACCAAAATGCCCTTACGGGACTTAACTTGGTTTAAATTACTTTTCGGGCATATATGTTAACATCTTAGTGATGTAATAACATATTTTAAGCATAATAACGATTAAGACCTGTATATGATTCATTTGGTTAACCGTTGCGCATTTACGCGTTCGGATCGGCTTATGTGACTAGTTTACATAAAATAGCCGAAACGGGTCAAACCTTATCATTAAATCCTCAATTTCCAGAATGTGTTTAGTTTACCCATATTATACAAGTATCCAAGTTTGTCGGGTCTAAACCACATTCTATTGCGGTCTCCGCTTAATCTAGCGTTTAGGACCGTAAAGTCTCTTCCTAGCTAGCCGGTCTAAGTCTTTGACTTAGCTAAAGACCCGTTAGCATCCTAATAGGTTATTAAACCTTCCATACAGATTAGTAGATCCAGTAGAAGGTACTATAAAGAAGCTTTAGGATTATACTGCTGAGTTATCTTTCACTTTAGCTCAGGTAAATACTTTTGACTTAGTTTCCCTTATACGGGCTTGGGATATGGTATTATAATAACACCACTTGGTCGGGTATGAAATCATTTAATCGGATTGTGATTAATAAATTTACATAACCCGTTTTAATATGTCTTGTTTGATAACATAAGCATTGGGGGTTAATTAGACCGTGTCCTGGATATCCTCGGCTCATTTCATTTGAAAATGGCAACGACCTATGCGCGGGGTGTAGGCATACACCTGACAGATGCAAATGCTAAAATATAAACCCACATGTTGAGGATAACTCCTTTGTGGGTTCTATAAGTGGTGAGTCGGTTCCCCAATTGTATGACAAACATATAAATCTGTATACAAGATTATTTTTAAATAATTGTCCCAAGTTATAAAAGGTTTGTGCCATGTGCACTTAAATCAATTTTCATAAATGTTTTCAAAAAAGAGTTAGTTAATTGTATTTACAAGTTTATGCTAACGTATTTTCCAAAGACTGATTGATAGGTACCTCACGTAATAGACTAGAGCTATTAGGTGTCTTAAGTGGATCTTGCAAATCCATAGATATCTGAAGTCTGTTATTTTGTTTCTTTGTACTTTTTTATGATCCGCCTGTGGATCTTATTACATTCCAGTCTGTATATTCATTTACTTGAACACTCAGACATTATGGTTTGTAATAGTTTATTCACCAAGCCTTCCGCTGTGCTATTATATTGTTTGTATTGACAATGATGATATCAACTACGTCACGATACTCCCCACCTGGCCCACCGGTAATATGTGGAAATATTGGGGTGTGACAGTTTTGTGGTGTTGTATAATAATTCACTATGAGTCATTAATATTTTCATAAAATTACAATAAGACCAAATGTTTTTTATGGTGTTTAGT
This sequence comes from Helianthus annuus, assembly GCF_002127325.2. Taxonomy (NCBI): domain Eukaryota; kingdom Viridiplantae; phylum Streptophyta; class Magnoliopsida; order Asterales; family Asteraceae; genus Helianthus; species Helianthus annuus. Next base: position 129,326,868 of record NC_035449.2, on the reverse strand, counting down.
CAATTTTTCTTGCGTTTAATACATTGACAAGGTGCTTTGCCAGCACCCGTTCTCACAGTTTTCATACTACTAGCGTTTTGGTGTTTGTAGTTTTTGGCGTTTTATATAATAATGTATTTTATTTGTAGATAATTAGATAACAAAACAACAGATAATTTGATAACAAAACAATATAAAGTGAAAAAGAAAAAAAATTAAAAATGATTATCTAATTTCTCATCCGAATCTTCACTGTCATCAGCCTCTTTTCTTGAATTTGTTTTGACGTTTTGAACCTTTGAATACCATAGCTAGATGCCAACTTTCCTACATGAACCCCGTCTTTTTTAGACAAAGCTTCTTAGTGGCATCCTGTTTTTTGGTGTGATATTCGTGTTTGGTGGCATGTTATTGAAAATCAACTCTTGCTTGATGCTATTTATAATAATGGAGTCCAAAATAGCATTTTACACTTGTGTTGATCCCTTTATGCCATGCCTATATTCATCAAGAACAAAGCTCACATGATGACATATCACTGTCATCAGTCTCTTTTTCTTGAATATTTGTCCATCTCATTCAGCAAAAGATTATAGAGATAACCCCCTCAGAGAAGAATCCATTCAGTGAAAGCTTTGCCATCTGTGGTTATTTTAACTAACCTTTTTTGGCGTTTTAAAGTGAGTGGTTTCTAGAGAACATGGCGTTTGTTTTCTGGGTGTGATCAATTCATTGTGTGTAGACCCCTCTCTTATAGGAGTTTTTTGGCGCATAGTTTAGGCGGGATTTTTTTATTATAATAAATGATAGTAATAAAGTAACCGTCTTTTCAGTTACTGTTTGTATTTACTGTTTTGATAAGCTTTTATCAGTTTCTAGGGTGATAGACGTCCCATCTTCCAAGTTTGGCGTTTTTGTTTAAATGGCGTTATGCAGACCAAGATGAGAAAATACAATAACGGAGAAAATAAAATATTAAGCAGGAAAAATATTTTTTGTTATTTTTGGCGTTTTGTAAACAATAACCTTTTGTAGTAATTTTTTGGCATTTTGCAAATAAATAGAGAAATATATCATTTAATTATCTTAAAAAAAAGGAGATTACACAGAAGAAAAAAAAAATAAAACCTCTCGTCAGAAGGTACTTTATCCGAAAAGTATCCATCACTTGCTTCATCTTCTTCCTCGGAGTCTTCATCTGGATCTTCATCCATGTCATCACCTTCACCTTCATCGGCTTCTTGTTCCTGAAGATTCTGAAGCCTCCATTTGAACACGTCTTGCATTAACGCCAATTTTGAGTCGATTTCCGTGTTCAATCAAGTGGCGTTATGCAATTCTTCCATGAACCCAAGCCCCTGCTTTGTCATGATGTTTTCAAGCCAGTAGTCTTCCTGCTCTCTGATGTCGTATATAACGGTCACCATGTCTGTTTCATCATCAAAACGCCATGATGTCATGATAGTGTCCAGCTTTACATCTGTTTTGATTGGTCCAAATTTCCTTATTAATGCTTTCATAAGCATATGTGTTTCATGGCATTCGTTATCCAGAGCGATGCCAAGAGATAGGATACCCCTCTGTACCTCTTCTTCCATCTTCAAAATTGCCTTGATCGTCCTAACATACACCCTCCTTGTGTTGTCAAAACGCATGACGAATCGCCTGATTGCCAGAGTGTATCTCCACCAAACGATTGTTGCCATTTTTGGCGTTTTGGTTAAACTTGCGTTTTTGGTTAAAGATGTTTTTGCTGAAATGATAGATTGAAGTGATTATGAAAGCGATGTTTTATGTCGTTTATATAATGATATTTTTGGCGCGTAATTTAGGAGGGAATTTCTTCTAATAAATGTTAATAACTGAAATTCAGTTTCTGTATTGTTTCCTCTTCTTGTAATATCCAACGTGTTTTATCACTAATTTTTTTGCGTTTTATTTTTTTAATGGCGTGTTATCTTTTGTTGGCGTTTTGAATTTGAGCGGTAAAAGACCCTTTTACCCTTAATGAAGCGCGTCCCACATAATAAAAATGATGCTATTTACGAAAATGTTACCGCGCAATCTAGTCCATGGATTTTTTTGATCTGACGATCCATAAGCGTTCTCACCGTTTTCACACTTTCCCCCGTTTTCTCTAAATCCTGATCCTATATATATATATATATATATATATATATATATATATATATATATATATATATATATATAGGGGACCGCTAAAATGAAAACCACCTCCAGTTGTAAGGGTGTAAGGGGTGCTCACCTAAGGGGTGAGTCCCTCTCTTACGCCCAACCAATCCTCGTGTGCCACGTCAACTCCCCTCTTAAACTCCCCTAACACCCTAAATTGATGGCGGCACTCCCCTCTTAGGTGAATTGTTTTTTTTTTTTTTTTTTAAAAAGGAAACTTTTGATTGGTCCCCTCTCCCTCTCTCCTCCCCCTCTCTTCGGCAGCTCCTCACCCATTTCACTCCCTCTCTCTAACTCACCGCTATGTTGGCAGCCCCCCCCCCTAATCGGCAAGTGACCTCCCCGCATGGGTCACCGAATTACACCCCGCCCACCCTAAGAACCGAGAGAACCACTTTCTGGCCATTAAATCTTCAAGATCAATGGATGAGATTAAAAGTAAGTAAAAACAATATTAAATGCTTTTTGTCTTATTATGTCTTTAATATTTTAATTCAAAAGGGTAATTTAGTAAAATGAGTCTATTTTGTCTTTTTGTCTTTATTGTTTTTTATTAGTTTTTTGTATTATTATATTACTTTTTTATTTTTTAAACATAATTATTTTATTAAAAACATTTTTAAATTCAGATTTTTTTAAAAAGATTTTTTATACTTTTTACAATTTAAGTTTTACGTTAAACTTTTTGCGTTTTACGTTTTTTTAACGCGCCGTTTTTACGCCCGGCTTTTCCAAATGTCGTTTTTTTTAACGCGCCGTTTTTTTAAAGCGCCGTTTTTTACGCACCGTTTTTTCAAGCGTCGTTTTTTTAACGTCGTTTTTTACACGTTTTTTAACACGCCGATTTTTACACTTTTTACGTTTTACGTTTTACGTTTTACGTAAAACTTTTTACGTTTTACAAAACATTTTACATAAAACGTTTTACGTTTTACGTAAAACTTTTTACGTTTTACGTTTTACGTACAACTTTTTACATTTTACGTTTTACGTTTTACTTCAAAAATTTTTACGTTTTACTTAAAACTTTTTACGTTTTACGTAAAACTTTTTACGTTTTGCGTTTTACATAAAACTTTTTACGTTTTTTACGTTTTACGTAAAAAAGTTTACGTTTTACGCAAAAACGAACGCACACAGAAATCGCAAACTCGGGAGATGTCTCAGATATATCGTTATCATCATCGACTGGGGGGGGGAATAAAAAACCAACAACATCAAAACAAAGTGTATCTCGAAAAAAAACAGGGTTTGGCTCAGATTATCTGATAATCAAAAGGCTGCAAAAGAGGGGTTGCAGGTTCAAAAAACCTACTCTCCGCCGTCCTTGCCGCGCTATCGTCATCAAAATCGAAGTTTTTTTTTTGGTTTTTTTGCATCATCACCACCCCATTGACCATATCAAAACCTACAGATTCAAAAGAACACAAATCAAAACCCACGAAACCCACCGCCACAACACCAAACCCACTGCCACCCCGCCACACCCACCGCCACACCACCACACCCACCACACATCGGAGCCGTCGGCCTCAAAACCCAAACATCGGAGCCGTCGACAACAACCACTGCCACACACCACCAAAACCACCGCCACACCACCAAACCCACTGCCACACCACCAAACCCACCGCACCCACCGCCACACCTCCGTTGCAACATCATAAACCGACCGAAACCCGAGCCGCTACTCCAACCTATAGCCCCAAAATTACTTGTTTTAAATCTAAGTTGAAGCTCCTGACCCATTTTCAATAACCAACTCAATACCCACATAACAATCTTCAATAACCATTTAACAACTTAAAAATACAAACTTTTATACCTGGATTCATGAGTCAACTGAACATTTAACATAAACTATGAACTTGGGTGTTAATCGGAGCCCCACGGCGGTCGGCCGGCAGTGGTGTAACAGAGAGGTGAGTTAGGTGGTTGCCGTGTGATGGAGGTTAATCGGAGATGGTCGGTGGTAGGTGGTCGGAACTGACGGCAGTCGCTGGAGATAAAAACCCCACTTTCTCTTGCTATATAAACAGAAAATCAGAGGAGAGACAGGTGGTGCGGAGAACGAGGGCCGCCGGAGAAATGAGGGGGCCGCCGGAGTGGGTCTGGTGTTTGGGAGTCGCCGGTGTGGAGGTGTGATGGCGGTGGTGCAGGTAAGTTATGGAGGAGGGGTGAGGATTTTGGGGCTTCTTCATGAAGATGAGAGAGGATGATGGATATTTGAATGTTCTGCAACAATTTCTCGAGAGAGAGAGATGAGAGGTTTTTCTTTTTTGGGAGTGATAAAAGTCAGACATTAATAGGAGAGAGGAGAGATGAGAGATTAGACATTTATAGGAAATGACCATATTACCCCTTTTACTGATTGGTTGAGAGTGGTTCTCGCGGTTCTTACAACTGGAGGTGGTTTCTATTTTAGCGACTCCCTATATATATATATATATATATATATATATATATATATATATATATATATATATATATATATATATATATATATATATATATATATATATATATATAATGTAAGTATCTATAGAAAACCCACTTTAATTTAGAAAACCCGGGAAACTCAAAGCTCCCAATGTTTTTTTTTCTTGAAAAAATTTACACATGTTATATACATGTTTTTAAGGGTTTTGGGCAAAAAAAATCAAAAAAGCGCCGAGTAGATATTTTTTAAAAAAATAAACAAGTTTTGGTGTAACACATGTTACAAATATGTCAGATGAATGTAACATGTGTTACACCAAAACTTGTTTATTTTTTTTTTAAATATCTACTTGGCGCTTTTTTGATTTTTTTTACCCAAAACCCTTAAAAACATGTATATAACATGTGTAAATTTTTTCAACAAAAAAAAGCATCAGGAGCTTTGAGTTTCCCGGGTTTTCTAAATTAAAGTGGGTTTTCTATACATCCTTAATGTAAGTATCTATAGAAAACCTACTTTAATTTAGAAAACCCGGGAAACTTAAAGCTCCCGATGTTTTTTTTTCTTGAAAAAATTTACACATTTTATATACATGTTTTTAAGGGTTTTGGGCAAAAAAAAAATCAAAAAAGCACCGAGTAGATATTTAAAAAAAAATAAACAAGTTTTGGTGTAACACATGTTACAAATATGTCAGATGAATGTAACATGTGTTACACCAAAACTTGTTTATTTTTTTTTAAATATCTACTCGGCGCTTTTTTGATTTTTTTTGCCCAAAACCCTTAAAAACATGTATATAACATGTGTAAATTTTTTCAAGAAAAAAAAACATCGGGAGCTTTGAGTTTCCCGGGTTTTCTAAATTAAAGTGGGTTTTCTATACATCCTTCCCCTTAATATATATATATATATATATATATATATAGGGGGCCGCTAAAATAAAAATCACCCCTAGTTGTAAGAAAACCGAGAGAACCACTTTCCAACCATTAGATCTTCAAGGTGGATGGATGAGATTAAAAGGAATTAAAACTAATATTAAATACTTTTTGTCTTATTATATTTTTCATATTTTAATACAAAATGGTAGATTATTAAATTTACTCTTTTTTGTCTTTTTGTTTTTATTGTTTTTTTATTACTTTTTTTGTATTATTATATTACTTGTTTTTTTAAAAACAGAATTTTTTTTTATTAAAAATCATTTTAGATCCATATTTTTAAACAAAAACAATTTTTTGCACGCCGTTTTTAAGCCCGGCTTTTTCACACGTCGTTTTTTACGTCAAGTTTTACGAGTCGTTTTTTAACGCGCCGTTTTTACGCCCCGCTTTTACGCTCCGTTTTTTACGCCTCACTTTTACGCGCCTTTTTTTACGCCCTGTTTTTATGCGCCGTTTTTGCGACCGGATTTTTACACGCCGTTTTTTATGCCCGGTTTTACGCACCGTTCTTTACCGCGCCGTTTTTCACGTCCCATTTTTTCGCGCAGTTTTTACGCCCCGTATTCATGCCCCTTATTTACCCGTCGTTTTATCACCCGGTTGTTTTACATGCCATTTTTGTACCCCGTTGTTATGTTGTTATGCGCTGATTTTTTTTTACAAAAAACAATTTTTGTCAGTATTTTCTTATAAAAAAACATTTTTACGAGCCGGTTTTTTACGAGCCGTTTTTACGTCCCATTTTTTACGCTGTTTTTTAAGCCCCCGTATTTACGCGTCGTTTTATGACCTGGTTTTTTATAAGCCGTTTTTTACGGCCCGTTTTTACGTGCCGTTTTTTACAGCCCGTTTTTTACATGCTTTTTTTACGTGCCATTTTTTACACCCTGTTTTTTCGCCCCGTACTTACGCACCATTTTTTACACACACGTTTTTTATTTTTTTTACGGTTTTAAACTTTTTTTTACGAAAACTTTTTATACGGTTTTAAACTTTCTATTTAAAAAAAAATTACAAAAGAACTTTTTTACAATTTTTTTTAGAAATTTTTTTAACATAGAACCAAAATTTATACGAAATTTCTTTTATGGTTTTAACCTTTTTTTTCAAAAACTTTTTTTTACACACAAGTTTTTTAAATTTTTTTACGTTTTTTTTACGAAAACGTTTTTTACGGTTTTAAACTTTTTTTTTACAAAAACTCTTTTTCCAAAAATATTTTACAAATTTATTTTTTCGTAAAAACTTTTTTTATAAAAGACAAAAAATTATACGAAGACCTTTTTACGGTTTTAACATTTTTTACAAAAAAAAAAAAAATTTACACACATGTTTTTCAATTTTTTTACATTTTTTACAAAAAATTTTTTTTACGGTTTTAATTTTTTTTTTAACAAAAACTTTTTTACAATTTTTTTTACAAGATTTTTTTTATAAAGTAACAAAAAGAGGAGAGAGAAATGTGAAGAGAGAGAAATTCAAAAGACTTTTAAAACAGATTTTAATGAGAAGAGAGAGATGATTTGATGGTTTTGATTAAATGACTATATTACCATTTTGGTTGTCGTTATCTGATTGGTGGAGAGTGGTTCTCGCGGTTGTAAGAACCGAGAGAACCACTTTTCAACCATTAGATCTTCAAAATGAATGGATGAGATTAAAAGTAATTAAAACTAGCTTAAAATACTTTTTGTCTTATTATGTCTTTAATATTTTGTGACAAAAGGTTAGTTTAGTAAATTTACTCAATTTGTTTTTTTGTCTTTATTTGTTTTATTACTTTTTTGTATTATTATATTACTTATTTTTTCTAAACATAATTTTTATTAAAAACCATTTTAGATTCAGATTTTTAAACCAAAAAAAAATTATTTTTACGTTAAAAAGTTTACGTTTTACGTTAAAAAAGTTTACGTTTTACGTTAAAAAGTTTACGCTCTACGTTTTACGTTAAAAAGTTTACGTTTTACGGTCAAAAGTTTATGTTTTACGTTAAAAAGTTTACATTTTACATTTTACGTTAAAAAGTTTACGTTTTACGTTAAAAAGTTTACGTTTTACGTTAAAAAATTTACGTTTTACGTTTTACGTTAAAAACTTTACGTTTTACGTCACCACTCCATCTCAACTGTTACATCCCCATAACAGTCTTCATTACACCGTACGACCATCTTCATCTTCTCCGTGCATCAACTCCGACCACCGGACATCACCTTCAACCTCCAACCACCTCTGCTCTGCGAGTTTTCGAAGTTCCGAGTTTGAAGTTTCGAAATCTATTACACATCAACATTCATCTTATGTCATATGTTTTTTTTTAAACGTGTTTTTTTAAAAGCTGATCTTTTTCATTGTGTGACCTGCATTTATCAAAAATATTATCGTTGAACCACCTCCGGTCATCATCATCATACTGTACTTCCTCTCCGACGCTGTTAAATGCAATATTATAGTTGAACCACCTCCGGTCATCATCATCATCTCCGGCAGAGACCAGACACTAGACATCATCATCATCTCCAGCAGTCATCATCATCATCTCCGGCGTTCATCATCATCATCTTCATAACCTCCGACCACACAATACATACCCTATCGAACCGCCTCCGCCACCTTCGATAAATCTGCAACACACCGACCACCGTTCAACCTTCCTTCTCCATCAACCTTGGTTCACCGCCGACCACCGTCATTCTCCGACCACCCTTCTTACCTCTGGTCACCAACAACAACCACCTTGTCACTCATCATCGTTCATCATTATTTGTGTGCGCTGTGTTTTAAGAAAGAGAAAGTTGCTTCAGATTTAGTGTAGGTGAATTAACGAAGAAGAAATAAGAGGAAGAAAGAGAAAGTTGCTTCAAATGAAAAGCCTGCACTACTTTTTAAAAATGAAAGTGATCGGGACACTCTCTGACTTTTGTAAGAGAAGATTGATATGAATAGAAAGAGACAGGTGACTGGATAAATTACGAAAATGCCCCTTAAAAACAACCACATGTCTAATGAGGTGGCCACCTCTAATTGGTTAATATCAATTCTCGCGGTTCTTACAACTGGAGGTGGTTTCTATTTTAGCGTTCACCTATATATATATATATATATATATATAGGGAGCCGCTAAAATAGAAACCACCTCCAGTTGGAAGAACCGCGAGAACTACTCTCAACCAATCAGATTATGCCAACTAAAAGGGTATTTTGGTCTTTTACCTGTTAGGGATGGATTTTCTATACCTATGGATCACGGATCCTCAAGTGCAGCCAGGATCACGGATCCTCAGTTCAGTTTGAATTAGGGATCCTCAGAAGATGTTGCAGGTTTAAGGATCCAGGATCCTCATTATTATCCTAACACTAATGGTTGTTTCCACTATGTTTGAATTCCTTTTACAGGAGTATTCAAATGGGACTTGGTCTTGCTATTCTAGGGGAATATGCTCCATTATTCTGCACGTGCATGGCTTGTATGACCGTTATGGAAGTCGTGGGAAGCTAGCATGATTTGCGTTGTTAATTAGATTATTTCCATTTTAAAAGGGGTTAACGAGCTTGATAGTTAGAACAATTAGCAACACACACTCTCAAAAACTCTCTGCAACTCATTAGCGATTAAACACATTTTGCACACTAGTGATCTTTTTAACAAGCTTGTTATCATCCCGATTTGTAACCTTTACTTGTTTAATATAGTTGGTGATCGGTAGTTTCCATCACCCGAGGTTTTTTGTGCCGGAGATCATATCTTGATCAAGGGCTTTTTCCTCGTATAAATCCTTGTGTCACACATTCATTTCATTCATAGTTTGTTCATACATTTGCCCATTAATTCAAGCATCACACCTCACAAAATAAGATTTGGTTGCATTATCTTAGTCTGATTTTTGACCAAAACAGTTTGGCGCCCACCGTGGGGAAATTGGTGCTTCATTTCTGATAAATTTTGTTCATTTTGATCATTTCGGTTCGTCACCTTCAACCACATGGCTTCTCAAGCGAAGAACAGTTCAAGCTCCATGCTGGCGGTCACTTCTTCACAGGGTATTCCACCTTTGCCTCCAAGACCTTTTGGATCCCAGAAGAATGCTGAGAATGCTGCGAAGAAACAAAGCCCCGTTTTCTCAAAACCACCAACTTCTGCTATTACTTCTGGCCCTACTAACAATGATCTTTATTCTTTGATTTTGCAGATGAAGGGTTACATGCAACAGCAGGACAAAACTAATGAAAAGATCCTTCGAGAGATTGATGACATCAAGAAATTGAAGAGATCAGCGGAGGATCACTCTTCATTGGTGCCCAGATCACTAAATTTCGACACTCCAGCAATAACTGCCCAGCAATATGCAGCTCCAGATGTCCAATACCAGGGTGGATCATTAGGAATGCGTTCTGGATCATCGGCAATGACTCAGGCTCAAGGATCCTACTTTCAGCCTTCAGGATCCTCTTTTCAGCCTCAAGGATCCTCCTTCCAGCATCAAGGATCCTTCACTAGTTCAGGAGGATTCATGGGGACGCAGACGGTTCAAGGATCCTGCTCTTAGCTTCCAAGATCCTCGTTTCAGGTTCAGGGATCCTCATCTCAAGGTCAAGAATCCTTATCTCAGGCTCATGGATCCATGGATTATCCTCCAAGACCCCCAACTTCGGTGCATCAAGGATCCAACATCTTCCAGGGTCAAGGATCCTTAAGAAGTGCAGAACCCAGAAGTTCAGAGATTCATTTGGGAGACTTCATACCAATGCAGAGTATTGCTTCTTCTGGTCCCTCAGTTATACCGGAATCCCGTCAATATGGATTCACATCTGGAATTCCAAACCTGAATCCTCCAGGAGGTAACACTTTGAATAATTCTTATACTACTAACCATGGCTTTATGCAGGATACAGGTATTAACCAAGCTATGTCCAGAGAATTACAAAAGCTTAAGGATATGATATCCAGCGTTCCAGGAGTGGTTAAGCCCATTCCTGAAATTCGAGATGGGAGCCACAAGATATCTCGTTTTGGACCACCTATTTGTGATGCAGAGATACCAAAGAGGTTTCAAATACCAACCATGAAGCTATATGATGGCTCAACGGATCCTGAAGAACATGTAGCTCAGTACAGAGAAAGGATGGAGATCAATCCCATCCTAGAGAGGTTAAAAGAAGCATGTCTATGCAAGGGTTTCAGATCCACACTAACAGGATCAGCTCTTAAATGGCTGCTAAGTCTTCCCCCTTACTCTATTACTTCATTTGCTAATTTAGTTAATCTGTTTAATAGCCAATTCTCATGTAGTAGGAAATTTGAACGTTTAACTAGTGACCTATATAGGATAACACAAGGTCAAAATGAATCACTTAGAGATTACATCACTAAATTTAGTAAAGAATCCTAAGATATTCCTAATTTGGATATTGCTACAGCTGTAGAAGCTTTCAAAATGGGTTTACTTAGGGATTCATTGTTCTATGATGATCTTGTCATGACCCCTTGCAGGAATCTTGATGAAGTGAGAACCAGGGCCCTTAGATTCATCCGACTAGAGGATGATAAAAGGATCCAAGAAAGACTGGCAGGATCCTCGAAGCAGGAAAAGCAAGGATCCTACTTCAGGAACAACAACAAGTCTGATAACCAGAACATGCATGCAGTGGAGCAAGAAGAGGATGATGAGGATTATCCTCCCATTTCTGAATATTGTTTTTCTGTTGATAATAATGAACAAATCCTTGCAATGCAGAACTTAGGTGAAAAAGGAAGAATGTATTGCACTCAGAAAAGAGATTGGTTATCATGAAGATTTCGGTCATCTCACTGAAGAATGTATTGCACTCAGAAAAGAGATTGGTTACTTGTTAAGCAAAGGGAATTTGAAGGAGTTGTTGGGAAGAAAAAAGTCAAGGATCCAGGATCCTGAAAAAGTTCCAGAAAGTGCTCCTGCTCCTCTTGTTGATGCACAAATTATCAACTTCATATCCGGTGGATCAGACATATGTGGCACTTCCTTTTCAGCAGCCAAGAGGCATGCCAAGGAGACCAAGATGGATAATGGGGATAGACCCATCCGAACCTCTACTGTTACACAGGAAAAAGTTATAACTTTTGATGAGGATGATCGTGTGGATGTTCAGGATCCTCATCATGATGGTCTTGTTACTACTTTGTTTATATCTAATCATTTTGTTCGCAGGATCTTGATAGATGGAGGAAGCTCAGTAAACATCATTTAGCTTGATGTCCTCAAGAAGATGAACATCCCTGAATCAAATATTGTCCCCAGATCATCAGTTCTTGTGGGATTCAGTGGAGAAACCAAGAACACATTGGGGGACATTAAACTTCCCATTTACATAGAGGGACTTCATTCTTTTCAGAAATTTTGTGTTATAGATTGCTTATCCTGTTGCAATGTTATCCTTGGCAGGTCATGGATACACGACATGAAAGCAGTTCCTTCTACATATCATCAATGTGTAAAGCTTCCCAGTCCGTAGGGTGTGGTGAAAATTGAGAGTGATCAACAAGAAGCCAAGAATTGCTACACTTTATCGATGAAACCAGCCTCAAGACCCAGGGAGCAATAGCAATTAAAGCATCCTCCAAGAGATGTCCTGGAGGCAGGAGAACAAGATGTGAAAGATATCCTGATGGATCCTCAGGATCCTGAATCCAAAGTCTTCATAGGATCTGGGATCCTCAATGAATTTAAACAGGATCTAGTATCCTTCCTAAGGAAGAGAAAAACTACCTTTGCCTGGCATCACGAAGACATGAAAGGTATCTCTAAAGATATAATTACTCATAAGCTTGGCATTGACAGGTCATTCAAACCCATACATCAAAAGAGGAGAAAGTTTGCACCTGAGAGGAATGCCATTATCCAGGAGGATGTAGATAAGCTGCTCCGAGCAGGTATGATTAGAGAAGTAAAGTATCCAAGGTGGTTAGCCAATGTGGTTGTTGTTCAAAAGAAAAAAGGAAAGTGGAGGGTATGTGTCGATTTTACTGATTTAAACAAGGCATGTCCCAAGGATCCTTTCCCATTACCCCACATTGACTCCATGGTGGATGCTACCGCGGGTCATGAGTTGTTGACTTTCATGGATGCTTCATCTAGATTTCAAAAAATTTAGATGGAACCATCTGATCAAGAGGATACAGCCTTTATGACCCCAACGGGTATCTATTGTTATATTGCTATGCCATTTGGACTAAGAAATGCAGGTGCTACTTATCAAAGGCTAGTCAATATGATGTTTAAGGAACAAATTGGACACACTATGGAAGTCTATATAGATGACATGGTGGTTAAGTCCAAGAGAGCCGAGGATCACCTTAGAGACTTGGAGGAAGCATTTGATATCTTTGATAAATTCAATATGAAATTGAATCCTTTAAAGTGTCACTTTGGTGTTAAAGCAGGGAAGTTCCTAGGTTACATGGTAACAAAAAGAGGCATCGAGGCAAGTCCAGAGTAAATTAAGGCGATTGTGAATATCAAATCTCCTGCCAATGCCAAGGATGTGCAAAGGTTGACAGGGAGGATCCCAGCCTTGAACAGGTTCATATCAAAGTCATCAGAAAAGTGCAAGGAGTTCTATGACATTCTGAGAAAGAACAAGAAATTTGAGTGGACTGAAAAGCATGAGAATGCTCTCAAAGCCCTTAAGGATTACCTATCCTCAGCTCCTGCCTTGATGAAACTAGAAAAAGGGGATATATTATCCTTAAATTTTGGCAGTCTCTTCTAAAGCAGTAAGTGTAGTCCTTGTTAAGGATCACGAAGGTACACAACATCATGTATATTATGTAAGTAAAAGTTTGCTTGATGCTGAATCCAGGTATTCACATTTAGAAAAACTTATCCTTGCTTTGATTATGGCATCTACTAAATTACGTCATTATTTTGAAACCCATGCTATCATTGTCAAGACTAACTTTCTAATTAAGAATGTTCTCAGGAAACCTGAGATGTCATGAAGGATGGCTAAATGGGCAGTGAAGCTTAGTGCTTATGATATGAGATATGAACCTAGAACTGCCATTAAATCCCAAGCCTTGGCTGACTTTGTGGCAGATTTCAGTAGTGATCTACAAAGGGAAGCTGAGTTAGAAGTTCAGCAGCTTGAAGAGACCAAGGATCCTTGGATACTCTTTACAGATGGAGCCTCTAATATCAAGGGAACTGGACTTGGAGTACAACTAAAATCGCCACAGAGGGACATAATACCCCACTTAATAGCTTGTGAGTTTCAAACTACTAATAATGAGGCTGAATATGAGGCCTTGATAGCTTGTTTGCAAATTGCCAAGCATATGAAGATCAGGTATCTTGAGGTACATGTAGATTCATTGTTAATTACTAATCACTTTAATGGATCTTATGTTGTTACAGGTGAACGACTGATCAAATATCTAGAGATAGTCAAGAAATTGGCACACTTTTTTGCTTCTTTTAGTTTGACACAGGTACCCAGAGAAGAAAATGCAGAAGCTGATGCATTGGCCAACCTTGGATCATCCTTGAAGATTCCAGAGGATATTAAAATTCCCATTATCCATATCTTGGCTCCTGCTATTGAGGATCATGCAGCTACGGAGATAGGAGAGGATTTTGAAATCATACCTAGTGATGATGCGCAATCTCATTCAGGATCATGGATCCTTCCAATCATGAGATATATACAACATGGAGAGATTCCTACAGGAGAAAACCCCAGAGCTTTCAAAGTCAAGGTATCTCAATTTTCAATATTAAATAACATGTTATATAAACGATCTCTTGCATGTCCATATCTAAGGTGCATTGAGTATCCTGAAATTCAAGAAGTTCTAAAGGATTTTCATGAAGGAGATTGTGGAAACACACTGCGGGCAGGGCATTGTTCTCAAGGATCCTTAGGACAGGATACTATTGGCCTACTATGAAGAAGGATGTTGTGGATTATGCCAAGAAATGTGATGCTTGTCAGAGACATAGCAATGTCCTTCATCAACCAGCAGAGCTCCTGCATCCTATATCCTCTTCTTGGCCATTCATGAGATGGGGAATGGATATAGCCGGCAAACTTCCCAAAGCACCAGGAGGAAAAGTGTTCATGCTTGCCATGACTGATTACTTTTCCAAGTGGATAAAAGCTGAAGCCTTTGCTCAAGTCAGAGAAAAAGAAGTGATATCCTTTATTAAAAGAAACATTATTACCAGATTTGGTATTCCTTCTAAAATTGTTTGTGATAATGGATCCCAATTTATTCGAAGTAGAACTACTAACTTTTGTGACAGCTGGGGGATTAAGATGATAACTTCAACACCAGTCCACCCACAAGCTAATGGTCAAGCAGAATCATCCAACAAGATCATCATCAACTATTTGAAGAAGAAGCTTGGATCCAAGAAAGGAAAATGGGCAGAAGAGCTACCTTATGTGTTATGGGCTGATAGAACAACTCCCAAGAATGCTACTGGCCAAACTCCATTTTCTTTAGTGTTTGGAGCAGAATCAGTGATCCCTACAGAAATGTTGGTTCCTACTGCTGGAACGAGCATCCGTGATCCTGAAGGAAATGCTGAAAACTTGGTTCAAGAGTTGGATACCATAGAAGAACTCAAGGTTTTGGCAAGGATAAGAATGGCTAGTTATCAACAAAGGATGGCTGGAGTGTATAACAAAAATGTCAGGATCAAAAAGTTTCAAGTTGGTGATATGGTGTTGAGGAAAGCATTCCAGAATACCACAAATCCTGCTGATGGCAAATTAGCATCAAAGTGGGAAGGCCCCTATCTAATTGAAGCTGAGGCAGGAAAGGGGGTATATCGATTATTAACAATGGAAGGTGATTTGCTACCAAGAGCTTGGAATGCTGTCCATTTGAAGAGATATTTCATGTAAGAAGGATTTAGGATCCTTGGCTGTCTTCACGTCCGATATCCATTAAGGATCCTTAGAGGACATATGATCCTCAGTCTGGTAATGATCTGATTCTAATTTGTTTAATCCTTTAATTTATTTTATTACAAGGAGAAGGATCCAGGATCCTTTATCCTTTTTTCACTTAGTTCTGAGTTTTGCAGAAGAATGATGTATCCTTGACAAAGGATCAAGTATCCACAGAAGTCTCCTAAGTTTCATGGGCATGTCCCCAATTTTTTGGGCTTGTCCCTAGTTTTTTGGGCTTGTCCCCAGTTTTTGGGCTTGTCCCCAGTTTTTTGGGCTTGTCCCCAGTTTTTGGGCTTGTCCCTAGTTTTTGGGCTTGTCCCCAGTTTCGCCAGTAGCGCACGATGATCCTGGTGCAGTTCAAGGCAATGGGACCAGTACCCACTTTAGGGGCTGAAAATTTCATTGTACTGGCTGTATTCAGGATCCTACGTATAATGGTAGACGTACCATACATCCATTCCTAAGGTTTCTAACGTTTTCACGTTAGCTAAGGTTTTGGCATTTTCATATCACTAAGTTTGGATAGTCTCCAGTGAGGGCCATACTCCAGTTTACACAAGATCCTTTGGGCTTGTTCCCAGTTTTTTGGGCATGTCCCCAGTTGCTAACTCTTCTTTTATATTGGCTTAGTCCCAAGTTATGTTCTGTTTCAGGTTTCCAAAGCTAAACAGTTAAGGATCCTGGATCCTAACCTTTTACTAAGGTTTGTCTTTTGGTTATCTTGGTTGTAAGTATTAAAGATTTAGGATCCTAACTTGGATTCTCAGGTACGATCCTTATTTTCCTTCACTTTATTCTTAATTTATTTAAGTTACCCTTACTCTTTGACAACAGGATATATGATCCTAGAATTATGCCACTTTTTGAACTTTTCGATTATAGGATATTTGAGCCTTGATCATATCCTAAACTTTTTGATATAATCTAATATACTTTTGTTCTTAACTTGTATAATCAAAGAAATTGTATCATAACAGTTGAAAGGTAAATATGCACAGAATTAACAACACAAGATAAGCCAAAAGATTAAACTTTTATTTATTTAGCAAAAGATTAACCCTTTAAAGGTTGTCAAAATTACCTACCCTAAGCATCTACCAGCAATCCGTGGCCCGTCCGCTGGGGTAGGAAAAGGGTGTCCATGATAATAAGTTCTAAGTAATGCAGGAATAGAAAGACGGCAGGATAACAATGGCTTCATCCCCCAAATAGAGGATCCCTCCACCAATTGTCATCCTACCTATTGTTCGAAGGATCAGTGATCCTTAAGCCTAAAGCTATTGTTCAAGTACAGACCATTGTTTTAAAAACACCAACAACCAAAAAAAACTTAAACCATAAAAAATGGGCTCCGGCCACGTCTAGAAATTTCCACCGTCGCCCATTTGTGCAGCTTAAACCTTCGTTGCGTCACCAGCTGCTCCTTTCGCTTGATCCTTCAGCCCACTGCCACCAGCCTCGATTTCCAGATTCTCCTCAGCCTCTTCCTCATCATCCAGCTCCGCAAGCTTCTTCTTCCATGCCTCTTGGTCCCAGGCAGTCCTGTCAAAGTTAGGTTCCTCAGCCTCCTTTGCCATCTGAAGCTTGATCTTGAGCATGGCTATTGTAGCAGAAAGCTTGGCACCCTCCATCACTTCCGCCTTCTCCTGATCAGCTGTAATTTGGGCCAAGACCAGCTCCCTTTTCACCAAGTTGACGTCATTCTCAAGAGAGGCAATCTTTTGATCCTTTTCAAGGAACAGCTTCCGGAAGTCCAAGTGCTTTTGCTCAGCCTCTTCAGCTTGCGAATCCAGCAGCATGTGGATCTCAGCAAATTTCTGCAAAAAAAAAAAAGGAAACACATGTCAGGATCCATTATCCTCAGTATGGGAAGATCAGACTTAAGGATCCGGGATCCTTACCTCAGAGACGTATTCTTCGAACTGGTGTTGGATGAGAGGCAGGCCTTCAAGAGCTTCAGCAGCTTTCCTTTTCTTGGCACCTTTACCACGTGTGCTCATGCTTTTCGGGTTCGGAACGCTGGGACTGGCAGCAAGTTGCTTCTTGATGGATTTTGAGGCAGCAAACGCATCAAGGTCACTGACACTGAACCTAGAGGCAGACTTTGAGGATTTTCCAGCACCTACACATGCAAAAGAAAGATAAGTATTCTTGTTTTATTTTTATTTAAACATTTAATTATAAACAAACTTGGATACTTACTTGACATGGTGAAGGAACCAGAGGATACTTCTTGTGAATACTTTGCTTTGGCCTAGAACGTTCTAACAGCAGGTTCAAGATTCCAAAAGGCAGCTACCCTTTCCTTTGTTGCAGGTGTTTCTTGGATGAAAGAGAGTGAAATAGCTGCAAAACAGATAGAAGGATCATGTCACACCCCCAAAATCCACACGCGGAGTACCACCGCATGGAGGCGTGACATGACCAGGATCAAGCCACCAATCATATTGAACATTGCAAGTATTAATTTAAAATTCAACCCATCAATATAAAAGGTGGTCAAAACCAAACATAGTTAAAGTATAGCGGAAGCATAATTGTGAAAACCCGAACATGAGTATAAGTTCATAAAGTGTAAATGTTTAACATGGAACTCAACAGTCTATGTTCCCACAACGATCGTGCCTCCCGTGCAAGCTCCATGAGTACCTATTGTCCTGCAAGGCATGTAACAGAGAGTCAACAACTAGTTGAGCGAGTTCACAGTAAGTAAGCTCATGATAGTGAGTTCGTTGCATCACCATGCGTTATTAACTAAGTCAATTGTATGTTCATTTAGTGGGGGCTTCCCATGTATGTATGTACTAGACTAGAGGTAACCATAAGTGTTCTTCTTAACCCGAGAATAGTGGTACGTACGTGGTTTACGTAGGTTTTACGTAAGTGTCCTTCTTATCCCGAGGACTGTGGTACGCGGGGGTTACGTAGGTTTTACGTAGGTGCCCTTCACAACCCAAGGCAGTAGTGAGTATAAGTTTACGTAGGTTTACGTAAGTGTCCTTCGCAACCTGTGGACAGTGATATGTCACAAGTATACGTAGGTTTTACGTAAGGGTCCTTCGCATCCGAGGACGATGGTAGATAGTCTAGTAACAGTGTAAATACATGTAAGTGTTCAATCCCATTCCCTACCCACCGGGAAATCCCATGCCTTGGTAAGAGTGTGAACTCACCTTGGTTTGCTCGGCAGATACATAGAAAAGTCAATCAAGCTATATGGTGGTCAACCACGTCCTACCATGGTTACCATACAAGTCAGGTTCATATTCAAGTAGTGCACGTATATTCTACTCGTATTCTAACAAGTTGTATACAAGTATTGATCATGGCATACATGTGTAATTATGGCAGTTCAACAACAGTACGAGTTCAACAGTACAGTCACGTAAATAAACGAAGTCCAAGTATGCGGTCCAAATGGTTGGGCTCGTAATAGTGTGCATGTCCAAAACAGTGTGCACGTGTATATGGTCTCGAGTCGAGACTAGAGATCCCGAGTCGAGACAGTGTGGTCTCGGGTTGAAGTCTTGGTGTTCTCGAGTCGTAACTAGAGGTCTCGAGTTATGCATTTATCACTCGAGAGTGGGTGTTCTCGAGTCAGGTCTCGAGTCGCAACAGTACTCGCATCCAAGGTCTCGAGTCTTGTCGGTGTGATGATGATGCGTGGTCTCGAGTCGAGACTAAGGGTTCTCGACTCGCAACCCATGTCGAGATCAGGGATGTAACAAACTTCCTTATTTACAGTACCTTTAATTCCGTAACAATTGCTAACAAGTTTGGGAGTTTCACAACAGATTAAACAGCATTGAATTCGGAATTCATACACAATCATACTATCTTAATCATCACGAAATCAAGAACAATCATCAAGTACTCAATTGGGTCATCTGATTAACTAATTCCAGAACTAACATGTAACCCAAATCATAGACTATCAACCGTCAACATTCAATCATTTAATCGGATCATTAGGCTAGCGGATTCTAATACTAACATGCAACCCTAGCCATCCATTAGATCATCATGAAATCCCTTCTAATAGTTTTGCTAACACGAAAACAGTTTCATCATATGCATACTGAAATCAACACATATGTTCCATTCATGATCACAATTTATTACATAACTACTAGCATGAAACCCTAACTGATCATATAACAATACCACATCAGACGCATAACAACGATCAACCAAAATAACACTAACCGTGATGTTCGAGGGAGTTGGATTGAACCGAAAGAGAAAGGCTTCGAGTGGGGCTGCCGTCCGGTTCCAAGGGAGAGAAAAGGAGAGAGCTTAGGGTTTGTGTGTGTTGGTGTTTTGCAAGTAATGAGAAAACTAAACCCCATAAAGGTTCATGTATGCACATAAGAAGTGGGCCGAACCCATTGATGGGCTGCCCTTGGTCTCGAGTCGGCCAAGTATAGTGAGCCGAGAAAGGGAAGTGTGCGGCCCAAGAGGGCTTGTGTGACCGGACAAGTGTTGTGCAACCGAGCTTATAATATTCACATGCAATTACGTAGCGCATAGCATAACAAAACATAGTA
The DNA here is from genome assembly GCF_002127325.2 of Helianthus annuus. NCBI lineage: Eukaryota > Viridiplantae > Streptophyta > Magnoliopsida > Asterales > Asteraceae > Helianthus > Helianthus annuus. The sequence goes on along the minus strand of NC_035449.2, from coordinate 129,306,829 downwards.
TTCCATTACAACCAACCACATCCACTAGTCATGTATAGTTCAAACAAGTTACATCGAAGCACACGAAAAGTTCTAAATTACGAGTTGTCACATTATCCCCAAGTTGAAAGAAATTTCGTCCCGAAATTTGGTATGTACTCACTGAGGAATCTAGTTAAGTTGCATGGTTTTCCTGGTTTTCCTGGGGTGTCACATCCTCCCCCCGTTGGTTTGGAATTTCGTCCCGAAATTCCGTAGTAGCTTCAGCCTCAGTAGTGGTTGTACTGTTCGCGAACAATTGAGGATACTTTTCTTTCATTTGGTCTTCGCGTTCCCAGGTGAACTCTGGGCCACGACGGGAGTTCCAACGAACTCGAACAAGAGGTATTCTAGTGTGCTTAAGGACCTTAACATCCCGGTCGATGAATCGCAACTGCTCGTCGATGGTGAGCTCCTTCAAAGGAACTATAAAGGTCTCATCTGACAGACGCTTCTTCAGATTCGACACGTGGAAAACGTTGTGAACTGCACCGAGTTCTGCTGGTAGGTTTAGTTTGTAGGCCACTTTGCCTATTCTTTCTATGATTTTGAACGGTCCAACATACTGCGGATTGAGCTTGCCTCGTTTGCCAAAACAAACTACACCCTTCCAGGGTGAGACTTTGAGTAGCACTCGATCCCCGGCTTGGAACTCGAGCGGTTTCCTGCGCTTATCAGCGTAACTTTTCTGATGGTCACGAGCCGCCGCCATGCGTTGCCGTATCTGTGCAATCCGTTCAGTAGCATAAACTACCATTTCTGGACCTGTGATTTGACTATCCCCCACCTCTGCCCAACAGAGAGGTGACCGGCATTTACGTCCGTATAATGCCTCGAATGGAGCGGCTTGAATGCTGGTGTGGTAACTGTTATTGTATGAAAACTCCACTAACGGTAGATGCTTTTCCCAGCTGTTACCGAAGTCGATAACGCATGCACGAAGCATGTCTTCTAGAGTCTGGATAGTACGCTCAGATTGCCCATCCGTCTGAGGGTGATAGGCTGTGCTCTTGTCTAGCCGTGAGCCAAAAGATTTGTGCATAGCTTGCCACAGTTCTGAGGTGAATCATGCATCACGATCCGAAATAATGAAGGTTGGCACTCCGTGCCTTGAGACAACTTCCTTGAGGTATATGTCTGCTAGAGTGGAGAACTTATCCATTTCCTTGATGGCCAAGAAGTGAGCAGACTTTGTGAGTCAATCCACGATCACCCAAATAGTATCGTTCCCACGCTGAGATCTAGGTAGGCCCGTAAAAAAATCCATGGAAATTTCCTCCCATTTCCATTGTGGTATCTTGGGTTGCTGAACTAGGCCTGATGGTTTCTGATATTCCGCCTTGACTCTCGCACAAGTCAAACATTTGCCGACGTAAGTTGCAATGTGGGCCTTCATACTAGGCCACCAATACGTAGTTCTAAGATCGTGGTACATTTTATCCGACCCTGGATGTACCGAGTAGCGGGACTTATGTGCTTCGTCCATTTCAAGTTCTCGTAAACCGCCATATAGTGGGACCCAAATACGCCCCGTTACATAGTAGGCGCCGTCTTCCTTCTGTTCTAATCGTTGCCTTGAGCCGCGTAGGGCTTCAGCCCTGACGTTTTCTGATTTCAATGCTTCCTCCTAAGCATCTCGTATCTGTGCAGGAAGACTAGACTGAATAGTAAGTTGTAGTGCTCGTACGCGCCTAGGCGTAGTATCCTTGCGACTGAGGGCGTCAGCCACCACATTGGCTTTGCCCGGATGGTACTTGATGGCACATTCGTAATCAGTAAGTAGCTCAACCCATCGACGTTGACGCATGTTCAATTCCTTCTGCTTGAAGATATGCTCGAGACTCCTGTGATCGGTGTAGATAGTGCACTTGGTATCGTACAGGTAGTGTCGCCATATCTTGAGCGCGAAAACAACAGCTCCCAACTCCAAATCGTGCGTAGTGTAGTTCCGTTCGTGAACTTTAAGTTGGCGCGAAGCATAAGCAATAACCTTGTCACGCTGCATTAACACACATCCAAGACCCTGGATGGATGCGTCGCAATAGACCACAAAGTCGTCTGTGCCCTCTGGCAGTGAGAGAATAGGTGCGCTGCATAGTCTATCCTTTAAGTGCTGGAAAGCTGTTTCCTGTGTACTACCCCAACGGTAGGTGACACCCTTCTGTGTTAGTAGTGTAAGCGGCTGTGCAATCTTTGAGATGTCTTTGATGAACTGTCTGTAATAACTCGCCAAACCAAGAATTGGTGTATTTCCGTTGGTGTACGTGGTGCAGGCCAGTTCCTGATCGAGTCTACCTTGGATGGATCGACATGAATCCCATCCTTGTTTACCACATGGCCTAGAAAGTGGACTTCACGAAGCCAGAAGTCGCATTTCGAAAACTTAGCGTACAACTGTTCTGTTCGAAGGAGCTTCAAGATAAGACGCAAATGTTGCTCGTGTTCCTCCTGACTCTTGGAGTAGATCAGGATGTCGTCGATGAAGATAATCACAAACTTGTCTAAATAAGGCTTGCACACTCTGTTCATAAGATCCATGAAGACTGCAGGTGCGTTCGTTAATCCGAATGGCATGACTAGAAACTCGTAGTGGCCGTAGCGAGTTCTGAATGCTGTTTTGGAGACGTCCTCATCCCGGACTCTCAGCTGATGGTACCCTGACCTCAGATCAATCTTGGAGTAGTAGCTCGACCCTTGCAACTGGTCGAATAAATCATCAATACGTGGAAGAGGATAGCGGTTCTTCACTGTCACCTTGTTTAGTTCGCGGTAATCTATACACATCCTGAAAGTACCGTCTTTCTTCTTCACAAATAATATTGGAGCTCCCCAAGGCGAAGAGCTAGGGCGAATAAAACCCTTATCCAAAAGCTCTTGTAGTTGCTTAGACAGTTCTTCTAATTCTGATGGAGCTAAGCGATACGGTGCACGAGCTATGGGTGCTGCTCCTGGAGCTAGTTCAATCTGGAATTCGACCTGGCGATGAGGCGGTAGCCCAGGTAAGTCTTCAGGAAACACCTGAGGAAATTCGCGTACTACTGGAATGTCCTCCAACCTCTTCTCTTTCGTTGATGCGTCAGTAACAAGTGCCAAAATGGCAGTGTGCCCCTTTCGTAAACACTTCTGGGCCTTCAGGAAGGAGATGATGCCAACCACTGCACCACTCATGTCGCCTTGAACTTCGAGAGGTTCTTGACCAAAACGAGGAATACGAACAATCTTCTCCTTACATAAGATCTCTGCTTGTTGTTGGGATAACCAATCCATACCAACGACGATGTCGAAACTACCCAGAGCTATAGGAACGAGATCGACAGAGAAAGTCTGACCAGCGAGGATAAGATTACAACCCTGAACTATGTGTGTGGCCTCTAGACTTTTACCATTAGCTAACTCTACGACATGTTTAGTGTTCAGGAGTGTGGGTGTGCGCTTGAGCATTTGACTAACTTTCAAAGACATATAACTGGTATCTGCACCCGGATCAAATAATACAGTAACATAAAAGTCGTCGAGAAGAAACTTACCCATAACCACGTTGGGATCATTTCTGGCATCACCCTGCCCCAACACGAAAGCACGTCCCCTAGCGTCGTTGTTCCCATCATTGTTATTCCCCCCGTTGTTGTTTCCGTTGCCTTGGTTATTGTTGTTGTTGTTCTGGTTTCGGTTTAACTGGGGGCAGTGTCTCTTGAAGTGACCTTCAACGCCACAATGAAAACATCCCTTGTTGCCCTGATGCTGATTCTGCTGTGCTTGCTGCTGCTGCTGATTCTGAGTTACAGGCCGTGGGCTCCTACAATCCTTGGCCTCATGACCCATCTTAAGACACCTCTGACAACGACCCTTGTTGCACTGGCCACTGTGGTGTCTGTTATAATTGTTTCACCTTGGGTGATTTCCTCGATACACACCCCTTCCCTGATTGCCCGAAGATTACTGACCAGGGCTCTGATAGTTGTCAGTCTTTCGCTGCTGAACCTGAGACTGAACTGAAACTGAACCCTTGCTGGAATCCCCATCCCATTTCCACTTGTTGTCACTGGGAGTAGCAGGAGTAGCAGAAGTGGTAGCAGTAGCAGTAGCGCTGATATGTTTAGGCAGCCTGTTCTGCTCCACTGCCTGATCTGTGAGGCGATGAGCAAGACGCTGAATATCCTGGATATTATCAAGGTTAGCCAATGTCACATGGCTCTGAATTTCTGGCGCTAGCCCCTTGAGATACAACTCAATGCGCTTGATTGGAGGGTCCACCATAGTTGGACACAAGATGGCCAGCTCATTTGACCGTTTCGTATAAGCTTCAATTTCCGACCCTGACATTTTCAGATGAAAGAGCTCCACTTCCAACTTGTGGATGTCATCACGTGTGCAGTATTCTCGTTTGATGAGTTCCTTGAAATCATTCCAAGGGGTGGCGTTAGCAACTGCCAGCCCTAATATCTGAACTTGCGCGTTCCACCAAGTCAGCGCAATTCCTTCTAGAGTACCAATGGCGTACTTCACCCTGCGAGCCTCAGGGCATTCGCACATCTCGAATACTGACTCGAGCTTTTCAAACCAATGGAGGATTCTGACTGCTCCTTCAGTGCCACTGAACGTGCTTGGACGACAGTCCATGAAATTCTTGAAAGTGCAAACAGGTGGCTGAGCGTGTTGACCTCCTGCTTGTGCGGCTGCAAGTGCCGCAGCAACTTGTTCGTTAATGAGAGCCGTCAACTGGGCTTGTGTCATGTTAACGCGTCCACTCATGATCTTCATATCAAGGGAACATAAGTGAGAGAGGTTCGCAAAAAGTGCGATGACAGAAGAGAGTAAGCACACAAGTGTTCTCAAGCAATAGTGGTTATGTGTATCTAAGCATACCATGAGCAAAGTTCTATGTAATCTAGCAAGTAGGCAATAAAACATATACCATATCACCTAGAATGCTGAGTCTTGCACGTGGAGCGAAGCGTCGTTGTGGATCGTTGAGCACTGTACTGGTTATAGTCTGGTTTTAATAAAAACGTTTTCCTCATATTAAAACCAAGTTCTCTATAACCAATGGCTCTGATACCAATCTGTCACACCCCCAAAATCCACACGCGGAGTACCACCGCATGGAGGCGTGACATGACCAGGATCAAGCCACCAATCATATTGAACATTGCAAGTATTAATTTAAAATTCAACCCATCAATATAAAAGGTGGTCAAAACCAAACATAGTTAAAGTATAGCGGAAGCATAATTGTGAAAACCCGAACATGAGTATAAGTTCATAAAGTGTAAATGTTTAACATGGAACTCAACAGTCCATGTTCCCACAATGATCGCGCCTCCCGTGCAAGCTCCATGAGTACCTATTGTCCTGCAAGGCATGTAACAGAGAGTCAACAACTAGTTGAGCGAGTTCACAGTAAGTAAGCTCATGATAGTGAGTTCGTTGCATCACCATGCGTTATTAACTAAGTTAATTGTATATTCATTTAGTGGGGGCTTCCCATGTATGTATGTACTAGACTAGAGGTAACCATAAGTGTTCTTCTTAACCCGAGAATAGTAGTACATACGTGGTTTACGTAGGTTTTACGTAAGTGTCCTTCTTATCCCGAGGACTGTGGTACGCGGGGGTTACGTAGGTTTTACGTAGGTGCCCTTCACAACCCAAGGCAGTAGTGAGTATAAGTTTACGTAGGTTTTACGTAAGTGTCCTTCGCAACCTGTGGACAGTGATATGTCACAAGTATACGTAGGTTTTACGTAAGGGTCCTTCGCATCCGAGGACGATGGTAGATAGTCTACTAACAGTGTAAATACAAGTAATTGTTCAATCCCATTCCCTACCCACCGGGAAATCCCATGCCTTGGTAAGAGTGTGAACTCACCTTGGTTTGCTCGGCAGATACATAGAAAAGTCAATCAAGCTATATGGTGGTCAACCACGCCCTACCATGGTTACCATACAAGTCAGGTTCATATTCAAGTAGTGCACGTATATTCTACTCGTATTCTAACAAGCTGTATACAAGTATTGATCATGGCATACATGTGTAATTATGGCAGTTCAAAAACAGTACGAGTTCAACAGTACAGTCACGTAAATAAACGAAGTCCAAGTATGCGGTCCAAATGGTTGGGCTCGTAATAGTGTGCATGTCCAAAACAGTGTGCACGTGTATATGGTCTCGAGTCGAGACTAGAGATCCCGAGTCGAGACAGTGTGGTCTCGGGTTGAAGTCTTGGTGTTCTCGAGTCGTAACGAGAGGTCTCGAGTTATGCATTTATCACTCGAGAGTGGGTGTTCTCGAGTCAGGTCTCGAGTCGCAACAGTACTCGCATCCGAGGTCTCGAGTCTTGTCGGTGTGATGATGATGCGTGGTCTCGAGTCGAGACTAAGGGTTCTCGACTCGCAACCCATGTCGAGATCAGGGATGTAACAAACTTCCTTATTTGCAGCACCTTTAATTCCGTAACAATTGCTAACAAGTTTGGCAGTTTCACAACAGATTAAACAGCATTGAATTCGGAATTCATACACAATCATACTATCTTAATCATCACGAAATCAAGAACAATCATCAAGCACTCAATCGGATCATCTGATTAACTAATTCCAGAACTAACATGTAACCCAAATCATAGACTATCAACCGTCAACATTCAATCATTTAATCGGATCATTAGGCTAGCGGATTCTAATACTAACATGCAACCCTAGCCATCCATTAGATCATCATGAAATCCCTTCTAATAGTTTTGCTAACACAAAAACAGTTTCATCATATGCATACCGAAATCAACACATATATTCCATTCATGATCACAATTTATTACATAACTACTAGCATGAAACCCTAACTGATCATATAACAATACCACACTAGACGCATAACAACGATCAACCAAAATAACACTAACCGTGATGTTCGAGGGGGTTGGATTGAACCGAAAGAGAAAGGCTTCGAGTGGGGCTGTCGTCCGGTTCCAAGGGAGAGAAAAGGAGAGAGCTTAGGGTTTGTGTGTGTTGGTGTTTTGCAAGTAATGAGAAAACTAAACCCCATAAAGGTTCATGTATGCACATAAGAAGTGGGCCGAACCCATTGATGGGCTGCCCTTGGTCTCGAGTCGGCCAAGTATAGTGAGCCGAGAAAGGGAAGTGTGCGGCCCAAGAGGGCTTGTGTGACCGGACAAGTGTTGTGCAACCGAGCTTATAATATTCACATGCAATTACGTAGCGCATAGCATAACAAAACATAGTATTCCATTACAACCAACCACGTCCACTAGTCACGTATAGTTCAAACAAGTTACATCGAAGCACACGAAAAGTTCTAAATTACGAGTTGTCACAGATCAGTTATCCTTAAAAAAGAAAGAAGTCCTATTATGATCCTTGTCTAAGGATCCCATATCCTACCATGGGTGATCCACTTTTTAGGAAGGTTTTTCCCATCTGGGATTGAATCCCTCCTCACAAAGAAGAAATGGCTCTTCCAGTGGGTGTCGTTTTTAGTGGTTTTGAGGATTGGATGAGGATCATCCGGTTTGTGTTTGAACAGAAAGCGTGTGAACCATGGCTAACAAGGTTATACAGTTGACTCAACTCGAACATCCCTATTTCTATGCCCTCCTGCTCGATGATGTTCTCTATGGTGTAAAGAACTCTCCACATCATTGGCATGGCTTGAATATTGCACATGCCTGTGAGTGCGAAGAAAGATTCTGTGAAGGCAGGGAAAGGATAAGAGAATCTTATCAGAAAAGGGTAGCTGGAAAAGAAACCCAAGTGTCGGAGATGCAATCACTCTTCATCGAAGAGTCAAAGGATCGAAAAACAGTTTCTGCCGGAAAACAATGGTGAATCTGGTCAATTTCTGGGTCAGTGAAGCAGCAGAGCTCCAACGAAGGATTTTTGGTGACACATTGGCTCTTCAAGGGGCTATCCTTCTTAGGATCCTTGGCAGGAGAGTATCGTAGCTTCATTGTGGTTTCGAGATTTTGAAGAAACAGAAGATCAGAAGAAGAAAATATAGAGAGAAGGAAGAAGAGAGATACCTGTTCAATCTCTGGATGGTGATTTAAAGGAGAGTAACGCTCGAATTTAAATGCAATTTGATCCTTATCTCTAACCTATATATAATGATGATTCTGCAGGTAGTCTTATCGCTGACGTAATATTTGTAACGGCTAGTCCGATTACAATGGCTAGTTTCTCGCCAACCAAATTGTTCCGGAATGAACAGAAAATATGACTCATCAAGTTGTATTTTAATCCTCATATTTTGGGGGCAATTGTTAGGGATGGATTTTCTATACCTATGGATCACGGATCCTCAAGTGCAGCCAGGATCACGGATCCTCAGTTCAGTTTGAATTAGGGATCCTCAGGAGACGTTGTAAGTTCAAGGATCCAGGATCTTCATTATTATCCTAACACTAACGGTTGTTTCCACTATGTTTGAATTCGTTTTACAGGAGTATTCAAATGGGACTTGGACTTGCCGAGATTCTAGGGGAATATGCTCCATTATTCTGCACGTGCATGGCTTGTATGACTGTTATGGAAGTCGTGGGAAGCTAGCATGATTTGCGGATTGTTTGTTAATTAGATTATTTCCATTTTTAAAAGGGGATAATGAGCTTGATAGTTAGAACAATTAGCAACGCACACACTCTCAAAAACTCTCTGCAACTCATTAGCGATTACACACATTTTGCACACTAGTGAACTTTGTAACAAGCGTGTTATCATCTCGATTTGTAACCTTTACTTGTTTAATATAGTTGGTGATCGGTAGTTTCCATCACTCGAGGTTTTTTGTGCCGGAGATCATATCTTGATCAAGGGCTTTTTCCTCGTATAAATCCTTGTGTCACACATTCATTTCATTCATAGTTTGTTCATACATTTGCTCATTAATTCAAGCATCACACCTCACAAAATAAGATTTGGTTGCATTATCCTAGTCTGATTTTTGACCAAAACATTACCCCATATGTCAAATCCCCCCTTCTCTCTCTTCATTTAATGCCCTACAGATTTTATCTCTCCTCTTTTTTATCTCCTTTAAATTATGCCTCTGTCTTCACTTTTCAAAATGCAGAGATTTCTTCATTCCACTTTTTTGAAAACTCTCTGATCATCATCTTCATCGGCGAAAGGCACCCACACCGGCGCCCCCCATTTCTACGGCGACATGAAACACCCCTGAAACCCTTGATGAAACACTCATGGGAGGAGCCGGAGCCACACTGGCCTCCTTCTTGCTTCCCACACGACATCAAACACCCCTGAAACCCTTGATTTTTCCGACAATGGTGCGTGGCTGAGGCTCGAGGGGGTTTTCCGGCATGATGCCAAAACAGGGGCTGACGGTTCACATATCCTCTCTTCAAAGTGTTCACCGCCATCTTCGGCCTCCCTCTCCTCCCGCCGCCCCCCTTTTGCGACCGGTGTTTGGTGGTGGTTGTGTTGGGTTTGGTGGCGGACCCCTAGGTGGTGGTGGTTTCTGTTCTTGATTTTGTTTGGTTGGTGTTGATTTCTGTGGGTTTCTCTCTCTAGAAATGGTAGGTGTTGATTTATTGTGGATCTCTCTCTAGAAATGGTGATTTCTTGTGGGTGTTTTTGTTGATGCTGGTTTTTTTGATTTATTTTGTTCTTGATTTTAGTTGGTGGGTGTTGATTTATTCTGTTCTAGAAATGGTGGATGTTGATTTATTATGTTCTTGATGTTGTTCGGTGGGTGTTGATTTCTTGTGGGTTTCTCTCTCTAGAAATGGTGTTTTCTTATGGGTGTTTTTGATGATGTTGGTTATTTTGATGTTTACGGCTGATTTTTTGATGATGCTAGTTATTTTGATGTTTACGACTGATTTTTTGATGATACTGGTTATTTGATCGGTTGGATTTGGGTATATTTTGATGACGATGGCGCGACAACGATGGTGGAGGGTAGGTTTTTGAACCTAAAACCCCACTTTGAAGCCTTTTGATTATCGGAAAATCTGAGCCAAACCCTGTTTTTTTTTTTTTTTTTTGAGATACACTTTTGCCATTTCTGGGTGCGTTCGTTTTGCGTAAAAAAGTTTTTGTAAAAAAAAAAAGATAAACCGTAAACTTTTTAATGTAAAACGTAAAAAGTTTAACGTAAAACGTAAAAAGTTTTAACGTAAAAATGTAAAACGTAAAAAAGTTTAACGTAAAACGTAAAAAGTTTAACGTAAAACGTAAAACGTAAAAAGTTACGTACAACGTAAAAATTGTAATGTAAAACATAAAACGTAAAAAGTTTAAAAAGTTTAACGTAAAACGTAAAAAACCGTGTGATAAAACGGCGCCTAAACAAGGGGCGCGAATGCGGCGCATAAAAACGCCGCGAAAAAAAAACGTGACGTAAAAAACGCCGCGTTAAAACGGGACGTAAAAAACAGCGCGTTAAAAAAACGACGCTTGAAAAAGCCGAGCGTAAAAAATGGCGTGCAAAAACGACCCGTTAAAAAACGATGCGTGAAAAACCCCGTGTAAAAAGGCCATGCAAAAACCGGCGCGCAAAAAAATTGTCTTGTTAAAAAAATTTGAATTTAAAAGTGCTTTTAATAAAAAAAAATTCTTTTTAAAAAATAAAAAGTAATATAATAAAACAAAAAAGTAATAAAAAGTAATAAAAAATAATAAAGACAAAAAAGATTAATTTTACTAAACTACCCTTTTAGATTAAAATATTAAAGACATAATAAGAAAAAATGTATTTAATATAATTTTAGTTAATTTTTAATCTCATCCATCCATCTTGTTGATCTAGTGGTTAGGAACTTGTTCTCGCGGTTCTTACAACTGGAGGTGGTTTTCATTTTAGCGTTCCCCTATATATATATATATATATATATATATATATATATATATATATATATATATATATATATATATATAGAGAGAGAGAGAGAGAGAGAGAGAAAGGAAGGTTAACGTACATTACGGCTTAACGTACATCACGTACGACATGTAATTACGCACATTCATTTTAAAATCACTGACGTTATAACTCAAAAATCCAAAATCACGCATGTTGAAACACAATAATCACGCATATTGAAAACATTAATCACGCATGTTGTCGTACGTGAAGTACGTTAAGCCTTAATGTACGATATACTTTTTCTATATATAAAAATGTTTCATTTTACTTCATTTAATATTTGTATTTAATTTTAATATAAGGGTATATTGGTAAACTTACATAAATCATTAATGTGTATTCTTCCCCTTTAATAACTAGGTAAATTAAATTTGTAACTCATTTTCAAATTTTATACTTTTTTCAAATTAAAAAACAACTTAATTTAAAGTGTAGAATAAATTACTAGTTGTGTAGGATAAATTACGAGTTGTGTAGGATATATTTCGAGGTGTGTAGGATAAATTTCGACTGTGTAGGATAAAATTCTAAAATGTGTAGGGTATATGTTGGAAAATTTTGATATGTGTAGGTTTTGTAGATTATATGTAGGATAATTAAAAATTAGTTAACTAATTAACTAAAGAGAGAAAAATTAATGATATGAGTTATAAATTAAATAGCATTTTACTAATCTGCCCTTTCTTCTTTTTCTTCTCACATTGACTTTCTTCTCAAATGAACCTTCCCCTATATATATATATATATATAGGGGACCGCTAAAATGAGAACCACCTCGAGTTGTAAGAACCGTGAGAATTACACCGTACGGGGCGAGGTGGACCAAAATTTTTTTTCATAAACGTAGATGCGTGTATTATAAACACATTTGTAAAAAAATTCAAAAAATAATATCGTGTGTGTAGTTTTGAGCACCACAAGTTTGTGTTTACGGGTACCGTAAATCTTACCGGAAAATTTACGGTACCCGTAAACACAAACTTGTGGTGCTCAAAACTACACACACGACATTTTTTTTTTTTTGAATTTTTTTTTTACAAATGTGTTTATAATACACGCAACTACGTTTATGAAAAAAAAATTGGTCCACCTCGCCCCGGATCAAAAAGTTCTCACGGTTCTTACAACTCGAGGTGGTTCTTATTTTAGCGCAATCTATATATATATATATATATATATATATATATATATATATAGGGTAGGGATCCTAAGAGAAGTCCACCCTATTTGAGAAACTTGAGAAGCATTCTGGACCACACATTTTCCTAAGCTTTTCGTAATATACACATATGTATAGTTTAAAATTGACTATATACATATATGTATATTGTCAAATCTTGAATTATACACATATGTATATGTTAGGGCTGGATTTTTACAATACATGATCCTCACATGTGATCCTTGTTTCTTTGACAGATAGTGATCCTCAGCAGAGTCCCAGGATCAGGATCACGGACCATCATAGGATCCTCATACTAACAGTTGCTTTCGTTGAATTTAATGTTGTTTTGCAGGACATCTAGCAGGATCCGCTCTTAAGCATCTCAATTAAAGGACACGTCTTTACAACTATGGCATGTGCTTGATCGGAGATGGACGTTGTGAAGGATATGGAAACATGGCATAATTTAAGGGCGATAATTTAGGCTAGACTTACTTTTATTTCTAAAGGGGTAATGAGCTGATTATTAGTCTTTTACCTAAAATAGGTCACCTACACTTGTATATATAACACTCTTCCTCATTCGGAAGAACACACAACACAATTCTCACACGCTTAGACACTCGAAACTATAGTGATCCTTGTACTCAGCTCATTATCATCCGAAGTTGTAACTATATTTTTCTTATATTGAAGTTGGTGATCGGTAGTTGCCATCACCCGAGGTTTTTTATGCCGGAGATCATACATTGATCAAGGGCTTTTTCCTCGTATAAATCATTGTGTCTTTGCATATTTCTCATAAAAGTGATCCTTTACTTTTATAATTAACCAAGCATCATACCTCGTTTACATAAAGTTTGGTTACATTATCCTTGTGTGATTTTTGACCAAAACAGTTTGGCGCCCACCGTGGGGCAATTGGTGCTTCATTCATAAGAAAACTCTTTGTTCAAAATCATTTCGAAGAATTACATGGCTTCATCATTGAAAAACATGTCCACGGCAATGTCTGCAGTCACCTCGTCTCAGAACACTCTGCCTCCTCCACCGGCAGGATCCCAGAAGAATGCTGAGAAGAGACAAACTCCTACTAACTCTAAACCTCCATCTCCTTCTGCTATGAATTCCTGTATTCCCAGTACTAGTGATGTATTTACTTTGATTTTGCAGATGAAGGATCGTATGCAGCGGCAGGATGAAACTAATGATAGGATCCTCAGGGAAATTGGAGATCTCAAAAGACAAAAGAGAACGGCAGAGGATCATTCCCCACTGATGCCCAAATCCTTGAGCTTTGATACTCCAATGATCACTTCTCAGCCATCGGGAATTCCATACGTGCAAATTGTGGGAGAATCAAGAGGATTGCACCTCGGATCGACAGCAATGACTCAGGCATCAAGCTCACACTTTCAACCGGCAGGATCCTATCCCCAGCATATGGGATCCTTCATGAATTCGGGAGCCTATCCGGGAACACAGCAGCTTCAAGGATCCTACTTTGTTCCAGGATCATCCCAGGGTCAAGGATCCTACTTTGTTCCAGGATCATCCCAGGGTCAAGGATCCTCCTTCGCTCCAGGATCCTTCCAGATACCAGGATCCTTCCAGATGCCAGGATCCCTAAAAAGTTTGCAAACAGGAAGTCTAGATGTCCATCAAGGGGACTTCATTCCAATGCAGACCATTGCTTCCGCTGGTCCCTCCGTTATCCCCGAATCCCAGCAATATGGATTCACTAACTTGAACTCAATGGGAGGTAACACTTTAAATAATCATCTTACTACTAACCATGGATTCATGCAGGATACAGGTGTCAATCATGCTATGGCCAGGGAATTGCAGAAGCTAAAAGATATGATCTCAAGTGTTCCAGGGGTAGTCAAGCCTATCCCAGAGATTGCAGATGGAAGCCACAAGGTATCTCGCTTTGCACCACCAATTTGTGATGCAGAGGTACCCAAAAGGTTCCATATCCCTACTATGAAGCTGTATGATGGTACAACGGATCCAGAGGAGCACATAGCACAATACAGGGAGAGGATGGAGATCAATCCTATCCCAGAAAAGCTGAAGGAAGCATGCCTATGTAAAGGATTTGGATCCACTCTTACTGGATCAGCTCTTAAGTGGCTGCTAAGTCTTCCCCCTTACTCTATTACTTCATTTGCTAATTTAGTTAATTTATTCAATAACCAATTCTCTTGTAGTAGAAAATTTGAAAGATTAACCAGTGATTTATATAGGGTAACCCAAGGTCATAATGAATCATTAAGGGATTACATAACTAAATTTAGTAAAGAATCCTTGGACATTCCCAACCTGGATATGGCTACGGCTGTTGAAGCCTTCAAAATGGGACTGCTTAAGGATTCATTATTCTATGATGATCTTGTTATGACACCATGCAGGAATTTAGATGAAGTAAGAACTCGGGCACTCAGGTTCATCCGGCTAGAGGATGACAAGAGGATCCAGGAGAGACAAGTAGGATCCTCAAAACAGGAGAAGCAAGGATCCTCCTTCAAGAACAACAAATTCGAATCCTACCATAGAAATGAGAACCAGAATGTGCACGCTGTTGACCAAGAAGAGGATGATGAGGATTATCCTCCAATCTCAGAATATTGTTTTTCCGTTGATAATCATGAACTAATCCTTGCAATGCAGAATCTAGGTGAAAAAGCTAGGTGGCCCAGGAAGAATGATAAACCATCCGGGACTAAAGACAAGTCAAAATGGTGTGCATACCATGAGGATTTCGGGCATCTAACTGAAGAATGCATAGCTTTAAGAAAAGAGATTGGATATCTGTTAAGCAAGGGGCACCTAAAAGAATTATTGGGAAGAAAAAAGCAAAGGACTCAGGATCCTGAAAGGATCCCTGAGAAGGCTCCAGCACCTCCGGCAAATGCACAAGTGATCAACTTTATTTCCGGAGGATCAGACATCTGTGGTACATCCTTCTCGGCGGCCAAAAGGCATGCAAAGGAGTCAAAAATGGATAATGGAGAAAGGCCTATTAGAACATCAAGTGTCTCAGAGGGGAAGATAATAACGTTTGATGAGGATGATCGCATCAATATTCAGGATCCTCATCATGATAGTTTAGTTATTACTCTCTTTATCTCTAACCATTTTGTCCGCAGGATCCTTATCGATGGAGGAAGCTCAGTGAACATTATCCAGCTTGATGTTCTGAAGAAAATGGGTATCCCAGAATCAGACATCACACCAAGATCCTCCGTGCTTGTAGGATTCAGTGGAGAAACGAAGAAAACTCTGGGGGACATCAAACTCCCAATCTACGTGGAAGGATTACATAATTATCAGAAATTTTGTGTTATTGACTGTTTGTCTTGTTGCAATGTTATCCTTGGCAGACCTTGGATACATGATATGAAAGCAGTCCCATCCACCTACCATCAATGTGTGAAGCTCCCTAGCCCATGGGGAATAATCAAGATCGACAGTGATCAGCAGGAGGCTAAGGATTGTTATACCTCATCCATGAAGCCAACCTCGAAGCCAAGGGAGCAATAGCAATTACAGTATCCTTCGAGGAATGTCTTGGAGGCAAGGGAACAAGATGTGGACGAAATCCTCTTGGATCCTAGTGATCCTGAATCAAAAATCTATATCGGATCAGGGATCCTTGGCAAGATGAAAGAAGACTTAATATCCTTCCTCAGAAGAAGAAAATCTACCTTTGCTTGGAAACATGAAGATATGACAGGTATATCTAAGGATATTATTACTCACAAACTTGGCATTTACAGGTCTATCAAACCAATCCATCAAAAAAGGAGTAAGTTTGCACCGGAAAGGAATGCCATTATCCAAGAAGAAGTAGAGAGACTACTTCGAGCAGGTATGATCAGAGAGGTAAAATATCCAAAATGGTTAGCCAATGTGGTCGTTGTCCAAAAGAAAAACAGAAAGTGGAGGGTATGTGTCGATTTCACTGATTTAAATAAGGCATGTCCCAAGGATCCTTTCCCATTACCCTGTTAGGGCTGGATTTTTATTACACGTGATCCTAACCAGTGATCCTTGTTTATTTGGCAGACAGTGATCCTCAGGAGGACTTCAGGATCAGGATCATGGACCATTACAGGATCCTCATGCTAACAGTTACCTTCGTTTAATACAATGATATTTTGCAGGAACATCTAGCAGGATACGCTCTTAGCATCATAATCAAGGGACGCATCTTCACAATTATAGCACGAGCTAAATCAGAGATAGACGTTGCAAAGGATATGGAAACTTAGCTTGATTTAAGGGCGGCAATTTAGGCTAGATTGTTTATGTTTCTAAAGGGGTAATGAGCTGATTATTAGTCCTTTTACCTAAAATAGGTCACCTACACTTGTATAAATACCACTCTTCCTCATTTGGAAGAGGACACAACACAATTCTCACACGCTTAGACACTCGAAACTATAGTGATCCTTGTACTCAGCTCATTATCATCCGAAGTTGTAACTATATTTTTCTTATATTGAAGTTGGTGATCAGTAGTTGCCATCACCCGAGGTTTTTTATGCCGGAGATCGTACATTGATCAAGGGCTTTTTCCTCGTATAAATCATTGTGTCTTTGCATATTTCTCACAAAAGTGATCCTTTACTTTTATAATTAACCAAGCATCATACCCCGTTTACATAAAGTTTGGTTACATTATCCTTGTGTGATTTTTGACCAAAACAGTTTGGCGCCCACCGTGGGGCAATTGGTGCTTCATTCACAAGAAAACTCTTTGTTCAAAATCATTTCGAAGAATTACATGGCTTCATCATTGAAAAACATGTCCACGGAAATGTCTGCAGTCACCTCGTCTCAGAACACTCTGCCTCCTCCACCGGCAGGATCCCAGAAGAATGCTGAGAAGAGACAAACTCCTACTAATTCTAAAACTCCATCTCCTTCTGCTATGAATTCTTATATTCCCAGTACTAGTGATGTATTTACTTTGATTTTGCAGATGAAGGATCGTATGCAGCGGCAGGATGAAACTAATGAAAGGATCCTCAGGGAAATTGGAGATCTCAAAAGACAAAAGAAAACGGCAGAGGATCATTCCCCACTGATGCCCAAATCCTTGAGCTTTGATACTCCAATGATTACTTCTCAGCCATCAGGAATTCCAGACGTGCAAATTATGGGAGAATCAAGAGGATTGCACCTCGGATCGACAGCAATGACTCAGGCATCAGGCTCACACTTTCAGCCGGCAGGATCCTATCCCCAGCATATGGGATCCTTCATGAATTCGGGAGCCTATCCGGGAGCACAGCAGTTTCAAGGATCCTACTTTATTCCAGGATCATCCCAGGTTCAAGGATCCTCCTTCGTTCCAGGATCATCCCAGGTTCAAGGATCCTCCTTCGTTCCAGGATCATCCCAGATACCAGGATCCTTCCAAATACCAGGATCCTTCCAAATGCCAGGATCCCTAAAAAGTTTGCAAACAGGAAGTCTAGATGTCCATCAAGGGGACTTCATTCCAATGCAGACCATTGCTTCCACTGGTCCCTCCGTTATCCCCGAATCCTAGCAATATGGATTCACTAACTTGAACTCAATGGGAGGTAACACTTTAAATAATCATCTTACTACTAACCATGGATTCATGCAGGATACAGGTGTCAATCATGCTATGGCCAGAGAATTGCAGAAGCTAAAAGATATGATCTCAAGTGTTCCAGGGGTAGTCAAGCCTATCCCAGAGATTGCAGATGGAAGCCACAAGGTATCTCGCTTTGCACCACCAATTTGTGATGCAGAGGTACCCAAAAGGTTCCATATCCCTACTATGAAGCTGTATAATGGTACAACGGATCCAGAGGAGCACATAGCACAATACAGGGAGAGGATGGAGATCAATCCTATCCCAGAAAAGCTGAAGGAAGCATGCCTATGTAAAGGATTTGGATCCACTCTTACTGGATCAGCTCTTAAGTGGCTGCTAAGTCTTCCCCCTTACTCTATTACTTCATTTGCTAATTTAGTTAATTTATTCAATAACCAATTCTCTTGTAGTAGAAAATTTGAAAGATTAACCAGTGATTTATATAGAGTAACTCAAAGTCATAATGAATCATTAAGGGATTACATAACTAAATTTAGTAAAGAATCCTTGGACATTCCCAACTTGGATATGGCTACGGCTGTTGAAGCCTTCAAAATGGGACTGCTTAAGGATTCATTATTCTATGATGATCTTGTTATGACACCATGCAGGAACCTAGATGAAGTAAGAACTCGGGCACTCAAGTTCATCCGGCTAGAGGATGACAAGAGGATCCAGGAGAGACAAGTAGGATCCTCAAAACAGAAGAAGCAAGGATCCTCCTTCAAGAACAACAAATTCAAATCCTACCATAGAAACGAGAACCAGAATGTGCATGCTGTTGACCAAGAAGAGGATGATGAAGATTATCCTCCAATCTCAGAATATTGTTTTTCCGTTGATAATCAGGAACTAATCCTTGCAATGCAGAATCTAGGTGAAAAAGCTAGGTGGCCCAGGAAGAATGATAAACCATCCGGGACTAAAGACAAGTCAAAATGGTGTGCATACCATGAGGATTTCGGGCATCTAGCCGAAGAATGCATAGCTTTAAGAAAAGAGATTGGATATCTGTTAAGCAAGGGGCACCTAAAAGAATTATTGGGAAGAAAAAAGCAAAGGACTCAGGATCCTGAAAGGATCCCTGAGAGGGCTCCAGCACCTCCGGCAAATGCACAAGTGATCAACTTTATTTCCGGAGGATCAGACATCTGTGGTACATCCTTCTCGGCGGCCAAAAGACATGCAAAGGAGTCAAAAATGGATAATGGAGAAAGACCTATTAGAACATCAAGTGTCTCAGAGGGGAAGATGATAACGTTTGATGAGGATGATCGCATTAACATTCAGGATCCTCATCATTATAGTTTAGTTATTACTCTCTTTATCTCTAACCATTTTGTCCGCATGATCCTTATCGATGGAGGAAGCTCAGTAAACATTATCCAGCTTGATGTTCTGAAGAAAATGGGTATCCCAGAATCAGACATCACACCAAGATCCTCCGTGCTTGTAGGATTCAGTGGAGAAACGAAGAAAACTCTGGGGGACATCAAACTCCCAATCTACGTGGAAGGACTACATAATTATCAAAATTTTGCGTTATTGACTGTTTATCTTGTTGCAATGTTATCCTTGGCAGGCCCTGGATACATGATATGAAAGCAGTCTCATCCACCTACCATCAATGTGTGAAGCTCCCTAGCCCATGGGGAATAATCAAGATCGACAGTGATCAGCAGGAGGCTAAGGATTGTTATACCTCATCCATGAAGCCAACCTCGAAGCCAAGGGAGCAATAGCAATTACAGTATCCTCCGAGGAATGTCTTGGAGGCAAGGGAACAAGATGTGGACGAAATCCTCTTGGATCCTAGTGATCCTGAATCAAAAATCTATATCGGATCAGGGATCCTTGGCAAGATGAAAGAAGACTTAATATCCTTCCTCAAAAGAAGAAAATCTACCTTTGCTTGGAAACATGAAGATATGACAGGTATATCTAAGGATATTATTACTCGCAAACTTGGCATTGACAGGTCTATCAAACCAATCCATCAAAAAAGGAGGAAGTTTGCACCGGAAAGGAATGCCATTATCCAAGAAGAAGTAGAGAGACTACTTCGAGCAGGTATGATCAGAGAGGTAAAATATCCAAAATGGTTAGCCAATGTGGTCGTTGTCCAAACGAAAAACGGAAAGTGGAGGGTATGTGTCGATTTCACTGATTTAAATAAGGCATGTCCCAAGGATCCTTTCCCATTACCCTGTTAGGGCTGGATTTTTATTACACGTGATCCTAACCAGTGATCCTTGTTTATTTGGAAGACAGTGATCCTCAGGAGGACTTCAGGATCAGGATCATGGACCATTACAGGATCCTCATGCTAACAGTTACCTTCGTTTAATACAATGATATTTTGCAGGAACATCTAGCAGGATACGCTCTTAGCATCATAATCAAGGGACGCATCTTCACAATTATAGCACGAGCTAAATCAGAGATAGACGTTGCAAAGGATATGGAAACTTAGCTTGATTTAAGGGCGGCAATTTAGGCTAGATTGTTTATGTTTCTAAAGGGGTAATGAGCTGATTATTAGTCCTTTTACCTAAAATAGGTCACCTACACTTGTATAAATACCACTCTTCCTCATTTGGAAGAGGACACAACACAATTCTCACACGCTTAGACACTCGAAACTATAGTGATCCTTGTACTCAGCTCATTATCATCCGAAGTTGTAACTATATTTTTCTTATATTGAAGTTGGTGATCGGTAGTTGCCATCACCCGAGGTTTTTTATGCCGGAGATCGTACATTGATCAAGGGCTTTTTCCTCGTATAAATCATTGTGTCTTTGCATATTTCTCACAAAAGTGATCCTTTACTTTTATTATTAACCAAGCATCATACCCCGTTTACATAAAGTTTGGTTACATTATCCTTGTGTGATTTTTGACCAAAACAGTTTGGCGCCCACCGTGGGGCAATTGGTGCTTCATTCACAAGAAAACTCTTTGTTCAAAATCATTTCGAAGAATTACATGGCTTCATCATTGAAAAACATGTCCACGGCAATGTCTGCAGTCACCTCGTCTCAGAACACTCTGCCTCCTCCACCGGCAGGATCCCAGAAGAATGCTGAGAAGAGACAAACTCCTACTAATTCTAAAACTCCATCTCCTTCTGCTATGAATTCTTATATTCCCAGTACTAGTGATGTATTTACTTTGATTTTGCAGATGAAGGATCGTATGCAGCGGCAGGATGAAACTAATGAAAGGATCCTCAGGGAAATTGGAGATCTCAAAAGACAAAAGAAAACGGCAGAGGATCATTCCCCACTGATGCCCAAATCCTTGAGCTTTGATACTCCAATGATTACTTCTCAGCCATCAGGAATTCCAGACGTGCAAATTATGGGAGAATCAAGAGGATTGCACCTCGGATCGACAGCAATGACTCAGGCATCAGGCTCACACTTTCAGCCGGCAGGATCCTATCCCCAGCATATGGGATCCTTCATGAATTCGGGAGCCTATCCGGGAGCACAGCAGTTTCAAGGATCCTACTTTATTCCAGGATCATCCCAGGTTCAAGGATCCTCCTTCGTTCCAGGATCATCCCAGGTTCAAGGATCCTCCTTCGTTCCAGGATCATCCCAGATACCAGGATCCTTCCAAATACCAGGATCCTTCCAAATGCCAGGATCCCTAAAAAGTTTGCAAACAGGAAGTCTAGATGTCCATCAAGGGGACTTCATTCCAATGCAGACCATTGCTTCCACTGGTCCCTCCGTTATCCCCGAATCCCAGCAATATGGATTCACTAACTTGAACTCAATGGGAGGTAACACTTTAAATAATCATCTTACTACTAACCATGGATTCATGCAGGATACAGGTGTCAATCATGCTATGGCCAGAGAATTGCAGAAGCTAAAAGATATGATCTCAAGTGTTCCAGGGGTAGTCAAGCCTATCCCAGAGATTGCAGATGGAAGCCACAAGGTATCTCGCTTTGCACCACCAATTTGTGATGCAGAGGTACCCAAAAGGTTCCATATCCCTACTATGAAGCTGTATAATGGTACAACGGATCCAGAGGAGCACATAGCACAATACAGGGAGAGGATGGAGATCAATCCTATCCCAGAAAAGCTGAAGGAAGCATGCCTATGTAAAGGATTTGGATCCACTCTTACTGGATCAGCTCTTAAGTGGCTGCTAAGTCTTCCCCCTTACTCTATTACTTCATTTGCTAATTTAGTTAATTTATTCAATAACCAATTCTCTTGTAGTAGAAAATTTGAAAGATTAACCAGTGATTTATATAGAGTAACTCAAAGTCATAATGAATCATTAAGGGATTACATAACTAAATTTAGTAAAGAATCCTTGGACATTCCCAACTTGGATATGGCTACGGCTGTTGAAGCCTTCAAAATGGGACTGCTTAAGGATTCATTATTCTATGATGATCTTGTTATGACACCATGCAGGAACCTAGATGAAGTAAGAACTCGGGCACTCAGGTTCATCCGGCTAGAGGATGACAAGAGGATCCAGGAGAGACAAGTAGGATCCTCAAAACAGAAGAAGCAAGGATCCTCCTTCAAGAACAACAAATTCAAATCCTACCATAGAAACGAGAACCAGAATGTGCATGCTGTTGACCAAGAAGAGGATGATGAAGATTATCCTCCAATCTCAGAATATTGTTTTTCCGTTGATAATCAGGAACTAATCCTTGCAATGCAGAATCTAGGTGAAAAAGCTAGGTGGCCCAGGAAGAATGATAAACCATCCGGGACTAAAGACAAGTCAAAATGGTGTGCATACCATGAGGATTTCGGGCATCTAGCCGAAGAATGCATAGCTTTAAGAAAAGAGATTGGATATCTGTTAAGCAAGGGGCACCTAAAAGAATTATTGGGAAGAAAAAAGCAAAGGACTCAGGATCCTGAAAGGATCCCTGAGAGGGCTCCAGCACCTCCGGCAAATGCACAAGTGATCAACTTTATTTCCGGAGGATCAGACATCTGTGGTACATCCTTCTCGGCGGCCAAAAGACATGCAAAGGAGTCAAAAATGGATAATGGAGAAAGACCTATTAGAACATCAAGTGTCTCAGAGGGGAAGATGATAACGTTTGATGAGGATGATCGCATTAACATTCAGGATCCTCATCATGATAGTTTAGTTATTACTCTCTTTATCTCTAACCATTTTGTCCGCAGGATCCTTATCGATGGAGGAAGCTCAGTAAACATTATCCAGCTTGATGTTCTGAAGAAAATGGGTATCCCAGAATCAGACATCACACCAAGATCCTCCGTGCTTGTAGGATTCAGTGGAGAAACGAAGAAAACTCTGGGGGACATCAAACTCCCAATCTACGTGGAAGGACTACATAATTATCAAAAATTTTGCGTTATTGACTGTTTATCTTGTTACAATGTTATCCTTGGCAGGCCCTGGATACATGATATGAAAGCAGTCCCATCCACCTACCATCAATGTGTGAAGCTCCCTAGCCCATGGGGAATAATCAAGATCGACAGTGATCAGCAGGAGGCTAAGGATTGTTATACCTCATCCATGAAGCCAACCTCGAAGCCAAGGGAGCAATAGCAATTACAGTATCCTCCGAGGAATGTCTTGGAGGCAAGGGAACAAGATGTGGACGAAATCCTCTTGGATCCTAGTGATCCTGAATCAAAAATCTATATCGGATCAGGGATCCTTGGCAAGATGAAAGAAGACTTAATATCCTTCCTCAAAAGAAGAAAATCTACCTTTGCTTGGAAACATGAAGATATGACAGGTATATCTAAGGATATTATTACTCACAAACTTGGCATTGACAGGTCTATCAAACCAATCCATCAAAAAAGGAGGAAGTTTGCACCGGAAAGGAATGCCATTATCCAAGAAGAAGTAGAGAGACTACTTCGAGCAGGTATGATCAGAGAGGTAAAATATCCAAAATGGTTAGCCAATGTGGTCGTTGTCCAAAAGAAAAACGGAAAGTGGAGGGTATGTGTCGATTTCACTGAT